>NW_026691542.1:2876486-3595608 GCF_020826845.1 Diceros bicornis minor
CAACTCCTAGAAATAACTTCATGCCCCATCTCCCTTACTTCCAGCTAGTAAGGATCACATAATTCCTAAGAAAGTTTTGACACAGATTCCCAATTCGGCATTCAGAACATATACCACGTTGCTGTAAGCAAGCACATTCTCATTCAAAGTTGCAAGTTACTATGTAGGAATTAGTTTGTATAGGTATTTCAAAGATGCCCAGAACTGAGCTAAACTTGGTATGTCTCCAACTCCTAGAAATAACTTCATGCCCCATCTCCCTTACTTCCAGCTAGTAAGGATCACATAATTCCTAACAAAGTTTTGACACAGATTCCCAATTCGGGCATTCAGAACATATAGCACGTTGCTGTAAGCAAGCACATTCTCATTCAAAGTTGCAAGTTACTATGTAGGAACAAGTTTGTATAGGTATTTCAAAGATGTCCAGAACTGAGCTAAACTTGGTATGTCTCCAACTCCTAGAAATAACTTCATGCCCCATCTCCCTTACTTCCAGCTAGTAAGGATCACATAATTCCTAACAAAGTTTTGACACAGATTCCCAATTCGGGCATTCAGAACATATAGCACGTTGCTGTAAGCAAGCACATTCTCATTCAAAGTTGCAAGTTACTATGTAGGAACAAGTTTGTATAGGTATTTCAAAGATTCCCAGAACTGAGCTAAACTTGGTATTTTTCTAACTCCTACAAATAACTTCATGCCCTAACTCCCTTACTTCCAGTTAGTAAGGATCACATAATTCCTAAGAAAGTTTTGACACAGATTCCCAATTCGGGCGTTCAGAACATATAGCACGTTGCTGTAAGCAAGCACATTCTCACTCAAAGTTGCAAGTTACTATGTAGGAATTAGTTTGTATAGGTGTTTCAAAGATGCCCAGAACTGAGCTAAACTTGGTATGTCTCCAACTCCTAGAAATAACTTCATGCCCCATCTCCCTTACTTCCAACTAGTAAGGATCACATAATTCCTAACAAAGTTTTGACACAGATTCCCAATTCGGGCATTCAGAACATATAGCACGTTGCTGTAAGCAAGCACATTCTCATTCAAAGTTCAAGTTACTATGTAGGAACAAGTTTGTATAGGTATTTCAAAGATGCCCAGAACTGAGCTAAACTTGGTATGTCTCCAACTCCTAGAAATAACTTCCTGCCCCATCTCCCTTACTTCCAGCTAGTAAGGATCACATAATTCCTAACAAAGTTTTGACACAGATGCCCAATTCGGGCATTCAGACCATATAGCACGTTGCTGTAAGCAAGCACATTCTCATTCAAAGTTGCAAGTTACTATGTAGGAACAAGTTTGTATAGGTATTTCAAAGATGCCCAGAACTGAGCTAAACGTTGTATGTCTCCAACTCCTAGAAATAACTTCATGCCCCATCTCCCTTACTTCCAGCTAGTAAGGATCACATAATTCCTAACAAAGTTTTGACACAGATTCCCAATTCGGGCATTCAGAACATATAGCACGTTGCTGTAAGCAAGCACATTCTCATTCAAAGTTGCAAGTTACTATGTAGGAACAAGTTTGTATAGGTATTTCAAAGATGCCCAGAACTGAGCTAAATTTGGTATGTCTCCAACTCCTAGAAATAACTTCATGCCCCATCTCCCTTACTTCTATCTAGTAAGGATCACATAATTCCTAACAAAGTTTTGACACAGATTCCCAACTCGGGCATTCAGAACATATAGCACGTTGCTGTAAGCAAGCACATTCTCATTCAAAGTTGCAAGTTACTATGTAGGAACAAGTTTGTATAGGTATTTCAAAGATGCCCAGAACTGAGCTAAACTTGGTATGTCTCCAACTCCTAGAAATAACTTCATGCCCCATCTCCATTACTTCCAGCTAGTAATGATCACATAATTCCTAACAAAGTTTTGACACAGTTTCCCAATTTTGGCATTAAGATCATATAGCACGTTGCTGTAAGCAAGCACATTCTCATTCAAAGTTGCAAGTTACTATGTAGGAACAAGTTTGTATAGGTATTTCAAAGATGTCCAGAACTGAGCTAAACTTGGTATGTCTCCAACTCCTAGAAATAACTTCATGCCCCATCTCCCTTACTTCCAGCTAGTAAGGATCACATAATTCCTAACAAAGTATTGACACAGATTCCCAATTCAGTCATTCAGAACATATAGCACGTTGCTGTAAGCAAGCACATTCTCATTCAAAGTTGCAAGTTACTATGTAGGAACAAGTTTGTATAGGTATTTCAAAGATTCCCAGAACTGAGCTAAACTTGGTATTTCTCTAACTCCTAGAAATAACTTCATGCCCCAACTCCCTTACTTCCAGCTAGTAAGGATCACATAATTCCTAAGAAAGTTTTGACACAGATTCCCAATTCGGAATTCAGAACATATAGCACGTTGCTGTAAGCAAGCACATTCTCATTCAAAGTTGCAAGTTACTATGTAGGAATTAGTTTGTATAGGTATTTCAAAGATGCCCAGAACTGAGCTAAACTTGGTACGTCTCCAACTCCTAGAAATAACTTCATGCCCCATCTCCCTTACTTCCAGCTAGTAAGGATCACATAATTCCTAACAAAGTTTTGACACAGATTCCCAATTCGGGCATTCAGAACATATAGCACGTTGCTGTAAGCAAGCACATTCTCATTCAAAGTTGCAAGTTACTATGTAGGAACAAGTTTGTATAGGTATTTCAAAGATGCCCAGAACTGAGCTAAACTTGGTATGTCTCCAACTCTTATAAATAACTTCATGCCCCATCTCCCTTACTTCCAGCTAGTAAGGATCACATAATTCCTAACAAAGTTTTGACACAGATTCCCAATTCGGGCATTCAGTACATATAGCACGTTGCTGTAAGCAAGCACATTCTCATTCAAAGTTGCAAGTTACTATGTAGGAACAAGTTTGTATAGGTATTTCAAAGATGCCCAGAACTGAGCTAAACGTTGTATGTCTCCAACTCCTAGAAATAACTTCATGCCCCATCTCCATTACTTCCAGCTAGTAAGGATCACATAATTCCTAACAAAGTTTTGACACAGATTCCCAATTCGGGCATTCAGAACATATAGCACGTTGCTGTAAGCAAGCACATTCTCATTCAAAGTTGCAAGTTACTATGTAGGAACAAGTTTGTATAGGTATTTAAAAGATGTCCAGAACTGAGCTAAACTTGGTATGTCTCCAACTCCTAGAAATAACTTCATGCCCCATCTCCCTTACTTCCAGCTAGTAAGGATCACATAATTCCTAACAAAGTTTTGACACAGATTCCCAATTCGGGCATTCAGAACATATAGCACGTTGCTGTAAGCAAGCACATTCTCATTCAAAGTTGCAAGTTACTATGTAGGAACAAGTTTGTATAGGTATTTCAAAGATGCCCAGAACTGAGCTAAACTTGGTATGTCTCCAACTCCTAGAAATAACTTCATGCCCCATCTCCATTACTTCCAGCTAGTAAGGATCACATAATTCCTAAAAAAGTTTTGACACAGTTTCCCAATTTTGGCATTAAGAACATATAGCACGTTGCTGTAAGCAAGCACATTCTCATTCAAAGTTGCAAGTTACTATGTAGGAACAAGTTTGTATAGGTATTTCAAAGATGCCCAGAACTGAGCTAAACGTTGTATGTCTCCAACTCCTAGAAATAACTTCATGCCCCATCTCCAATACTTCCAGCTAGTAAGGATCACATAATTCCTAACAAAGTTTTGACACAGTTTCCCAATTCGGGCATTCAGAACATATAGCACGTTGCTGTAAGCAAGCACATTCTCATTCAAAGTTGCAAGTTACTATGTAGGAACAAGTTTGTATAGGTATTTCAAAGATGTCCAGAACTGAGCTAAACTTGGTATGTCTCCAACTCCTAGAAATAACTTCATGCCCCATCTCCCTTACTTCCAGCTAGTAAGGATCACATAGTTCCTAACAAAGTTTTGACACAGATTCCCAATTCGGGCATTCAGAACATATAGCACGTTGCTGTAAGCAAGCACATTCTCATTCAAAGTTGCAAGTTACTATGTAGGAACAAGTTTGTATAGGTATTTCAAATATTCCCAGAACTGAGCTAAACTTGGTATTTCTCTAACTCCTAGAAATAACTTGATGCCCCAACTCCCTTACTTCCAGTTAGTAAGGATCACATAATTCCTAAGAAAGTTTTGACACAGATTCCCAATTCGGGCGTTCAGAACATATAGCACGTTGCTGTAAGCAAGCACATTCTCATTCAAAGTTGCAAGTTACTATGTAGGAATTAGTTTGTATAGGTGTTTCAAAGATGCCCAGAACTGAGCTAAACTTGGTATGTCTCCAACTCCTAGAAATAACTTCATGCCCCATCTCCCTTACTTCCAACTAGTAAGGATCACATAATTCCTAACAAAGTTTTAACACAGATTCCCAATTCGGGCATTTAGAACATATAGCACGTTGCTGTAAGCAAGCACATTCTCATTCAAAGTTCAAGTTACTATGTAGGAACAAGTTTGTATAGGTATTTCAAAGATGCCCAGAACTGAGCTAAACTTGGTATGTCTCCAACTCCTAGAAATAACTTCCTGCCCCATCTCCCTTACTTCCAGCTAGTAAGGATCACATAATTCCTAACAAAGTTTTGACACAGATGCCCAATTCGGGCATTCAGACCATATAGCACGTTGCTGTAAGCAAGCACATTCTCATTCAAAGTTGCAAGTTACTATGTAGGAACAAGTTTGTATAGGTATTTCAAAGATGCCCAGAACTGGGCTAAACTTGGTATGTCTCCAACTCCTAGAAATAACTTCATGCCCCATCTCCCTTACTTCCAGCTAGTAAGGAGCACATAATTCCTAACAAAGTTTTGACACAGATTCCCAATTCGGGCATTCAGAACATATAGCACGTTGCTGTAAGCAAGCACATTCTCATTCAAAGTTGCAAGTTACTATGTAGGAACAAGTTTGTATAGGTGTTTCAAAGATGCCCAGAACTGAGCTAAACTTGGTATGTCTCCAACTCCTAGAAATAACTTCATGCCCCATCTCCATTACTTCCATCTAGTAAGGATCACATAATTCCTAACAAAGATTTGACACAGTTTCCCAATTCGGGCATTCAGAACATATAGCACGTTGGTGTAAGCAAGCACATTCTCATTCAAAGTTGCAAGTTACTATGTAGGAACAAGTTTGTATAGGTATTTCAAAGATGCCCAGAACTGTGCTAAACTTGGTATGTGTCCAACTCCTAGAAATAACTTCATGCCCCAACTCCCTTACTTCCAGCTAGTAAGGATCACATAATTCCTAACAAAATTTTGACACAGATTCCCAATTCGGGCTTTCAGAACATAAGGCACGTTGCTGTAAGCAAGCACATTCTCATTCAAAGTTCAAGTTACTATGTAGGAACCAGTTTGTATAGGTATTTCAAAGATGCCCAGAACTGAGCTAAACTTGGTATGTCTCCAACTCCTAGAAATAACTTCATGCCCCATCTCCCTTACTTCCAGCTAGTAAGGATCACATAATTCCTAACAAAGTTTTGACACAGATTCCCAATTCGGGCATTCAGAACATAGAGCACGTTGCTGTAAGCAAGCACATTCTCATTCAAAGTTGCAAGTTACTATGTAGGAACAAGTTTGTATAGGTATTTCAAAGATGCCCAGAACTGAGCTAAACTTGGTATGTCTCCAACTCCTAGAAATAACTTCATGCCCCATCTCCATTACTTCCAGCTAGTAAGGATCACATAATTCCTAACAAAGTTTTGACACAGTTTCCCAATTCGGGCACTCAGAACATATAGCACGTTGCTGTAAGCAAGCACATTCTCATTCAAAGTTGCAAGTTACTATGTAGGAACAAGTTTGTATAGGTATTTCAAAGATGTCCAGAACTGAGCTAAACTTGGTATGTCTCCAACTCCTAGAAATAACTTCATGCCCCATCTCCCTTACTTCCAGCTAGTAAGGATCACATAATTCCTAAGAAAGTTTTGACACAGATTCCTAATTCGGGCATTCAGAACATATAGCACGTTGCTGTAAGCAAGCACATTCTCATTCAAAGTTGCAAGTTACTATGTAGGAACAAGTTTGTATAGGTATTTCAAAGATTCCCAGAACTGAGCTAAACTTGGTATTTCTCTAACTCCTAGAAATAACTTGATGCCCCAACTCCCTTACTTCCAGCTAGTAAGGATCACATAATTCCTAAGAAAGTTTTGACACAGATTCCCAATTCGGCATTCAGAACATATAGCATGTTGCTGTAAGCAAGCACATTCTCATTCAAAGTTGCAAGTTACTATGTAGGAATTAGTTTGTATAGGTATGTCAAAGATGCCCAGAACTGAGCTAAACTTGGTATGTCTCCAACTCCTAGACATAACTTCATGCCCCATCTCCCTTACTTCCAGCTAGTAAGGATCACATAATTCCTAACAAAGTTTTGACACAGATTCCCAATTCGGGCATTCAGAACATATAGCACGTTGCTGTAAGCAAGCACATTCTCATTCAAAGTTGGAAGTTACTATGTAGGAACAAGTTTGTATAGGTATTTCAAAGATGCCCAGAACTGAGCTAAACTTGGTATGTCTCCAACTCCTAGAAATAACTTCATGCCCCATCTCCATTACTACCAGCTAGTAAGGATCACATAATTCCTAACAAAGTTTTGACACAGTTTCCCAATTTTGGCATTAAGAACATATAGCACGTTGCTGTAAGCAAGCACATTCTCATTCAAAGTTGCAAGTTACTATGTAGGAACAAGTTTGTATAGGTATTTCAAAGATGCCCAGAACTGAGCTAAACTTGGTATGTCTCCAACTCCTAGAAATAACTTCATGCCCCATCTCCCTTCCTTCCAGCTAGTAAGGATCACATAATTCCTAACAAAGTTTTGACACAGATTCCCAATTCGGGCATTCAGAACATATAGCACGTTGCTGTAAGCAAGCACATTCTCATTCAAAGTTGCAAGTTACTATGTAGGAACAAGTTTGTATAGGTATTTCAAAGATGCCCAGAACTGAGCTAAACGTTGTATGTCTCCAACTCCTAGAAATAACTTCATGCCCCATCTCCAATACTTCCAGCTAGTAAGGATCACATAATTCCTAACAAAGTTTTGACACAGTTTCCCAATTCGGGCATTCAGAACATATAGCACGTTGCTGTAAGCAAGCACATTCTCATTCAAAGTTGCAAGTTACTATGTAGGAACAAGTTTGTATAGGTATTTCAAATATTCCCAGAACTGAGCTAAACTTGGTATTTCTCTAACTCCTAGAAATAACTTGATGCCCCAACTCCCTTACTTCCAGTTAGTAAGGATCACATAATTCCTAAGAAAGTTTTGACACAGATTCCCAATTCGGGCGTTCAGAACATATAGCACGTTGCTGTAAGCAAGCACATTCTCATTCAAAGTTGCAAGTTACTATGTAGGAATTAGTTTGTATAGGTGTTTCAAAGATGCCCAGAACTGAGCTAAACTTGGTATGTTTCCAACTCCTAGAAATAACTTCATGACCCTTCTCCCTTACTTCCAACTAGTAAGGATCACATAATTCCTAACAAAGTTTTAACACAGATTCCCAATTCGGGCATTTAGAACATATAGCACGTTGCTGTAAGCAAGCACATTCTCATTCAAAGTTCAAGTTACTATGTAGGAACAAGTTTGTATAGGTATTTCAAAGATGCCCAGAACTGAGCTAAACTTGGTATGTCTCCAACTCCTAGAAATAACTTCCTGCCCCATCTCCCTTACTTCCAGCTAGTAAGGATCACATAATTCCTAACAAAGTTTTGACACAGATGCCCAATTCGGGCATTCAGACCATATAGCACGTTGCTGTAAGCAAGCACATTCTCATTCAAAGTTGCAAGTTACTATGTAGGAACAAGTTTGTATAGGTATTTCAAAGATGCCCAGAACTGAGCTAAACTTGGTATGTCTCCAACTCCTAGAAATAACTTCATGCCCCATCTCCCTTACTTCCAGCTAGTAAGGATCACATAATTCCTAACAAAGTTTTGACACAGATTCCCAATTCGGGCATTCAGAACATATAGCACGTTGCTGTAAGCAAGCACATTCTCATTCAAAGTTGCAAGTTACTATGTAGGAACAAGTTTGTATAGGTATTTCAAAGATGCCCAGAACTGAGCTAAACTTGGTATGTCTCCAACTCCTAGAAATAACTTCATGCCCCATCTCCATTACTTCCATCTAGTAAGGATCACATAATTCCTAACAAAGATTTGACACAGTTTCCCAATTCGGGCATTTAGAACATATAGCACGTTGGTGTAAGCAAGCACATTCTCATTCAAAGTTGCAAGTTACTATGTAGGAACAAGTTTGTATAGGTATTTCAAAGATGCCCAGAACTGTGCTAATCTTGGTATGTGTCCAACTCCTAGAAATAACTTCATGCCCCAACTCCCTTACTTCCAGCTAGTAAGGATCACATAATTCCTAACAAAATTTTGACACAGATTCCCAATTCGGGCATTCAGAACATAAGGCACGTTGCTGTAAGCAAGCACATTCTCATTCAAAGTTGCAAGTTACTATGTAGGAACCAGTTTGTATAGGTATTTTAAAGATGCCCAGAACTGAGCTAAACTTGGTATTTCTCCAACTCCTAGAAATAACTTCATGCCCCATCTCCCTTACTTCCAGCTAGTAAGGATCACATAATTCCTAAGAAACTTTTGACACAGATTCCCAATTCGGGCATTCAGAACATATAGCACGTTGCTGTAAGCAAGCACATTCTCATTCAAAGTTGCAAGTTACTATGTAGGAACAAGTTTGTATAGGTATTTCAAAGATGCCCAGAACTGTGCTAAACTTGGTATGTGTCCAACTCCTAGAAATAACTTCATGCCCCAACTCCCTTACTTCCAGTTAGTAAGGATCACATAATTCCTAAGAAAGTTTTGACACAGATTCCCAATTCGGGCGTTCAGAACATATAGCACGTTGCTGTAAGCAAGCACATTCTCATTCAAAGTTGCAAGTTACTATGTAGGAATTAGTTTGTATAGGTATTTCAAAGATGCCCAGAACTGAGCTAAACTTGGTATGTCTCCAACTCCTAGAAATAACTTCATGCCCCATCTCCCTTACTTCCAACTAGTAAGGATCACATAATACCTAACAAAGTTTTCACACAGATTCCCAATTCGGGCATTCAGAACATATAGCACGTTGCTGTAAGCAAGCACATTCTCATTCAAAGTTCAAGTTACTATGTAGGAACAAGTTTGTATAGGTATTTCAAAGATGCCCAGAACTGAGCTAAACTTGGTATGTCTCCAACTCCTAGAAATAACTTCCTGCCCCATCTCCCTTACTTCCAGCTAGTAAGGATCACATAATTCCAAACAAAGTATTGACACAGATTCCCAATTAGGTCATTCAGAACATATAGCACGTTGCTGTAAGCAAGCACATTCTCATTCAAAGTTGCAAGTTACTATGTAGGAACAAGTTTGTATAGGTATTTCAAAGATTCCCAGAACTGAGCTAAACTTGGTATTTCTCTAACTCCTAGAAATAACTTCATGCCCCATCTCCATTACTTCCAGCTAGTAAGGATCACATAATTCCTAAGAAAGTTTTGACACAGATTCCCAATTCGGCATTCAGAACATATAGCACGTTGCTGTAAGCAAGCACATTCTCATTCAAAGTTGCAAGTTACTATGTAGGAATTAGTTTGTATAGGTATTTCAAAGATGCCCAGAACTGAGCTAAACTTGGTATGTCTCCAACTCCTAGACATAACTTCATGCCCCATATCCCTTACTTCCAGCTAGTAAGGATCACATAATTCCTAACAAAGTTTTGACACAGATTCCCAATTCGGGCATTCAGAACATATAGCACGTTGCTGTAAGCAAGCACATTCTCATTCAAAGTTGCAAGTTACTATGTAGGAACAAGTTTGTATAGGTATTTCAAAGATGCCCAGAACTGAGCTAAACTTGGTATGTCTCCAACTCCTAGAAATAACTTCATGCCCCATCTCCATTACTTCCAGCTAGTAAGGATCACATAATTCCTAACAAAGTTTTGACACAGTTTCCCAATTTTGGCATTAAGAACATATAGCACGTTGCTGTAAGCAAGCACATTCTCATTCAAAGTTGCAAGTTACTATGTAGGAACAAGTTTGTATAGGTATTTCAAAGATGCCCAGAACTGAGCTAAACTTGGTATGTCTCCAACTCCTAGAAATAACTTCATGCCCCATCTCCCTTCCTTCCAGCTAGTAAGGATCACATAATTCCTAACAAAGTTTTGACACAGATTCGCAATTCGGGCATTCAGAACATATAGCACGTTGCTGTAAGCAAGCACATTCTCATTCAAAGTTGCAAGTTACTATGTAGGAACAAGTTTGTATAGGTATTTCAAAGATGCCCAGAACTGAGCTAAACGTTGTATGTCTCCAACTCCTAGAAATAACTTCATGCCCCATCTCCAATACTTCCAGCTAGTAAGGATCACATAATTCCTAACAAAGTTTTGACACAGTTTCCCAATTCGGGCATTCAGAACATATAGCACGTTGCTGTAAGCAAGCACATTCTCATTCAAAGTTGCAAGTTACTATGTAGGAACAAGTTTGTATAGGTATTTCAAAGATGTCCAGAACTGAGCTAAACTTGGTATGTCTCCAACTCCTAGAAATAACTTCATGCCCCATCTCCCTTACTTCCAGCTAGTAAGGATCACATAATTCCTAACAAAGTTTTGACACAGATTCCCAATTCAGGCATTCAGAACATATAGCACGTTGCTGTAAGCAAGCACATTCTCATTCAAAGTTGCAAGTTACTATGTAGGAACAAGTTTGTATAGGTATTTCAAATATTCCCAGAACTGAACTAAACTTGGTATTTCTCTAACTCCTAGAAATAACTTGATGCCCCAACTCCCTTACTTCCAGTTAGTAAGGATCACATAATTCCTAAGAAAGTTTTGACACAGATTCCCAATTCGGGCGTTCAGAACATATAGCACGTTGCTGTAAGCAAGCACATTCTCATTCAAAGTTGCAAGTTACTATGTAGGAATTAGTTTGTATAGGTGTTTCAAAGATGCCCAGAACTGAGCTAAACTTGGTATGTCTCCAACTCCTAGAAATAACTTCATGCCCCATCTCCCTTACTTCCAACTAGTAAGGATCACATAATTCCTAACAAAGTTTTAACACAGATTCCCAATTCGGGCATTTAGAACATATAGCACGTTGCTGTAAGCAAGCACATTCTCATTCAAAGTTCAAGTTACTATGTAGGAACAAGTTTGTATAGGTATTTCAAAGATGCCCAGAACTGAGCTAAACTTGGTATGTCTCCAACTCCTAGAAATAACTTCCTGCCCCATCTCCCTTACTTCCAGCTAGTAAGGATCACATAATTCCTAACAAAGTTTTGACACAGATGCCCAATTCGGGCATTCAGACCATATAGCACGTTGCTGTAAGCAAGCACATTCTCATTCAAAGTTGCAAGTTACTATGTAGGAACAAGTTTGTATAGGTATTTCAAAGATGCCCAGAACTGAGCTAAACTTGGTATGTCTCCAACTCCTAGAAATAACTTCATGCCCCATCTCCCTTACTTCCAGCTAGTAAGGATCACATAATTCCTAACAAAGTTTTGACACAGATTCCCAATTCGGGCATTCAGAACATATAGCACGTTGCTGTAAGCAAGCACATTCTCATTCAAAGTTGCAAGTTACTATGTAGGAACAAGTTTGTATAGGTATTTCAAAGATGCCCAGAACTGAGCTAAACTTGGTATGTCTCCAACTCCTAGAAATAACTTCATGCCCCATCTCCATTACTTCCATCTAGTAAGGATCACATAATTCCTAACAAAGATTTGACACAGTTTCCCAATTCGGGCATTCAGAACATATAGCACGTTGGTGTAAGCAAGCACATTCTCATTCAAAGTTGCAAGTTACTATGTAGGAACAAGTTTGTATAGGTATTTCAAAGATGCCCAGAACTGTGCTAAACTTGGTATGTGTCCAACTCCTAGAAATAACTTCATGCCCCAACTCCCTTACTTCCAGCTAGTAAGGATCACATAATTCCTAACAAAATTTTGACACAGATTCCCAATTCGGGCATTCAGAACATAAGGCACGTTGCTGTAAGCAAGCACATTCTCATTCAAAGTTGCAAGTTACTATGTAGGAACCAGTTTGTATAGGTATTTCAAAGATGCCCAGAACTGAGCTAAACTTGGTATGTCTCCAACTCCTAGAAATAACTTCATGCCCCATCTCCCTTACTTCCAGCTAGTAAGGATCACATAATTCCTAAGAAACTTTTGACACAGATTCCCAATTCGGGCATTCAGAACATATAGCACGTTGCTGTAAGCAAGCACATTCTCATTCAAAGTTGCAAGTTACCATGTAGGAACAAGTTTGTATAGGTATTTCAAAGATGCCCAGAACTGTGCTAAACTTGGTATGTGTCCAACTCCTAGAAATAACTTCATGCCCCAACTCCCTTACTTCCAGTTAGTAAGGATCACATAATTCCTAAGAAAGTTTTGACACAGATTCCCAATTCGGGCGTTCAGAACATATAGCACGTTGCTGTAAGCAAGCACATTCTCATTCAAAGTTGCAAGTTACTATGTAGGAACAAGTTTGTATAGGAATTTCAAAGATGCCCAGAACTGTGCTAAACTTGGTATGTGTCCAACTCCTAGAAATAACTTCATGCCCCAACTCCCTTACTTCCAGCTAGTAAGGATCACATAATTCCTAACAAAGTTTTGACACAGATTCCCAATTCGGGCATTCAGACCATATAGCACGTTGCTGTAAGCAAGCACATTCTCATTCAAAGTTCAAGTTACTATGTAGGAACAAGTTTGTATAGGTATTTCAAAGATGCCCAGAACTGAGCTAAACTTGGTATTTCTCTAACTCCTAGAAATAACTTCATGCCCCAACTCCCTTACTTCCAGCTAGTAAGGATCACATAATTCCTAAGAAAGTTTTGACACAGATTCCCAATTCGGCATTCAGAACATATAGCACGTTGCTGTAAGCAAGCACATTCTCATTCAAAGTTGCAAGTTACTATGTAGGAATTAGTATGTATAGGTATTTCAAAGATGCCCAGAACTGAGCTAAACTTGGTATGTCTCCAACTCCTAGAAATAACTTCATGCCCCATCTCCCTTACTTCCAGCTAGTAAGGATCACATAATTCCTAACAAAGTTTTGACACAGATTCCGAATTCGGGCATTCAGAACATATAGCACGTTGCTGTAAGCAAGCACATTCTCATTCAAAGTTGCAAGTTACTATGTAGGAACAAGTTTGTATAGGTATTTCAAAGATGCCCAGAACTGAGCTAAACGTTGTATGTCTCCAACTTCTAGAAATAACTTCATGCCCCATCTCCAATACTTCCAGCTAGTAAGGATCACATAATTCCTAACAAAGTTTTGACACAGTTTCCAAATTCGGGCATTCAGAACATATAGCACGTTGCTGTAAGCAAGCACATTCTCATTCAAAGTTGCAAGTTACTATGTAGGAACAAGTTTGTATAGGTATTTCAAAGATGCCCAGAACTGAGCTAAACTTGGTATGTCTCCAACTCCTAGAAATAACTTCATGCCCCATCTCCCTTACTTCCAGCTAGTAAGGATCACATAATTCCTAACAAAGTTTTGACACAGATTCCCAATTCGGGCATTCAGAACATATAGCACGTTGCTGTAAGCAAGCACATTCTCATTCAAAGTTGCAAGTTACTATGTAGGAACAAGTTTGTATAGGTATTTCAAATATTCCCAGAACTGAGCTAAACTTGGTATTTCTCTAACTCCTAGAAATAACTTGATGCCCCAACTCCCTTACTTCCAGTTAGTAAGGATCACATAATTCCTAAGAAAGTTTTGACACAGATTCCCAATTCGGGCGTTCAGAACATATAGCACGTTGCTGTAAGCAAGCACATTCTCATTCAAAGTTCCAAGTTACTATGTAGGAATTAGTTTGTATAGGTGTTTCAAAGATGCCCAGAACTGAGCTAAACTTGGTATGTCTCCAACTCCTAGAAATAACTTCATGCCCCATCTCCCTTACTTCCAACTAGTAAGGATCACATAATTCCTAACAAAGTTTTCACACAGATTCCCAATTCGGGCATTTAGAACATATAGCACGTTGCTGTAAGCAAGCACATTCTCATTCAAAGTTCAAGTTACTATGTAGGAACAAGTTTGTATAGGTATTTCAAAGATGCCCAGAACTGAGCTAAACTTGGTATGTCTCCAACTCCTAGAAATAACTACCTGCCCCATCTCCCTTACTTCCAGCTAGTAAGGATCACATAATTCCTAACAAAGTTTTGACACAGATGCCCAATTCGGGCATTCAGACCATATAGCACGTTGCTGTAAGCAAGCACATTCTCATTCAAAGTTGCAAGTTACTATGTAGGAACAAGTTTGTATAGGTATTTCAAAGATGCCCAGAACTGAGCTAAACTTGGTATGTCTCCAAATCCTAGAAATAACTTCATGCCCCATCTCCCTTACTTCCAGCTAGTAAGGATCACATAATTCCTAACAAAGTTTTGACACAGATTCCCAATTCGGGCATTCAGAACATATAGCACGTTGCTGTAAGCAAGCACATTCTCATTCAAAGTTGCAAGTTACTATGTAGGAACAAGTTTGTATAGGTATTTCAAAGATGCCCAGAACTGTGCTAAACTTGGTATGTGTCCAACTCCTAGAAATAACTTCATGCCCCAACTCCCTTACTTCCAGCTAGTAAGGATCACATAATTCCTAACAAAATTTTGACACAGATTCCCAATTCGGGCATTCAGAACATAAGGCACGTTGCTGTAAGCAAGCACATTCTCATTCAAAGTTGCAAGTTACTATGTAGGAACCAGTTTGTATAGGTATTTCAAAGATGCCCAGAACTGAGCTAAACTTGGTATGTCTCCAACTCCTAGAAATAACTTCATGCCCCATCTCCCTTACTTCCAGCTAGTAAGGATCACATAATTCCTAAGAAACTTTTGACACAGATTCCCAATTCGGGCATTCAGAACATATAGCACGTTGCTGTAAGCAAGCACATTCTCATTCAAAGTTGCAAGTTACCATGTAGGAACAAGTTTGTATAGGTATTTCAAAGATGCCCAGAACTGTGCTAAACTTGGTATGTGTCCAACTCCTAGAAATAACTTCATGCCCCAACTCCCTTACTTCCAGTTAGTAAGGATCACATAATTCCTAAGAAAGTTTTGACACAGATTCCCAATTCGGGCGTTCAGAACATATAGCACGTTGCTGTAAGCAAGCACATACTCATTCAAAGTTGCAAGTTACTATGTAGGAACAAGTTTGTATAGGAATTTCAAAGATGCCCAGAACTGTGCTAAACTTGGTATGTGTCCAACTCCTAGAAATAACTTCATGCCGCAACTCCCTTACTTCCAGCTAGTAAGGATCACATAATTCCTAACAAAGTTTTGACACAGATTCCCAATTCGGGCATTCAGACCATATAGCACGTTGCTGTAAGCAAGCACATTCTCATTCAAAGTTCAAGTTACTATGTAGGAACAAGTTTGTATAGGTATTTCAAAGATGCCCAGAACTGAGCTAAACTTGGTATTTCTCTAACTCCTAGAAATAACTTCATGCCCCAACTCCCTTACTTCCAGCTAGTAAGGATCACATAATTCCTAAGAAAGTTTTGACACAGATTCCCAATTCGGCATTCAGAACATATAGCACGTTGCTGTAAGCAAGCACATTCTCATTCAAAGTTGCAAGTTACTATGTAGGAATTAGTTTGTATAGGTATTTCAAAGATGCCCAGAACTGAGCTAAACTTGGTATGTCTCCAACTCCTAGAAATAACTTCATGCCCCATCTCCCTTACTTCCAGCTAGTAAGGATCACATAATTCCTAACAAAGTTTTGACACAGATTCCGAATTCGGGCATTCAGAACATATAGCACGTTGCTGTAAGCAAGCACATTCTCATTCAAAGTTGCAAGTTACTATGTAGGAACAAGTTTGTATAGGTATTTCAAAGATGCCCAGAACTGAGCTAAACTTGGTATGTCTCCAACTCCTAGAAATAACTTCATGCCCCATCTCCATTACTTCCAGCTAGTAAGGATCACATAATTCCTAACAAAGTTTTGACACAGTTTCCCAATTTTGGCATTAAGAACATATAGCACGTTGCTGTAAGCAAGCACATTCTCATTCAAAGTTGCAAGTTACTATGTAGGAACAAGTTTGTATAGGTATTTCAAAGATGCCCAGAACTGAGCTAAACTTGGTATGTCTCCAACTCCTAGAAATAACTTCATGCCCCATCTCCCTTACTTCCAGCTAGTAAGGATCACATAATTCCTAACAAAGTTTTGACACAGATTCCCAATTCGGGCATTCAGAACATATAGCACGTTGCTGTAAGCAAGCACATTCTCATTCAAAGTTGCAAGTTACTATGTAGGAACAAGTTTGTATAGGTATTTCAAAGATGCCCAGAACTGAGCTAAACGTTGTATGTCTCCAACTTCTAGAAATAACTTCATGCCCCATCTCCAATACTTCCAGCTAGTAAGGATCACATAATTCCTAACAAAGTTTTGACACAGTTTCCAAATTCGGGCATTCAGAACATATAGCACGTTGCTGTAAGCAAGCACATTCTCATTCAAAGTTGCAAGTTACTATGTAGGAACAAGTTTGTATAGGTATTTCAAAGATGCCCAGAAATGAGCTAAACTTGGTATGTCTCCAACTCCTAGAAATAACTTCATGCCCCATCTCCCTTACTTCCAGCTAGTAAGGATCACATAATTCCTAACAAAGTTTTGACACAGATTCCCAATTCGGGCATTCAGAACATATAGCACGTTGCTGTAAGCAAGCACATTCTCATTCAAAGTTGCAAGTTACTATGTAGGAACAAGTTTGTATAGGTATTTCAAATATTCCCAGAACTGAGCTAAACTTGGTATTTCTCTAACTCCTAGAAATAACTTGATGCCCCAACTCCCTTACTTCCAGTTAGTAAGGATCACATAATTCCTAAGAAAGTTTTGACACAGATTCCCAATTCGGGTGTTCAGAACATATAGCACGTTGCTGTAAGCAAGCACATTCTCATTCAAAGTTGCAAGTTACTATGTAGGAATTAGTTTGTATAGGTGTTTCAAAGATGCCCAGAACTGAGCTAAACTTGGTATGTCTCCAACTCCTAGAAATAACTTCATGCCCCATCTCCCTTACTTCCAACTAGTAAGGATCACATAATTCCTAACAAAGTTTTCACACAGATTCCCAATTCGGGCATTTAGAACATATAGCACGTTGCTGTAAGCAAGCACATTCTCATTCAAAGTTCAAGTTACTATGTAGGAACAAGTTTGTATAGGTATTTCAAAGATGCCCAGAACTGAGCTAAACTTGGTATGTCTCCAACTCCTAGAAATAACTACCTGCCCCATCTCCCTTACTTCCAGCTAGTAAGTATCACATAATTCCTAACAAAGTTTTGACACAGATGCCCAATTCGGGCATTCAGACCATATAGCACGTTGCTGTAAGCAAGCACATTCTCATTCAAATTTGCAAGTTACTATGTAGGAACAAGTTTGTATAGGTATTTCAAAGATGCCCAGAACTGAGCTAAACTTGGTATGTCTCCAACTCCTAGAAATAACTTCATGCCCCATCTCCCTTACTTCCAGCTAGTAAGGATCACATAATTCCTAACAAAGTTTTGACACAGATTCCCAATTCGGGCATTCAGAACATATAGCACGTTGCTGTAAGCAAGCACATTCTCATTCAAAGTTGCAAGTTACTATGTAGGAACAAGTTTGTATAGGTATTTCAAAGATGCCCAGAACTGAGCTAAACTTGGTATGTCTCCAACTCCTAGAAATAACTTCATGCCCCATCTCCATTACTTCCATCTAGTAAGGATCACATAATTCCTAACAAAGATTTGACACAGTTTCCCAATTCGGGCATTCAGAACATATAGCACGTTGGTGTAAGCAAGCACATTCTCATTCAAAGTTGCAAGTTACTATGTAGGAACAAGTTTGTATAGGTATTTATAAGACGCCCAGAACTGTGCTAAACTTGGTATGTGTCCAACTCCTAGAAATAACTTCATGCCCCAACTCCCTTACTTCCAGCTAGTAAGGATCACATAATTCCTAACAAAATTTTGACACAGATTCCCAATTCGGGCATTCAGAACATAAGGCACGTTGCTGTAAGCAAGCACATTCTCATTCAAAGTTGCAAGTTACTATGTAGGAACCAGTTTGTATAGGTATTTCAAAGATGCCCAGAACTGAGCTAAACTTGGTATGTCTCCAACTCCTAGAAATAACTTCATGCCCCATCTCCCTTACTTCCAGCTAGTAAGGATCACATAATTCCTAAGAAACTATTGACACAGATTCCCAATTCGGGCATTCAGAACATATAGCACGTTGCTGTAAGCAAGCACATTCTCATTCAAAGTTGCAAGTTACTATGTAGGAACAAGTTTGTATAGGTATTTCAAAGATGCCCAGAACTGTGCTAAACTTGGTATGTGTCCAACTCCTAGAAATAACTTCATGCCCCAACTCCCTTACTTCCAGTTAGTAAGGATCACATAATTCCTAAGAAAGTTTTGACACAGATTCCCAATTCGGGCGTTCAGAACATATAGCACGTTGCTGTAAGCAAGCACATTCTCATTCAAAGTTGCAAGTTACTATGTAGGAACAAGTTTGTATAGGAATTTCAAAGATGCCCAGAACTGTGCTAAACTTGGTATGTGTCCAACTCCTAGAAATAACTTCATGCCCCAACTCCCTTACTTCCAGCTAGTAAGGATCACATAATTCCTAACAAAGTTTTGACACAGATTCCCAATTCGGGCATTCAGACCATATAGCACGTTGCTGTAAGCAAGAACATTCTCATTCAAAGTTGCAAGTTACTATGTAGGAACAAGTTAGTATAGGTATTTCAAAGATGCCCAGAACTGAGCTAAAGTGGGTATGTCTCCAACTCCTAGAAATAACTTCATGCCCCATCTCCCTTACTTCCATCTAGTAAGGATCACATAATTCCTAACAAAGTTTTGACACAGATTCCCAATTCGGGCATTCAGAACATATAGCACGTTGCTGTAAGCAAGCACATTCTCATTCAAAGTTGCAAGTTACTATGTAGGAACAAGTTTGTATAGGTATTTCAAAGATGCCCAGAACTGAGATAAACTTGGTATGTCTCCAACTCCTAGAAATAACTTCATGCCCCATCTCCATTACTTCCAGCTAGTAAGGATCACATAATTCCTAACAAAGTTTTGACACAGTTTCCCAATTTGGGCATTAAGAACATATAGCACGTTGCTGTAAGCAAGCACATTCTCATTCAAAGTTGCAAGTTACTATGTAGGAACAAGTTTGTTTAGGTGTTTCAAAGATGTCCAGAACTGAGCTAAACTTGGTATGTCTCCAACTCCTAGAAATAACTTCATGCCCCATCTCCCTTACTTCCAGCTAGTAAGGATCACATAATTCCTAACAAAGTTTTGACACAGATTCCCAATTCGGGCGTTCAGAACATATAGCACGTTGCTGTAAGCAAGCACATTCTCATTCAAAGTTGCAAGTTACTATGTAGGAATTAGTTTGTATAGGTATTTCAAAGATGCCCAGAACTGAGCTAAACTTGGTATGTCTCCAACTCCTAGAAATAACTTCATGCCCCATCTCCCTTACTTCCAACTAGTAAGGATCACATAATTCCTAACAAAGTTTTCACACAGATTCCCAATTCGGGCATTCAGAACATATAGCACGTTGCTGTAAGCAAGCACATTCTCATTCAAAGTTCAAGTTACTATGTAGGAACAAGTTTGTATAGGTATTTCAAAGATGCCCAGAACTGAGCTAAACTTGGTATTTCTCTAACTCCTAGAAATAACTTCATGCCCCAACTCCCTTACTTCCAGCTAGTAAGGATCACATAATTCCTAAGAAAGTTTTGACACAGATTCCCAATTCGGCATTCAGAACATATAGCACGTTGCTGTAAGCAAGCACATTCTCATTCAAAGTTGCAAGTTACTATGTAGGAATTAGTTTGTATAGGTATTTCAAAGATGCCCAGAACTGAGCTAAACTTGGTATGTCTCCAACTCCTAGAAATAACTTCATGCCCCATCTCCCTTACTTCCAGCTAGTAAGGATAACATAATTCCTAACAAAGTTTTGACACAGATTCCCAATTCGGGCATTCAGAACATAGAGCACGTTGCTGTAAGCAAGCACATTCTCATTCAAAGTTGCAAGTTACTATGTAGGAACAAGTTTGTATAGGTATTTCAAAGATGCCCAGAACTGAGCTAAACTTGGTATGTCTCCAACTCCTAGAAATAACTTCATGCCCCATCTCCATTACTTCCAGCTAGTAAGGATCACATAATTCCTAACAAAGTTTTGACACAGTTTCCCAATTCGGGCATACAGAACATATAGCACGTTGCTGTAAGCAAGCACATTCTCATTCAAAGTTGCAAGTTACTATGTAGGAACAAGTTTGTATAGGTATTTCAAAGATGTCCAGAACTGAGCTAAACTTGGTATGTCTCCAACTCCTAGAAATAACTTCATGCCCCATCTCCCTTGCTTCCAGCTAGTAAGGATCACATAATTCCTAAGAAAGTTTTGACACAGATTCCCAATTCGGGCATTCAGAACATATAGCACGTTGCTGTAAGCAAGCACATTCTCATTCAAAGTTGCAAGTTACTATGTAGGAACAAGTTTGTATAGGTATTTCAAAGATTCCCAGAACTGAGGTAAACTTGGTATTTCTCTAACTCCTAGAAATAACTTCATGCCCCAACTCCCTTACATCCAGTTAGTAAGGATCACATAATTCCTAAGAAAGTTTTGACACAGATTCCCAATTCGGGCGTTCAGAACATATAGCACGTTGCTGTAAGCAAGCACATTCTCATTCAAAGTTGCAAGTTACTATGTAGGAATTAGTTTGTATAGGTATTTCAAAGATGCCCAGAACTGAGCTAAACTTGGTATGTCTCCAACTCCTAGAAATAACTTCATGCCCCATCTCCCTTACTTCCAACTAGTAAGGATCACATAATTCCTAACAAAGTTTTCACACAGATTCCCAATTCGGGCATTCAGAACATATAGCACGTTGCTGTAAGCAAGCACATTCTCATTCAAAGTTCAAGTTACTATGTAGGAACAAGTTTGTATAGGTATTTCAAAGATGCCCAGAACTGAGCTAAACTTGGTATGTCTCCAACTCCTAGAAATAACTTCCTGCCCCATCTCCCTTACTTCCAGCTAGTAAGGATCACATAATTCCTAACAAAGTATTGACACAGATTCCCAATTAGGTCATTCAGAACATATAGCACGTTGCTGTAAGCAAGCACATTCTCATTCAATGTTGCAAGTTACTATGTAGGAACAAGTTTGTATAGGTATTTCAAAGATTCCCAGAACTGAGCTAAACTTGGTATTTCTCTAACTCCTAGAAATAACTTCATGCCCCAACTCCCTTACTTCCAGCTAGTAAGGATCACATAATTCCTAAGAAAGTTTTGACACAGATTCCCAATTCGGAATTCAGAACATATAGCACGTTGCTGTAAGCAAGCACATTCTCATTCAAAGTTGCAAGTTACTATGTAGGAATTAGTTTGTATAGGTATTTCAAAGATGCCCAGAACTGAGCTAAACTTGGTATGTCTCCAACTCCTAGACATAACTACATGCCCCATCTCCCTTACTTCCAGCTAGTAAGGATCACATAATTCCTAACAAAGTTTTGACACGGATTCCCAATTCGGGCATTCAGAACATATAGCACGTTGCTGTAAGCAAGCACATTCTCATTCAAAGTTGCAAGTTACTATGTAGGAACAAGTTTGTATAGGTATTTCAAAGATGCCCAGAACTGAGCTAAACTTGGTATGTCTCCAACTCCTAGAAATAACTTCATGCCCCATCTCCATTACTTCCAGCTAGTCAGGATCACATAATTCCTAACAAAGTTTTGACACAGTTTCCCAATTTTGGCATTAAGAACATATAGCACGTTGCTGTAAGCAAGCACATTCTCATTCAAAGTTGCAAGTTACTATGTAGGAACAAGTTTGTATAGGTATTTCAAAGATGCCCAGAACTGAGCTAAACTTGGTATGTCTCCAACTCCTAGAAATAACTTCATGCCCCATCTCCCTTACTTCCACCTAGTAAGGATCACATAATTCCTAACAAAGTTTTGACACAGATTCCCAATTCGGGCATTCAGAACATATAGCACGTTGCTGTAAGCAAGCACATTCTCATTCAAAGTTGCAAGTTACTATGTAGGAACAAGTTTGTATAGGTATTTCAAAGATGCCCAGAACTGAGCTAAACGTTGTATGTCTCCAACTCCTAGAAATAACTTCATGCCCCATCTCCAATACTTCCAGCTAGTAAGGATCACATAATTCCTAACAAAGTTTTGACACAGTTTCCCAATTCGGGCATTCAGAACATATAGCACGTTGCTGTAAGCAAGCACATTCTCATTCAAAGTTGCAAGTTACTATGTAGGAACAAGTTTGTATAGGTATTTCAAAGATGCCCAGAACTGAGCTAAACTTGGTATGTCTCCAACTCCTAGAAATAACTTCATGCCCCATCTCCATTACTTCCAGCTAGTAAGGATCACATAATTCCTAACAAAGTTTTGACACAGTTTCCCAATTTTGGCATTAAGAACATATAGCACGTTGCTGTAAGCAAGCACATTCTCATTCAAAGTTGCAAGTTACTATGTAGGAACAAGTTTGTATAGGTATTTCAAAGATGCCCAGAACTGAGCTAAACTTGGTATGTCTCCAACTCCTAGAAATAACTACCTGCCCCATCTCCCTTACTTCCAGCTAGTAAGGATCACATAATTCCTAACAAAGTTTTGACACAGATGCCCAATTCGGGCATTCAGACCATATAGCACGTTGCTGTAAGCAAGCACATTCTCATTCAAAGTTGCAAGTTACTATGTAGGAACAAGTTTGTATAGGTATTTCAAAGATGCCCAGAACTGAGCTAAACTTGGTATGTCTCCAACTCCTAGAAATAACTTCATGCCCCATCTCCCTTACTTCCAGCTAGTAAGGATCACATAATTCCTAACAAAGTTTTGACACAGATTCCCAATTCGGGCATTCAGAACATATAGCACGTTGCTGTAAGCAAGCACATTCTCATTCAAAGTTGCAAGTTACTATCTAGGAACAAGTTTGTATAGGTATTTCAAAGATGCCCAGAACTGAGCTAAACTTGGTATGTCTCCAACTCCTAGAAATAACTTCATGCCCCATCTCCATTACTTCCATCTAGTAAGGATCACATAATTCCTAACAAAGATTTGACACAGTTTCCAAATTCGGGCATTCAGAACATATAGCACGTTGGTGTAAGCAAGCACATTCTCATTCAAAGTTGCAAGTTACTATGTAGGAACAAGTTTGTATAGGTATTTATAAGATGCCCAGAACTGTGCTAAACTTGGTATGTGTCCAACTCCTAGAAATAACTTCATGCCCCAACTCCCTTACTTCCAGCTAGTAAGGATCACATAATTCCTAACAAAATTTTGACACAGATTCCCAATTCGGGCATTCAGAACATAAGGCACGTTGCTGTAAGCAAGCACATTCTCATTCAAAGTTGCAAGTTACTATGTAGGAACAAGTTTGTATAGGTATTTCAAAGATGCCCAGAACTGAGCTAAACTTGGTATGTCTCCAACTCCTAGAAATAACTTCATGCCCCATCTCCCTTACTTCCAGCTAGTAAGGATCACATAATTCCTAAGAAACTTTTGACACAGATTCCCAATTCGGGCATTCAGAACATATAGCACGTTGCTGTAAGCAAGCACATTCTCATTCAAAGTTGCAAGTTACTATGTAGGAACAAGTTTGTATAGGTATTTCAAAGATGCCCAGAACTGTGCTAAACTTGGTATGTGTCCAACTCCTAGAAATAACTTCATGCCCCAACTCCCTTACTTCCAGTTAGTAAGGATCACATAATTCCTAAGAAAGTTTTGACACAGATTCCCAATTCGGGCGTTCAGAACATATAGCACGTTGCTGTAAGCAAGCACATTCTCATTCAAAGTTGCAAGTTACTATGTAGGAACAAGTTTGTATAGGAATTTCAAAGATGCCCAGAACTGTGCTAAACTTGGTATGTGTCAAACTCCTAGAAATAACTTCATGCCCCAACTCCCTTACTTCCAGCTAGTAAGGATCACATAATTCCTAACAAAGTTTTGACACAGATTCCCAATTCGGGCATTCAGACCATATAGCACGTTGCTGTAAGCAAGAACATTCTCATTCAAAGTTGCAAGTTACTATGTAGGAACAAGTTAGTATAGGTATTTCAAAGATGCCCAGAACTGAGCTAAAGTGGGTATGTCTCCAACTCCTAGAAATAACTTCATGCCCCATCTCCCTTACTTCCATCTAGTAAGGATCACATAATTCCTAACAAAGTTTTGACACAGATTCCCAATTCGGGCATTCAGAACATATAGCACGTTGCTGTAAGCAAGCACATTCTCATTCAAAGTTGCAAGTTACTATGTAGGAACAAGTTTGTATAGGTATTTCAAAGATGCCCAGAACTGAGATAAACTTGGTATGTCTCCAACTCCTAGAAATAACTTCATGCCCCATCTCCATTACTTCCAGCTAGTAAGGATCACATAATTCCTAACAAAGTTTTGACACAGTTTCCCAATTTGGGCATTAAGAACATATAGCACGTTGCTGTAAGCAAGCACATTCTCATTCAAAGTTGCAAGTTACTATGTAGGAACAAGTTTGTTTAGGTGTTTCAAAGATGTCCAGAACTGAGCTAAACTTGGTATGTCTCCAACTCCTAGAAATAACTTCATGCCCCATCTCCCTTACTTCCAGCTAGTAAGGATCACATAATTCCTAACAAAGTTTTGACACAGATTCCCAATTCGGGCGTTCAGAACATATAGCACGTTGCTGTAAGCAAGCACATTCTCATTCAAAGTTGCAAGTTACTATGTAGGAATTAGTTTGTATAGGTATTTCAAAGATGCCCAGAACTGAGCTAAACTTGGTATGTCTCCAACTCCTAGAAATAACTTCATGCCCCATCTCCCTTACTTCCAACTAGTAAGGATCACATAATTCCTAACAAAGTTTTCACACAGATTCCCAATTCGGGCATTCAGAACATATAGCACGTTGCTGTAAGCAAGCACATTCTCATTCAAAGTTCAAGTTACTATGTAGGAACAAGTTTGTATAGGTATTTCAAAGATGCCCAGAACTGAGCTAAACTTGGTATTTCTCTAACTCCTAGAAATAACTTCATGCCCCAACTCCCTTACTTCCAGCTAGTAAGGATCACATAATTCCTAAGAAAGTTTTGACACAGATTCCCAATTCGGCATTCAGAACATATAGCACGTTGCTGTAAGCAAGCACATTCTCATTCAAAGTTGCAAGTTACTATGTAGGAATTAGTTTGTATAGGTATTTCAAAGATGCCCAGAACTGAGCTAAACTTCGTATGTCTCCAACTCCTAGAAATAACTTCATGCCCCATCTCCCTTACTTCCAGCTAGTAAGGATAACATAATTCCTAACAAAGTTTTGACACAGATTCCCAATTCGGGCATTCAGAACATAGAGCACGTTGCTGTAAGCAAGCACATTCTCATTCAAAGTTGCAAGTTACTATGTAGGAACAAGTTTGTATAGGTATTTAAAAGATGCCCAGAACTGAGCTAAACTTGGTATGTCTCCAACTCCTAGAAATAACTTCATGCCCCATCTCCATTACTTCCAGCTAGTAAGGATCACATAATTCCTAACAAAGTTTTGACACAGTTTCCCAATTCGGGCATACAGAACATATAGCACGTTGCTGTAAGCAAGCACATTCTCATTCAAAGTTGCAAGTTACTATGTAGGAACAAGTTTGTATAGGTATTTCAAAGATGTCCAGAACTGAGCTAAACTTGGTATTTCTCTAACTCCTAGAAATAACTTCATGCCCCAACTCCCTTACATCCAGTTAGTAAGGATCACATAATTCCTAAGAAAGTTTTGACACAGATTCCCAATTCGGGCGTTCAGAACATATAGCACGTTGCTGTAAGCAAGCACATTCTCATTCAAAGTTGCAAGTTACTATGTAGGAATTAGTTTGTATAGGTATTTCAAAGATGCCCAGAACTGAGCTAAACTTGGTATGTCTCCAACTCCTAGAAATAACTTCATGCCCCAACTCCCTTACTTCCAACTAGTAAGGATCACATAATTCCTAACAAAGTTTTCACACAGATTCCCAATTCGGGCATTCAGAACATATAGCACGTTGCTGTAAGCAAGCACATTCTCATTCAAAGTTCAAGTTACTATGTAGGAACAAGTTTGTATAGGTATTTCAAAGATGCCCAGAACTGAGCTAAACTTGGTATGTCTCCAACTCCTAGAAATAACTTCCTGCCCCATCTCCCTTACTTCCAGCTAGTAAGGATCACATAATTCCTAACAAAGTATTGACACAGATTCCCAATTAGGTCATTCAGAACATATAGCACGTTGCTGTAAGCAAGCACATTCTCATTCAATGTTGCAAGTTACTATGTAGGAACAAGTTTGTATAGGTATTTCAAAGATTCCCAGAACTGAGCTAAACTTGGTATTTCTCTAACTCCTAGAAATAACTTCATGCCCCAACTCCCTTACTTCCAGCTAGTAAGGATCACATAATTCCTAAGAAAGTTTTGACACAGATTCCCAATTCGGAATTCAGAACATATAGCACGTTGCTGTAAGCAAGCACATTCTCATTCAAAGTTGCAAGTTACTATGTAGGAATTAGTTTGTATAGGTATTTCAAAGATGCCCAGAACTGAGCTAAACTTGGTATGTCTCCAACTCCTAGACATAACTACATGCCCCATCTCCCTTACTTCCAGCTAGTAAGGATCACATAATTCCTAACAAAGTTTTGACACAGATTCCCAATTCGGGCATTCAGAACATATAGCACGTTGCTGTAAGCAAGCACATTCTCATTCAAAGTTGCAAGTTACTATGTAGGAACAAGTTTGTATAGGTATTTCAAAGATGCCCAGAACTGAGCTAAACTTGGTATGTCTCCAACTCCTAGAAATAACTTCATGCCCCATCTCCATTACTTCCAGCTAGTAAGGATCACATAATTCCTAACAAAGTTTTGACACAGTTTCCCAATTTTGGCATTAAGAACATATAGCACGTTGCTGTAAGCAAGCACATTCTCATTCAAAGTTGCAAGTTACTATGTAGGAACAAGTTTGTATAGGTATTTCAAAGATGCCCAGAACTGAGCTAAACTTGGTATGTCTCCAACTCCTAGAAATAACTACCTGCCCCATCTCCCTTACTTCCAGCTAGTAAGGATCACATAATTCCTAACAAAGTTTTGACACAGATGCCCAATTCGGGCATTCAGACCATATAGCACGTTGCTGTAAGCAAGCACATTCTCATTCAAAGTTGCAAGTTACTATGTAGGAACAAGTTTGTATAGGTATTTCAAAGATGCCCAGAACTGAGCTAAACTTGGTATGTCTCCAACTCCTAGAAATAACTTCATGCCCCATCTCCCTTACTTCCAGCTAGTAAGGATCACATAATTCCTAACAAAGTTTTGACACAGATTCCCAATTCGGGCATTCAGAACATATAGCACGTTGCTGTAAGCAAGCACATTCTCATTCAAAGTTGCAAGTTACTAAGTAGGAACAAGTTTGTATAGGTATTTCAAAGATGCCCAGAACTGAGCTAAACTTGGTATGTCTCCAACTCCTAGAAATAACTTCATGCCCCATCTCCATTACTTCCATCTAGTAAGAATCACATAATTCCTAACAAAGATTTGACACAGTTTCCCAATTCGGGCATTCAGAACATATAGCACGTTGGTGTAAGCAAGCACATTCTCATTCAAAGTTGCAAGTTACTATGTAGGAACAAGTTTGTATAGGTATTTCAAAGATGCCCAGAACTGTGCTAAACTTGGTATGTGTCCAACTCCTAGAAATAACTTCATGCCCCAACTCCCTTACTTCCAGCTAGTAAGGATCACATAATTCCTAACAAAATTTTGACACAGATTCCCAATTCGGGCATTCAGAACATAAGGCACGTTGCTGTAAGCAAGCACATTCTCATTCAAAGTTGCAAGTTACTATGTAGGAACCAGTTTGTATAGGTATTTCAAAGATGCCCAGAACTGAGCTAAACTTGGTATGTCTCCAACTCCTAGAAATAACTTCATGCCCCATCTCCCTTACTTCCAGCTAGTAAGGATCACATAATTCCTAAGAAACTTTTGACACAGATTCCCAAATCGGGCATTCAGAACATATAGCACGTTGCTGTAAGCAAGCACATTCTCATTCAAAGTTGCAAGTTACTATGTAGGAACAAGTTTGTATAGGTATTTCAAAGATGCCCAGAACTGTGCTAAACTTGGTATGTGTCCAACTCCTAGAAATAACTTCATGCCCCAACTCCCTTACTTCCAGTTAGTAAGGATCACATAATTCCTAAGAAAGTTTTGACACAGATTCCCAATTCGGGCGTTCAGAACATATAGCACGTTGCTGTAAGCAAGCACATTCTCATTCAAAGTTGCAAGTTACTATGTAGGAACAAGTTTGTATAGGAATTTCAAAGATGCCCAGAACTGTGCTAAACTTGGTATGTGTCCAACTCATAGAAATAACTTCATGCCCCAACTCCCTTACTTCCAGCTACTAAGGATCACATAATTCCTAACAAAGTTTTGACACAGATTCCCAATTCGGGCATTCAGAACATATAGCACGTTGCTGTAAGCAAGAACATTCTCATTCAAAGTTGCAAGTTACTATGCAAGAACAAGTTAGTATAGGTATTTCAAAGATGCCCAGAACTGAGCTAAAGTGGGTATGTCTCCAACTCCTAGAAATAACTTCATGCCCCATCTCCCTTACTTCCATCTAGTAAGGATCACATAATTCCTAACAAAGTTTTGACACAGATTCCCAATTCGGGCATTCAGAACATATAGCACGTTGCTGTAAGCAAGCACATTCTCATTCAAAGTTGCAAGTTACTATGTAGGAACAAGTTTGTATAGGTATTTCAAAGATGCCCAGAACTGAGATAAACTTGGTATGTCTCCAACTCCTAGAAATAACTTCATGCCCCATCTCCATTACTTCCAGCTAGTAAGGATCACATAATTCCTAACAAAGTTTTGACACAGTTTCCCAATTTGGGCATTAAGAACATATAGCACGTTGCTGTAAGCAAGCACATTCTCATTCAAAGATGCAAGTTACTATGTAGGAACAAGTTTGTTTAGGTGTTTCAAAGATGTCCAGAACTGAGCTAAACTTGGTATGTCTCCAACTCCTAGAAATAACTTCATGCCCCATCTCCCTTACTTCCAGCTAGTAAGGATCACATAATTCCTAACAAAGTTTTGACACAGATTCCCAATTCGGGCGTTCAGAACATATAGCACGTTGCTGTAAGCAAGCACATTCTCATTCAAAGTTGCAAGTTACTATGTAGGAATTAGTTTGTATAGGTATTTCAAAGATGCCCAGAACTGAGCTAAACTTGGTATGTCTCCAACTCCTAGAAATAACTTCATGCCCCATCTCCCTTACTTCCAACTAGTAAGGATCACATAATTCCTAACAAAGTTTTCACACAGATTCCCAATTCGGGCATTCAGAACATATAGCACGTTGCTGTAAGCAAGCACATTCTCATTCAAAGTTCAAGTTACTATGTAGGAACAAGTTTGTATAGGTATTTCAAAGATGCCCAGAACTGAGCTAAACTTGGTATTTCTCTAACTCCTAGAAATAACTTCATGCCCCAACTCCCTTACTTCCAGCTAGTAAGGATCACATAATTCCTAAGAAAGTTTTGACACAGATTCCCAATTCGGCATTCAGAACATATAGCACGTTGCTGTAAGCAAGCACATTCTCATTCAAAGTTGCAAGTTACTATGTAGGAATTAGTTTGTATAGGTATTTCAAAGATGCCCAGAACTGAGCTAAACTTGGTATGTCTCCAACTCCTAGAAATAACTTCATGCCCCATCTCCCTTACTTCCAGCTAGTAAGGATAACATAATTCCTAACAAAGTTTTGACACAGATTCCCAATTCGGGCATTCAGAACATAGAGCACGTTGCTGTAAGCAAGCACATTCTCATTCAAAGTTGCAAGTTACTATGTAGGAACAAGATTGTATAGGTATTTCAAAGATGCCCAGAACTGAGCTAAACTTGGTATGTCTCCAACTCCTAGAAATAACTTCATGCCCCATCTCCATTACTTCCAGCTAGTAAGGATCACATAATTCCTAACAAAGTTTTGACACAGTTTCCCTATTCGGGCATACAGAACATATAGCACGTTGCTGTAAGCAAGCACATTCTCATTCAAAGTTGCAAGTTACTATGTAGGAACAAGTTTGTATAGGTATTTCAAAGATGTCCAGAACTGAGCTAAACTTGGTATGTCTCCAACTCCTAGAAATAACTTCATGCCCCATCTCCCTTGCTTCCAGCTAGTAAGGATCACATAATTCCTAACATAGTTTTGACACAGATTCCCAATTCGGGCATTCAGAACATATAGCACGTTGCTGTAAGCAAGCACATTCTCATTCAAAGTTGCAAGTTACTATGTAGGAACAAGTTTGTATAGGTATTTCAAAGATTCCCAGAACTGAGGTAAACTTGGTATTTCTCTAACTCCTAGAAATAACTTCATGCCCCAACTCCCTTACATCCAGTTAGTAAGGATCACATAATTCCTAAGAAAGTTTTGACACAGATTCCCAATTCGGGCGTTCAGAACATATAGCACGTTGCTGTAAGCAAGCACATTCTCATTCAAAGTTGCAAGTTACTATGTAGGAATTAGTTGTATAGGTATTTCAAAGATGCCCAGAACTGAGCTAAACTTGGTATGTCTCCAACTCCTAGAAATAACTTCATGCCCCATCTCCCTTACTTCCAACTAGTAAGGATCACATAATTCCTAACAAAGTTTTCACACAGATTCCCAATTCGGGCATTCAGAACATATAGCACGTTGCTGTAAGCAAGCACATTCTCATTCAAAGTTCAAGTTACTATGTAGGAACAAGTTTGTATAGGTATTTCAAAGATGCCCAGAACTGAGCTAAACTTGGTATGTCTCCAACTCCTAGAAATAACTTCCTGCCCCATCTCCCTTACTTCCAGCTAGTAAGGATCACATAATTCCTAACAAAGTATTGACACAGATTCCCAATTAGGTCATTCAGAACATATAGCACGTTGCTGTAAGCAAGCACATTCTCATTCAATGTTGCAAGTTACTATGTAGGAACAAGTTTGTATAGGTATTTCAAAGATTCCCAGAACTGAGCTAAACTTGGTATTTCTCTAACTCCTAGAAATAACTTCATGCCCCAACTCCCTTACTTCCAGCTAGTAAGGATCACATAATTCCTAAGAAAGTTTTGACACAGATTCCCAATTCGGAATTCAGAACATATAGCACGTTGCTGTAAGCAAGCACATTCTCATTCAAAGTTGCAAGTTACTATGTAGGAATTAGTTTGTATAGGTATTTCAAAGATGCCCAGAACTGAGCTAAACTTGGTATGTCTCCAACTCCTAGAAATAACTACCTGCCCCATCTCCCTTACTTCCAGCTAGTAAGGATCACATAATTCCTAACAAAGTTTTGACACAGATGCCCAATTCGGGCATTCAGACCATATAGCACGTTGCTGTAAGCAAGCACATTCTCATTCAAAGTTGCAAGTTACTATGTAGGAACAAGTTTGTATAGGTATTTCAAAGATGCCCAGAACTGAGCTAAACTTGGTATATCTCCAACTCCTAGAAATAACTTCATGCCCCATCTCCCTTACTTCCAGCTAGTAAGGATCACATAATTCCTAACAAAGTTTTGACACAGATTCCCAATTCGGGCATTCAGAACATATAGCACGTTGCTGTAAGCAAGCACATTCTCATTCAAAGTTGCAAGTTACTATGTAGGAACAAGTTTGTATAGGTATTTCAAAGATGCCCAGAACTGAGCTAAACTTGGTATGTCTCCAACTCCTAGAAATAACTTCATGCCCCATCTCCATTACTTCCATCTAGTAAGAATCACATAATTCCTAACAAAGATTTGACACAGTTTCCCAATTCGGGCATTCAGAACATATAGCACGTTGGTGTAAGCAAGCACATTCTCATTCAAAGTTGCAAGTTACTATGTAGGAACAAGTTTGTATAGGTATTTCAAAGATGCCCAGAACTGTGCTAAACTTGGTATGTGTCCAACTCCTAGAAATAACTTCATGCCCCAACTCCCTTACTTCCAGCTAGTAAGGATCACATAATTCCTAACAAAATTTTGACACAGATTCCCAATTCGGGCATTCAGAACATAAGGCACGTTGCTGTAAGCAAGCACATTCTCATTCAAAGTTGCAAGTTACTATGTAGGAACCAGTTTGTATAGGTATTTCAAAGATGCCCAGAACTGAGCTAAACTTGGTATGTCTCCAACTCCTAGAAATAACTTCATGCCCCATCTCCCTTACTTCCAGCTAGTAAGGATCACATAATTCCTAAGAAACTTTTGACACAGATTCCCAAATCGGGCATTCAGAACATATAGCACGTTGCTGTAAGCAAGCACATTCTCATTAAAAGTTGCAAGTTACTATGTAGGAACAAGTTTGTATAGGTATTTCAAAGATGCCCAGAACTGTGCTAAACTTGGTATGTGTCCAACTCCTAGAAATAACTTCATGCCCCAACTCCCTTACTTCCAGCTAGTAAGGATCACATAATTCCTAACAAAGTTTTGACACAGATTCCCAATTCGGGCATTCAGACCATATAGCACGTTGCTGTAAGCAAGAACATTCTCATTCAAAGTTGCAAGTTACTATGTAGGAACAAGTTAGTATAGGTATTTCAAAGATGCCCAGAACTGAGCTAAAGTGGGTATGTCTCCAACTCCTAGAAATAACTTCATGCCCCATCTCCCTTACTTCCATCTAGTAAGGATCACATAATTCCTAACAAAGTTTTGACACAGATTCCCAATTCGGGCATTCAGAACATATAGCACGTTGCTGTAAGCAAGCACATTCTCATTCAAAGTTGCAAGTTACTATGTAGGAACAAGTTTGTATAGGTATTTCAAAGATGCCCAGAACTGAGATAAACTTGGTATGTCTCCAACTCCTAGAAATAACTTCATGCCCCATCTCCATTACTTCCAGCTAGTAAGGATCACATAATTCCTAACAAAGTTTTGACACAGTTTCCCAATTTGGGCATTAAGAACATATAGCACGTTGCTGTAAGCAAGCACATTCTCATTCAAAGTTGCAAGTTACTATGTAGGAACAAGTTTGTTTAGGTGTTTCAAAGATGTCCAGAACTGAGCTAAACTTGGTATGTCTCCAACTCCTAGAAATAACTTCATGCCCCATCTCCCTTACTTCCAGCTAGTAAGGATCACATAATTCCTAACAAAGTTTTGACACAGATTCCCAATTCGGGTGTTCAGAACATATAGCACGTTGCTGTAAGCAAGCACATTCTCATTTAAAGTTGCAAGTTACTATGTAGGAATTAGTTTGTATAGGTATTTCAAAGATGCCCAGAACTGAGCTAAACTTGGTATGTCTCCAACTCCTAGAAATAACTTCATGCCCCATCTCCCTTACTTCCAACTAGTAAGGATCACATAATTCCTAACAAAGTTTTCACACAGATTCCCAATTCGGGCATTCAGAACATATAGCACGTTGCTGTAAGCAAGCACATTCTCATTCAAAGTTCAAGTTACTATGTAGGAACAAGTTTGTATAGGTATTTCAAAGATGCCCAGAACTGAGCTAAACTTGGTATTTCTCTAACTCCTAGAAATAACTTCATGCCCCAACTCCCTTACTTCCAGCTAGTAAGGATCACATAATTCCTAAGAAAGTTTTGACACAGATTCCCAATTCGGCATTCAGAACATATAGCACGTTGCTGTAAGCAAGAACATTCTCATTCAAAGTTGCAAGTTACTATGTAGGAATTAGTTTGTATAGGTATTTCAAAGATGCCCAGAACTGAGCTAAACTTGGTATGTCTCCAACTCCTAGAAATAACTTCATGCCCCATCTCCCTTACTTCCAGCTAGTAAGGATAACATAATTCCTAACAAAGTTTTGACACAGATTCCCAATTCGGGCATTCAGAACATAGAGCACGTTGCTGTAAGCAAGCACATTCTCATTCAAAGTTGCAAGTTACTATGTAGGAACAAGTTTGTATAGGTATTTCAAAGATGCCCAGAACTGAGCTAAACTTGGTATGTCTCCAACTCCTAGAAATAACTTCATGCCCCATCTCCATTACTTCCAGCTAGTAAGGATCACATAATTCCTAACAAAGTTTTGACACAGTTTCCCAATTCGGGCATACAGAACATATAGCACGTTGCTGTAAGCAAGCACATTCTCATTCAAAGTTGCAAGTTACTATGTAGGAACAAGTTTGTATAGGTATTTCAAAGATGTCCAGAACTGAGCTAAACTTGGTATGTCTCCAACTCCTAGAAATAACTTCATGCCCCATCTCCCTTGCTTCCAGCTAGTAAGGATCACATAATTCCTAAGAAAGTTTTGACACAGATTCCCAATTCGGGCATTCAGAACATATAGCACGTTGCTGTAAGCAAGCACATTCTCATTCAAAGTTGCAAGTTACTATGTAGGAACAAGTTTGTATAGGTATTTCAAAGATTCCCAGAACTGAGGTAAACTTGGTATTTCTCTAACTCCTAGAAATAACTTCATGCCCCAACTCCCTTACATCCAGTTAGTAAGGATCACATAATTCCTAAGAAAGTTTTGACACAGATTCCCAATTCGGGCGTTCAGAACATATAGCACGTTGCTGTAAGCAAGCACATTCTCATTCAAAGTTGCAAGTTACTATGTAGGAATTAGTTTGTATAGGTATTTCAAAGATGCCCAGAACTGAGCTAAACTTGGTATGTCTCCAACTCCTAGAAATAACTTCATGCCCCATCTCCCTTACTTCCAACTAGTAAGGATCACATAATTCCTAACAAAGTTTTCACACAGATTCCCAATTCGGGCATTCAGAACATATAGCACGTTGCTGTAAGCAAGCACATTCTCATTCAAAGTTCAAGTTACTATGTAGGAACAAGTTTGTATAGGTATTTCAAAGATGCCCAGAACTGAGCTAAACTTGGTATGTCTCCAACTCCTAGAAATAACTTCCTGCCCCATCTCCCTTACTTCCAGCTAGTAAGGATCACATAATTCCTAACAAAGTATTGACACAGATTCCCAATTAGGTCATTCAGAACATATAGCACGTTGCTGTAAGCAAGCACATTCTCATTCAATGTTGCAAGTTACTATGTAGGAACAAGTTTGTATAGGTATTTCAAAGATTCCCAGAACTGAGCTAAACTTGGTATTTCTCTAACTCCTAGAAATAACTTCATGCCCCAACTCCCTTACTTCCAGCTAGTAAGGATCACATAATTCCTAAGAAAGTTTTGACACAGATTCCCAATTCGGAATTCAGAACATATAGCACGTTGCTGTAAGCAAGCACATTCTCATTCAAAGTTGCAAGTTACTATGTAGGAATTAGTTTGTATAGGTATTTCAAAGATGCCCAGAACTGAGCTAAACTTGGTATGTCTCCAACTCCTAGACATAACTACATGCCCCATCTCCCTTACTTCCAGCTAGTAAGGATCACATAATTCCTAACAAAGTTTTGACACAGATTCCCAATTCGGGCATTCAGAACATATAGCACGTTGCTGTAAGCAAGCACATTCTCATTCAAAGTTGCAAGTTACTATGTAGGAACAAGTTTGTATAGGTATTTCAAAGATGCCCAGAACTGAGCTAAACTTGGTATGTCTCCAACTCCTAGAAATAACTTCATGCCCCATCTCCATTACTTCCAGCTAGTAAGGATCACATAATTCCTAACAAAGTTTTGACACAGTTTCCCAATTTTGGCATTAAGAACATATAGCACGTTGCTGTAAGCAAGCACATTCTCATTCAAAGTTGCAAGTTACTATGTAGGAACAAGTTTGTATAGGTATTTCAAAGATGCCCAGAACTGAGCTAAACTTGGTATGTCTCCAACTCCTAGAAATAACTTCATGCCCCATCTCCCTTACTTCCAGCTAGTAAGGATCACATAATTCCTAACAAAGTTTTGACACAGATTCCCAATTCGGGCATTCAGAACATATAGCACGTTGCTGTAAGCAAGCACATTCTCATTCAAAGTTGCAAGTTACTATGTAGGAACAAGTTTGTATAGTTATTTCAAAGATGCCCAGAACTGAGCTAAACGTTGTATGTCTCCAACTCCTAGAAATAACTTCATGCCCCATCTCCAATACTTCCATCTAGTAAGGATCACATAATTCCTAACAAAGTTTTTACACAGTTTCCCAATTCGGGCATTCAGAACATATAGCACGTTGCTGTAAGCAAGCACATTCTCATTCAAAGTTGCAAGTTACTATGTAGGAACAAGTTTGTATAGGTATTTCAAAGATGCCCAGAACTGAGCTAAACTTGGTATGTCTCCAACTCCTAGAAATAACTTCATGCCCCATCTCCATTACTTCCAGCTAGTAAGGATCACATAATTCCTAACAAAGTTTTGACACAGTTTCCCAATTTTGGCATTAAGAACATATAGCACGTTGCTGTAAGCAAGCACATTCTCATTCAAAGTTGCAAGTTACTATGTAGGAACAAGTTTGTATAGGTATTTCAAAGATGCCCAGAACTGAGCTAAACTTGGTATGTCTCCAACTCCTAGAAATTACTTCATGCCCCATCTCCCTTACTTCCAGCTAGTAAGGATCACATAATTCCTAACAAAGTTTTGACACAGATTCCCAATTCGGGCATTCAGAACATATAGCACGTTGCTGTAAGCAAGCACATTCTCATTCAAAGTTGCAAGTTACTATGTAGGAACAAGTTTGTATAGGTATTTCAAAGATGTCCAGAACTGAGCTAAACGTTGTATGTCTCCAACTTCTAGAAATAACTTCATGCCCCATCTCCAATACTTCCAGCTAGTAAGGATCACATAATTCCTAACAAAGTTTTGACACAGTTTCCAAATTCGGGCATTCAGAACATATAGCACGTTGCTGTAAGCAAGCACATTCTCATTCAAAGTTGCAAGTTACTATGTAGGAACAAGTTTGTATAGGTATTTCAAAGATGCCCATAACTGAGCTAAACTTGGTATGTCTCCAACTCCTAGAAATAACTTCATGCCCCATCTCCCTTACTTCCAGCTAGTAAGGATCACATAATTCCTAACAAAGTTTTGACACAGATTCCCAATTCGGGCATTCAGAACATATAGCACGTTGCTGTAAGCAAGCACATTCTCATTCAAAGTTGCAAGTTACTATGTAGGAACAAGTTTGTATAGGTATTTCAAATATTCCCAGAACTGAGCTAAACTTGGTATTTCTCTAACTCCTAGAAATAACTTGATGCCCCAACTCCCTTACTTCCAGTTAGTAAGGATCACATAATTCCTAAGAAAGTTTTGACACAGATTCCCAATTCGGGCGTTCAGAACACATAGCACGTTGCTGTAAGCAAGCACATTCTCATTCAAAGTTGCAAGTTACTATGTAGGAATTAGTTTGTATAGGTGTTTCAAAGATGCCCAGAACTGAGCTAAACTTGGTATGTCTCCAACTCCTAGAAATAACTTCATGCCCCATCTCCCTTACTTCCAACTAGTAAGGATCACATAATTCCTAACAAAGTTTTCACACAGATTCCCAATTCGGGCATTTAGAACATATAGCACGTTGCTGTAAGCAAGCACATTCTCATTCAAAGTTCAAGTTACTATGTAGGAACAAGTTTGTATAGGTATTTCAAAGATGCCCAGAACTGAGCTAAACTTGGTATGTCTCCAACTCCTAGAAATAACTACCTGCCCCATCTCCCTTACTTCCAGGTAGTAAGGATCACATAATTCCTAACAAAGTTTTGACACAGATGCCCAATTCGGGCATTCAGACCATATAGCACGTTGCTGTAAGCAAGCACATTCTCATTCAAAGTTGCAAGTTACTATGTAGGAACAAGTTTGTATAGGTATTTCAAAGATGCCCAGAACTGAGCTAAACTTGGTATGTCTCCAACTCCTAGAAATAACTTCATGCCCCATCTCCCTTACTTCCAGCTAGTAAGGATCACATAATTCCTAACAAAGTTTTGACACAGATTCCCAATTCGGGCTTTCAGAACATATAGCACGTTGCTGTAAGCAAGCACATTCTCATTCAAAGTTGCAAGTTACTATGTAGGAACAAGTTTGTATAGGTATTTCAAAGATGCCCAGAACTGTGCTAAACTTGGTATGTGTCCAACTCCTAGAAATAACTTCATGCCCCAACTCCCTTACTTCCAGTTAGTAAGGATCACATAATTCCTAAGAAAGTTTTGACACTGATTCCCAATTCGGGCGTTCAGAACATATAGCACGTTGCTGTAAGCAAGCACATTCTCATTCAAAGTTGCAAGTTACTATGTAGGAACAAGTTTGTATAGGAATTTCAAAGATGCCCAGAACTGTGCTAAACTTGGTATGTGTCCAACTCCTAGAAATAACTTCATGCCCCAACTCCCTTACTTCCAGCTAGTAAGGATCACATAATTCCTAACAAAGTTTTGACACAGATTCCCAATTCGGGCATTCAGACCATATAGCACGTTGCTGTAAGCAAGAACATTCTCATTCAAAGTTGCAAGTTACTATGTAGGAACAAGTTAGTATAGGTATTTCAAAGATGCCCAGAACTGAGCTAAAGTGGGTATGTCTCCAACTCCTAGAAATAACTTCATGCCCCATCTCCCTTACTTCCATCTAGTAAGGATCACATAATTCCTAACAAAGTTTTGACACAGATTCCCAATTCGGGCATTCAGAACATATAGCACGTTGCTGTAAGCAAGCACATTCTCATTCAAAGTTGCAAGTTACTATGTAGGAACAAGTTTGTATAGGTATTTCAAAGATGCCCAGAACTGAGATAAACTTGGTATGTCTCCAACTCCTAGAAATAACTTCATGCCCCATCTCCATTACTTCCAGCTAGTAAGGATCACATAATTCTTAACAAAGTTTTGACACAGTTTCCCAATTTGGGCATTAAGAACATATAGCACGTTGCTGTAAGCAAGCACATTCTCATTCAAAGTTGCAAGTTACTATGTAGGAACAAGTTTGTTTAGGTGTTTCAAAGATGTCCAGAACTGAGCTAAACTTGGTATGTCTCCAACTCCTAGAAATAACTTCATGCCCCATCTCCCTTACTTCCAGCTAGTAAGGATAACATAATTCCTAACAAAGTTTTGACACAGATTCCCAATTCGGGCATTCAGAACATAGAGCACGTTGCTGTAAGCAAGCACATTCTCATTCAAAGTTGCAAGTTACTATGTAGGAACAAGTTTGTATAGGTATTTCAAAGATGCCCAGAACTGAGCTAAACTTGGTATGTCTCCAACTCCTAGAAATAACTTCATGCCCCATCTCCATTACTTCCAGCTAGTAAGGATCACATAATTCCTAACAAAGTTTTGACACAGTTTCCCAATTCGGGCATACAGAACATATAGCACGTTGCTGTAAGCAAGCACATTCTCATTCAAAGTTGCAAGTTACTATGTAGGAACAAGTTTGTATAGGTATTTCAAAGATGTCCAGAACTGAGCTAAACTTGGTATGTCTCCAACTCCTAGAAATAACTTCATGCCCCATCTCCCTTGCTTCCAGCTAGTAAGGATCACATAATTCCTAAGAAAGTTTTGACACAGATTCCCAATTCGGGCATTCAGAACATATAGCACGTTGCTGTAAGCAAGCACATTCTCATTCAAAGTTGCAAGTTACTATGTAGGAACAAGTTTGTATAGGTATTTCAAAGATTCCGAGAACTGAGGTAAACTTGGTATTTCTCTAACTCCTAGAAATAACTTCATGCCCCAACTCCCTTACATCCAGTTAGTAAGGATCACATAATTCCTAAGAAAGTTTTGACACAGATTCCCAATTCGGGCGTTCAGAACATATAGCACGTTGCTGTAAGCAAGCACATTCTCATTCAAAGTTGCAAGTTACTATGTAGGAATTAGTTTGTATAGGTATTTCAAAGATGCCCAGAACTGAGCTAAACTTGGTATGTCTCCAACTCCTAGAAATAACTTCATGCCCCATCTCCCTTACTTCCAACTAGTAAGGATCACATAATTCCTAACAAAGTTTTCACACAGATTCCCAATTCGGGCATTCAGAACATATAGCACGTTGCTGTAAGCAAGCACATTCTCATTCAAAGTTCAAGTTACTATGTAGGAACAAGTTTGTATAGGTATTTCAAAGATGCCCAGAACTGAGCTAAACTTGGTATGTCTCCAACTCCTAGAAATAACTTCCTGCCCCATCTCCCTTACTTCCAGCTAGTAAGGATCACATAATTCCTAACAAAGTATTGACACAGATTCCCAATTAGTTCATTCAGAACATATAGCACGTTGCTGTAAGCAAGCACATTCTCATTCAATGTTGCAAGTTACTATGTAGGAACAAGTTTGTATAGGTATTTCAAAGATTCCCAGAACTGACCTAAACTTGGTATTTCTCTAACTCCTAGAAATAACTTCATGCCCCAACTCCCTTACTTCCAGCTAGTAAGGATCACATAATTCCTAAGAAAGTTTTGACACAGATTCCCAATTCGGAATTCAGAACATATAGCACGTTGCTGTAAGCAAGCACATTCTCATTCAAAGTTGCAAGTTACTATGTAGGAATTAGTTTGTATAGGTATTTCAAAGATGCCCAGAACTGAGCTAAACTTGGTATGTCTCCAACTCCTAGACATAACTACATGCCCCATCTCCCTTACTTCCAGCTAGTAAGGATCACATAATTCCTAACAAAGTTTTGACACAGATTCCCAATTCGGGCATTCAGAACATATAGCACGTTGCTGTAAGCAAGCACATTCTCATTCAAAGTTGCAAGTTACTATGTAGGAACAAGTTTGTATAGGTATTTCAAAGATGCCCAGAACTGAGCTAAACTTGGTATGTCTCCAACTCCTAGAAATAACTTCATGCCCCATCTCCATTACTTCCAGCTAGTCAGGATCACATAATTCCTAACAAAGTTTTGACACAGTTTCCCAATTTTGGCATTAAGAACATATAGCACGTTGCTGTAAGCAAGCACATTCTCATTCAAAGTTGCAAGTTACTATGTAGGAACAAGTTTGTATAGGTATTTCAAAGATGCCCAGAACTGAGCTAAACTTGGTATGTCTCCAACTCCTAGAAATAACTTCATGCCCCATCTCCCTTACTTCCAGCTAGTAAGGATCACATAATTCCTAACAAAGTTTTGACACAGATTCCCAATTCGGGCATTCAGAACATATAGCACGTTGCTGTAAGCAAGCACATTCTCATTCAAAGTTGCAAGTTACTATGTAGGAACAAGTTTGTATAGGTATTTCAAAGATGCCCAGAACTGAGCTAAACGTTGTATGTCTCCAACTCCTAGAAATAACTTCATGCCCCATCTCCAATACTTCCAGCTAGTAAGGATCACATAATTCCTAACAAAGTTTTGACACAGTTTCCCAATTCGGGCATTCAGAACATATAGCACGTTGCTGTAAGCAAGCACATTCTCATTCAAAGTTGCAAGTTACTATGTAGGAACAAGTTTGTATAGGTATTTCAAAGATGTCCAGAACTGAGCTAAACTTGGTATGTCTCCAACTCATAGAAATAACTTCATGCCCCATCTCCCTTACTTCCAGCTAGTAAGGATCACATAATTCCTAACAAAGTTTTGACACAGATTCCCAATTCGGGCATTCAGAACATATAGCACGTTGCTGTAAGCAAGCACATTCTCATTCAAAGTTGCAAGTTACTATGTAGGAACAAGTTTGTATAGGTATTTCAAATAATCCCAGAACTGAGCTAAACTTGGTATTTCTCTAACTCCTAGAAATAACTTGATGCCCCAACTCCCTTACTTCCAGTTAGTAAGGATCACATAATTCCTAAGAAAGTTTTGACACAGATTCCCAATTCGGGCGTTCAGAACATATAGCACGTTGCTGTAAGCAAGCACATTCTCATTCAAAGTTGCAAGTTACTATGTAGGAATTAGTTTGTATAGGTATTTCAAAGATGCCCAGAACTGTGCTAAACTTGGTATGTGTCCAACTCCTAGAAATAACTTCATGCCCCAACTCCCTTACTTCCAGCTAGTAAGGATCACATAATTCCTAACAAAATTTTGACACAGATTCCCAATTCGGGCATTCAGAACATAAGGCACGTTGCTGTAAGCAAGCACATTCTCATTCAAAGTTGCAAGTTACTATGTAGGAACCAGTTTGTATAGGTATTTCAAAGATGCCCAGAACTGAGCTAAACTTGGTATGTCTCCACCTCCTAGAAATAACTTCATGCCCCATCTCCCTTACTTCCAGCTAGTAAGGATCACATAATTCCTAACAAAGTTTTGACACAGATTCCCAATTCGGGCATTCAGAACATATAGCACGTTGCTGTAAGCAAGCACATTCTCATTCAAAGTTGCAAGTTACTATGTAGGAACAAGTTTGTATAGGTATTTCAAAGATGCCCAGAACTGAGCTAAACGTTGTATGTCTCCAACTCCTAGAAATAACTTCATGCCCCATCTCCAATACTTCCAGCTAGTAAGGATCACATAATTCCAAACAAAGTTTTGACACAGTTTCCCAATTCGGGCATTCAGAACATATAGCACGTTGCTGTAAGCAAGCACATTCTCATTCAAAGTTGCAAGTTACTATGTAGGAACAAGTTTGTATAGGTATTTCAAAGATGTCCAGAACTGAGCTAAACATGGTATGTCTCCAACTCCTAGAAATAACTTCATGCCCCATCTCCCTTACTTCCAGCTAGTAAGGATCACATAATTCCTAACAAAGTTTTGACACAGATTCCCAATTCGGGCATTCAGAACATATAGCACGTTGCAGTAAGCAAGCACATTCTCATTCAAAGTTGCAAGTTACTATGTAGGAACAAGTTTGTATAGGTATTTCAAATATTCCCAGAACTGAGCTAAACTTGGTATTTCTCTAACTCCTAGAAATAACTTGATGCCCCAACTCCCTTACTTCCAGTTAGTAAGGATCACATAATTCCTAAGAAAGTTTTGACACAGATTCCCAATTCGGGCGTTCAGAACATATAACACGTTGCTGTAAGCAAGCACATTCTCATTCAAAGTTGCAAGTTACTATGTAGGAATTAGTTTGTATAGGTGTTTCAAAGATGCCCAGAACTGAGGTAAACTTGGTATGTCTCCAACTCCTAGAAATAACTTCATGCCCCATCTCCCTTACTTCCAGCTAGTAAGGATCACATAATTCCTAACAAAGTTTTGACACAGATGCCCAATACGGGCATCAGACCATATAGCACGTTGCTGTAAGCAAGCACATTCTCATTCAAAGTTGCAAGTTATTATGTAGGAACAAGTTTGTATAGGTATTTCAAAGATGCCCAGAACTGAGCTAAACTTGGTATGTCTCCAACTCCTAGAAATAACTTCATGCCCCATCTCCCTTACTTCCAGCTAGTAAGGATCACATAATTCCTAACAAAGTTTTGACACAGATTCCCAATTCGGGCATTCAGAACATATAGCACGTTGCTGTAAGCAAGCAAATTCTCATTCAAAGTTGCAAGTTACTATGTAGGAACAAGTTTGTATAGGTATTTCAAAGATGCCCAGAACTGAGCTAAACTTGGTATGTCTCCAACTCCTAGAAATAACTTCATGCCCCATCTCCATTACTTCCATCTAGTAAGGATCACATAATTCCTAACAAAGATTTGACACAGTTTCCCAATTCGGGCATTCAGAACATATAGCACGTTGGTGTAAGCAAGCACATTCTCATTCAAAGTTGCAAGTTACTATGTAGGAACAAGTTTGTATAGGTATTTCAAAGATGCCCAGAACTGTGCTAAACTTGGTATGTGTCCAACTCCTAGAAATAACTTCATGCCCCAACTCCCTTACTTCCAGCTAGTAAGGATCACATAATTCCTAACAAAATTTTGACACAGATTCCCAAATCGAGCATTCAGAACATAAGGCACGTTGCTGTAAGCAAGCACATTCTCATTCAAAGTTGCAAGTTACTATGTAGGAACCAGTTTGTATAGGTATTTCAAAGATGCCCAGAACTGAGCTAAACTTGGTATGTCTCCAACTCCTAGAAATAACTTCATGCCCCATCTCCCTTACTTCCAGCTAGTAAGGATCACATAATTCCTAAGAAACTTTTGACACAGATTCCCAATTCGGGCATTCAGAACATATAGCACGTTGCTTGTAAGCAAGCACATTCTCATTCAAAGTTGCAAGTTACTATGTAGGAACAAGTTTGTATAGGAATTTCAAAGATGCCCAGAACTGTGCTAAACTTGGTATGTGTCCAACTCCTAGAAATAACTTCATGCCCCAACTCCCTTACTTCCAGCTAGTAAGGATCACATAATTCCTAACAAAGTTTTGACACAGATTCCCAATTCGGGCATTCAGACCATATAGCACGTTGCTGTAAGCAAGAACATTCTCATTCAAAGTTGCAAGTTACTATGTAGGAACAAGTTAGTATAGGTATTTCAAAGATGCCCAGAACTGAGCTAAAGTGGGTATGTCTCCAACTCCTAGAAATAACTTCATGCCCCATCTCCCTTACTTCCATCTAGTAAGGATCACATAATTCCTAACAAAGTTTTGACACAGATTCCCAATTCGGGCATTCAGAACATATAGCACGTTGCTGTAAGCAAGCACATTCTCATTCAAAGTTGCAAGTTACTATGTAGGAACAAGTTTGTATAGGTATTTCAAAGATGCCCAGAACTGAGATAAACTTGGTATGTCTCCAACTCCTAGAAATAACTTCATGCCCCATCTCCATTACTTCCAGCTAGTAAGGATCACATAATTCTTAACAAAGTTTTGACACAGTTTCCCAATTTGGGCATTAAGAACATATAGCACGTTGCTGTAAGCAAGCACATTCTCATTCAAAGTTGCAAGTTACTATGTAGGAACAAGTTTGTTTAGGTGTTTCAAAGATGTCCAGAACTGAGCTAAACTTGGTATGTCTCCAACTCCTAGAAATAACTTCATGCCCCATCTCCCTTACTTCCAGCTAGTAAGGATAACATAATTCCTAACAAAGTTTTGACACAGATTCCCAATTCGGGCATTCAGAACATAGAGCACGTTGCTGTAAGCAAGCACATTCTCATTCAAAGTTGCAAGTTACTATGTAGGAACAAGTTTGTATAGGTATTTCAAAGATGCCCAGAACTGAGCTAAACTTGGTATGTCTCCAACTCCTAGAAATAACTTCATGCCCCATCTCCATTACTTCCAGCTAGTAAGGATCACATAATTCCTAACAAAGTTTTGACACAGTTTCCCAATTCGGGCATACAGAACATATAGCACGTTGCTGTAAGCAAGCACATTCTCATTCAAAGTTGCAAGTTACTATGTAGGAACAAGTTTGTATAGGTATTTCAAAGATGTCCAGAACTGAGCTAAACTTGGTATGTCTCCAACTCCTAGAAATAACTTCATGCCCCATCTCCCTTGCTTCCAGCTAGTAAGGATCACATAATTCCTAAGAAAGTTTTGACACAGATTCCCAATTCGGGCATTCAGAACATATAGCACGTTGCTGTAAGCAAGCACATTCTCATTCAAAGTTGCAAGTTACTATGTAGGAACAAGTTTGTATAGGTATTTCAAAGATTCCGAGAACTGAGGTAAACTTGGTATTTCTCTAACTCCTAGAAATAACTTCATGCCCCAACTCCCTTACATCCAGTTAGTAAGGATCACATAATTCCTAAGAAAGTTTTGACACAGATTCCCAATTCGGGCGTTCAGAACATATAGCACGTTGCTGTAAGCAAGCACATTCTCATTCAAAGTTGCAAGTTACTATGTAGGAATTAGTTTGTATAGGTATTTCAAAGATGCCCAGAACTGAGCTAAACTTGGTATGTCTCCAACTCCTAGAAATAACTTCATGCCCCATCTCCCTTACTTCCAACTAGTAAGGATCACATAATTCCTAACAAAGTTTTCACACAGATTCCCAATTCGGGCATTCAGAACATATAGCACGTTGCTGTAAGCAAGCACATTCTCATTCAAAGTTCAAGTTACTATGTAGGAACAAGTTTGTATAGGTATTTCAAAGATGCCCAGAACTGAGCTAAACTTGGTATGTCTCCAACTCCTAGAAATAACTTCCTGCCCCATCTCCCTTACTTCCAGCTAGTAAGGATCACATAATTCCTAACAAAGTATTGACACAGATTCCCAATTAGTTCATTCAGAACATATAGCACGTTGCTGTAAGCAAGCACATTCTCATTCAATGTTGCAAGTTACTATGTAGGAACAAGTTTGTATAGGTATTTCAAAGATTCCCAGAACTGACCTAAACTTGGTATTTCTCTAACTCCTAGAAATAACTTCATGCCCCAACTCCCTTACTTCCAGCTAGTAAGGATCACATAATTCCTAAGAAAGTTTTGACACAGATTCCCAATTCGGAATTCAGAACATATAGCACGTTGCTGTAAGCAAGCACATTCTCATTCAAAGTTGCAAGTTACTATGTAGGAATTAGTTTGTATAGGTATTTCAAAGATGCCCAGAACTGAGCTAAACTTGGTATGTCTCCAACTCCTAGACATAACTACATGCCCCATCTCCCTTACTTCCAGCTAGTAAGGATCACATAATTCCTAACAAAGTTTTGACACAGATTCCCAATTCGGGCATTCAGAACATATAGCACGTTGCTGTAAGCAAGCACATTCTCATTCAAAGTTGCAAGTTACTATGTAGGAACAAGTTTGTATAGGTATTTCAAAGATGCCCAGAACTGAGCTAAACTTGGTATGTCTCCAACTCCTAGAAATAACTTCATGCCCCATCTCCATTACTTCCAGCTAGTCAGGATCACATAATTCCTAACAAAGTTTTGACACAGTTTCCCAATTTTGGCATTAAGAACATATAGCACGTTGCTGTAAGCAAGCACATTCTCATTCAAAGTTGCAAGTTACTATGTAGGAACAAGTTTGTATAGGTATTTCAAAGATGCCCAGAACTGAGCTAAACTTGGTATGTCTCCAACTCCTAGAAATAACTTCATGCCCCATCTCCCTTACTTCCAGCTAGTAAGGATCACATAATTCCTAACAAAGTTTTGACACAGATTCCCAATTCGGGCATTCAGAACATATAGCACGTTGCTGTAAGCAAGCACATTCTCATTCAAAGTTGCAAGTTACTATGTAGGAACAAGTTTGTATAGGTATTTCAAAGATGCCCAGAACTGAGCTAAACGTTGTATGTCTCCAACTCCTAGAAATAACTTCATGCCCCATCTCCAATACTTCCAGCTAGTAAGGATCACATAATTCCTAACAAAGTTTTGACACAGTTTCCCAATTCGGGCATTCAGAACATATAGCACGTTGCTGTAAGCAAGCACATTCTCATTCAAAGTTGCAAGTTACTATGTAGGAACAAGTTTGTATAGGTATTTCAAAGATGTCCAGAACTGAGCTAAACTTGGTATGTCTCCAACTCATAGAAATAACTTCATGCCCCATCTCCCTTACTTCCAGCTAGTAAGGATCACATAATTCCTAACAAAGATTTGACACAGATGCCCAATACGGGCATCAGACCATATAGCACGTTGCTGTAAGCAAGCACATTCTCATTCAAAGTTGCAAGTTACTATGTAGGAACAAGTTTGTATAGGTATTTCAAATAATCCCAGAACTGAGCTAAACTTGGTATTTCTCTAACTCCTAGAAATAACTTGATGCCCCAACTCCCTTACTTCCAGTTAGTAAGGATCACATAATTCCTAAGAAAGTTTTGACACAGATTCCCAATTCGGGCGTTCAGAACATATAGCACGTTGCTGTAAGCAAGCACATTCTCATTCAAAGTTGCAAGTTACTATGTAGGAATTAGTTTGTATAGGTATTTCAAAGATGCCCAGAACTGTGCTAAACTTGGTATGTGTCCAACTCCTAGAAATAACTTCATGCCCCAACTCCCTTACTTCCAGCTAGTAAGGATCACATAATTCCTAACAAAATTTTGACACAGATTCCCAATTCGGGCATTCAGAACATAAGGCACGTTGCTGTAAGCAAGCACATTCTCATTCAAAGTTGCAAGTTACTATGTAGGAACCAGTTTGTATAGGTATTTCAAAGATGCCCAGAACTGAGCTAAACTTGGTATGTCTCCACCTCCTAGAAATAACTTCATGCCCCATCTCCCTTACTTCCAGCTAGTAAGGATCACATAATTCCTAACAAAGTTTTGACACAGATTCCCAATTCGGGCATTCAGAACATATAGCACGTTGCTGTAAGCAAGCACATTCTCATTCAAAGTTGCAAGTTACTATGTAGGAACAAGTTTGTATAGGTATTTCAAAGATGCCCAGAACTGAGCTAAACGTTGTATGTCTCCAACTCCTAGAAATAACTTCATGCCCCATCTCCAATACTTCCAGCTAGTAAGGATCACATAATTCCAAACAAAGTTTTGACACAGTTTCCCAATTCGGGCATTCAGAACATATAGCACGTTGCTGTAAGCAAGCACATTCTCATTCAAAGTTGCAAGTTACTATGTAGGAACAAGTTTGTATAGGTATTTCAAAGATGTCCAGAACTGAGCTAAACATGGTATGTCTCCAACTCCTAGAAATAACTTCATGCCCCATCTCCCTTACTTCCAGCTAGTAAGGATCACATAATTCCTAACAAAGTTTTGACACAGATTCCCAATTCGGGCATTCAGAACATATAGCACGTTGCAGTAAGCAAGCACATTCTCATTCAAAGTTGCAAGTTACTATGTAGGAACAAGTTTGTATAGGTATTTCAAATATTCCCAGAACTGAGCTAAACTTGGTATTTCTCTAACTCCTAGAAATAACTTGATGCCCCAACTCCCTTACTTCCAGTTAGTAAGGATCACATAATTCCTAAGAAAGTTTTGACACAGATTCCCAATTCGGGCGTTCAGAACATATAACACGTTGCTGTAAGCAAGCACATTCTCATTCAAAGTTGCAAGTTACTATGTAGGAATTAGTTTGTATAGGTGTTTCAAAGATGCCCAGAACTGAGGTAAACTTGGTATGTCTCCAACTCCTAGAAATAACTTCATGCCCCATCTCCCTTACTTCCAGCTAGTAAGGATCACATAATTCCTAACAAAGTTTTGACACAGATGCCCAATACGGGCATCAGACCATATAGCACGTTGCTGTAAGCAAGCACATTCTCATTCAAAGTTGCAAGTTATTATGTAGGAACAAGTTTGTATAGGTATTTCAAAGATGCCCAGAACTGAGCTAAACTTGGTATGTCTCCAACTCCTAGAAATAACTTCATGCCCCATCTCCCTTACTTCCAGCTAGTAAGGATCACATAATTCCTAACAAAGTTTTGACACAGATTCCCAATTCGGGCATTCAGAACATATAGCACGTTGCTGTAAGCAAGCAAATTCTCATTCAAAGTTGCAAGTTACTATGTAGGAACAAGTTTGTATAGGTATTTCAAAGATGCCCAGAACTGAGCTAAACTTGGTATGTCTCCAACTCCTAGAAATAACTTCATGCCCCATCTCCATTACTTCCATCTAGTAAGGATCACATAATTCCTAACAAAGATTTGACACAGTTTCCCAATTCGGGCATTCAGAACATATAGCACGTTGGTGTAAGCAAGCACATTCTCATTCAAAGTTGCAAGTTACTATGTAGGAACAAGTTTGTATAGGTATTTCAAAGATGCCCAGAACTGTGCTAAACTTGGTATGTGTCCAACTCCTAGAAATAACTTCATGCCCCAACTCCCTTACTTCCAGCTAGTAAGGATCACATAATTCCTAACAAAATTTTGACACAGATTCCCAAATCGAGCATTCAGAACATAAGGCACGTTGCTGTAAGCAAGCACATTCTCATTCAAAGTTGCAAGTTACTATGTAGGAACCAGTTTGTATAGGTATTTCAAAGATGCCCAGAACTGAGCTAAACTTGGTATGTCTCCAACTCCTAGAAATAACTTCATGCCCCATCTCCCTTACTTCCAGCTAGTAAGGATCACATAATTCCTAAGAAACTTTTGACACAGATTCCCAATTCGGGCATTCAGAACATATAGCACGTTGCTTGTAAGCAAGCACATTCTCATTCAAAGTTGCAAGTTACTATGTAGGAACAAGTTTGTATAGGTATTTCAAAGATGTCCAGAACTGAGCTAAACTTGGTATTTCTCTAACTCCTAGAAATAACTTCATGCCCCAACTCCCTTACTTCCAGTTAGTAAGGATCACATAATTCCTAAGAAAGTTTTGACACAGATTCCCAATTCGGCATTCAGAACATATAGCACGTTGCTGTAAGCAAGCACATTCTCATTCAAAGTTGCAAGTTACTATGTAGGAATTAGTTTGTATAGGTATTTCAAAGATGCCCAGAACTGAGCTAAACTTGGTATGTCTCCAACTCCTAGAAATAACTTCATGCCCCATCTCCCTTACTTCCAGCTAGTAAGGAACACATAATTCCTAACAAAGTTTTGACACAGATTCCCAATTCGGGCATTCAGAACATATAGCACGTTGCTGTAAGCAAGCACATTCTCATTCAAAGTTGCAAGTTACTATGTAGGAACAAGTTAGTATAGGTATTTCAAAGATGTCCAGAACTGAGCTAAACTTGGTATGTCTCCAACTCCTAGAAATAACTTCATGCCCCATCTCCCTTACTTCCAGCTAGTAAGGATCACATAATTCCTAACAAAGTTTTGACACAGATTCCCAATTCGGGCATTCAGACCATATAGCACGTTGCTGTAAGCAAGCACATTCTCATTCAAAGTTGCAAGTTACTATGTAGGAACAAGTTAGTATAGGTATTTCAAAGATGTCCAGAACTGAGCTAAACTTGGTATTTCTCTAACTCCTAGAAATAACTTCATGCCCCAACTCCCTTACTTCCAGTTAGTAAGGATCACATAATTCCTAAGAAAGTTTTGACACAGATTCCCAATTCGGGCGTTCAGAACATATAGCACGTTGCTGTAAGCAAGCACATTCTCATTCAAAGTTGCAAGTTACTATGTAGGAACAAGTTTGTATAGGTATTTCAAAGATGCCCAGAACTGTGCTAAACTTGGTATGTGTCCAACTCCTAGAAATAACTTCATGCCCCAACTCCCTTACTTCCAGCTAGTAAGGATCACATAATTCCTAACAAAGTTTTGACACAGATTCCCAATTCGGGCATTCAGACCATATAGCACGTTGCTGTAAGCAAGAACATTCTCATTCAAAGTTGCAAGTTACTATGTAGGAACAAGTTAGTATAGGTATTTCAAAGATGCCCAGAACTGAGCTAAGGTGGGTATGTCTCCAACTCCTAGAAATAACTTCATGCCCCATCTCCCTTACTTCCATCTAGTAAGGATCACATAATTCCTAACAAAGTTTTGACACAGATTCCCAATTCGGGCATTCAGAACATATAGCACGTTGCTGTAAGCAAGCACATTCTCATTCAAAGTTGCAAGTTACTATGTAGGAACAAGTTTGTATAGGTATTTCAAAGATGCCCAGAACTGAGCTAAACTTGGTATGTCTCCAACTCCTAGAAATAACTTCCTGCCCCATCTCCATTACTTCTAGCTAGTAAGGATCACATAATTCCTAACAAAGTTTTGACACAGTTTCCCAATTTGGGCATTAATAACATATAGCACGTTGCTGTAAGCAAGCACATTCTCATTCAAAGTTGCAAGTTACTATGTAGGAACAAGTTTGTTTAGGTATTTCAAAGATGTCCAGAACTGAGCTAAACTTGGTATGTCTCCAACTCCTAGAAATAACTTCATGCCCCATCTCCCTTACTTCCAGCTAGTAAGGATCACATAATTCCTAACAAAGTTTTGACACAGATTCCCAATTCGGGCATTCAGAACATATAGCACGTTGCTGTAAGCAAGCACATTCTCATTCAAAGTTGCAAGTTACTATGTAGCAACAAGTTTGTATAGGTATTTCAAAGATTCCCAGAACTGAGCTAAACTTGGTATTTCTCTAACTCCTAGAAATAACTTCATGCCCCAACTCCCTTACTTTCAGCTAGTAAGGATTACATAATTCCTAAGAAAGTTTTGACACAGATTCCCAATTCGGCATTCAGAACATATAGCACGTTGCTGTAAGCAAGCACATTCTCATTCAAAGTTGCAAGTTACTATGTAGGAATTAGTTTGTATAGGTATTTCAAAGATACCCAGAACTGAGCTAAACTTGGTATGTCTCCAACTCCTAGAAATAACCTCATGCCCCATCTCCCTTACTACCAGCTAGTAAGGATCACATAATTCCTAACAAAGTTTTGACACAGATTCCCAATTCGGGCATTCAGAACATATAGCACGTTGCTGTAAGCAAGCACATTCTAATTCAATGTTGCAAGTTACTATGTAGGAACAAGTTTGTATAGGTATTTCAAAGATGCCCAGAACTGAGCTAAACTTGGTATGTCTCCATCTCCTAGAAATAACTTCATGCCCCATCTCCCTTACTTCCAGCTAGTAAGGATCACATAATTCCTAACAAAGTTTTGACACAGATTCCCAATTCGGGCATTCAGAACATATAGCACGTTGCTGTAAGCAAGCACATTCTCATTCAAAGTTGCAAGTTACTATGTAGGAACAAGTTTGTATAGGTATTTCAAAGATGCCCAGAACTGAGCTAAACTTGGTATGTCTCCAACTCCTAGAAATAACTTCATGCCCCATCTCCATTACTTCCAGCTAGTAAGGATCACATAATTCCTAAAAAAGTTTTGACACAGTTTCCCAATTCGGGCATTCAGAACATATAGCACGTTGCTGTAAGCAAGCACATTCTCATTCAAAGTTGCAAGTTACTATGTAGGAACAAGTTTGTATAGGTATTTCAAAGATGTCCAGAACTGAGCTAAACTTGGTATGTCTCCAACTCCTAGAAATAACTTCATGCCCCATCTCCCTTACACCCAGCTAGTAAGGATCACATAATTCCTAAGAAAGTTTTAACAGATTCCCAATTCGGGCGTTCAGAACATATAGCACGTTGCTGTAAGCAAGCACATTCTCATTCAAAGTTGCAAGTTACTATGTAGGAATTAGTTTGTATAGGTATTTCAAAGATGCCCAGAACTGAGCTAAACTTGGTATGTCTCCAACTCCTAGAAATAACTTCATGCCCCATCTCCCTTACTTCCAACTAGTAAGGATCACATAATTCCTAACAAAGTTTTCACACAGATTCCCAATTCGGGCATTCAGAACATATAGCACGTTGCTGTAAGCAAGCACATTCTCATTCAAAGTTCAAGTTAGTATGTAGGAACAAGTTTGTATAGGTATTTCAAAGATTCCCAGAACTGAGCTAAACTTGGTATGTCTCCAACTCCTAGAAATAACTTCATGCCCCATCTCCCTTACTTCCAACTAGTAAGGATCACATAATTCCTAACAAAGTTTTCACACAGATTCCCAATTCGGGCATTCAGAACATATAGCACGTTGCTGTAAGCAAGCACATTCTCATTCAAAGTTCAAGTTACTATGTAGGAACAAGTTTGTATAGGTATTTCAAAGATTCCCAGAACTGAGCTAAACTTGGTATGTCTCCAACTCCTAGAAATAACTTCATGCCCCATCTCCCTTACTTCCAGCTAGTAAGGATCATATAATTCCTAAGAAAGTTTTGACACTGATTCCCAATTCGGGCATTCAGAACATATAGCACGTTGCTGTAAGCAAGCACATTCTCATTCAAAGTTGCAAGTTACTATGTAGGAACAAGTTTGTATAGGTATTTCAAAGATGTCCAGAACTGAGCTAAACTTGGTATGTCTCCAACTCCTAGAAATAACTTCATGCCCCATCTCCCTTTCTTCCAGCTAGTAAGGATCACATAATTCCTAAGAAAGTTTTGACACTGATTCCCAATTCGGGCATTCAGAACATATAGCACGTTGCTGTAAGCAAGCACATTCTCATTCAAAGTTGCAAGTTACTATGTAGGAACAAGTTTGTATAGGTATTTCAAAGATTCCCAGAACTGAGCTAAACTTGGTATTTCTCTAACTCCTAGAAATAACTTCATGCCCCAACTCCCTTACTTCCAGCTAGTAAGGATCACATAATTCCTAAGAAAGTTTTGACACAGATTCCCAATTCGGGCGTTCAGAACATATAGCACGTTGCTGTAAGCAAGCACATTCTCATTCAAAGTTGCAAGTTACTATGTAGGAACAAGTTAGTATAGGTATTTCAAAGATGCCCAGAACTGAGCTAAGGTGGGTATGTCTCCAACTCCTAGAAATAACTTCATGCCCCATCTCCCTTACTTCCATCTAGTAAGGATCACATAATTCCTAACAAAGTTTTGACACAGATTCCCAATTCGGGCATTCAGAACATATAGCACGTTGCTGTAAGCAAGCACATTCTCATTCAAAGTTGCAAGTTACTATGTAGGAACAAGTTTGTATAGGTATTTCAAAGATGCCCAGAACTGAGCTAAACTTGGTATGTCTCCAACTCCTAGAAATAACTTCCTGCCCCATCTCCATTACTTCTAGCTAGTAAGGATCACATAATTCCTAACAAAGTTTTGACACAGTTTCCCAATTTGGGCATTAAGAACATATAGCACGTTGCTGTAAGCAAGCACATTCTCATTCAAAGTTGCAAGTTACTATGTAGGAACAAGTTTGTTTAGGTATTTCAAAGATGTCCAGAACTGAGCTAAACTTGGTATGTCTCCAACTCCTAGAAATAACTTCATGCCCCATCTCCCTTACTTCCAGCTAGTAAGGATCACATAATTCCTAACAAAGTTTTGACACAGATTCCCAATTCGGGCATTCAGAACATATAGCACGTTGCTGTAAGCAAGCACATTCTCATTCAAAGTTGCAAGTTACTATGTAGCAACAAGTTTGTATAGGTATTTCAAAGATTCCCAGAACTGAGCTAAACTTGGTATTTCTCTAACTCCTAGAAATAACTTCATGCCCCAACTCCCTTACTTTTAGCTAGTAAGGATTACATAATTCCTAAGAAAGTTTTGACACAGATTCCCAATTCGGCATTCAGAACATATAGCACGTTGCTGTAAGCAAGCACATTCTCATTCAATGTTGCAAGTTACTATGTAGGAACAAGTTTGTATAGGTATTTCAAAGATGCCCAGAACTGAGCTAAACTTGGTATGTCTCCATCTCCTAGAAATAACTTCATGCCCCATCTCCCTTACTTCCAGCTAGTAAGGATCACATAATTCCTAACAAAGTTTTGACACAGATTCCCAATTCGGGCATTCAGAACATATAGCACGTTGCTGTAAGCAAGCACATTCTCATTCAAAGTTGCAAGTTACTATGTAGGAACAAGTTTGTATAGGTATTTCAAAGATGCCCAGAACTGAGCTAAACTTGGTATGTCTCCAACTCCTAGAAATAACTTCCTGCCCCATCTCCATTACTTCTAGCTAGTAAGGATCACATAATTCCTAACAAAGTTTTGACACAGTTTCCCAATTTGGGCATTAATAACATATAGCACGTTGCTGTAAGCAAGCACATTCTCATTCAAAGTTGCAAGTTACTATGTAGGAACAAGTTTGTTTAGGTATTTCAAAGATGTCCAGAACTGAGCTAAACTTGGTATGTCTCCAACTCCTAGAAATAACTTCATGCCCCATCTCCCTTACTTCCAGCTAGTAAGGATCACATAATTCCTAACAAAGTTTTGACACAGATTCCCAATTCGGGCATTCAGAACATATAGCACGTTGCTGTAAGCAAGCACATTCTCATTCAAAGTTGCAAGTTACTATGTAGCAACAAGTTTGTATAGGTATTTCAAAGATTCCCAGAACTGAGCTAAACTTGGTATTTCTCTAACTCCTAGAAATAACTTCATGCCCCAACTCCCTTACTTTCAGCTAGTAAGGATTACATAATTCCTAAGAAAGTTTTGACACAGATTCCCAATTCGGCATTCAGAACATATAGCACGTTGCTGTAAGCAAGCACATTCTCATTCAAAGTTGCAAGTTACTATGTAGGAATTAGTTTGTATAGGTATTTCAAAGATACCCAGAACTGAGCTAAACTTGGTATGTCTCCAACTCCTAGAAATAACCTCATGCCCCATCTCCCTTACTACCAGCTAGTAAGGATCACATAATTCCTAACAAAGTTTTGACACAGATTCCCAATTCGGGCATTCAGAACATATAGCACTTTGCTGTAAGCAAGCACATTCTAATTCAATGTTGCAAGTTACTATGTAGGAACAAGTTTGTATAGGTATTTCAAAGATGCCCAGAACTGAGCTAAACTTGGTATGTCTCCATCTCCTAGAAATAACTTCATGCCCCATCTCCCTTACTTCCAGCTAGTAAGGATCACATAATTCCTAACAAAGTTTTGACACAGATTCCCAATTCGGGCATTCAGAACATATAGCACGTTGCTGTAAGCAAGCACATTCTCATTCAAAGTTGCAAGTTACTATGTAGGAACAAGTTTGTATAGGTATTTCAAAGATGCCCAGAACTGAGCTAAACTTGGTATGTCTCCAACTCCTAGAAATAACTTCATGCCCCATCTCCATTACTTCCAGCTAGTAAGGATCACATAATTCCTAACAAAGTTTTGACACAGTTTCCCAATTCGGGCATTCAGAACATATAGCACGTTGCTGTAAGCAAGCACATTCTCATTCAAAGTTGCAAGTTACTATGTAGGAACAAGTTTGTATAGGTATTTCAAAGATGTCCAGAACTGAGCTAAACTTGGTATGTCTCCAACTCCTAGAAATAACTTCATGCCCCATCTCCCTTACACCCAGCTAGTAAGGATCACATAATTCCTAAGAAAGTTTTAACAGATTCCCAATTCGGGCGTTCAGAACATATAGCACGTTGCTGTAAGCAAGCACATTCTCATTCAAAGTTGCAAGTTACTATGTAGGAATTAGTTTGTATAGGTATTTCAAAGATGCCCAGAACTGAGCTAAACTTGGTATGTCTCCAACTCCTAGAAATAACTTCATGCCCCATCTCCCTTACTTCCAACTAGTAAGGATCACATAATTCCTAACAAAGTTTTCACACAGATTCCCAATTCGGGCATTCAGAACATATAGCACGTTGCTGTAAGCAAGCACATTCTCATTCAAAGTTCAAGTTACTATGTAGGAACAAGTTTGTATAGGTATTTCAAAGATTCCCAGAACTGAGCTAAACTTGGTATGTCTCCAACTCCTAGAAATAACTTCATGCCCCATCTCCCTTACTTCCAACTAGTAAGGATCACATAATTCCTAACAAAGTTTTCACACAGATTCCCAATTCGGGCATTCAGAACATATAGCACGTTGCTGTAAGCAAGCACATTCTCATTCAAAGTTCAAGTTACTATGTAGGAACAAGTTTGTATAGGTATTTCAAAGATTCCCAGAACTGAGCTAAACTTGGTATGTCTCCAACTCCTAGAAATAACTTCATGCCCCATCTCCCTTACTTCCAGCTAGTAAGGATCATATAATTCCTAAGAAAGTTTTGACACTGATTCCCAATTCGGGCATTCAGAACATATAGCACGTTGCTGTAAGCAAGCACATTCTCATTCAAAGTTGCAAGTTACTATGTAGGAACAAGTTTGTATAGGTATTTCAAAGATGTCCAGAACTGAGCTAAACTTGGTATGTCTCCAACTCCTAGAAATAACTTCATGCCCCATCTCCCTTTCTTCCAGCTAGTAAGGATCACATAATTCCTAAGAAAGTTTTGACACTGATTCCCAATTCGGGCATTCAGAACATATAGCACGTTGCTGTAAGCAAGCACATTCTCATTCAAAGTTGCAAGTTACTATGTAGGAACAAGTTTGTATAGGTATTTCAAAGATTCCCAGAACTGAGCTAAACTTGGTATTTCTCTAACTCCTAGAAATAACTTCATGCCCCAACTCCCTTACTTCCAGCTAGTAAGGATCACATAATTCCTAAGAAAGTTTTGACACAGATTCCCAATTCGGGCGTTCAGAACATATAGCACGTTGCTGTAAGCAAGCACATTCTCATTCAAAGTTGCAAGTTACTATGTAGGAACAAGTTAGTATAGGTATTTCAAAGATGCCCAGAACTGAGCTAAGGTGGGTATGTCTCCAACTCCTAGAAATAACTTCATGCCCCATCTCCCTTACTTCCATCTAGTAAGGATCACATAATTCCTAACAAAGTTTTGACACAGATTCCCAATTCGGGCATTCAGAACATATAGCACGTTGCTGTAAGCAAGCACATTCTCATTCAAAGTTGCAAGTTACTATGTAGGAACAAGTTTGTATAGGTATTTCAAAGATGCCCAGAACTGAGCTAAACTTGGTATGTCTCCAACTCCTAGAAATAACTTCCTGCCCCATCTCCATTACTTCTAGCTAGTAAGGATCACATAATTCCTAACAAAGTTTTGACACAGTTTCCCAATTTGGGCATTAAGAACATATAGCACGTTGCTGTAAGCAAGCACATTCTCATTCAAAGTTGCAAGTTACTATGTAGGAACAAGTTTGTTTAGGTATTTCAAAGATGTCCAGAACTGAGCTAAACTTGGTATGTCTCCAACTCCTAGAAATAACTTCATGCCCCATCTCCCTTACTTCCAGCTAGTAAGGATCACATAATTCCTAACAAAGTTTTGACACAGATTCCCAATTCGGGCATTCAGAACATATAGCACGTTGCTGTAAGCAAGCACATTCTCATTCAAAGTTGCAAGTTACTATGTAGCAACAAGTTTGTATAGGTATTTCAAAGATTCCCAGAACTGAGCTAAACTTGGTATTTCTCTAACTCCTAGAAATAACTTCATGCCCCAACTCCCTTACTTTTAGCTAGTAAGGATTACATAATTCCTAAGAAAGTTTTGACACAGATTCCCAATTCGGCATTCAGAACATATAGCACGTTGCTGTAAGCAAGCACATTCTCATTCAATGTTGCAAGTTACTATGTAGGAACAAGTTTGTATAGGTATTTCAAAGATGCCCAGAACTGAGCTAAACTTGGTATGTCTCCATCTCCTAGAAATAACTTCATGCCCCATCTCCCTTACTTCCAGCTAGTAAGGATCACATAATTCCTAACAAAGTTTTGACACAGATTCCCAATTCGGGCATTCAGAACATATAGCACGTTGCTGTAAGCAAGCACATTCTCATTCAAAGTTGCAAGTTACTATGTAGGAACAAGTTTGTATAGGTATTTCAAAGATGCCCAGAACTGAGCTAAACTTGGTATGTCTCCAACTCCTAGAAATAACTTCATGCCCCATCTCCATTACTTCCAGCTAGTAAGGATCACATAATTCCTAACAAAGTTTTGACACAGTTTCCCAATTCGGGCATTCAGAACATATAGCACGTTGCTGTAAGCAAGCACATTCTCATTCAAAGTTGCAAGTTACTATGTAGGAACAAGTTTGTATAGGTATTTCAAAGATGTCCAGAACTGAGCTAAACTTGGTATGTCTCCAACTCCTAGAAATAACTTCATGCCCCATCTCCCTTACACCCAGCTAGTAAGTATCACATAATTCCTAAGAAAGTTTTAACAGATTCCCAATTCGGGCGTTCAGAACATATAGCACGTTGCTGTAAGCAAGCACATTCTCATTCAAAGTTGCAAGTTACTATGTAGGAATTAGTTTGTATAGGTATTTCAAAGATGCCCAGAACTGAGCTAAACTTGGTATGTCTCCAACTCCTAGAAATAACTTCATGCCCCATCTCCCTTACTTCCAACTAGTAAGGATCACATAATTCCTAACAAAGTTTTCACACAGATTCCCAATTCGGGCATTCAGAACATATAGCACGTTGCTGTAAGCAAGCACATTCTCATTCAAAGTTCAAGTTACTATGTAGGAACAAGTTTGTATAGGTATTTCAAAGATTCCCAGAACTGAGCTAAACTTGGTATGTCTCCAACTCCTAGAAATAACTTCATGCCCCATCTCCCTTACTTCCAACTAGTAAGGATCACATAATTCCTAACAAAGTTTTCACACAGATTCCCAATTCGGGCATTCAGAACATATAGCACGTTGCTGTAAGCAAGCACATTCTCATTCAAAGTTCAAGTTACTATGTAGGAACAAGTTTGTATAGGTATTTCAAAGATTCCCAGAACTGAGCTAAACTTGGTATGTCTCCAACTCCTAGAAATAACTTCATGCCCCATCTCCCTTACTTCCAGCTAGTAAGGATCATATAATTCCTAAGAAAGTTTTGACACTGATTCCCAATTCGGGCATTCAGAACATATAGCACGTTGCTGTAAGCAAGCACATTCTCATTCAAAGTTGCAAGTTACTATGTAGGAACAAGTTTGTATAGGTATTTCAAAGATGTCCAGAACTGAGCTAAACTTGGTATGTCTCCAACTCCTAGAAATAACTTCATGCCCCATCTCCCTTTCTTCCAGCTAGTAAGGATCACATAATTCCTAAGAAAGTTTTGACACTGATTCCCAATTCGGGCATTCAGAACATATAGCACGTTGCTGTAAGCAAGCACATTCTCATTCAAAGTTGCAAGTTACTATGTAGGAACAAGTTTGTATAGGTATTTCAAAGATTCCCAGAACTGAGCTAAACTTGGTATTTCTCTAACTCCTAGAAATAACTTCATGCCCCAACTCCCTTACTTCCAGCTAGTAAGGATCACATAATTCCTAAGAAAGTTTTGACACAGATTCCCAATTCGGGCGTTCAGAACATATAGCACGTTGCTGTAAGCAAGCACATTCTCATTCAAAGTTGCAAGTTACTATGTAGGAACAAGTTAGTATAGGTATTTCAAAGATGCCCAGAACTGAGCTAAGGTGGGTATGTCTCCAACTCCTAGAAATAACTTCATGCCCCATCTCCCTTACTTCCATCTAGTAAGGATCACATAATTCCTAACAAAGTTTTGACACAGATTCCCAATTCGGGCATTCAGAACATATAGCACGTTGCTGTAAGCAAGCACATTCTCATTCAAAGTTGCAAGTTACTATGTAGGAACAAGTTTGTATAGGTATTTCAAAGATGCCCAGAACTGAGCTAAACTTGGTATGTCTCCAACTCCTAGAAATAACTTCCTGCCCCATCTCCATTACTTCTAGCTAGTAAGGATCACATAATTCCTAACAAAGTTTTGACACAGTTTCCCAATTTGGGCATTAAGAACATATAGCACGTTGCTGTAAGCAAGCACATTCTCATTCAAAGTTGCAAGTTACTATGTAGGAACAAGTTTGTTTAGGTATTTCAAAGATGTCCAGAACTGAGCTAAACTTGGTATGTCTCCAACTCCTAGAAATAACTTCATGCCCCATCTCCCTTACTTCCAGCTAGTAAGGATCACATAATTCCTAACAAAGTTTTGACACAGATTCCCAATTCGGGCATTCAGAACATATAGCACGTTGCTGTAAGCAAGCACATTCTCATTCAAAGTTGCAAGTTACTATGTAGCAACAAGTTTGTATAGGTATTTCAAAGAATCCCAGAACTGAGCTAAACTTGGTATTTCTCTAACTCCTAGAAATAACTTCATGCCCCAACTCCCTTACTTTTAGCTAGTAAGGATTACATAATTCCTAAGAAAGTTTTGACACAGATTCCCAATTCGGCATTCAGAACATATAGCACGTTGCTGTAAGCAAGCACATTCTCATTCAAAGTTGCAAGTTACTATGTAGGAATTAGTTTGTATAGGTATTTCAAAGATACCCAGAACTGAGCTAAACTTGGTATGTCTCCAACTCCTAGAAATAACCTCATGCCCCATCTCCCTTACTACCAGCTAGTAAGGATCACATAATTCCTAACAAAGTTTTGACACAGATTCCCAATTCGGGCATTCAGAACATATAGCACGTTGCTGTAAGCAAGCACATTCTAATTCAATGTTGCAAGTTACTATGTAGGAACAAGTTTGTATAGGTATTTCAAAGATGCCCAGAACTGAGCTAAACTTGGTATGTCTCCATCTCCTAGAAATAACTTCATGCCCCATCTCCCTTACTTCCAGCTAGTAAGGATCACATAATTCCTAACAAAGTTTTGACACAGATTCCCAATTCGGGCATTCAGAACATATAGCACGTTGCTGTAAGCAAGCACATTCTCATTCAAAGTTGCAAGTTACTATGTAGGAACAAGTTTGTATAGGTATTTCAAAGATGCCCAGAACTGAGCTAAACTTGGTATGTCTCCAACTCCTAGAAATAACTTCATGCCCCATCACCATTACTTCCAGCTAGTAAGGATCACATAATTCCTAACAAAGTTTTGACACAGTTTCCCAATTCGGGCATTCAGAACATATAGCACGTTGCTGTAAGCAAGCACATTCTCATTCAAAGTTGCAAGTTACTATGTAGGAACAAGTTTGTATAGGTATTTCAAAGATGTCCAGAACTGAGCTAAACTTGGTATGTCTCCAACTCCTAGAAATAACTTCATGCCCCATCTCCCTTACTCCCAGCTAGTAAGGATCACATAATTCCTAAGAAAGTTTTAACAGATTCCCAATTCGGGCGTTCAGAACATATAGCACGTTGCTGTAAGCAAGCACATTCTCATTCAAAGTTGCAAGTTACTATGTAGGAATTAGTTTGTATAGGTATTTCAAAGATGCCCAGAACTGAGCTAAACTTGGTATGTCTCCAACTCCTAGAAATAACTTCATGCCCCATCTCCCTTACTTCCAACTAGTAAGGATCACATAATTCCTAACAAAGTTTTCACACAGATTCCCAATTCGGGCATTCAGAACATATAGCACGTTGCTGTAAGCAAGCACATTCTCATTCAAAGTTCAAGTTACTATGTAGGAACAAGTTTGTATAGGTATTTCAAAGATTCCCAGAACTGAGCTAAACTTGGTATGTCTCCAACTCCTAGAAATAACTTCATGCCCCATCTCCCGTACTTCCAACTAGTAAGGATCACATAATTCCTAACAAAGTTTTCACACAGATTCCCAATTCGGGCATTCAGAACATATAGCACGTTGCTGTAAGCAAGCACATTCTCATTCAAAGTTCAAGTTACTATGTAGGAACAAGTTTGTATAGGTATTTCAAAGATTCCCAGAACTGAGCTAAACTTGGTATGTCTCCAACTCCTAGAAATAACTTCATGCCCCATCTCCCTTACTTCCAGCTAGTAAGGATCATATAATTCCTAAGAAAGTTTTGACACTGATTCCCAATTCGGGCATTCAGAACATATAGCACGTTGCTGTAAGCAAGCACATTCTCATTCAAAGTTGCAAGTTACTATGTAGGAACAAGTTTGTATAGGTATTTCAAAGATGTCCAGAACTGAGCTAAACTTGGTATGTCTCCAACTCCTAGAAATAACTTCATGCCCCATCTCCCTTTCTTCCAGCTAGTAAGGATCACATAATTCCTAAGAAAGTTTTGACACTGATTCCCAATTCGGGCATTCAGATCATATAGCACGTTGCTGTAAGCAAGCACATTCTCATTCAAAGTTGCAAGTTACTATGTAGGAACAAGTTTGTATAGGTATTTCAAAGATTCCCAGAACTGAGCTAAACTTGGTATTTCTCTAACTCCTAGAAATAACTTCATGCCCCAACTCCCTTACTTCCAGTTAGTAAGGATCACATAATTCCTAAGAAAGTTTTGACACAGATTCCCAATTCGGGCGTTCAGAACATATAGCACGTTGCTGTAAGCAAGCACATTCTCATTCAAAGTTGCAAGTTACTATGTAGGAATTAGTTTGTATAGGTATTTCAAAGATGCCCAGAACTGAGCTAAACTTGGTATGTCTCCAACTCCTAGAAATAAATTCATGCCCCATCTCCCTTACTTCCAACTAGTAAGGATCCCATAATTCCTAACAAAGTTTTGACACAGATTCCCAATTCGGGCATTCAGAACATATAGCACGTTGCTGTAAGCAAGCACATTCTCATTCAAAGTTCAAGTTACTACGTAGGAATAAGTTTGTATAGGTATTTCAAAGATGCCCAGAACTGAGCTAAACTTGGTATGTCTCCAACTCCTAGAAATAACTTCCTGCCCCATCTCCCTTACTTCCAGCTAGTAAGGATCACATAATTCCTAACAAGGTTTGACACAGATGCCCAATTCGGGCATTCAGACCATATAGCACGTTGCTGTAAGCAAGCACATTCTCATTCAAAGTTGCAAGTTACTATGTAGGAACAAGTTTGTATAGGTATTTCAAAGATGCCCAGAACTGAGCTAAACTTGGTATGTCTCCAACTCCTAGAAATAACTTCATGCCCCATCTCCCTTACTTCCAGCTAGTAAGGATCACATAATTCCTAACAAAGTTTTGACACAGATTCCCAATTCGGGCATTCAGAACATATAGCACGTTGCTGTAAGCAAGCACATTCTCATTCAAAGTTGCAAGTTACTATGTAGGAACAAGTTTGTATAGGTATTTCAAAGATGCCCAGAACTGAGCTAAACTTGGTATGTCTCCAACTCCTAGAAATAACTTCATGCCCCATCTCCATTACTTCCAGCTAGTAAGGATCACATAATTCCTAACAAAGTTTTGACACAGATTCCCAATTCGGGCATTCAGAACATTTAGCACGTTGCTGTAAGCAAGCACATTCTCATTCAAAGTTCAAGTTACTATGTAGGAACAAGTTTGTATAGGTATTTCAAAGATGCCCAGAACTGAGCTAAACTTGGTATGTCTCCAACTCCTAGAAATAACTTCCTGCCCCATCTCCCTTACTTCCAGCTAGTAAGGATCACATAATTCCTAACAAAGTTTTGACACAGATGCCCAATTCGGGCATTCAGACCATATAGCACGTTGCTGTAAGCAAGCACATTCTCATTCAAAGTTGCAAGTTACTATGTAGGAACAAGTTTGTATAGGTATTTCAAAGATGCCCAGAACTGAGCTAAACTTGGTATGTCTCCAACTCCTAGAAATAACTTCATGCCCCATCTCCCTTACTTCCAGCTAGTAAGGATCACATAATTCCTAACAAAGTTTTGACACAGATTCCCAATTCGGGCGTTCAGAACATATAGCACGTTGCTGTAAGCAAGCACATTCTCATTCAAAGTTGCAAGTTACTATGTAGGAACAAGTTTGTATAGGTATTTCAAAGATGCCCAGAACTGTGCTAAACTTGGTATGTGTCCAACTCCTAGAAATAACTTCATGCCCCAACTCCCTTACTTCCAGCTAGTAAGGATCACATAATTCCTAACAAAGTTTTGACACAGATTCCCAATTCGGGCATTCAGACCATATAGCACGTTGCTGTAAGCAAGAACATTCTCATTCAAAGTTGCAAGTTACTATGTAGGAACAAGTTACTATAGGTATTTCAAAGATGCCCAGAACTGAGCTAAAGTGGGTATGTCTCCAACTCCTAGAAGTAACTTCATGCCCCATCTCCCTTACTTCCATCTAGTAAGGATCACATAATTCCTAAGAAAGTTTTTACACAGATTCCCAATTCGGGCATTCAGAACATATAGCACGTTGCTGTAAGCAAGCACATTCTCATTCAAAGTTGCAAGTTACTATGTAGGAACAAGTTTGTATAGGTAATTCAAAGATGTCCAGAACTGAGCTAAACTTGGTATGTCTCCAACTCCAGAAATAACTTCATGCCCCATCTCCCTTACTTCCAGCTAGTAAGGATCACATAATTCCTAACAAAGTTTTGACACAGATTCCCAATTCGGGCATTCAGAACATATAGCACGTTGCTGTAAGCAAGCACATTCTCATTCAAAGTTGCAAGTTACTATGTAGGAACAAGTTTGTATAGGTATTTCAAAGATTCCCAGAACTGAGCTAAACTTGGTATTTCTCTAACTCCTAGAAATAACTTCATGCCCCAACTCCCTTACTTCCAGTTAGTAAGGATCACATAATTCCTAAGAAAGTTTTGACACAGATTCCCAATTCGGCATTCAGAATATATAGCACGTTGCTGTAAGCAAGCACATTCTCATTCAAAGTTGCAAGTTACTATGTAGGAATTAGTTTGTATAGGTATTTCAAAGATGCCCAGAACTGAGCTAAACTTGGTATGTCTCCAACTCCTAGAAATAACTTCATGCCCCATCTCCCTTACTTCCAGCTAGTAAGGATCACATAATTCCTAACAAAGTTTTGACACAGATTCCCAATTCGGGCATTCAGAACATATAGCACGTTGCTGTAAGCAAGCACATTCTCATTCAAAGTTGCAAGTTACTATGTAGGAACAAGTTTGTATAGGTATTTCAAAGATGCCCAGTACTGAGCTAAAGTGGGTATGTCTCCAACTCCTAGAAATAACTTCATGCCCCATCTCCCTTACTTCCAGCTAGTAAGGATCACATAATTCCTAACAAAGTTTTGACACAGATTCCCAATTCGGGCATTCAGAACATATAGCACGTTGCTGTAAGCAAGCACATTCTCATTCAAAGTTGCAAGTTACTATGTAGGAACAAGTTTGTATAGGTATTTCAAAGATGTCCAGAACTGAGCTAAACTTGGTATTTCTCTAACTCCTAGAAATAACTTCATGCCCCAACTCCCTTACTTCCAGCTAGTAAGGATCACATAATTCCTAAGAAAGTTTTGACAAAGATTCCCAATTCTGCATTCAGAACATATAGCACGTTGCTGTAAGCAAGCACATTCTCATTCAAAGTTGCAAGTTACTATGTAGGAATTAGTTTGTATAGGTATTTCAAAGATGCCCAGAACTGAGCTAAACTTGGTATGTCTCCAACTCCTAGAAATAACTTCATGCCCCATCTCCCTTACTTCCAGCTAGTAAGGATCACATAATTCCTAACAAAGTTTTGACACAGATTCCCAATTCGGGCATTCAGAACATATAGCACGTTGCTGTAAGCAAGCACATTCTCATTCAAAGTTGCAAGTTACTATGTAGGAACAAGTTTGTATAGGTATTTCAAAGATGCCCAGTACTGAGCTAAAGTGGGTATGTCTCCAACACCTAGAAATAACTTCATGCCCCATCTCCATTACTTCCAGCTAGTAAGGGTCACATAATTCCTAACAAAGTTTTGACACAGATTCCCAATTCGGGCATTCAGAACATGTAGCACGTTGCTGTAAGCAAGCACATTCTCATTCAAAGTTGCAAGATACTATGTAGAAACAAGTTTGTATAGGTAGTTCAAAGATGCCCAGAACTGAGCTAAACTTGGTATGTCTCCAAATCTAGAAATAACATCATGCCCCATCTCCCTTACTTCCAGCTAGTAAGGATCACATAATTCCTAACAAAGTTTTGACACAGATTCCCAATTCGGGCATTCAGAACATATAGCACGTTGCTGTAAGCAAGCACATTCTCATTCCAAGTTGCAAGTTACTATGTAGGAACAAGTTTGTAAATGTATTTCAAAGATGCCCAGAACTGAGCTAAACTTGGTATGTCTCCAACTCCTAGAAATAACTTCATGCCCCATCTCCCTTACTTCCAGCTAGTAAGGATCACATAATTCCTAACAAAGATTTGACACAGATTCCCAATTCGGGCATTCAGAACATATAGCACGTTGCCTGTAAGCAAGCACATTCTCATTCAAAGTTGCAAGCTACTATGTAGGAACAAGTTTGTATAGGTATTCCAAACATGCCCAGAACTGTGCTAAACTTGGTATGTGTCCAACTCCTAGAAATAACTTCATGCCCCAACTCCCTTACTTCCAGCTAATAAGGATCACATAATTCCTAACAAAATTTTGACACAGATTCCCAATTCGGGCATTCAGAACATATAGCACGTTGCTGTAAGCAAGCACATTCTCATTCAAAGTTGCAAGTTACTATGTAGGAACAAGTTTGTATAGGTATTTTAAAGATGCCCAGAACTGAGCTAAACTTGGTATGTCTCCAACTCCTAGAAATAACTTCATGCCCCATCTCCCTTACTCCCTGCTAGTAAGGATCACATAATTCCTAACAAAGTTTTGACACAGATTCCCAATTCGGGCATTCAGAACATATAGCACGTTGCTGTAAGCAAGCACATTCTCATTCAAAGTTGCAAGTTACTATGTAGGAACAAGTTTGTATAGGTATTTCAAAAATGCCCAGAACTGAGCTAAACTTGGTATGTCTCCAACTCCTAGAAATAACTTCATGCCCCATCTCCCTTACTTTCAGCTAGTAAGGATCACATAATTCCTAACAAAGTTTTGACACAGATTCCCAATTCGGGCATTCAGAACATATAGCACGTTGCTGTAAGCAAGCACATTCTCATTCAAAGTTGCAAGTTACTATGTAGGAACAAGTTTGTATAGGTATTTCAAAGATGCCCAGAACTGTGCTAAACTTGCTATGTGTCCAACTCCTAGAAATAACTTCATGCCCCAACTCCCTTACTTACAGCTAGTAAGGATCACATAATTCCTAACAAAGTTTTGACACAGATTCCCATTTCGGGCATTCAGAACATATAGCACGTTGCTGTAAGCAAGCACATTCTCATTCAAATTTGCAAGTTACTATGTAGGAACAAGTTTGTATAGGTATTTCAAAGATGCCCAGAACTGTGCTAAACTTGGTATGTGTCCAACTCCTACAAATAACTTCATGCCCCAACTCCCTTACTTCCAGCTAGTAAGGATCACATAATTCCTAACAAAGTTTTGACACAGATTCCCAATTCGGGCATTCAGACCATATAGCACGTTGCTGTAAGCAAGAACATTCTCATTCAAAGTTGCAAATTACTATGTAGGAACAAGTTAGTATAGGTATTTCAAAGATGCCCAGAACTGAGCTAAATTGGGTATGTCTCCAACTCCTAGAAATAACTTCATGCCCCATCTCCCTTACTTCCAGCTAGTAAGGATCACATAATTCCTAACAAAGTTTTGACACAGATTCCCAATTCGGGCATTAAGAACATATAGCACGTTGCTGTAAGCAAGCACATTCTCATTCAAAGTTGCAAGTTACTATGTAGGAACAAGTTTGTATAGGTATTTCAAAGATGCCAAGAACTGAGCTAAACTTGGTATGTCTCCAACTCCTAGAAATAACTTCATGCCCCATCTCCCTTACTTCCAGCTAGTAAGGATCACATAATTCCTAAGAAAGTTTTGACACAGATTCCCAATTCGGGCGTTCAGAACATATAGCACGTTGCTGTAAGCAAGCACATTCTCATTCAAAGTTGCAAGTTACTATGTAGGAACAAGTTTGTATAGGTATTTCAAAGATGCCCAGTACTGAGCTAAAGTGGGTATGTCTCCAACTCCAAGAAATAACTTCATGCCCCAACTCCCTTACTTCCAGCTAGTAAGGGTCACATAATTCCTAACAAAATTTTGACACAGATTCCCAATTCGGGCATTCAGAACATATAGCACGTTGCTGTAAGCAAGCACATTCTCATTCAAAGTTGCAAGTTACTATGTAGGAACAAGTTTGTATAGGTATTTTAGAGATGCCCAGAACTGAGCTAAACTTGGTATGTCTCCAACTCCTAGAAATAACTTCATGCCCCATCTCCCTTACTTCCTGCTAGTAAGGATCACATAATTCCTAACAAAGTTTTGACAGAGATTCCCAATTCGGGCATTCAGACCATATAGCACGTTGCTGTAAGCAAGCACATTCTCATTCAAAGTTGCAAGTTACTATGTAGGAACAAGTTTGTATAGGTATTTTAAAGAAGCCCAGAACTGAGCTAAACTTGGTATGTCTCCAACTCCTAGAAATAACTTCATGCCCCATCTCCCTTACTTCCTGCTAGTAAGGATCACATAATTCCTAACAAAGTTTTGACACAGATTCCCAGTTCGGGCATTCAGAACATATAGCACGTTGCTGTAAGCAAGCACATTCTCATTCAAAGTTGCAAGTTATTATGTAGGAACAAGTTTGTATAGGTATTTCAAAAATGCCCAGAACTGAGCTAAACTTGGTATGTCTCCAACTCCTAGAAATAACTTCATGCCCCATCTCCCTTACTTTCAGCTAGTAAGGATCACATAATTCCTAACAAAGTTTTGACACAGATTCCCAATTCGGGCATTCAGAACATATAGCACGTTGCTGTAAGCAAGCACATTCTCATTCAAAGTTGCAAGTTACTATGTAGGAACAAGTTTGTATAGGTATTTCAAAGATGCCCAGAACTGTGCTAAACTTGGTATGTGTCCAACTCCTAGAAATAACTTCATGCCCCAACTCCCTTACTTACAGCTAGTAAGGATCACATAATTGCTAACAAAGTTTTGACCCAGATTCCCATTTCGGGCATTCAGAACATATAGCACGTTGCTGTAAGCAAGCACACTCTCATTCAAATTTGCAAGTTACTATGTAGGAACAAGTTTGTATAGGTATTTCAAAGATGCCCAGAATTGTGCTAAACTTGGTATGTGTCCAACTCCTAGAAATAACATCATGCCCCATCTCCCTTACTTCCAGCTAGTAAGGATCACATAATTCCTAACAAAGTTTTGACACAGATTCCCAATTCGGGCATTCAGAACATATAGCACGTTGCTGTAAGCAAGCACATTCTCATTCAAAGTTGCAAGTTACTATGTAGGAACAAGTTTGTATAGGTATTCCAAAGATGCCCAGAACTGTGCTAAACTTGGTATGTGTCCAACTCCTAGAAATAACTTCATGCCCCAACTCACTTACTTCCAGCTAGTAAGGATCACATAATTCCTAACAAAGTTTTGACACAGATTCCCAATTCGGGCATTCAGAACATATAGCACGTTGCTGTAAGCAAGCACATTCTCATTCAAAGTTGCAAGTTACTATGTAGGAATTAGTTTGTATAGGTATTTCAAAGATGCCCAGAACTGAGCTAAACTTGGTATGTCTCCAACTCCTAGAAATAACTTGATGCCCCATCTCCCTTACTTCCAGCTAGTAAGGATCACATAATTCCTAACAAAGTTTTGACACAGATTCCCAATTCGGGCATTCAGTACATATAGCACGTTGCTGTAAGCAAGCACATTCTCATTCATAGTTGCAAGTTACTATGTAGGAACAAGTTTGTATAGGTATTTCAAAGATGCCCAGAACTTAGCTAAACTTAGTATGTCTCCAACTCCTAGAAATAACTTCATGCCCCATCTCCCTTACTTCCAGCTAGTAAGGATCACATAATTCCTAACAAAGTTTTGACACAGATTCCCAATTCGGGCATTCAGAACATGTAGCACGTTGCTGTAAGCAAGCACATTCTCATTCAAAGTTGCAAGATACTATGTAGAAACAAGTTTGTATAGGTATTTCAAAGATGCCCATAACTAAGCTAAACTTGGTATGTCTCCAACTACTAGAAATAACTTCATGCCCCATCTCACTTACTTCCAGCTAGTAAGGATCACATAATTCCTAACAAAGTTTTGACACAGATTCCCAATTCGGGCATTCAGAACATATAGCACGTTGCTGTAAGCAAGCACATTCTCATTCAAAGTTGCAAGTTACTATGTAGGAACAAGTTTGTATAGGTGTTTAAAAGATGCCCAGAACTGAGCTAAACTTGGTATGTCTCCAACTCCTAGAAATAACTTCATGCCCCATCTCCCTTACTTCCAGCTAGTAAGGATCACATAATTCCTAACAAAGATTTGACACAGATTCCCAATTCGGTCATTCAGAACATATAGCACGTTGCTGTAAGCAAGCACATTCTCATTCAAAGTTGCAAGTTACTATGTAGGAACAAGTTTGTATAGGTATTCCAAAGATGCCTAGAACTGTGCTAAACTTGGTATGTGTCCAACTCCTAGAAATAACTACATGCCCCAACTCCCTTACTTCCAGCTAGTAAGGATCACATAATTCCTAACAAAGTTTTGACACAGTTTCCCAATTCGGGCATTCAGAACATATAGCACGTTGCTGTAAGCAAGCACATTCTCATTCAAAGTTGCAAGTTACTATGTAGGAACAAGTTTGTATAGGTACTTCAAAGATGCCCAGTACTGAGCTAAAGTGGGTATGTCTCCAACTCCAAGAAATAACTTCATGCCCCAACTCCCTTACTTCCAGCTAGTAAGGGTCACATAATTCCTAACAAAATTTTGACACAGATTCCCAATTCGGGCATTCAGAACATATAGCACGTTGCTGTAAGCAAGCACATTCTCATTCAAAGTTGCAAGTTATTATGTAGGAACAAGTTTGTATAGGTATTTCAAAAATGCCCAGAACTGAGCTAAACTTGGTATGTCTCCAACTCCTAGAAATAACTTCATGCCCCATCTCCCTTACTTTCAGCTAGTAAGGATCACATAATTCCTAACAAAGTTTTGACACAGATTCCCAATTCGGGCATTCAGAACATATAGCACGTTGCTGTAAGCAAGCACATTCTCATTCAAAGTTGCAAGTTACTATGTAGGAACAAGTTTGTATAGGTATTTCAAAGATGCCCAGAACTGAGCTAAACTTGGTATGTCTCCAACTCCTAGAAATAACTTCATGCCCCATCTCCCTTAATTCCAGCTAGTAAGGATCACATAATTCCTAACAAAGTTTTGACACAGATTCCCAATTCGGGCATTAAGAACATGTAGCACGTTGCTGTAAGCAAGCACATTCTCATTCAAAGTTGCAAGATACTATGTAGAAACAAGTTTGTATAGGTATTTCAAAGATGCCCATAACTAAGCTAAACTTGGTATGTCTCCAACTACTAGAAATAACTTCATGCCCCATCTCACTTACTTCCAGCTAGTAAGGATCACATAATTCCTAACAAAGATTTGACACAGATTCCCAATTCGGGCATTCAGAACATATAGCACGTTGCTGTAAGCAAGCACATTCTCATTCAAAGTTGCAAGTTACTATGTAGGAACAAGTTTGTATAGGTATTCCAAAGATGCCTAGAACTGTGCTAAACTTGGTATGTGTCCAACTCCTAGAAATAACTACATGCCCCAAATCCCTTACTTCCAGCTAGTAAGGATCACATAATTCCTAACAAAATTTTGACACAGACTCCCAATTCGGGCATTCAGAACATATAGCACGTTGCTGTAAGCAAGCACATTCTCATTCAAAGTTGCAAGTTACTATGTAGGAACAAGTTTGTATAGGTATTTCAAAGATGCCCAGAACTGAGCTAAACGTTGTATGTCTCCAACTCCTAGAAATAACTTCAAGCCCCATCTCCCTACTTCCAGCTAGTAAGGATCACATATTTCCTAACAAAGTTTTGACACAATTCCCAATTCGGGCATTCAGATCATATAGAAATTTGCTGTAAGCAAGCACATTCTCATTCAAAGTTGCAAGTTACTATGTAGAAACAAGTTTGTATAGGACTTTTAAAGATGCCCAGAACTGAGCTAAACATGGTATGACTCCAACTCCTAGAAATAACTTCATGTCCCATCTCCCTTACTTCCAGCTAGTATGGATCACATAATTCCTAACAAAGTTTTGACACAGAGATCCAATTCGGGCATTCAGAACATATAGCACGTTGCTGTAAGCAAGCACATTCTCATTCAAAGATGCATGTTACTATGTAGGAACAAGTTTGTATAGGTATTTCAAAGATGCCCAGAACTGAGCTAAACGTTGTATGTCTCCAACTCCTAGAAATATCTTCATGCCCCATCTCCCTTACTTCCAGCTAGTAAGGATCACATAATTTCTAACAAAGTTTTGAAACAGATTCCCAATTCGGGCATTCAGAACATAAAGCACGTTGCTGTAAGCAAGCACATTCTCATTCAAAGTTGCAAGTTACTATGTAGGAACAAGTTTGTATAGGTATTTTAAAGATGCCCAGAACTGAGCTAAACATGGTATGTCTCCAACTCAAAGAAATAACTTCATGCCCCATCTCCCTTACTTCTTGCTAGTAAGGATCACATAATTCCTAACAAAGTTTTGACACAGTTTCCCAATTCGGGCATTCAGAACATATAGCACGTTGCTGTAAGCAAGCACATTCTCATTCAAAGTTGCAAGTTACTATGTAGGAACAAGTTTGTATAGGTATTTCAAAGATGTCCAGAACTGAGCTAAACTTGGTATGTCTCCTACTCATAGAAATAACTTCATGCCCCATCTCCCTTACTTCCAGCTAGTAAGGATCACATAATTCCTAACAAAGTTTTGACACAGATTCCCAATTCGGGCATTCAGAACATATAGCACGTTGCTGTAAGCAAGCACATTCTCATTCAAAGTTGCAAGTTACTATGTAGGAATTAGTTTGTATAGGTATTTCAAAGATTCCCAGAACTTAGCTAAACTTGGTATTTCTCTAACTCCTAGAAATATCTTCATGCCCCAACTCCCTTACTTCCAGCTAGTAAGGATCACATAATTCCTAAGAAAGTTTTGACACAGATTCCCAATTCGGGCATTCAGAACATATAGCACGTTGCTGTAAGCAAGCACATTCTCATTCAAAGTTGCAAGTTACTATGTAGGAATTAGTTTGTATAGGTATTTCAAAGATGCCCAGAACTGAGCTAAACTTGGTATGTCTCCAACTCCTAGAAATAACTTCATGCCCCATCACCCTTACTTCCAGATAGTAAGGATCACATAATTCCTAACAAAGTTTTGACACAGATTCCCAATTCGGGCATTCAGAACATATAGCACGTTGCTGTAAGCAAGCACATTCTCATTCATAGTTGCAAGTTACTATGTAGGAACAAGTTTGTATAGGTATTTCAAAGATGCCCAGAACTGAGCTAAACTTAGTATGTCTCCAACTCCTAGAAATAACTTCATGCCCCATCTCCCTTACTTCCAGCTAGTAAGGATCACATAATTCCTAACAAAGTTTTGACACAGATTCCCAATTCGGGCATTCAGAACATATAGCACGTTGCTGTAAGCAAGCACATTCTCATTCAAAGTTGCAAGTTACTATGTAGGAACAAGTTTGTATAGGTATTTCAAAGATGCCCAGAACTGAGCTAAACGTTGTATGTCTCCAACTCCTAGAAATAACTTCATGCCCCATCTCCATTACTTCCAGCTTGTAAGGATCACATAATTCCTAACAAAGTTTTGACACAGATTCCCAATTCGGGCATTCAGAACATATAGCACGTTGCTGTAAGCAAGCACATTCTCATTCAAAGTTGCAAGTTACTATGTAGGAACAAGTGTGTATAGGTATTTCAAAGATGCCCAGAACTGAGCTAAACTTGGTATGTCTCCAACTCCTACAAATAACATCATGCTCCATCTCCCTTACTTCCAGCTAGTAAGGATCACATAATTCCTAAGAAAGTTTTGACACAGATTCCCAATTCGGGCATTCAGAACATGTAGCACGTTGCTGTAAGCAAGCACATTCTCATTCAAAGTTGCAAGTTACTATGTAGGAACAAGTTTGTATAGGTATTTCAAAGATGCCCAGAACTGAGCTAAACTTGGTATGTCTCCAACTCCTAGAAATAACTTCATGCCCCATCTTCCTTACTTCCAGCTAGTAAGGATCACATAATTCCTAACAAAGTTTTGACACAGATCCCCAATTCGGGCATTCAGAACATATAGCACGTTGCTGTAAGCAAGCACATTCTCATTCAAAGTTGCAAATTTCTATGTAGGAACAAGTTTGTATAGGTATTTCAAAGATGCCCAGAACTGAGCTAAACTTTGTATGTCTTCAACTCCTAGAAATAACTTCATGCCCCATCTCCCTTACTTCCAGCTAGTAAGGATCACATAATTTCTAACAAAGTTTTGAAACAGATTCCCAATTCGGGCATTCAGAACATAAAGCACGTTGCTGTAAGCAAGCACATTCTCATTCAAAGTTGCAGGTTATTATGTAGGAACAAGTTTGTATAGGTATTTCAAAGATTCCCAGAACTGAGCTAAACTTGGTATGTCTCCAACTCCTAGAAATAACTTCATGCCCCATCTCCCTTACTTCCATCTAGTAAGGATCACATAATTCCTAACAAAGTTTTGACACAGATTCCCAATTCGGGCATTCAGAACATATAGCACGTTGCTGTAAGCAAGCACATTCTCATTTAAAGTTGCAAGTTACTATGTAGGAACAAGTTTGTATAGGTATTTCAAAGATTCCCAGAACTGAGCTAAACTTTGTATGTCTCCAACTCCTAGAAATAACTTCATGCCCCATCTCCATTACTTCCAGCTAGTAAGGATCACATAATTCCTAACAAAGTTTTGACATAGTTTCCCAATTCGGGCATTCAGAACATATAGCACGTTGCTGTAAGCAAGCACATTCTCATTCAAAGTTGCAAGTTACTATGTAGGAACAAGTTTGTATAGGTATTTCAAAGATGCCCAGAACTGAGCTAAACTTGGTATGTCTCCAACTCCTAGAAATAACTTCATGCCCCATCTCCCTTACTTCCAGCTAGTAAGGATCACAGAATTCCTAACACTGTTTTGACACAGATTCCCAATTCGGGCATTCAGAACATATAGCAAGTTGCTGTAAGCAAGCACATTCTCATTCAAAGTTGCAAGATACTATGTAGGAACAAGTTTGTATAGGTATTTCAAAGATTCCCAGAACTGAGCTAAACTTGGTATTTCTCTAACTCCTAGAAATAACTTCATGCCACAACTCCCTTACTTCCAGCTAGTAAGGATCACATAATTCCTAAGAAAGTTTTGACACAGATTCCCAATTCGGGCATTCAGAACATATAGCACGTTGCTGTAAGCAAGCACATTCTCATTCAAAGTTGCAAGTTACTATGTAGGAATTAGTTTGTATAGGTATTTCAAAGATGCCCAGAATTGAGCTAAACTTGGTATGTCTCCAACTCCTAGAAATAACTTCATGCCCCATCTCCCTTACTTCCAGCTAGTAAGGATCACATAATTCCTAACAAAGTTTTGACACAGATTCCCAATTCGGGCATTCAGAACATATAGCACGTTGCTGTAAGCAAGCACATTCTCATTCAAAGTTGCAAGTTACTATGTAGGAACAAGTTTGTATAGGTATTTCAAAGATGCCCAGAACTGAGCTAAACTTGGTATGTCTCCAACTCCTAGAAATAACTTCATGCCCCATCTCCCTTACTTCCAGCTAGTAAGGATCACATAATCCCTAACAAAGTTTTGACACAGATTCCCAATTCGGGCATTCAGAACATATAGCACGTTGCTGTAAGCAAGCACATTCTCATTCAAAGTTGCAAGTTACTATGTAGGAACAAGTTTGTATAGGTATTTCAAAGATGCCCAGAACTGAGCTAAACTTGGTATGTCTCCAACTCCTAGAAATAACTTCATGCCCCATCTCCATTACTTCCAGGTAGTAAGGATCACATAATTCCTAACAAAGTTTTGACACAGTTTCCCAATTCGGGCATTAAGAACATATAGCACGTTGCTGTAAGCAAGCACATTCTCATTCAAAGTTGCAAGTTACTATGTAGGAACAAGTTTGTATAGGTATTTCAAAGATGCCCAGAACTGAGCTAAACTTGGTATGTCTCCAACTCCTAGAAATAACATCATGCCCCATCTCCCTTACTTACAGCTAGTAAGGATCACATAATTCCTAAAAAAGTTTTGACACAGATTCCCAATTCGGGCATTCAGAACATATAGCACGTTGCTGTAAGCAAGCACAGTCTCATTCAATGTTGCAAGTTACTATGTAGTAACAAGTTTGTATAGGTATTTCAAAGATGCCCAGAACTGAGCTAAACGTTGTATGATTCCAACTCCTAGAAATAACTTCATGCCCCATCTCCCTTACTTCCAGCTAGTAAGGATCACATAATTCCTAACAAAGTTTTGACACAGATTCCCAATTCGGGCATTCAGAACATATAGCACGTTGCTGTTAGCAAGCACATTCTCATTCAAAGTTGCAAGTTACTATGTAGGAACAAGTTTGTATAGGTATTTCAAAGATGCCCAGAACTGAGCTAAACTTGGTATGTTTCAAACTCCTAGAAATAACTTCATGCCCCATCTCCCTAAATTCCAGCTTGTAAGGATCCCATAATTCCTAACAAAGTTTTGACACAGATTCCCAATTCGGGCATTCAGAACATATAGCACGTTGCTGTAACCAAGCACATTCTCATTCAAAGTTGCAAGTTACTATGTAGGAACAAGTTTGTATAGGTATTTCAAAGATGCCTAGAACTGAACTAAACGTTGTATGTCTCCAACTCCTAGAAATAACATCATGCCCCATCTCCCTTACTTCCATCTAGTAAGGATCACATAATTTCTAACAATGTTTTGAAACAGATTCCCAATTCGGGCATTCAGAACATATAGCACGTTGCTGTAAGCAAGCACATTCTCATTCAATGTTGCAAGTTACTATGTAGGAACAAGTTTGTATAAGTATTTCAAAGATGCCCAGAACTGAGCTAAAGTGGGTATGTTTCCAACTCCTAGAAACAACATCATGCCCCATCTTCCTTACTTCCAGCTAGTAAGGATCACATAATTCCTAACAAAGTTTTGACACAGATTCCCAATTCGGTCATTCAGAACATATAGCACGTTGCTGTAAGCAAGCACATTCTCATTCAAAGTTGCAAGTTACTATGTAGGAACAAGTTTGTATAGGTATTTCACAGATGCCCGGAACTGAGCTACACTTGGTATGTCTCCAACTCCTAGAAATAACTTCATGCCCCAACTCCATTACTTCCAGGTAGTAAGGATCACATAATTCCTAACAAAGTTTTGACACAGTTTCCCAATTCGGGCATTCAGAACATATAGCACGTTGCTGTAAGCAAGCACATTCTCATTCAATGTTGCAAGTTACTATTTAGGAACAAGTTTGTATAGGTATTTCAAAGATGCCCAGAACTGAGCTAAACGTTGTATGTCTCCAACTCCTAGAAATAACTTCATGCCCCATCTCCCTTACTTCCAGCTAGTAAGGATCACATAATTCCTAAAAAAGTTTTGACACAGATTCCCAATTCGGGCATTCAGAACATATAGCACGTTGCTGTAAGCAAGCACATTATCATTCAAAGTTGCAAGTTACTATGTAAGAACAAGTTTGTATAGGTATTTCAATGATGCCCAGAACTGAGCTAAACGTTGTATGATTCCAACTCCTAGAAATAACTTCATGCCCCATCTCCCTTACTTCCAGCTAGTAAGGATCACATAATTCCTAACAAAGTTTTGACACAGATTCCCTATTCGGGCATTCAGAACATATAGCACGTTGCTGTAAGCAAGCACATTCTCATTCAAAGTTGCAAGTTACAATGTAGGAACAAGTTTGTATAGGTATTTCAAAGATGCCCAGAAATGAGCTAAATTGGTATGTCTCCAACTCCTAGAAATAACTTCATGCCCCATCTCCCTTACTTCCAGCTAGTAAGGATCACATAATTCCTAACAAAGTTTTGACACAGTTTCCCAATTCGGGCATTCAGAACATATAGCACGTTGCTGTAAGCAAGCACATTCTCATTCAAACTTGCAAGTTACTATGTAGGAACAAGTTTGTATAGGTATTTCAAAGATGCCCAGAACTGAGCTAAACTTGGTATGTCTCCAACTCCTAGAAATAACTTCATGCCCCATCTCCATTACTCCCAGCTAGTAAGGGTCACATAATTCCTAACAAAGTTTTGACACAGATTCCCAATTCGGGCATTCAGAACATATAGCACGTTGCTGTAAGCAAGCACATTCTCATTCAAAGTTGCAAGTTACTATGTAGGAACAAGTTTGTATAGGTATTTCAAAGATGCCCAGAACTGAGCTAAACTTGGTATGTCTCCAACTCCTAGAAATAACTTCATGCCCCATCTCCCTTACTTCCAGCTAGTAAGGATCACATAATTCCTAACAAAGTTTTGACACAGATTCCCAATTCGGGCATTCAGAACATATAGCACGTTGCTGTAAGCAAGCACATTCTCATTCAAAGTTGCAAGTTACTATGTAGGAACAAGTTTGTATAGGTATTTCAAAGATGCCCAGAACTGAGCTAAACTTGGTATGTCTCCAACTCCTAGAAATAACTTCATGCCCCATCTCCCTTACTTCCATCTAGTAAGGATCACATAATTCCTAACAAAGTTTTGACACAGATTCCCAATTCGGGCATTCAGAACATTTAGCACGTTGCTGTAAGCAAGCACATTCTCATTCAAAGTTGCAAGTTACTATGTAGGAACAAGTTTGTATAGGTATTTCAAAGATGCCCAGAACTGAGCTAAACTTGGTATGTCTCCAACTCCTAGAAATAACTTCATGCCCCATCTCCCTTACTTCCATCTAGTAAGGATCACATAATTCCTAAAAAAGTTTTGACACAGATTCCCAATTCGGGCATTCAGAACATTTAGCACGTTGCTGTAAGCAAGCACATTCTCATTCAAAGTTGCAAGTTACTATGTAGGAACAAGTTTGTATAGGTATTTCAAAGATGCCCAGAACTGAGCTAAACTTGGTTTTGTCTCCAACTCCTAGAAATAACTTCATGCCCCATCTCCCTTACTTCCAGCTAGTTAGGATCACATAATTCCTAACAAAGTTTTGATACAGATTCCCAATTCGGGCATTCAGAACATATAGCACGTTGCTGTAAGCAAGCACATTCTCATTCAAAGTTGCAAGTTACTATGTAGGAACATGTTTGTATAGGTATTTCAAAGATGCCCAGAACTGAGCTAAACGTTGTATGATTCCAATTCCTAGAAATAACTTCATGCCCCATCTCCCGTACTTCCAGCTAGTAAGGATCACATAATTCATAACAAAGTTTTGACACAGATTCCCAATTCGGGCATTCAGATCATATAGCACGTTGCTGTAAGCAAGCACATTCTCATTCAAAGTTGCAAGTTACTATGTAGGAACAAGTTTGTATAGGTATTTCAAAGATGCCCAGAAATGAGCTAAACTTGGTATGTCTCCTACTCATAGAAATAACTTCATGCCCCATCTCCCTTACTTCCAGCTAGTAAGGATCACATAATTCCTAACAAAGTTTTGACACAGATTCCCAATTTGGGCATTCAGAACATATAGCACGTTGCTGTAAGCAAGCACATTCTCATTCAAAGTTGCAAGTTACTATGTAGGAACAAGTTTGTATAGGTATTTCATAGATGCCCAGAACTGAGCTAAACTTGGTATGTCTCCAACTCCTAGAAATAACTTCATGCCCCAACTCCCTAAATTCCAGCTTGTAAGGATCACATAATTCCTAACAAAGTTTTGACACATATTCCCAATTCGGGCATTTAGAACATATAGCACGTTGCTGTAAGCAAGCACATTCTCATTCAATGTTGCAAGTTACTATGTAGGAACAAGTTTGTATAGGTATTTCAAAGATGCCTAGAACTGAGCTAAACTTGGTATGTCTCCAACTCCTAGAAATATCATCATGCCCCATCTCCCTTACTTCCATCTAGTAAGGATCACATAATTTCTAACAATGTTTTGAAACAGATTCCCAATTCGGGCATTCAGAACATATAGCACGTTGCTGTAAGCAAGCACATTCTCATTCAATGTTGCAAGTTACTATGTAGGAACAAGTTTGTATAAGTATTTCAAAGATGCCCAGAACTGATCTAAAGTGGGTATGTCTCCAACTCCTAGAAATAACATCATGCCCCATCTTCCTTACTTCCAGCTAGTAAGGATCACATAATTCCTAACAAAGTTTTGACACAGATTCCCAATTCGGTCATTAGGAACATATAGCACGTTGCTGTTAGCAAGCACATTCTCATTCAAAGTTGCAAGTTACTATGTAGGAACAAGTTTGTATAGGTATTTCAAAGATGCCCAGAACTGAGCTAAACTTGGTATGTCTCCAACTCCTACAAATAACTTCATGCCCCATCTCCATTACTTCCAGCTAGTAAGGATCACATAATTCCTAACAAAGTTTTGACACAGTTTCCCAATTCGGGCATTCAGAACATATAGCACGTTGCTGTAAGCAAGCACATTCTCATTCAAAGTTGCAAGTTACTATGTAGGAACAAGTTTGTATAGGTATTTCAAAGATGCCCAGAACTGAGCTAAACGTTGTATGTCTCCAACTCCTAGAAATAACTTCATGCCCCTTCTCCATTACTTCCAGCTAGTAAGGATCACATAATTCCTAACAAAGTTTTGACATAGTTTCCCAATTCGGGCATTCAGAACATATAGCACGTTGCTGTAAGCAAGCACATTCTCATTCAAAGTTGCAAGTTACTATGTAGGAACAAGTTTGTATAGGTATTTCAAAGATGCCCAGAACTGAGCTAAACTTGGTATGTCTCCAACTCCTAGAAATAACTTCATGCCCCATCTCCCTTACTTTCAGCTAGTAAGGATCACAGAATTCCTAACACAGTTTTGACACAGATTCCCAATTCGGGCATTCAGAACATATAGCACGTTGCTGTAAGCAAGCACATTCTCATTCAAAGTTGCAAGATACTATGTAGGAACAAGTTTGTATAGGTATTTCAAAGATTCCCAGAACTGAGCTAAACTTGGTATTTCTCTAACTCCTAGAAATAACTTCATGCCCCAACTCCCTTACTTCCAGCTAGTAAGGATCACATAATTCCTAAGAAAGTTTTGACACAGATTTCCAATTCGGGCATTCAGAACATATAGCACGTTGCTGTAAGCAAGCACATTCTCATTCAAAGTTGCAAGTTACTATGTAGGAATTAGTTTGTATAGGTATTTCAAAGATGCCCAGAATTGAGCTAAACTTGGTATGTCTCCAACTCCTAGAAATAATTTCATGCCCCATCTCCCTTACTTCCAGCTAGTAAGGATCACATAATTCCTAACAAAGTTTTGACACAGATTCCCAATTCGGGCATTCAGAACATATAGCACGTTGCTGTAAGCAAGCACATTCTCATTCAAAGTTGCAAGTTACTATGTAGGAACAAGTTTGTATAGGTATTTCAAAGATGCCCAGAACTGAGCTAAACTTGGTATGTCTCCAACTCCTAGAAATAACTTCATGCCCCATCTCCCTTACTTACAGCTAGTAAGGATCACATAATTCCTAACAAAGTTTTGACACAGATTCCCAATTCGGGCATTCAGAACATATAGCACGTTGCTGTAAGCAAGCACATTCTCATTCAAAGTTGCAAGTTACTATGTAGTAACAATTTTGTATAGGTATTTCAAAGATGCCCAGAACTGAGCTAAACGTTGTATGATTCCAACTCCTAGAAATAACTTCATGCCCCTTCTCCCTTACTTCCAGCTAGTAAGGATCACATAATTCCTAACAAAGTTTTGACACAGATTCCCAATTCGGGCATTCAGAACATATAGCACGTTGCTGTAAGCAAGCACATTCTCATTCAAAGTTGCAAGTTACTATGTAGAAACAAGTTTGTATAGGTATTTCAAAGATGCCCAGAACTGAGCTAAACTTGGTATGTCTCCAACTCCTAGAAATAACTTCATGCCCCATCTACCTTACTTACAGCTAGTAAGGATCACATAATTCCTAACAAAGTTTTGACACAGATTCCCAATTCGGGCATTCAGAACATATAGCACGTTGCTGTAAGCAAGCACATTCTCATTCAAAGTTGCAAGTTACTATGTAGTAACATGTTTGTATAGGTATTTCAAAGATGCCCAGAACTGAGCTAAACGTTGTATGATTCCAACTCCTAGAAATAACTTCATGCCCCATCTCCCTTACTTCCAGCTAGTAAGGATCACATAATTCCTAACAAAGTTTTGACACAGATTCCCAATTCGGGCATTCAGAACATATAGCACGTTGCTGTTAGCAAGCACAATCTCATTCAAAGTTGCAAGTTACTATGTAGGAACAAGTTTGTATAGGTATTTACAAGATGCCCAGAACTGAGCTAAACTTGGTATGTCTCCAACTCCTAGAAATAACTTCATGCCCCATCTCCCTAAATTCCAGCTTGTAAGGATCACATAATTCCTAACAAAGTTTTGACACAGATTCCCAATTCGTGCATTCAGAACATATAGCACGTTGCTGTAAGCAAGCACATTCTCATTCAAAGTTGCAAGTTACTATGTAGGAACAAGTTTGTATAGGTATTTCAAAGATGCCTAGAACTGAGCTAAACGTTGTATGTCTCCAACTCCTAGAAATAACATCATGCCCCATCTCCCTTACTTCCATCTAGTAAGGATCACATAATTTCTAACAATGTTTTGAAACAGATTCCCAATTCGGGCATTCAGAACATATAGCACGTTGCTGTAAGCAGCACATTCTCATTCAATGTTGCAAGTTACTATGTAGGAACAAGTTTGTATAAGTATTTCAAAGATGCCCAGAACTGAGCTAAAGTGGGTATGTCTCCAACTCCTAGAAACAACATCATGCCCCATCTTCCTTACTTCCAGCTAGTAAGGATCACATAATTCCTAACAAAGTTTTGACACAGATTCCCAATTCGGTCATTCAGAACATATAGCACGTTGCTGTAAGCAAGCACATTCTCATTCAAAGTTGCAAGTTACTATGTAGGAACAAGTTTGTATAGGTATTTCAAAGATGCCCAGAACTGAGCTAAACTTGGTATGTCTCCAACTCCTAGAAATAACTTCATGCCCCATCTCCATTACTCCCAGCTAGTAAGTGTCACATAATTCCTAACAAAGTTTTGACACAGATTCCCAATTCGGGCATTCAGAACATATAGCACGTTGCTGTAAGCAAGCACATTCTCATTCAAAGTTGCAAGTTACTATGTAGGAACAAGTTTGTATAGGTATTTCAAAGATGCCCAGAACTGAGCTAAACTTGGTATGTCTCCAACTCCTAGAAATAACTTCATGCCCCATCTCCCTTACTTCCAGCTAGTAAGGATCACATAATTCCTAACAAAGTTTTGACACAGATTCCCAATTCGGGCATTCAGAACATATAGCACGTTGCTGTAAGCAAGCACATTCTCATTCAAAGTTGCAAGTTACTATGTAGGAACAAGTTTGTATAGGTATTTCAAAGATGCCCAGAACTGAGCTAAACTTGGTATGTCTCCAACTCCTAGAAATAACTTCATGCCCCATCTCCCTTACTTCCATCTAGAAAGGATCACATAATTCCTAACAAAGTTTTGACACAGATTCCCAATTCGGGCATTCAGAACATTTAGCACGTTGCTGTAAGCAAGCACATTCTCATTCAAAGTTGCAAGTTACTATGTAGGAACAAGTTTGTATAGGTATTTCAAAGATGCCCAGAACTGAGCTAAACTTGGTATGTCTCCAACTCCTAGAAATAACTTCATGCCCCATCTCCCTTACTTCCATCTAGTAAGGATCACATAATTCCTAAAAAAGTTTTGACACAGATTCCCAATTCGGGCATTCAGAACATTTAGCACGTTGCTGTAAGCAAGCACATTCTCATTCAAAGTTGCAAGTTACTATGTAGGAACAAGTTTGTATAGGTATTTCAAAGATGCCCAGAACTGAGCTAAACTTGGTATGTCTCCAACTCCTAGAAATAACTTCATGCCCCATCTCCCTTACTTCCAGCTAGTTAGGATCACATAATTCCTAACAAAGATTTGATACAGATTCCCAATTCGGGCATTCAGAACATATAGCACGTTGCTGTAAGCAAGCACATTCTCATTCAAAGTTGCAAGTTACTATGTAGGAACATGTTTGTATAGGTATTTCAAAGATGCCCAGAACTGAGCTAAACGTTGTATGATTCCAATTCCTAGAAATAACTTCATGCCCCATCTCCCGTACTTCCAGCTAGTAAGGATCACATAATTCATAACAAAGTTTTGACACAGATTCCCAATTCGGGCATTCAGATCATATAGCACGTTGCTGTAAGCAAGCACATTCTCATTCAAAGTTGCAAGTTACTATGTAGGAACAAGTTTGTATAGGTATTTCAAAGATGCCCAGAAATGAGCTAAACTTGGTATGTCTCCTACTCATAGAAATAACTTCATGCCCCATCTCCCTTACTTCCAGCTAGTAAGGATCACATAATTCCTAACAAAGTTTTGACACAGATTCCCAATTTGGGCATTCAGAACATATAGCACGTTGCTGTAAGCAAGCACATTCTCATTCAAAGTTGCAAGTTACTATGTAGGAACAAGTTTGTATAGGTATTTCATAGATGCCCAGAACTGAGCTAAACTTGGTATGTCTCCAACTCCTAGAAATAACTTCATGCCCCATCTCCCTAAATTCCAGCTTGTAAGGATCACATAATTCCTAACAAAGTTTTGACACATATTCCCAATTCGGGCATTTAGAACATATAGCACGTTGCTGTAAGCAAGCACATTCTCATTCAATGTTGCAAGTTACTATGTAGGAACAAGTTTGTATAGGTATTTCAAAGATGCCTAGAACTGAGCTAAACTTGGTATGTCTCCAACTCCTAGAAATAACATCATGCCCCATCTCCATTACTTCCATCTAGTAAGGATCACATAATTTCTAACAATGTTTTGAAACAGATTCCCAATTCGGGCATTCAGAACATATAGCACGTTGCTGTAAGCAAGCACATTCTCATTCAATGTTGCAAGTTACTATGTAGGAACAAGTTTGTATAAGTATTTCAAAGATGCCCAGAACTGAGCTAAAGTGGGTATGTCTCCAACTCCTAGAAATAACATCATGCCCCATCTTCCTTACTTCCAGCTAGTAAGGATCACATAATTCCTAACAAAGTTTTGACACAGATTCCCAATTCGGTCATTAGGAACATATAGCACGTTGCTGTTAGCAAGCACATTCTCATTCAAAGTTGCAAGTTACTATGTAGGAACAAGTTTGTATAGGTATTTCAAAGATGCCCAGAACTGAGCTAAACTTGGTATGTCTCCAACTCCTACAAATAACTTCATGCCCCATCTCCATTACTTCCAGCTAGTAAGGATCACATAATTCCTAACAAAGTTTTGACACAGTTTCCCAATTCGGGCATTCAGAACATATAGCACGTTGCTGTAAGCAAGCACATTCTCATTCAAAGTTGCAAGTTACTATGTAGGAACAAGTTTGTATAGGTATTTCAAAGATGCCCAGAACTGAGCTAAACGTTGTATGTCTCCAACTCCTAGATAACTTCATGCCCCTTCTCCATTACTTCCAGCTAGTAAGGATCACATAATTCCTAACAAAGTTTTGACATAGTTTCCCAATTCGGGCATTCAGAACATATAGCACGTTGCTGTAAGCAAGCACATTCTCATTCAAAGTTGCAAGTTACTATGTAGGAACAAGTTTGTATAGGTATTTCAAAGATGCCCAGAACTGAGGTAAACTTGGTATGTCTCCAACTCCTAGAAATAACTTCATGCCCCATCTCCCTTACTTCCAGCTAGTAAGGATCACAGAATTCCTAACACAGTTTTGACACAGATTCCCAATTCGGGCATTCAGAACATATAGCACGTTGCTGTAAGCAAGCACATTCTCATTCAAAGTTGCAAGATACTATGTAGGAACAAGTTTGTATAGGTATTTCAAAGATGCCCAGAACTGAGCTAAACTTGGTATGTCTCCAACTCCTACAAATAACTTCATGCCCCATCTCCATTACTTCCAGCTAGTAAGGATCACATAATTCCTAACAAAGTTTTGACACAGTTTCCCAATTCGGGCATTCAGAACATATAGCACGTTGCTGTAAGCAAGCACATTCTCATTCAAAGTTGCAAGTTACTATGTAGGAACAAGTTTGTATAGGTATTTCTAAGATGCCCAGAACTGAGCTAAACGTTGTATGTCTCCAACTCCTAGATAACTTCATGCCCCTTCTCCATTACTTCCAGCTAGTAAGGATCACATAATTCCTAACAAAGTTTTGACATAGTTTCCCAATTCGGGCATTCAGAACATATAGCACGTTGCTGTAAGCAAGCACATTCTCATTCAAAGTTGCAAGTTACTATGTAGGAACAAGTTTGTATAGGTATTTCAAAGATGCCCAGAACTGAGGTAAACTTGGTATGTCTCCAACTCCTAGAAATAACTTCATGCCCCATCTCCCTTACTTCCAGCTAGTAAGGATCACAGAATTCCTAACACAGTTTTGACACAGATTCCCAATTCGGGCATTCAGAACATATAGCACGTTGCTGTAAGCAAGCACATTCTCATTCAAAGTTGCAAGATACTATGTAGGAACAAGTTTGTATAGGTATTTCAAAGATTCCCAGAACTGAGCTAAACTTGGTATTTCTCTAACTCCTAGAAATATCTTCATGCCCCAACTCCCTTACTTCCAGCTAGTAAGGATCACATAATTCCTAAGAAAGTTTTGACACAGATTTCCAATTCGGGCATTCAGAACATATAGCACGTTGCTGTAAGCAAGCACATTCTCATTCAAAGTTGCAAGTTACTATGTAGGAATTAGTTTGTATGGGTATTTCAAAGATGCCCAGAATTGAGCTAAACTTGGTATGTCTCCAACTCCTAGAAATAATTTCATGCCCCATCTCCCTTACTTCCAGCTAGTAAGGATCACATAATTCCTAACAAAGTTTTGACACAGATTCCCAATTCGGGCATTCAGAACATATAGCACGTTGCTGTAAGCAAGCACATTCTCATTCAAAGTTGCAAGTTACTATGTAGGAACAAGTTTGTATAGGTATTTCAAAGATGCCCAGAACTGAGCTAAACTTGGTATGTCTCCAACTCCTAGAAATAACTTCATGCCCCATCTCCCTTACTTACAGCGAGTAAGGATCACATAATTCCTAACAAAGTTTTGACACAGATTCCCAATTCGGGCATTCAGAACATATAGCACGTTGCTGTAAGCAAGCACATTCTCATTCAAAGTTGCAAGTTACTATGTAGTAACCATTTTGTATAGGTATTTCAAAGATGCCCAGAACTGAGCTAAACGTTGTATGATTCCAACTCCTAGAAATAACTTCATGCCCCATCTCCCTTACTTCCAGCTAGTAAGGATCACATAATTCCTAACAAAGTTTTGACACAGATTCCCAATTCGGGCATTCAGAACATATAGCACGTTGCTGTAAGCAAGCACATTCTCATTCAAAGTTGCAAGTTACTATGTAGAAACAAGTTTGTATAGGTATTTCAAAGATGCCCAGAACTGAGCTAAACTTGGTATGTCTCCAACTCCTAGAAATAACTTCATGCCCCATCTCCCTTACTTACAGCTAGTAAGGATCACATAATTCCTAACAAAGTTTTGACACAGATTCCCAATTCGGGCATTCAGAACATATAGCACGTTGCTGTAAGCAAGCACATTCTCATTCAAAGTTGCAAGTTACTATGTAGTAACATGTTTGTATAGGTATTTCAAAGATGCCCAGAACTGAGCTAAACGTTGTATGATTCCAACTCCTAGAAATAACTTCATGCCCCATCTCCCTTACTTCCAGCTAGTAAGGATCACATAATTCCTAACAAAGTTTTGACACAGATTCCCAAATCGGGCATTCAGAACATATAGCACGTTGCTGTTAGCAAGCACAATCTCATTCAAAGTTGCAAGTTACTATGTAGGAACAAGTTTGTATAGGTATTTACAAGATGCCCAGAACTGAGCTAAACTTGGTATGTCTCCAACTCCTAGAAATAACTTCATGCCCCATCTCCCTAAATTCCAGCTTGTAAGGATCACATAATTCCTAACAAAGTTTTGACACAGATTCCCAATTCGGGCATTCAGAACATGTAGCACGTTGCTGTAAGCAAGCACATTCTCATTCAAAGTTGCAAGTTACTATGTAGGAACAAGTTTGTATAGGTATTTCAAAGATGCCTAGAACTGAGCTAAACTTGGTATGTCTCCAACTCCTAGAAATAACATCATGCCCCATCTCCATTACTTCCATCTAGTAAGGATCACATAATTTCTAACAATGTTTTGAAACAGATTCCCAATTCGGGCATTCAGAACATATAGCACGTTGCTGTAAGCAAGCACATTCTCATTCAATGTTGCAAGTTACTATGTAGGAACAAGTTTGTATAAGTATTTCAAAGATGCCCAGAACTGAGCTAAAGTGGGTATGTCTCCAACTCCTAGAAATAACATCATGCCCCATCTTCCTTACTTCCAGCTAGTAAGGATCACATAATTCCTAACAAAGTTTTGACACAGATTCCCAATTCGGTCATTAGGAACATATAGCACGTTGCTGTTAGCAAGCACATTCTCATTCAAAGTTGCAAGTTACTATGTAGGAACAAGTTTGTATAGGTATTTCAAAGATGCCCAGAACTGAGCTAAACTTGGTATGTCTCCAACTCCTACAAATAACTTCATGCCCCATCTCCATTACTTCCAGCTAGTAAGGATCACATAATTCCTAACAAAGTTTTGACACAGTTTCCCAATTCGGGCATTCAGAACATATAGCACGTTGCTGTAAGCAAGCACATTCTCATTCAAAGTTGCAAGTTACTATGTAGGAACAAGTTTGTATAGGTATTTCAAAGATGCCCAGAACTGAGCTAAACGTTGTATGTCTCCAACTCCTAGATAACTTCATGCCCCTTCTCCATTACTTCCAGCTAGTAAGGATCACATAATTCCTAACAAAGTTTTGACATAGTTTCCCAATTCGGGCATTCAGAACATATAGCACGTTGCTGTAAGCAAGCACATTCTCATTCAAAGTTGCAAGTTACTATGTAGGAACAAGTTTGTATAGGTATTTCAAAGATGCCCAGAACTGAGCTAAACGTTGTATGATTCCAACTCCTAGAAATAACTTCATGCCCCATCTCCCTTACTTCCAGCTAGTAAGGATCACATAATTCCTAACAAAGTTTTGACACAGATTCCCAATTCGGGCATTCAGAACATATAGCACGTTGCTGTAAGCAAGCACATTCTCATTCAAAGTTGCAAGTTACTATGTAGAAACAAGTTTGTATAGGTATTTCAAAGATGCCCAGAACTGAGCTAAACTTGGTATGTCTCCAACTCCTAGAAATAACTTCATGCCCCATCTCCCTTACTTACAGCTAGTAAGGATCACATAATTCCTAACAAAGTTTTGACACAGATTCCCAATTCGGGCATTCAGAACATATAGCACGTTGCTGTAAGCAAGCACATTCTCATTCAAAGTTGCAAGTTACTATGTAGTAACATGTTTGTATAGGTATTTCAAAGATGCCCAGAACTGAGCTAAACGTTGTATGATTCCAACTCCTAGAAATAACTTCATGCCCCATCTCCCTTACTTCCAGCTAGTAAGGATCACATAATTCCTAACAAAGTTTTGACACAGATTCCCAAATCGGGCATTCAGAACATATAGCACGTTGCTGTTAGCAAGCACAATCTCATTCAAAGTTGCAAGTTACTATGTAGGAACAAGTTTGTATAGGTATTTACAAGATGCCCAGAACTGAGCTAAACTTGGTATGTCTCCAACTCCTAGAAATAACTTCATGCCGCATCTCCCTAAATTCCAGCTTGTAAGGATCACATAATTCCTAACAAAGTTTTGACACAGATTCCCAATTCGGGCATTCAGAACATGTAGCACGTTGCTGTAAGCAAGCACATTCTCATTCAAAGTTGCAAGTTACTATGTAGGAACAAGTTTGTATAGGTATTTCAAAGATGCCTAGAACTGAGCTAAACGTTGTATGTCTCCAACTCCTAGAAATAACATCATGCCCCATCTCCCTTACTTCCATCTAGTAAGGATCACATAATTTCTAACAATGTTTTGAAACAGATTCCCAATTCGGGCATTCAGAACATATAGCACGTTGCTGTAAGCAGCACATTCTCATTCAATGTTGCAAGTTACTATGTAGGAACAAGTTTGTATAAGTATTTCAAAGATGCCCAGAACTGAGCTAAAGTGGGTATGTCTCCAACTCCTAGAAACAACATCATGCCCCATCTTCCTTACTGCCAGCTAGTAAGGATCACATAATTCCTAACAAAGTTTTGACACAGATTCCCAATTCGGGCATTCAGAACATATAGCACGTTGCTGTAAGCAAGCACATTCTCATTCAAAGTTGCAAGTTACTATGTAGGAACAAGTTTGTATAGGTATTTCAAAGATGCCCAGAACTGAGCTAAACTTGGTATGTCTCCAACTCCTAGAAATAACTTCATGCCCCCTCTCCATTACTTCCAGGTAGTAAGGATCACATAATTCCTAACAAAGTTTTGACACAGTTTCCCAATTCGGGCATTCAGAACATATAGCACGTTGCTGTAAGCAAGCACATTCTCATTCAAAGTTGCAAGTTACTATGTAGGAACAAGTTTGTATAGGTATTTCAAAGATGCCCAGAACTGAGCTAAACGTTGTATGTCTCCAACTCCTAGAAATAACTTCATGCCCCAACTCCCTTACTTCCAGCTAGTAAGGATCACATAATTCCTAACAAAGTTTTGACACAGATTCCCAATTCGGGCATTCAGAACATATAGCACGTTGCTGTAAGCAAGCACATTCTCATTCAAAGTTGCAAGTTACTATGTAGGAACAAGTTTGTATAGGTATTTCAAAGATGCCCAGAAATGAGCTAAACTTGGTATGTCTCCAACTCCTAGAAATAACTTCATGCCCCATCTCCCTTACTTCCAGCTAGTAAGGATCACATAATTCCTAACAAAGTTTTGACACAGTTTCCCAATTCGGGCATTCAGAACATATAGCACGTTGCTGTAAGCAAGCACATTCTCATTCAAAGTTGCAAGTTACTATGTAGGAACAAGTTTGTATAGGTATTTCAAAGATGCCCAGAACTGAGCTGAACTTGGTATGTCTCCAACTCCTAGAAATAACTTCATGCCCCATCTCCATTACTCCCAGCTAGTAAGGGTCACATAATTCCTAACAAAGTTTTGACACAGATTCCCAATTCGGGCATTCAGAACATATAGCACGTTGCTGTAAGCAAGCACATTCTCATTCAAAGATGCAAGTTACTATGTAGGAACAAGTTTGTATAGGTATTTCAAAGATGCCCAGAACTGAGCTAAACTTGGTATGTCTCCAACTCCTAGAAATAAATTCATGCCCCATCTCCCTTACTTCCAGCTAGTAAGGATCACATAATTCCTAACAAAATTTTGACACAGATTCCCAATTCGGGCATTCAGAACATATAGCACGTTGCTGTAAGCAAGCACATTCTCATTCAAAGTTGCAAGTTACTATGTAGGAACAAGTTTGTATAGGTATTTCAAAGATGCCCAGAACTGAGCTAAACGTTGTATGATTCCAATTCCTAGAAATAACTTCATGCCCCATCTCCCGTACTTCCAGCTAGTAATGATCACATAATTCCTAACAAAGTTTTGACACAGATTCCCAATTCGGGCATTCAGAACATATAGCACGTTGCTGTAAGCAAGCACATTCTCATTCAAAGTTGCACGTTACTATGTAGGAACAAGTTTGTATAGGTATTTCAAAGATGCCCAGAACTGAGCTAAACGTTGTATGATTCCAATTCCTAGAAATAACTTCATGCCCCATCTCCCGTACTTCCAGCTAGTAAGGATCACATAATTCCTAACAAAGTTTAGACACAGATTCCCAATTCGGGCATTCAGAACATATAGCACGTTGCTGTAAGCAAGCACATTCTCATTCAAAGTCGCAAGTTACTATGTAGGAACAAGTTTGTATAGGTATTTCAAAGATGCCCAGAAATGAGCTAAACTTGGTATGTCTCCTACTCATAGAATTAACTTCATGCCCCATCTCCATTACTTCCATCTAGTAAGGATCACATAATTTCTAACAATGTTTTGAAACAGATTCCCAATTCGGGCATTCAGAACATATAGCACGTTGCTGTAAGCAAGCACATTCTCATTCAATGTTGCAAGTTACTATGTAGGAACAAGTTTGTATAAGTATTTCAAAGATGCCCAGAACTGAGCTAAAGTGGGTATGTCTCCAACTCCTAGAAATAACATCATGCCCCATCTTCCTTACTTCCAGCTAGTAAGGATCACATAATTCCTAACAAAGTTTTGACACAGATTCCCAATTCGGTCATTAGGAACATATAGCACGTTGCTGTTAGCAAGCACATTCTCATTCAAAGTTGCAAGTTACTATGTAGGAACAAGTTTGTATAGGTATTTCAAAGATGCCCAGAACTGAGCTAAACTTGGTATGTCTCCAACTCCTACAAATAACTTCATGCCCCATCTCCATTACTTCCAGCTAGTAAGGATCACATAATTCCTAACAAAGTTTTGACACAGTTTCCCAATTCGGGCATTCAGAACATATAGCACGTTGCTGTAAGCAAGCACATTCTCATTCAAAGTTGCAAGTTACTATGTAGGAACAAGTTTGTATAGGTATTTCAAAGATGCCCAGAACTGAGCTAAACGTTGTATGTCTCCAACTCCTAGATAACTTCATGCCCCTTCTCCATTACTTCCAGCTAGTAAGGATCACATAATTCCTAACAAAGTTTTGACATAGTTTCCCAATTCGGGCATTCAGAACATATAGCACGTTGCTGTAAGCAAGCACATTCTCATTCAAAGTTGCAAGTTACTATGTAGGAACAAGTTTGTATAGGTATTTCAAAGATGCCCAGAACTGAGCTAAACGTTGTATGATTCCAACTCCTAGAAATAACTTCATGCCCCATCTCCCTTACTTCCAGCTAGTAAGGATCACATAATTCCTAACAAAGTTTTGACACAGATTCCCAATTCGGGCATTCAGAACATATAGCACGTTGCTGTAAGCAAGCACATTCTCATTCAAAGTTGCAAGTTACTATGTAGAAACAAGTTTGTATAGGTATTTCAAAGATGCCCAGAACTGAGCTAAACTTGGTATGTCTCCAACTCCTAGAAATAACTTCATGCCCCATCTCCCTTACTTACAGCTAGTAAGGATCACATAATTCCTAACAAAGTTTTGACACAGATTCCCAATTCGGGCATTCAGAACATATAGCACGTTGCTGTAAGCAAGCACATTCTCATTCAAAGTTGCAAGTTACTATGTAGTAACATGTTTGTATAGGTATTTCAAAGATGCCCAGAACTGAGCTAAACGTTGTATGATTCCAACTCCTAGAAATAACTTCATGCCCCATCTCCCTTACTTCCAGCTAGTAAGGATCACATAATTCCTAACAAAGTTTTGACACAGATTCCCAAATCGGGCATTCAGAACATATAGCACGTTGCTGTTAGCAAGCACAATCTCATTCAAAGTTGCAAGTTACTATGTAGGAACAAGTTTGTATAGGTATTTACAAGATGCCCAGAACTGAGCTAAACTTGGTATGTCTCCAACTCCTAGAAATAACTTCATGCCGCATCTCCCTAAATTCCAGCTTGTAAGGATCACATAATTCCTAACAAAGTTTTGACACAGATTCCCAATTCGGGCATTCAGAACATGTAGCACGTTGCTGTAAGCAAGCACATTCTCATTCAAAGTTGCAAGTTACTATGTAGGAACAAGTTTGTATAGGTATTTCAAAGATGCCTAGAACTGAGCTAAACGTTGTATGTCTCCAACTCCTAGAAATAACATCATGCCCCATCTCCCTTACTTCCATCTAGTAAGGATCACATAATTTCTAACAATGTTTTGAAACAGATTCCCAATTCGGGCATTCAGAACATATAGCACGTTGCTGTAAGCAGCACATTCTCATTCAATGTTGCAAGTTACTATGTAGGAACAAGTTTGTATAAGTATTTCAAAGATGCCCAGAACTGAGCTAAAGTGGGTATGTCTCCAACTCCTAGAAACAACATCATGCCCCATCTTCCTTACTGCCAGCTAGTAAGGATCACATAATTCCTAACAAAGTTTTGACACAGATTCCCAATTCGGGCATTCAGAACATATAGCACGTTGCTGTAAGCAAGCACATTCTCATTCAAAGTTGCAAGTTACTATGTAGGAACAAGTTTGTATAGGTATTTCAAAGATGCCCAGAACTGAGCTAAACTTGGTATGTCTCCAACTCCTAGAAATAACTTCATGCCCCCTCTCCATTACTTCCAGGTAGTAAGGATCACATAATTCCTAACAAAGTTTTGACACAGTTTCCCAATTCGGGCATTCAGAACATATAGCACGTTGCTGTAAGCAAGCACATTCTCATTCAAAGTTGCAAGTTACTATGTAGGAACAAGTTTGTATAGGTATTTCAAAGATGCCCAGAACTGAGCTAAACGTTGTATGTCTCCAACTCCTAGAAATAACTTCATGCCCCAACTCCCTTACTTCCAGCTAGTAAGGATCACATAATTCCTAACAAAGTTTTGACACAGATTCCCAATTCGGGCATTCAGAACATATAGCACGTTGCTGTAAGCAAGCACATTCTCATTCAAAGTTGCAAGTTACTATGTAGGAACAAGTTTGTATAGGTATTTCAAAGATGCCCAGAAATGAGCTAAACTTGGTATGTCTCCAACTCCTAGAAATAACTTCATGCCCCATCTCCCTTACTTCCAGCTAGTAAGGATCACATAATTCCTAACAAAGTTTTGACACAGTTTCCCAATTCGGGCATTCAGAACATATAGCACGTTGCTGTAAGCAAGCACATTCTCATTCAAAGTTGCAAGTTACTATGTAGGAACAAGTTTGTATAGGTATTTCAAAGATGCCCAGAACTGAGCTGAACTTGGTATGTCTCCAACTCCTAGAAATAACTTCATGCCCCATCTCCATTACTCCCAGCTAGTAAGGGTCACATAATTCCTAACAAAGTTTTGACACAGATTCCCAATTCGGGCATTCAGAACATATAGCACGTTGCTGTAAGCAAGCACATTCTCATTCAAAGATGCAAGTTACTATGTAGGAACAAGTTTGTATAGGTATTTCAAAGATGCCCAGAACTGAGCTAAACTTGGTATGTCTCCAACTCCTAGAAATAAATTCATGCCCCATCTCCCTTACTTCCAGCTAGTAAGGATCACATAATTCCTAACAAAATTTTGACACAGATTCCCAATTCGGGCATTCAGAACATATAGCACGTTGCTGTAAGCAAGCACATTCTCATTCAAAGTTGCAAGTTACTATGTAGGAACAAGTTTGTATAGGTATTTCAAAGATGCCCAGAACTGAGCTAAACGTTGTATGATTCCAATTCCTAGAAATAACTTCATGCCCCATCTCCCGTACTTCCAGCTAGTAATGATCACATAATTCCTAACAAAGTTTTGACACAGATTCCCAATTCGGGCATTCAGAACATATAGCACGTTGCTGTAAGCAAGCACATTCTCATTCAAAGTTGCACGTTACTATGTAGGAACAAGTTTGTATAGGTATTTCAAAGATGCCCAGAACTGAGCTAAACGTTGTATGATTCCAATTCCTAGAAATAACTTCATGCCCCATCTCCCGTACTTCCAGCTAGTAAGGATCACATAATTCCTAACAAAGTTTAGACACAGATTCCCAATTCGGGCATTCAGAACATATAGCACGTTGCTGTAAGCAAGCACATTCTCATTCAAAGTCGCAAGTTACTATGTAGGAACAAGTTTGTATAGGTATTTCAAAGATGCCCAGAAATGAGCTAAACTTGGTATGTCTCCTACTCATAGAATTAACTTCATGCCCCATCTCACTTACTTCCAGCTAGTAAGGATCACATAATTCCTAACAAAGTTTTGACACAGATTCCCAATTCGGGCATTCAGAACATAGAGCACGTTGCTGTAAGCAAGCACATTCTCATTCAAAGTTGCAAGTTACTATGTAGGAACAAGTTTGTATAGGTATTTCAAAGATGCCCAGAACTGAGCTAAACGTTGTATGATTCCAACTACAAGAAATAACTTCATGCCCCATCTCCCTTACTTCCAGCTAGTAATGATCACATAATTCCTAACAAAGTTTTGACACAGATTCCCAATTCGGGCATTCAGAACATATAGCACGTTGCTGTAAGCAAGCACATTCTCATTCAAAGTTGCAAGTTACTATGTAGGAACAAGTTTGTATAGGTATTTCATAGATGCCCAGAACTGAGCTAAACTTGGTATGTCTCCAACTCCTAGAAATAACTTCATGCCCCATCTCCCTAAATTCCAGCTTGTAAGGATCACATAATTCCTAACAAAGTTTTGACACATATTCCCAATTCTGGCATTCTGAACATATAGCACGTTGCTGTAAGCAAGCACATTCTCATTCAAAGTTGCAAGTTACTATGTAGGAACAAGTTTGTATAGGTATTTCAAAGATGCCTAGAACTGAGCTAAACTTGGTATGTCTCCAACTCCTAGAAATAACTTCATGCCCCATCTCCCTTACTTCCATCTAGTAAGGATCACATAATTTCTAACAATGTTTTGAAACAGATTCCCAATTCGGGCATTCAGAACATATAGCACGTTGCTGTAAGCAAGCACATTCTCATTCAATGTTGCAAGTTACTATGTAGGAACAAGTTTGTATAAGAATTTCAAAGATGCCCAGAACTGAGCTAAAGTGGGTATGTCTCCAACTCCTAGAAATAACATCATGCCCCATCTTCCTTACTTCCAACTAGTAAGGATCACATAATTCCTAACAAAGTTTTGACACAGATTCCCAATTCGGTCATTAGGAACATATAGCACGTTGCTGTAAGCAAGCACATTCTCATTCAAAGTTGCAAGTTACTATGTAGTAACAAGTTTGTATAGGTATTTCAGAGATGCCCAGAACTGAGCTAAACGTTGTATGATTCCAACTCCTAGAAATAACTTCATGCCCCATCTCCCTTACTACCAGCTAGTAAGGATCACATAATTCCTAACAAAGTTTTGACACAGATTCCCAATTCGGGCATTCAGAACATATAGCACGTTGCTGTTAGCAAGCACAATCTCATTCAAAGTTGCAAGTTACTATGTAGGAACAAGTTTGTATAGGTATTTACAAGATGCCCAGAACTGAGCTAAACTTGGTATGTCTCCAACTCCTAGAAATAACTTCATGCCCCATCTCCCTAAATTCCAGCTTGTAAGGATCACATAATTTCTAACAATGTTTTGAAACAGATTCCCAATTCGGGCATTCAGAACATATAGCACGTTGCTGTAAGCAGCACATTCTCATTCAATGTTGCAAGTTACTATGTAGGAACAAGTTTGTATAAGTATTTCAAAGATGCCCAGAACTGAGCTAAAGTGGGTATGTCTCCAACTCCTAGAAACAACATCATGCCCCATCTTCCTTACTTCCAGCTAGTAAGGATCACATAATTCCTAACAAAGTTTTGACACAGATTCCCAATTCGGTCATTCAGAACATATAGCACGTTGCTGTAAGCAAGCACATTCTCATTCAAAGTTGCAAGTTACTATGTAGGAACAAGTTTGTATAGGTATTTCAAAGATGCCCAGAACTGAGCTAAACTTGGTATGTCTCCAACTCCTAGAAATAACTTCATGCCCCCTCTCCATTACTTCCAGGTAGTAAGGATCACATAATTCCTAACAAAGTTTTGACACAGTTTCCCAATTCGGGCATTCAGAACATATAGCACGTTGCTGTAAGCAAGCACATTCTCATTCAAAGTTGCAAGTTACTATGTAGGAACAAGTTTGTATAGGTATTTCAAAGAAGCCCAGAACTGAGCTAAACGTTGTATGTCTCCAACTCCTAGAAATAACTTCATGCCCCAACTCCCTTACTTCCAGCTAGTAAGAATCACATAATTCCTAAAAAAGTTTTGACACAGATTCCCAATTCGGGCATTCAGAACATATAGCACGTTGCTGTAAGCAAGCACATTCTCATTCAAAGTTGCAAGTTACTATGTAGGAACAAGTTTGTATAGGTATTTCAAAGATGCCCAGAAATGAGCTAAACTTGGTATGTCTCCAACTCCTAGAAACAACATCATGCCCCATCTCCCTTACTTCCAGCTAGTAAGGATCACATAATTCCTAACAAAGTTTTGACACAGTTTCCCAATTCGGGCATTCAGAACATATAGCACGTTGCTGTAAGCAAGCACATTCTCATTCAAAGTTGCAAGTTACTAAGTAGGAACAAGTTTGTATAGGTATTTCAAAGATGCCCAGAACTGAGCTAAACTTGGTATGTCTCCAACTCCTAGAAATAACTTCATGCCCCATCTCCATTGCTCCCAGCTAGTAAGGGTCACATAATTCCTAACAAAGATTTGACACAGATTCCCAATTCGGGCATTCAGAACATATAGCACGTTGCTGTAAGCAAGCACATTCTCATTCAAAGTTGCAAGTTACTATGTAGGAACAAGTTTGTATAGGTATTTCAAAGATGCCCAGAACTGAGCTAAACTTGGTATGTCTCCAACTCCTAGAAATAAATTCATGCCCCATCTCCCTTACTTCCAGCTAGTAAGGATCACATAATTCCTAACAAAATTTTGACACAGATTCCCAATTCGGGCATTCAGAACATATAGCACGTTGCTGTAAGCAAGCACATTCTCATTCAAAGTTGCAAGTTACTATGTAGGAACAAGTTTGTATAGGTATTTCAAAGATGCCCAGAACTGAGCTAAACGTTGTATGATTCCAATTCCTAGAAATAACTTCATGCCCCATCTCCCGTACTTCCAGCTAGTAATGATCACATAATTCCTAACAAAGTTTTGACACAGATTCCCAATTCGGGCATTCAGAACATATAGCACGTTGCTGTAAGCAAGCACATTCTCATTCAAAGTTGCAAGTTACTATGTAGGAACAAGTTTGTATAGGTATTTCAAAGATGCCCAGAACTGAGCTAAACGTTGTATGATTCCAATTCCTAGAAATAACTTCATGCCCCATCTCCCGTACTTCCAGCTAGTAAGGATCACATAATTCCTAACAAAGTTTAGACACAGATTCCCAATTCGGGCATTCAGAACATATAGCACGTTGCTGTAAGCAAGCACATTCTCATTCAAAGTCGCAAGTTACTATGTAGGAACAAGTTTGTATAGGTATTTCAAAGTTGCCCAGAAATGAGCTAAACTTGGTATGTCTGCTACTCATAGAATTAACTTCATGCCCCATCTCACTTACTTCCAGCTAGTAAGGATCACATAATTCCTAACAAAGTTTTGACACAGATTCCCAATTCGGGCATTCAGAACATAGAGCACGTTGCTGTAAGCAAGCACATTCTCATTCAAAGTTGCAAGTTACTATGTAGGAACAAGTTTGTATAGGTGTTTCAAAGATGCCCAGAACTGAGCTAAACGTTGTATGATTCCAACTACAAGAAATAACTTCATGCCCCATCTCCCTTACTTCCAGCTAGTAATGATCACATAATTCCTAACAAAGTTTTGACACAGATTCCCAATTCGGGCATTCAGAACATATAGCACGTTGCTGTAAGCAAGCACATTCTCATTCAAAGTTGCAAGTTACTATGTAGGAACAAGTTTGTATAGGTATTTCATAGATGCCCAGAACTGAGCTAAACTTGGTATGTCTCCAACTCCTAGAAATAACTTCATGCCCCATCTCCCTAAATTCCAGCTTGTAAGGATCACATAATTCCTAACAAAGTTTTGACACATATTCCCAATTCGGGCATTCAGAACATATAGCACGTTGCTGTAAGCAAGCACATTCTCATTCAAAGTTGCAAGTTACTATGTAGGAACAAGTTTGTATAGGTATTTCAAAGATGCCTAGAACTGAGCTAAACTTGGTATGTCTCCAACTCCTAGAAATAACATCATGCCCCATCTCCCTTACTTCCATCTAGTAAGGATCACATAATTTCTAACAATGTTTTGAAACAGATTCCCAATTCGGGCATTCAGAACATATAGCACGTTGCTGTAAGCAAGCACATTCTCATTCAATGTTGCAAGTTACTATGTAGGAACAAGTTTGTATAAGTATTTCAAAGATGCCCAGAACTGAGCTAAAGTGGGTATGTCTCCAACTCCTAGAAATAACATCATGCCCCATCTTCCTTACTTCCAGCTAGTAAGGATCACATAATTCCTAACAAAGTTTTGACACAGATTCCCAATTTTGTCATTAGGAACATATAGCACGTTGCTGTAAGCAAGCACATTCTCATTCAAAGTTGCAAGTTACTATGTAGGAACAAGTTTGTATAGGTATTTCAAAGATGCCCAGAACTGAGCTAAATTTGGTATGTCTCCAACTCCTAGAAATAACTTCATGCCCCATCTCCCTTACTTCCAGCTAGTAAGGATCACATAATTCCTAACAAAGTTTTGAAACAGATTCCCAATTCGGGCATTCAGAACATATAGCACGTTGCTGTAAGCAGCACATTCTCATTCAATGTTGCAAGTTACTATGTAGGAACAAGTTTGTATAAGTATTTCAAAGATGCCCAGAACTGAGCTAAAGTGGGTATGTCTCCAACTCCTAGAAACAACATCATGCCCCATCTTCCTTACTTCCAGCTAGTAAGGATCACATAATTCCTAACAAAGTTTTGACACAGATTCCCAATTCGGTCATTCAGAACATATAGCACGTTGCTGTAAGCAAGCACATTCTCATTCAAAGTTGCAAGTTACTATGTAGGAACAAGTTTGTATAGGTATTTCAAAGATGCCCAGAACTGAGCTAAACTTGGTATGTCTCCAACTCCTAGAAATAACTTCATGCCCCATCTCCATTACTTCCAGGTAGTAAGGATCACATAATTCCTAACAAAGTTTTGACACAGTTTCCCAATTCGGGCATTCAGAACATATAGCACGTTGCTGTAAGCAAGCACATTCTCATTCAAAGTTGCAAGTTACTATGTAGGAACAAGTTTGTATAGGTATTTCAAAGATGCCCAGAACTGAGCTAAACGTTGTATGTCTCCAACTCCTAGAAATAACTTCATGCCCCAACTCCCTTACTTCCAGCTAGTAAGGATCACATAATTCCTAAAAAAGTTTTGACACAGATTCCCAATTCGGGCATTCAGAACATATAGCACGTTGCTGTAAGCAAGCACATTCTCATTCAAAGTTGCAAGTTACTATGTAGGAACAAGTTTGTATACGTATTTCAATGATGCCCAGAACTGAGCTAAACGTTGTATGATTCCAACTCCTAGAAATAACTTCATGCCCCATCTCCCTTACTTCCAGCTAGTAAGGATCACATAATTCCAAACAAAGTTTTGACACAGATTCCCAATTCGGGCATTCAGAACATATAGCACGTTGCTGTAAGCAAGCACATTCTCATTCAAAGTTGCAAGTTACTATGTAGGAACAAGTTTGTATAGGTATTTCAAAGATGCCCAGAACTGAGCTAAACTTGGTATGTCTCCAACTCCTAGAAATAACTTCATGCCCCATCTCCCTTACTTCCAGCTAGTAAGGATCACATAATTCCTAACAAAGTTTTGACACAGTTTCCCAATTCGGGCATTCAGAACATATAGCACGTTGCTGTAAGCAAGCACATTCTCATTCAAGTTGCAATTTACTATGTAGGAACAAGTTTGTATAGGTATTTCAACGATGCCCAGAACTGAGCTAAACTTGGTATGTCTCCAACTCCTAGAAATAACTTCACGCGCCATCTCCATTACTCCCAGCTAGTAAGGGTCACATAATTCCTAACAAAGTTTTGACACAGATTCCCAATTCGGGCATTCAGAACATATAGCACGTTGCTGTAAGCAAGCACATTCTCATTCAAAGTTGCAAGTTACTATGTAGGAACAAGTTTGTATAGGTATTTCAAAGATGCCCAGAACTGAGCTAAACTTGGTATGTCTCCAACTCCTAGAAATAAATTCATGCCCCATCTCCCTTACTTCCAGCTAGTAAGGATCACATAATTCCTAACAAAGTTTTGACTCAGATTCCCAATTCGGGCATTCAGAACATATAGCACGTTGCTGTAAGCAAGCACATTCTCATTCCAAGTAGCAAGTTACTATGTAGGAACAAGTTTGTATAGGTATTTCAAAGATGCCCAGAACTGAGCTAAACTTGGTATGTCTCCAACTCCTAGAAATAACATCATGCCCCATCTCCCTTACTTCCATCTAGTAAGGATCACATAATTCCTAACAAAATTTTGACACAGATTCCCAATTCGGGCATTCAGAACATATAGCACGTTGCTGTAAGCAAGCACATTCTCATTCAAAGTCGCAAGTTACTATGTAGGAACAAGTTTGTATAGGTATTTCAACGATGCCCAGAAATGAGCTAAACTTGGTATGTCTCCTACTCATAGAATTAACTTCATGCCCCATCTCCCTTACTTCCAGGAACTGAGCTAAACTTGGTATGTGTCCAACTCCTAGAAATAACTTCATGCCCCATCTCCCTTACTTCCAGCTAGTAAGGATCACATAATTCCTAACAAAGTTTAGACACAGATTCCCAATTCGGGCATTCAGAACATATAGCACGTTGCTGTAAGCAAGCACATTCTCATTCAAAGTTGCAAGTTACTATGTAGGAACAAGTTTGTATAGGTATTTCAAAGATGCCCAGAACTGAGCTAAACTTGGTATGTGTCCAACTCCTAGAAATAACTTCATGCCCCATCTCCCTTACTTCCAGCTAGTAAGGATCACATAATTCCTAACAAAGTTTTGACACAGATTCCCAATTCGGGCATTCAGAACATATAGCACGTTGCTGTAAGCAAGCACATTTTCATTCAAAGTTGCAAGTTACTATGTAGGAACAAGTTTGTATAGGTATTTCAAAGATGCCCAGAACTGAGCTAAACTTGGTATGTGTCCAACTCCTAGAAATAACTTCATGCCCCATCTCCCTTACTTCCATCTAGTAAGGATCACATAATTCCTAACAAAGTTTTGACACAGATTCCCAATTCAGTCATTCAGAACATATAGCACGTCGCTGTAAGCAAGAACATTCTCATTCAAAGTTGCATGTTACTATGTAGGAACAAGTTAGTATAGGTATTTCAAAGATGCCCAGAACTGAGCTAAAGTGGGTATGTCTCCAACTCTTAGAAATAACTTCATGCCCCATCTCCCTTACTTCCAGCTAGTAAGGATCACATCATTCCTAACAAAGTTTTAACTCAGATTCCCAATTCGGGCATTCAGAACATATAGCACGTTGCTGTAAGCAAGCACATTCTCATTCAAAGTTGCAAGTTACTATGTAGGAACAAGTTTGTATAGGTATTTCAAAGATGCCCAGAACTTAGCTAAACTTGGTATGTCTCCAACTCCTACAAATAAGTTCATGCCCCATCTCCATTACTTCCAGCTAGTAAGGATCACATAATTCCTAACAAAGTTTTGACATAGTTTCCCAATTCGGGCATTCAGAACATATAGCACGTTGCTGTAAGCAAGCACATTCTCATTCAAAGTTGCAAGTTACTATGTAGGAACAAGTTTGTATAGGTATTTCAAAGATGCCCAGAACTGAGCTAAACTTGGTATGTCTCCAACTCCTAGAAATAACTTCATGCCCCATCTCCCTTACTTCCAGCTAGTAAGGATCACATAATTCCTAACAAAGTTTTGACACAGATTCCCAATTCGGGCATTCAGAACATATAGCACGTTGCTGTAAGCAAGCACATTCTCATTCAAAGTTGCAAGTTACTATGTAGGAACAAGTATGTATAGGTATTTCAAAGATGCCCAGAACTGAGCTAAACTTGGTATGTCTCCAACTCCTAGAAATAACTTCATGCCCCATCTCCCTTACTTCCAGCTAGTAAGGATCACATAATTCCTAACAAAGTTTTGACACAGATTCCCAATTCGGGCATTCAGAACATATAGCACGTTGCTGTAAGCAAGCACATTCTCATTCAAAGTTGCAAGTTACTATGTAGGAACAAGTTTGTATAGGTATTTCAAAGATGCCCAGAACTGAGCTAAACTTGGTATGTCTCCAACTCCTAGAAATAACTTCATGCCCCATCTCCCTTATTTCCAGCTAGTAAGGATCACATAATTCCTAAAAAAGTTTTGACACAGATTCCCAATTCGGGCATTCAGAACATATAGCACGTTGCTGTAAGCAAGCACATTCTCATTCAAAGTTGCAAGTTACTATGTAGGAACAAGTTTATATAGGTATTTCAAAGATGCCCAGAACTGAGCTAAACTTGGTATGTCTCCAACTCCTAGAAATAACTTCATGCCCCATCTCCATTACTTCCAGCTAGTAAGGATCACATAATTCCTAACAAAGTTTTGACACAGATTCCCAATTCGGGCATTCAGAACATATAGCACGTTGCTGTAAGCAAGCACATTCTCATTCAAAGTTACAAGTTACTATGAGGGAACAAGTTTGTATAGGTATTTCAAAGATGCCCAGAACTGAGCTAAACTTTGTATGTCTCCAACTCCTAGAAATAACTTCATGCCGCATCTCCCTTACTTCCAGCTAGTAAGGATCACATAATTCCTAACAAAGTTTTGACACAGATTCCCAATTCGGGCATTCAGAACATATAGCACGTTGCTGTAAGCAAGCACATTCTCATTCAAAGTTGCAAGTTACCATGTAGGAACAAGTTTGTATAGGTATTTCAAAGATGCCCAGAACTGAGCTAAACTTGGTATGTCGCCAACTCCTAGAAATAACTTCATGCCCCATCTCCCTTACTTCCAGCTAGTAAGGATCACATATTTCCTAACAAAGATTTGACACAGATTCCCAATTCGGGCATTCAGAACATATAGCACGTTGCTGTAAGCAAGCACATTCTCATTCAAAGTTGCAAGTTACTATGTAGGAACAAGTTTGTATAGGTATTTCAAAGATGCCCAGAACTGAGCTAAACGTTGTATGTCTCCAACTCCTAGAAATAACTTCATGCCCCATCTCCATTACTTCCAGCTTGTAAGGATCACATAATTCCTAACAAAGTTTTGACACAGATTCCCAATTCGGGCATTCAGAACATATAGCACGTTGCTGTAAGCAAGCACATTCCTATTCAAAGTTGCAAGTTACTATGTAGGAACAAGTGTGTATAGGTATTTCAAAGATGCCCAGAACTGAGCTAAACTTGGTATGTCTCCAACTCCTACAAATAACATCATGCTCCATCTCCCTTACTTCCAGCTAGTAAGGATCACATAATTCCTAAGAAAGTTTTGACACAGATTCCCAATTCGGGCATTCAGAACATGTAGCACGTTGCTGTAAGCAAGCACATTCTCATTCAAAGTTGCAAGTTACTATGTAGGAACAAGTTTGTATAGGTATTTCAAAGATGCCCAGAACTGAGCTAAACTTGGTATGTCTCCAACTCCTAGAAATAACTTCATGCCCCATCTTCCTTACTTCCAGCTAGTAAGGATCACATAATTCCTAACAAAGTTTTGACACAGATCCCCAATTCGGGCTTTCAGAACATATAGCACGTTGCTGTAAGCAAGCACATTCTCATTCAAAGTTGCAAATTTCTATGTAGGAACAAGTTTGTATAGGTATTTCAAAGATGCCCAGAACTGAGCTAAACTTGGTATGTCTCCAACTCCTAGAAATAACTTCATGCCCCATCTCCCTTACTTCCAGCTAGTAAGGATCACATAATTCCTAACAAACTTTTGACACAGATTCCCAATTCGGGCATTCAGAACATATAGCACGTTGCTGTAAGCAAGCACATTCTCATTCAAAGTTGCAAGTTACTATGTAGAAACAAGTTCGTATAGGTATTTCAAAGATGCCCAGAACTGAGCTAAACATGGTATGACTCCAACTCCTAGAAATAACTTCATGCCCCATCTCCCTTACTTCCAGCTAGTAAGGATCACATAATTTCTAACAAAGTTTTGAAACAGATTTCCAATTCGGGCATTCAGAACATAAAGCACGTTGCTGTAAGCAAGCACATTCTCATTCAAAGTTGCAGGTTATTATGTAGGAACAAGTTTGTATAGGTATTTCAAAGATTCCCAGAACTGAGCTAAACTTGGTATGTCTCCAACTCCTAGAAATAACTTCATGCCCCATCTCCCTTACTTCCATCTAGTAAGGATCACATAATTCCTAACAAAGTTTTGACACAGATTCCCAATTCAGTCATTCAGAACATATAGCACGTTGCTGTAAGCAAGCACATTCTCATTTAAAGTTGCAAGTTACTATGTAGGAACAAGTTTGTATAGGTATTTCAAAGATTCCCAGAACTGAGCTAAACTTTGTATGTCTCCAACTCCTAGAAATAACTTCATGCCCCATCTCCATTACTTCCAACTAGTAAGGATCACATAATTCCTAACAAAGTTTTGACATAGTTTCCCAATTCGGGCATTCAGAACATATAGCACGTTGCTGTAAGCAAGCACATTCTCATTCAAAGTTGCAAGTTACTATGTAGGAACAAGTTTGTATAGGTATTTCAAAGATGCCCAGAACTGAGCTATACTTGGTTTGTCTCCAACTCCTAGAAATAACTTCATGCCCCATCTCCATTACTTCCAGGTAGTAAGGATCACATAATTCCTATCAAAGTTTTGACACAGTTTCCCAATTCGGGCATTAAGAACATATAGCACGTTGCTGTAAGCAAGCACATTCTCATTCAAAGTTGCAAGTTACTATGTAGGAACAAGTTTGTATAGGTATTTCAAAGATGCCCAGAACTGAGCTAAACTTGGTATGTCTCCAACTCCTAGAAATAACTTCATGCCCCATCTCCCTTACTTACAGCTAGTAAGGATCACATAATTCCTAAAAAAGTTTTGACACAGATTCCCAATTCGGGCATTCAGAACATATAGCACGTTGCTGTAAGCAAGCACATTCTCATTCAATGTTGCAAGTTACTATGTAGTAACAAGTTTGTATAGGTATTTCAAAGATGCCCAGAACTGAGCTAAACGTTGTATGATTCCAACTCCTAGAAATAACTTCATGCCCCATCTCCCTTACTTCCAGCTAGTAAGGATCACATAATTCCTAACAAAGTTTTGACACAGATTCCCAATTCGGGCATTCAGAACATATAGCACGTTACTGTTAGCAAGCACATTCTCATTCAAAGTTGCAAGTTACTATGTAGGAACTAGTTTGTATAGGTATTTCAAAGATGCCCAGAACTGAGCTAAACTTGGTATGTTTCAAACTCCTAGAAATAACTTCATGCCCCATCTCCCTAAATTCCAGCTTGTAAGGATCCCATAATTCCTAACAAAGTTTTGACACAGATTCCCAATTCGGGCATTCAGAACATATAGCACGTTGCTGTAAGCAAGCACATTCTCATTCAAAGTTGCAAGTTACTATGTAGGAACAAGTTTGTATAGGTATTTCAAAGATGCCCGGAACTGAGCTAAACTTGGTATGTCTCCAACTCCTAGAAATAACTTCATGCCCCATCTCCATTACTTCCAGGTAGTAAGGATCACATAATTCCTAACAAAGTTTTGACACAGTTTCCCAATTCGGGCATTCAGAACATATAGCACGTTGCTGTAAGCAAGCACATGCTCATTCAAAGTTGCAAGTTACTATTTAGGAACAAGTTTGTATAGGTATTTCAAAGATGCCCAGAACTGAGCTAAACGTTGTATGTCTCCAACTCCTAGAAATAACTTCATGCCCCATCTCCCTTACTTCCAGCTAGTAAGGATCACATAATTCCTAAAAAAGTTTTGACACAGATTCCCAATTCGGGCATTCAGAACATATAGCACGTTGCTGTAAGCAAGCACATTATCATTCAAAGTTGCAAGTTACTATGTAAGAACAAGTTTGTATAGGTATTTCAATGATGCCCAGAACTGAGCTAAACGTTGTATGATTCCAACTCCTAGAAATAACTTCATGCCCCATCTCCCTTACTTCCAGCTAGTAAGGATCACATAATTCCTAACAAAGTTTTGACACAGATTCCCCATTCGGGCATTCAGAACATATAGCACGTTGCTGTAAGCAAGCACATTCTCATTCAAAGTTGCAAGTTACAATGTAGGAACAAGTTTGTATAGGTATTTCAAAGATGCCCAGAAATGAGCTAAATTGGTATGTCTCCAACTCCTAGAAATAACTTCATGCCCCATCTCCCTTACTTCCAGCTAGTAAGGATCACATAATTCCTAACAAAGTTTTGACACAGTTTCCCAATTCGGGCATTCAGAACATATAGCACGTTGCTGTAAGCAAGCACATTCTCATTCAAAGTTGCAAGTTACTAGGTAGGAACAAGTTTGTATAGGTATTTCAAAGATGCCCAGAACTGAGCTAAACTTGGTATGTCTCCAACTCCTAGAAATAACTTCATGCCCCATCTCCATTACTCCCAGCTAGTAAGGGTCACATAATTCCTAACAAAGTTTTGACACAGATTCCCAATTCGGGCATTCAGAACATATAGCACGTTGCTGTAAGCAAGCACATTCTCATTCAAAGTTGCAAGTTACTATGTAGGAACAAGTTTGTATAGGTATTTCAAAGATGCCCAGAACTGAGCTAAACTTGGTATGTCTCCAACTCCTAGAAATAACTTCATGCCCCATCTCCCTTACTTCCAGCTAGTAAGGATCACATAATTCCTAACAAAGTTTTGACACAGATTCCCAATTCGGGCATTCAGAACATATAGCACGTTGCTGTAAGCAAGCACATTCTCATTCAAAGTTGCAAGTTACTATGTAGGAACAAGTTTGTATAGGTATTTCAAAGATGCCCAGAACTGAGCTAAACTTGGTATGTCTCCAACTCCTAGAAATAACTTCATGCCCCATCTCCCTTACTTCCATCTAGTAAGGATCACATAATTCCTAACAAAGTTTTGACACAGATTCCCAATTCGGGCATTCAGAACATTTAGCACGTTGCTGTAAGCAAGCACATTCTCATTCAAAGTTGCAAGTTACTATGTAGGAACAAGTTTGTATAGGTATTTCAAAGATGCCCAGAACTGAGCTAAACTTGGTATGTCTCCAACTCCTAGAAATAACTTCATGCCCCATCTCCCTTACTTCCATCTAGTAAGGATCACATAATTCCTAAAAAAGTTTTGACACAGATTCCCAATTCGGGCATTCAGAACATTTAGCACGTTGCTGTAAGCAAGCACATTCTCATTCAAAGTTGCAAGTTACTATGTAGGAACAAGTTTGTATAGGTATTTCAAAGATGCCCAGAACTGAGCTAAACTTGGTATGTCTCCAACTCCTAGAAATAACTTCATGCCCCATCTCCCTTACTTCCAGCTAGTTAGGATCACATAATTCCTAACAAAGTTTTGATACAGATTCCCAATTCGGGCATTCAGAACATATAGCACGTTGCTGTAAGCAAGCACATTCTCATTCAAAGTTGCAAGTTACTATGTAGGAACATGTTTGTATAGGTATTTCAAAGATGCCCAGAACTGAGCTAAACGTTGTATTATTCCAATTCCTAGAAATAACTTCATGCCCCATCTCCCGTACTTCCAGCTAGTAAGGATCACATAATTCATAACAAAGTTTTGACACAGATTCCCAATTCGGGCATTCAGATCATATAGCACGTTGCTGTAAGCAAGCACATTCTCATTCAAAGTTGCAAGTTACTATGTAGGAACAAGTTTGTATAGGTATTTCAAAGATGCCCAGAAATGAGCTAAACTTGGTATGTCTCCTACTCATAGAAATAACTTCATGCCCCATCTCCCTTACTTCCAGCTAGTAAGGATCACATAATTCCTAACAAAGTTTTGACACAGATTCCCAATTTGGGCATTCAGAACATATAGCACGTTGCTGTAAGCAAGCACATTCTCATTCAAAGTTGCAAGTTACTATGTAGGAACAAGTTTGTATAGGTATTTCATAGATGCCCAGAACTGAGCTAAACTTGGTATGTCTCCAACTCCTAGAAATAACTTCATGCCCCATCTCCCTAAATTCCAGCTTGTAAGGATCACATAATTCCTAACAAAGTTTTGACACATATTCCCAATTCGGGCATTTAGAACATATAGCACGTTGCTGTAAGCAAGCACATTCTCATTAAATGTTGCAAGTTACTATGTAGGAACAAGTTTGTATAGGTATTTCAAAGATGCCTAGAACTGAGCTAAACTTGGTATGTCTCCAACTCCTAGAAATAACATCATGCCCCATCTCCCTTACTTCCATCTAGTAAGGATCACATAATTTCTAACAATGTTTTGAAACAGATTCCCAATTCGGGCATTCAGAACATATAGCACGTTGCTGTAAGCAAGCACATTCTCATTCAATGTTGCAAGTTACTATGTAGGAACAAGTTTGTATAAGTATTTCAAAGATGCCCAGAACTGAGCTAAAGTGGGTATGTCTCCAACTCCTAGAAATAACATCATGCCCCATCTTCCTTACTTCCAGCTAGTAAGGATCACATAATTCCTAACAAAGTTTTGACACAGATTCCCAATTCGGTCATTAGGAACATATAGCACGTTGCTGTTAGCAAGCACATTCTCATTCAAAGTTGCAAGTTACTATGTAGGAACAAGTTTGTATAGGTCTTTCAAAGATGCCCAGAACTGAGCTAAACTTGGTATGTCTCCAACTCCTACAAATAACTTCATGCCCCATCTCCATTACTTCCAGCTAGTAAGGATCACATAATTCCTAACAAAGTTTTGACACAGTTTCCCAATTCGGGCATTCAGAACATATAGCACGTTGCTGTAAGCAAGCACATTCTCATTCAAAGTTGCAAGTTACTATGTAGGAACAAGTTTGTATAGGTATTTCAAAGATGCCCAGAACTGAGCTAAACGTTGTATGTCTCCAACTCCTAGAAATAACTTCATGCCCCTTCTCCATTACTTCCAGCTAGTAAGGATCACATAATTCCTAACAAAGTTTTGACATAGTTTCCCAATTCGGGCATTCAGAACATATAGCACGTTGCTGTAAGCAAGCACATTCTCATTCAAAGTTGCAAGTTACTATGTAGGAACAAGTTTGTATAGGTATTTCAAAGATGCCCAGAACTGAGCTAAACTTGGTATGTCTCCAACTCCTAGAAATAACTTCATGACCCATCTCCCTTACTTCCAGCTAGTAAGGATCACAGAATTCCTAACACAGTTTTGACACAGATTCCCAATTCGGGCATTCAGAACATATAGCACGTTGCTGTAAGCAAGCACATTCTCATTCAAAGTTGCAAGATACTATGTAGGAACAAGTTTGTATAGGTATTTCAAAGATTCCCAGAACTGAGCTAAACTTGGTATTTCTCTAACTCCTAGAAATAACTTCATGCCCCAACTCCCTTACTTCCAGCTACTAAGGATCACATAATTCCTAAGAAAGTTTTGACACAGATTTCCAATTCGGGCATTCAGAACATATAGCACGTTGCTGTAAGCAAGCACATTCTCATTCAAAGTTGCAAGTTACTATGTAGGAATTAGTTTGTATAGGTATTTCAAAGATGCCCAGAATTGAGCTAAACTTGGTATGTCTCCAACTCCTAGAAATAACTTCATGCCCCATCTCCCTTACTTCCAGCTAGTAAGGATCACATAATTCCTAACAAAGTTTTGACACAGATTCCCAATTCGGGCATTCAGAACATATAGCACGTTGCTGTAAGCAAGCACATTCTCATTCAAAGTTGCAAGTTACTATGTAGGAACAAGTTTGTATAGGTATTTCAAAGATGCCCAGAACTGAGCTAAACTTGGTATGTCTCCAACTCCTAGAAATAACTTCATGCCCCATCTCCCTTACTTCCAGCTAGTAAGGATCACATAATTCCTAACAAAGTTTTGACACAGATTCCCAATTCGGGCATTCAGAACATATAGCACGTTGCTGTAAGCAAGCACATTCTCATTCAAAGTTGCAAGTTACTATGTAGGAACAAGTTTGTATAGGTATTTCAAAGATGCCCAGAACTGAGCTAAACTTGGTATGTCTCCAACTCCTAGAAATAACTTCATGCCCCATCTCCCTTACTTCCATCTAGTAAGGATCACATAATTCCTAACAAAGTTTTGACACAGATTCCCAATTCGGGCATTCAGAACATTTAGCACGTTGCTGTAAGCAAGCACATTCTCATTCAAAGTTGCAAGTTACTATGTAGGAACAAGTTTGTATAGGTATTTCAAAGATGCCCAGAACTGAGCTAAACTTGGTATGTCTCCAACTCCTAGAAATAACTTCATGCCCCATCTCCCTTACTTCCATCTAGTAAGGATCACATAATTCCTAAAAAAGTTTTGACACAGATTCCCAATTCGGGCATTCAGAACATTTAGCACGTTGCTGTAAGCAAGCACATTCTCATTCAAAGTTGCAAGTTACTATGTAGGAACAAGTTTGTATAGGTATTTCAAAGATGCCCAGAACTGAGCTAAACTTGGTATGTCTCCAACTCCTAGAAATAACTTCATGCCCCATCTCCCTTACTTCCAGCTAGTTAGGATCACATAATTCCTAACAAAGTTTTGATACAGATTCCCAATTCGGGCATTCAGAACATATAGCACGTTGCTGTAAGCAAGCACATTCTCATTCAAAGTTGCAAGTTACTATGTAGGAACATGTTTGTATAGGTATTTCAAAGATGCCCAGAACTGAGCTAAACGTTGTATTATTCCAATTCCTAGAAATAACTTCATGCCCCATCTCCCGTACTTCCAGCTAGTAAGGATCACATAATTCATAACAAAGTTTTGACACAGATTCCCAATTCGGGCATTCAGATCATATAGCACGTTGCTGTAAGCAAGCACATTCTCATTCAAAGTTGCAAGTTACTATGTAGGAACAAGTTTGTATAGGTATTTCAAAGATGCCCAGAAATGAGCTAAACTTGGTATGTCTCCTACTCATAGAAATAACTTCATGCCCCATCTCCCTTACTTCCAGCTAGTAAGGATCACATAATTCCTAACAAAGTTTTGACACAGATTCCCAATTTGGGCATTCAGAACATATAGCACGTTGCTGTAAGCAAGCACATTCTCATTCAAAGTTGCAAGTTACTATGTAGGAACAAGTTTGTATAGGTATTTCATAGATGCCCAGAACTGAGCTAAACTTGGTATGTCTCCAACTCCTAGAAATAACTTCATGCCCCATCTCCCTAAATTCCAGCTTGTAAGGATCACATAATTCCTAACAAAGTTTTGACACATATTCCCAATTCGGGCATTTAGAACATATAGCACGTTGCTGTAAGCAAGCACATTCTCATTAAATGTTGCAAGTTACTATGTAGGAACAAGTTTGTATAGGTATTTCAAAGATGCCTAGAACTGAGCTAAACTTGGTATGTCTCCAACTCCTAGAAATAACATCATGCCCCATCTCCCTTACTTCCATCTAGTAAGGATCACATAATTTCTAACAATGTTTTGAAACAGATTCCCAATTCGGGCATTCAGAACATATAGCACGTTGCTGTAAGCAAGCACATTCTCATTCAATGTTGCAAGTTACTATGTAGGAACAAGTTTGTATAAGTATTTCAAAGATGCCCAGAACTGAGCTAAAGTGGGTATGTCTCCAACTCCTAGAAATAACATCATGCCCCATCTTCCTTACTTCCAGCTAGTAAGGATCACATAATTCCTAACAAAGTTTTGACACAGATTCCCAATTCGGTCATTAGGAACATATAGCACGTTGCTGTTAGCAAGCACATTCTCATTCAAAGTTGCAAGTTACTATGTAGGAACAAGTTTGTATAGGTCTTTCAAAGATGCCCAGAACTGAGCTAAACTTGGTATGTCTCCAACTCCTACAAATAACTTCATGCCCCATCTCCATTACTTCCAGCTAGTAAGGATCACATAATTCCTAACAAAGTTTTGACACAGTTTCCCAATTCGGGCATTCAGAACATATAGCACGTTGCTGTAAGCAAGCACATTCTCATTCAAAGTTGCAAGTTACTATGTAGGAACAAGTTTGTATAGGTATTTCAAAGATGCCCAGAACTGAGCTAAACGTTGTATGTCTCCAACTCCTAGAAATAACTTCATGCCCCTTCTCCATTACTTCCAGCTAGTAAGGATCACATAATTCCTAACAAAGTTTTGACATAGTTTCCCAATTCGGGCATTCAGAACATATAGCACGTTGCTGTAAGCAAGCACATTCTCATTCAAAGTTGCAAGTTACTATGTAGGAACAAGTTTGTATAGGTATTTCAAAGATGCCCAGAACTGAGCTAAACTTGGTATGTCTCCAACTCCTAGAAATAACTTCATGACCCATCTCCCTTACTTCCAGCTAGTAAGGATCACAGAATTCCTAACACAGTTTTGACACAGATTCCCAATTCGGGCATTCAGAACATATAGCACGTTGCTGTAAGCAAGCACATTCTCATTCAAAGTTGCAAGATACTATGTAGGAACAAGTTTGTATAGGTATTTCAAAGATTCCCAGAACTGAGCTAAACTTGGTATTTCTCTAACTCCTAGAAATAACTTCATGCCCCAACTCCCTTACTTCCAGCTACTAAGGATCACATAATTCCTAAGAAAGTTTTGACACAGATTTCCAATTCGGGCATTCAGAACATATAGCACGTTGCTGTAAGCAAGCACATTCTCATTCAAAGTTGCAAGTTACTATGTAGGAATTAGTTTGTATAGGTATTTCAAAGATGCCCAGAATTGAGCTAAACTTGGTATGTCTCCAACTCCTAGAAATAACTTCATGCCCCATCTCCCTTACTTCCAGCTAGTAAGGATCACATAATTCCTAACAAAGTTTTGACACAGATTCCCAATTCGGGCATTCAGAACATATAGCACGTTGCTGTAAGCAAGCACATTCTCATTCAAAGTTGCAAGTTACTATGTAGGAACAAGTTTGTATAGGTGTTTCAAAGATGCCCAGAACTGAGCTAAACTTGGTATGTCTCCAACTCCTAGAAATAACTTCATGCCCCATCTCCCTTACTTACAGCTAGTAAGGATCACATAATTCCTAACAAAGTTTTGACACAGATTCCCAATTCGGGCATTCAGAACATATAGCACGTTGCTGTAAGCAAGCACATTCTCATTCAAAGTTGCAAGTTACTATGTAGGAACAAGTTTGTATAGGTATTTCAAAGATGCCCAGAACTGAGCTAAACGTTGTATGATTCCAACTCCTAGAAATAACTTCATGCTCCATCTCCCTTACTTCCAGCTAGTAAGGATCACATAATTCCTAACAAAGTTTTGACACAGATTCCCAATTCGGGCATTCAGAACATATAGCACGTTGCTGTAAGCAAGCACATTCTCATTCAAAGTTGCAAGTTACTATGTAGAAACAAGTTTGTATAGGTATTTCAAAGATGCCCAGAACTGAGCTAAACTTGGTATGTCTCCAACTCCTAGAAATAACTTCATGCCCCATCTCCCTTACTTACAGCTAGTAAGTATCACATAATTCCTAACAAAGTTTTGACACAGATTCCCAATTCGGGCATTCAGAACATATAGCACGTTGCTGTAAGCAAGCACATTCTCATTCAAAGTTGCAAGTTACTATGTAGTAACATGTTTGTATAGGTATTTCAAAGATGCCCAGAACTGAGCTAAACGTTGTATGATTCCAACTCCTAGAAATAACTTCATGCCCCATCTCCCTTACTTCCAGCTAGTAAGGATCACATAATTCCTAACAAAGTTTTGACACAGATTCCCAATTCGGGCATTCAGAACATATAGCACGTTGCTGTTAGCAAGCACAATCTCATTCAAAGTTGCAAGTTACTATGTAGGAACAAGTTTGTATAGGTATTTACAAGATGCCCAGAACTGAGCTAAACTTGGTATGTCTCCAACTCCTAGAAATTACTTCATGCCCCATCTCCCTAAATTCCAGCTTGTAAGGATCACATAATTCCTAACAAAGTTTTGACACAGATTCCCAATTCGGGCATTCAGAACATGTAGCACGTTGCTGTAAGCAAGCACATTCTCATTCAAAGTTGCAAGTTACTATGTAGGAACAAGTTTGTATAGGTATTTCAAAGATGCCTAGAACTGAGCTAAACGTTGTATGTCTCCAACTCCTAGAAATAACATCATGCCCCATCTCCCTTACTTCCATCTAGTAAGGATCACATAATTTCTAACAATGTTTTGAAACAGATTCCCAATTCGGGCATTCAGAACATATAGCACGTTGCTGTAAGCAGCACATTCTCTTTCAATGTTGCAAGTTACTATGTAGGAACAAGTTTGTACAAGTATTTCAAAGATGCCCAGAACTGAGCTAAAGTGGGTATGTCTCCAACTCCTAGAAACAACATCATGCCCCATCTTCCTTACTTCTAGCTAGTAAGGATCACATAATTCCTACCAAAGTTTTGACACAGATTCCCAATTCGGTCATTCAGAACATATAGCACGTTGCTGTAAGCAAGCACATTCTCATTCAAAGTTGCAAGTTATTATGTAGGAACAAGTTTGTATAGGTATTTCAAAGATGCCCAGAACTGAGCTAAACTTGGTATGTCTCCAACTCCTAGAAATAACTTCATGCCCCCTCTCCATTACTTCCAGGTAGTAAGGATCACATAATTCCTAACAAAGTTTTGACACAGTTTCCCAATTCGGGCATTCAGAACATATAGCACGTTGCTGTAAGCAAGCACATTCTCATTCAAAGTTGCAAGTTACTATGTAGGAACAAGTTTGTATAGGTATTTCAAAGATGCCCAGAACTGAGCTAAACGTTGTATGTCTCCAACTCCTAGAAATAACTTCATGCCCCAACTCCCTTACTTCCAGCTAGTAAGGATCACATAATTCCTAACAAAGTTTTGACACAGATTCCCAATTCGGGCATTCAGAACATATAGCACGTTGCTGTAAGCAAGCACATTCTCATTCAAAGTTGCAAGTTACTATGTAGGAACAAGTTTGTATAGGTATTTGAAAGATGCCCAGAAATGAGCTAAACTTGGTATGTCTCCAACTCCTAGAAATAACTTCATGCCCCATCTCCCTTACTTCCAGCTAGTAAGGATCACATAATTCCTAACAAAGTTTTGACACAGTTTCCCAATTCGGGCATTCAGAACATATAGCACGTTGCTGTAAGCAAGAACATTCTCATTCAAAGTTGCAAGTTACTATGTAGGAACAAGTTTGTATAGGTATTTCAAAGATGCCCAGAACTGAGCTAAACTTGGTATGTCTCCAACTCCTAGAAATAACTTCATGCCCCATCTCCATTACTCCCAGCTAGTAAGGGTCACATAATTCCTAACAAAGTTTTGACACAGATTCCCAATTCGGGCATTCAGAACATATAGCACGTTGCTGTAAGCAAGCACATTCTCATTCAAAGATGCAAGTTACTATGTAGGAACAAGTTTGTATAGGTATTTCAAAGATGCCCAGAACTGAGCTAAACTTGGTATGTCTCCAACTCCTAGAAATAAATTCATGCCCCATCTCCCTTACTTCCAGCTAGTAAGGATCACATAATTCCTAACAAAATTTTGACACAGATTCCCAATTCGGGCATTCAGAACATATAGCACGTTGCTGTAAGCAAGCACATTCTCATTCAAAGTTGCAAGTTACTATGTAGGAACAAGTTTGTATAGGTATTTCAAAGATGCCCAGAACTGAGCTAAACGTTGTATGATTCCAATTCCTAGAAATAACTTCATGCCCCATCTCCCGTACTTCCAGCTAGTAATGATCACATAATTCCTAACAAAGTTTTGACACAGATTCCCAATTCGGGCATTCAGAACATATAGCACGTTGCTGTAAGCAAGCACATTCTCATTCAAAGTTGCAAGTTACTATGTAGGAACAAGTTTGTATAGGTATTTCAAAGATGCCCAGAACTGAGCTAAACGTTGTATGATTCCAATTCCTAGAAATAACTTCATGCCCCATCTCCCGTACTTCCAGCTAGTAAGGATCACATAATTCCTAACAAAGTTTAGACACAGATTCCCAATTCGGGCATTCAGAACATATAGCACGTTGCTGTAAGCAAGCACATTCTCATTCAAAGTCGCAAGTTACTATGTAGGAACAAGTTTGTATAGGTATTTCAAAGATGCCCAGAAATGAGCTAAACTTGGTATGTCTGCTACTCATAGAATTAACTTCAGGCCCCATCTCACTTACTTCCAGCTAGTAAGGATCACATAATTCCTAACAAAGTTTTGACACAGATTCCCAATTCGGGCATTCAGAACATAGAGCACGTTGCTGTAAGCAAGCACATTCTCATTCAAAGTTGCAAGTTACTATGTAGGAACAAGTTTGTATAGGTATTTCAAAGATGCCCAGAACTGAGCTAAACGTTGTATGATTCCAACTACAAGAAATAACTTCATGCCCCATCTCCCTTACTTCCAGCTAGTAATGATCTCATAATTGCTAACAAAGTTTTGACACAGATTCCCAATTCGGGCATTCAGAACATATAGCACGTTGCTGTAAGCAAGCACATTCTCATTCAAAGTTGCAAGTTACTATGTAGGAACAAGTTTGTATAGGTATTTCATAGATGCCCAGAACTGAGCTAAACTTGGTATGTCTCCAACTCCTAGAAATAACTTCATGCCCCATCTCCCTAAATTCCAGCTTGTAAGGATCACATAATTCCTAACAAAGTTTTGACACATATTCCCAATTCGGGCATTCAGAACATATAGCACGTTGCTGTAAGCAAGCACATTCTCATTCAAAGTTGCAAGTTACTATGTAGGAACAAGTTTGTATAGGTATTTCAAAGATGCCTAGAACTGAGCTAAACTTGGTATGTCTCCAACTCCTAGAAATAACATCATGCCCCATCTCCCTTACTTCCATCTAGTAAGGATCACATAATTTCTAACAATGTTTTGAAACAGATTCCCAATTCGGGCATTCAGAACATATAGCACGTTGCTGTAAGCAAGCACATTCTCATTCAATGTTGCAAGTTACTATGTAGGAACAAGTTTGTATAAGTATTTCAAAGATGCCCAGAACTGAGCTAAAGTGGGTATGTCTCCAACTCCTAGAAATAACATCATGCCCCATCTTCCTTACTTCCAGCTAGTAAGGATCACATAATTCCTAACAAAGTTTTGACACAGATTCCCAATTTTCTCATTAGGAACATATAGCACGTTGCTGTAAGCAGCACATTCTCATTCAATGTTGCAAGTTACTATGTAGGAACAAGTTTGTATAAGTATTTCAAAGATGCCCAGAACTGAGCTAAAGTGGGTATGTCTCCAACTCCTAGAAACAACATCATGCCCCATCTTCCTTACTTCCAGCTAGTAAGGATCACATAATTCCTAACAAAGTTTTGACACAGATTCCCAATTCGGTCATTCAGAACATATAGCACGTTGCTGTAAGCAAGCACATTCTCATTCAAAGTTGCAAGTTACTATGTAGGAACAAGATTGTATAGGTATTTCAAAGATGCCCAGAACTGAGCTAAACTTGGTATGTCTCCAACTCCTAGAAATAACTTCATGCCCCATCTCCATTACTTCCAGGTAGTAAGGATCACATAATTCCTAACAAAGTTTTGACACAGTTTCCCAATTCGGGCATTCAGAACATATAGCACGTTGCTGTAAGCAAGCACATTCTCATTCAAAGTTGCAAGTTACTATGTAGGAACAAGTTTGTATAGGTATTTCAAAGATGCCCAGAACTGAGCTAAACGTTGTATGTCTCCAACACCTAGAAATAACTTCATGCCCCAACTCCCTTACTTCCAGCTAGTAAGGATCACATAATTCCTAACAAAGTTTTGACACAGATTCCCAATTCGGGCATTCAGAACATATAGCACGTTGCTGTAAGCAAGCACATTCTCATTCAAAGTTGCAAGTTACTATGTAGGAACAAGTTTGTATAGGTATTTCAAAGATGCCCAGAAATGAGCTAAACTTGGTATGTCTCCAACTCCTAGAAATAACTTCATGCCCCATCTCCCTTACTTCCAGCTAGTAAGGATCACATAATTCCTAACAAAGTTTTGACACAGTTTCCCAATTCGGGCATTCAGAACATATAGCACGTTGCTGTAAGCAAGCACATTCTCATTCAAAGTTGCAAGTTACTATGTAGGAACAAGTTTGTATAGGTATTTCAACGATGCCCAGAACTGAGCTAAACTTGGTATGTCTCCAACTCCTAGAAATAACTTCACGCCCCATCTCCATTACTCCCAGCTAGTAAGGGTCACATAATTCCTAACAAAGTTTTGACACAGATTCCCAATTCGGGCATTCAGACCATATAGCACGTTGCTGTAAGCAAGCACATTCTCATTCAAAGTTGCAAGTTACTATGTAGGAACAAGTTTGTATAGGTATTTCAAAGATGCCCAGAACTGAGCTAAACTTGGTATGTCTCCAACTCCTAGAAATAAATTCATGCCCCATCTCCCTTACTTCCAGCTAGTAAGGATCACATAATTCCTAACAAAGTTTTGACTCAGATTCCCAATTCGGGCATTCAGAACATATAGCACGTTGCTGTAAGCAAGCACATTCTCATTCCAAGTAGCAAGTTACTATGTAGGAACAAGTTTGTATAGGTATTTCAAAGATGCCCAGAACTGAGCTAAACTTGGTATGTCTCCAACTCCTAGAAATAACATCATGCCCCATCTCCCTTACTTCCATCTAGTAAGGATCACATAATTCCTAACAAAGTTTTGACACAGATTCCCAATTCGGGCATTCAGAACATATAGCACGTTGCTGTAAGCAAGCACATTCTCATTCAAAGTCGCAAGTTACTATGTAGGAACAAGTTTGTATAGGTATTTCAAAGATGCCCAGAAATGAGCTAAACTTGGTATGTCTCCTACTCATAGAATTAACTTCATGCCCCATCTCACTTACTTCCAGCTAGTAAGGATCACATAATTCCTAACAAAGTTTTGACACAGATTCCCAATTCGGGCATTCAGAACATATAGCACGTTGCTGTAAGCAAGCACATTCTCATTCAAAGTTGCAAGTTACTAAGTAGGAACAAGTTTGTATAGGTATTTCAAAGATGCCCAGAACTGAGCTAAACGTTGTATGATTCCAACTACAAGAAATAACTTCATGCCCCATCTCCCTTACTTCCAGCTAGTAAGGATCACATAATTCCTAACAAAGTTTTGACACAGATTCCCAATTCGGGCATTCAGAACATATAGCACGTTGCTGTAAGCAAGCACATTCTCATTCAAAGTTGCAAGTTACTATGTAGGAACAAGTTTGTATAGGTATTTCATAGATGCCCAGAACTGAGCTAAACTTGGTATGTCTCCAACTCCTAGAAATAACTTCATGCCCCATCTCCCTAAATTCCAGCTTGTAAGGATCACATAATTCCTAACAAAGTTTTGACACATATTCCCAATTCGGGCATTCAGAACATATAGCACGTTGCTGTAAGCAAGCACATTCTCATTCAAAGTTGCAAGTTACTATGTAGGAACAAGTTTGTATAGGTATTTCAAAGATGCCTAGAACTGAGCTAAACTTGGTATGTCTCCAACTCCTAGAAATAACATCATGCCCCATCTCCCTTACTTCCATCTAGTAAGGATCACATAATTTCTAACAATGTTTTGAAACAGATTCCCAATTCGGGCATTCAGAACATATAGCACGTTGCTGTAAGCAAGCACATTCTCATTCAATGTTGCAAGTTACTATGTAGGAACAAGTTTGTATAAGTATTTCAAAGATGCCCAGAACTGAGCTAAAGTGGGTATGTCTCCAACTCCTAGAAATAACATCATGCCCCATCTTCCTTACTTCCAGCTAGTAAGGATCACATAATTCCTAACAAAGTTTTGACACAGATTCCCAATTCGGTCATTAGGAACATATAGCACGTTGCTGTAAGAAAGCACATTCTCATTCAAAGTTGCAAGTTACTATGTAGGAACAAGTTTGTATAGGTATTTCAAAGATGCCCAGAACTGAGCTAAACGTTGTATGTCTCCAACTCCTAGATATAACTTCATGCCCCATCTCCCTTACTTCCATCTAGTAAGGATCACATAATTTCTAACAAAGTTTTGACACAGATTCCCAAATCGGGGATTCAGAACATATAGCACGTTGCTGTAAGCAAACACATTCTCATTCAAAGTTGCAAGTTACTATGTAGGAACAAGTTTGTATAGGTATTTCAAAGATGCCTAGAACTGAGCTAAACTTGGTATGTCTCCAACTCCTAGAAATAACATCATGCCCCATCTCCCTTACTTCCATCTACTAAGGATCACATAATTTCTAACAATGTTTTGAAACAGATTCCCAATTCGGGCATTCAGAACATATAGCACGTTGCTGTAAGCAAGCACATTCTCATTCAAAGTTGCAAGTTACTATGTAGTAACAATTTTGTATAGGTATTTCAAAGATGCCCAGAACTGAGCTAAACGTTGTATGATTCCAACTCCTAGAAATAACTTCATGCCCCATCTCCCTTACTTCCAGCTAGTAAGGATCACATAATTCCTAACAAAGTTTTGACACAGATTCCCAATTCGGGCATTCAGAACATATAGCACGTTGCTGTAAGCAAGCACATTCTCATTCAAAGTTGCAAGTTACTATGTAGAAACAAGTTTGTATAGGTATTTCAAAGATGCCCAGAACTGAGCTAAACTTGGTATGTCTCCAACTCCTAGAAATAACTTCATGCCCCATCTCCCTTACTTACAGCTAGTAAGTATCACATAATTCCTAACAAAGTTTTGACACAGATTCCCAATTCGGGCATTCAGAACATATAGCACGTTGCTGTAAGCAAGCACATTCTCATTCAAAGTTGCAAGTTACTATGTAGTAACATGTTTGTATAGGTATTTCAAGGATGCCCAGAACTGAGCTAAACGTTGTATGATTCCAACTCCTAGAAATAACTTCATGCCCCATCTCCCTTACTTCCAGCTAGTAAGGATCACATAATTCCTAACAAAGTTTTGACACAGATTCCCAATTCGGGCATTCAGAACATATAGCACGTTGCTGTTAGCAAGCACAATCTCATTCAAAGTTGCAAGTTACTATGTAGGAACAAGTTTGTATAGGTATTTACAAGATGCACAGAACTGAGCTAAACTTGGTATGTCTCCAACTCCTAGAAATAACTTCATGCCCCATCTCCCTAAATTCCAGCTTGTAAGGATCACATAATTCCTAACAAAGTTTTGACACAGATTCCCAATTCGGGCATTCAGAACATGTAGCACGTTGCTGTAAGCAAGCACATTCTCATTCAAAGTTGCAAGTTACTATGTAGGAACAAGTTTGTATAGGTATTTCAAAGATGCCCAGAACTGAGCTAAACTTGGTATGTCTCCAACTCCTAGAAATAAATTCATGCCCCATCTCCCTTACTTCCAGCTAGTAAGGATCACATAATTCCTAACAAAGTTTTGACTCAGATTCCCAATTCGGGCATTCAGAACATATAGCACGTTGCTGTAAGCAAGCACATTCTCATTCAATGTTGCAAGTTACTATGTAGGAACAAGTTTGTATAAGTATTTCAAAGATGCCCAGAACTGAGCTAAAGTGGGTATGTCTCCAACTCCTAGAAATAACATCATGCCCCATCTTCCTTACTTCCAGCTAGTAAGGATAACATAATTCCTAACAAAGTTTTGACACAGATTCCCAATTCGGTCATTAGGAACATATAGCACGTTGCTGTAAGCAAGCACATTCTCATTCAAAGTTGCAAGTTACTATGTAGGAACAAGTTTGTATAGGTATTTCAAAGATGCCCAGAACTGAGCTAAACTTGGTATGTCTCCAACTCCTAGAAATAACTTCATGCCCCATCTCCCTTACTTCCATCTAGTAAGGATCACATAATTCCTAACAAAGTTTTGACACAGATTCCCAATTCGGGCATTCAGAACATTTAGCACGTTGCTGTAAGCAAGCACATTCTCATTCAAAGTTGCAAGTTACTATGTAGGAACAAGTTTGTATAGGTATTTCAAAGATGCCCAGAACTGAGCTAAACTTGGTATGTCTCCAACTCCTAGAAATAACTTCATGCCCCATCTCCCTTACTTCCAGCTAGTAAGGATCACATAATTCCTAACAAAGTTTTGACACAGATTCCCAATTCGGGCATTCAGAACATATAGCACGTTGCTGTAAGCAAGCACATTCTCATTCAAAGTTGCAAGTTACTATGTAGGAACAAGTTTGTATAGGTATTTCAAAGATGCCCAGAACTCAGCAAAACGTTGTATGATTCCAATTCCTAGAAATAACTTTTATGCCCCATCTCCCGTACTTCCAGCTAGTAAGGATCACATAATTCCTAAAAAAGTTTTGACACAGATTCCCAATTCGGGCATTCAGAACATATAGCACGTTGCTGTAAGCAAGCACATTCTCATTCAAAGTTGCAAGTTACTATGTAGGAACAAGTTTGTATAGGTATTTCAAAGATCCCCAGAAATAAGCTAAACTTGGTATGTCTCCTACTCCTAGAAATAACTTCATGCCCCATCTCCCTTACTTCCAGCTAGTAAGGATCACATAATTCCTAACAAAGTGTTGACACAGATTCCCAATTCGGTCATTCAGAACATATAGCACGTTGCTGTAAGCAAGCACATTCTCATTCAAAGTTGCAAGTTACTACGTAGCAACAAGTTTGTATAGGTATTTCAAAGATGCCCAGAACTGAGCTAAACGTTGTATGTCTCCAACACCTAGAAATAACTTCATGCCCCAACTCCCTTACTTCCAGCTAGTAAGGATCACATAATTCCTAACAAAGTTTTGACACAGATTCCCAATTCGGGCATTCAGAACATATAGCACGTTGCTGTAAGCAAGCACATTCTCATTCAAAGTTGCAAGTTACTATGTAGGAACAAGTTTGTATAGGTATTTCAAAGATGCCCAGAAATGAGCTAAACTTGGTATGTCTCCAACTCCTAGAAATAACTTCATGCCCCATCTCCCTTACTTCCAGCTAGTAAGGATCACATAATTCCTAACAAAGTTTTGACACAGTTTCCCAATTCGGGCATTCAGAACATATAGCACGTTGCTGTAAGCAAGCACATTCTCATTCAAAGTTGCAAGTTACTATGTAGGAACAAGTTTGTATAGGTATTTCAACGATGCCCAGAACTGAGCTAAACTTGGTATGTCTCCAACTCCTAGAAATAACTTCACGCCCCATCTCCATTACTCCCAGCTAGTAAGGGTCACATAATTCCTAACAAAGTTTTGACACAGATTCCCAATTCGGGCATTCAGAACATATAGCACGTTGCTGTAAGCAAGCACATTCTCATTCAAAGTTGCAAGTTACTATGTAGGAACAAGTTTGTATAGGTATTTCAAAGATGCCCAGAACTGAGCTAAACTTGGTATGTCTCCAACTCCTAGAAATAAATTCATGCCCCATCTCCCTTACTTCCAGCTAGTAAGGATCACATAATTCCTAACAAAGTTTTGACTCAGATTCCCAATTCGGGTATTCAGAACATATAGCACGTTGCTGTAAGCAAGCACATTCTCATTCCAAGTAGCAAGTTACTATGTAGGAACAAGTTTGTATAGGTATTTCAAAGATGCCCAGAACTGAGCTAAACTTGGTATGTCTCCAACTCCTAGAAATAACATCATGCCCCATCTCCCTTACTTCAAGCTAGTAAGGATCACATAATTCCTAACAAAGTTTTGACACAGATTCCCAGTTCGGGCATTCAGAACATATAGCACGTTGCTGTAAGCAAGCACATTCTCATTCAAAGTTGCAAGTTACTATGTAGGAACAAGTTTGTATAGTTATTTCAAAGATGCACAGAACTGAGCTAAACTTGGTATGTCTCCAACTCCTAGAAATAACTTCATGCCCCATCTCCCTTACTTCCAGCTAGTAAGGATCACATAATTCCTAACACAGTTTTGACAAAGATTCCCAATTCGGGCATTCAGAACATATAGCACGTTGCTGTAAGCAAGCACATTCTCATTCAAAGTTGCAAGTTACTATGTAGGAACAAGTTTGTATAGGTATTTCAAAGATGCCCAGAACTGAGCTAAACGTTGTATGTCTCCAACTCCTAGATATAACTTCATGCCCCCTCTCCCTTACTTCCATCTAGTAAGGATCACATAATTTCTAACAAAGTTTTGACACAGATTCCCAAATCGGGGATTCAGAACATATAGCACGTTGCTGTAAGCAAACACATTCTCATTCAAAGTTGCAAGTTACTATGTAGGAACAAGTTTGTATAGGTATTTCAAAGATGCCTAGAACTGAGCTAAACTTGGTATGTCTCCAACTCCTAGAAATAACATCATGCCCCATCTCCCTTACTTCCATCTACTAAGGATCACATAATTTCTAACAATGTTTTGAAACAGATTCCCAATTCGGGCATTCAGAACATATAGCACGTTGCTGTAAGCAAGCACATTCTCATTCAATGTTGCAAGTTACTATGTAGGAACAAGTTTGTATAAGTATTTCAAAGATGCCCAGAACTGAGCTAAAGTGGGTATGTCTCCAACTCCTAGAAATAACATCATGCCCCATCTTCCTTACTTCCAGCTAGGAAGGATCACATAATTCCTAACAAAGTTTTGACACAGATTCCCAATTCGGTCATTAGGAACATATAGCACGTTGCTGTAAGCAAGCACATTCTCATTCAAAGTTGCAAGTTACTATGTAGGAACAAGTTTGTATAGGTATTTCAAAGATGCCCAGAACTGAGCTAAACTTGGTATGTCTCCAACTCCTAGAAATAACTTCATGCCCCATCTCCCTTACTTCCACCTAGTAAGGATCACATAAGTCCTAACAAAGTTTTGACACAGATTCCCAATTCGGGCATTCAGAACATATAGCACGTTGCTGTAAGCAAGCACATTCTCATTCAAAGTTGCAAGATACTATGTAGGAACAAGTTTGTATAGGTATTTCAAAGATGCCCAGAACTGAGCTAAACTTGGTATGTCTCCAACTCCTAGAAATAACTTCATGCCCCATCTCCCTTACTTCCAGCTAGTAAGGATCACATAATTCCTAACAAAGTTTTGACACAGATTCCCAATTCGGGCATTCAGAACATTTAGCACGTTGCTGTAAGCAAGCACATTCTCATTCAAAGTTGCAAGTTACTATGTAGGAACAAGTTTGTATAGGTATTTCAAAGATGCCCAGAACTGAGCTAAACTTGGTATGTCTCCAACTCCTAGAAATAACTTCATGCCCCATCTCCCTTACTTCCAGCTAGTAAGGATCACATAATTCCTAACAAAGTTTTGACACAGATTCCCAATTCGGGCATTCAGAACATATAGCACGTTGCTGTAAGCAAGCACATTCTCATTCAAAGTTGCAAGTTACTATGTAGGAACAAGTTTGTATAGGTATTTCAAAGATGCCCGGAACTGAGCTAAACGTTGTATGTCTCCAACTCCTAGAAATAACTTCATGCCTCATCTCCCTTACTTCCAGCTAGTAAGGATCACATAATTCCTAACAAACTTGTGACACATATTCCCAAATTGGGCATTCAGAACATGTAGCACGTTGCTGTAAGCAAGCACATTCTCATTGAAATTTGCAAGTTACTATGTAGGAACAAGTTTGTATAGGACTTTCAAAGATGCCCTGAACTGAGCTGAACTTGGTATATCTCCAACTCCTAGAAATAACTTCATGCCCCATCTCCCTTAATTCCAGCTAGTAAGGATCACATAATTCCTAACAAAGTTTTGACACAGATTCCCAATTCGGGCATTCAGAACATATAGCACGTTGCTGTAAGCAAGCACATTCTCATTCAAAGTTGCAAGTTACTATGTAGGAACAAGTTTGTATAGGTATTTCAAAGATGCCCGGAACTGAGCTAAACGTTGTATGTCTCCAACTCCTAGAAATAACTTCATGCCTCATCTCCCTTACTTCCAGCTTGTAAGGATCACATAATTCCTAACAAACTTGTGACACATATTCCCAAATTGGGCATTCAGAACATGTAGCACGTTGCTGTAAGCAAGCACATTCTCATTGAAATTTGCAAGTTACTATGTAGGAACAAGTTTGTATAGGACTTTCAAAGATGCCCTGAACTGAGCTGAACTTGGTATATCTCCAACTCCTAGAAATAACTTCATGCCCCATCTCCCTTAATTCCAGCTAGTAAGGATCACATAATTCCTAACAAAGTTTTGACACAGATTCCCAATTCGGGCATTCAGAACATGTAGCACGTTGCTGTAAGCAAGCACATTCTCATTCAAAGTTGCAAGTTACTATGTAGGAACAAGTTTGTTTAGGTATTTCAAAGATGCCCAGATCTGTGCTAAACTTGGTATGTGTCCAGTTCCTAGAAATAACTTCATGCCCCATCTCCCTTACTTCCATCTAGTAAGGATCACATAATATTCCTAACAAAGTTTTGACACAGATTCCCAATTCGGGCATTCAGAACATATAGCACGTTGCTGTAAGCAAGCACATTCTCCTTCAAAATTGCAAGTTACTATGTAGGAACAAGTTTGTATAGGTATTTCAAAGATACCCAGAACTGAGCTAAACTTGGTATGTCTCCAACTCCTAGAAATAACTTCATGCCCCATCTCCCTTACTTCCAGCTAGTAAGGATCACATAATTTCTAACAAAGATTTCACACAGATTCCCAATTCGGGCATTCAGAACATATAGCACGTTGCTGTAAGCAAACACATTCTCATTCAAAGTTGCAAGTTACTATGTAGGAACAAGTTTGTATAGGTATTTCAAAGATGCCCAGACCTGAGCTAAACTTTGTATGTCTCCAACTCCTAGAAATAACTTCTTGCCCCATCTCCCTTACTTCCAGCTAGTAAGGATCACATAATTCCTAATAATGTTTTGACACAGATTCCCAATTCGGGCATTCAGAACATCTAGCACGTTGCTGTAAGCAAGCACATTCTCATTCAAAGTTGCAAATTACTATGTAGGAACAAGTTTGTATAGGTATTTCAAAGATGCCCAGAACTGAGCTAAACGTTGTATGTCTCCAACGCCTAGAAATAACTTCATGACCGATCTCCCTTACTTCCAGCTAGTAAGGATCACATAATTCCTAACAAAGTTTTGACACAGATTCCCAATTCGGGCATTCAGAACATATAGCACGTTGCTGTAAGCAAGCACATTCTCATTCAAAGTTGCAAGTTACTACGTAAGAACAAGTTTGTATAGGACTTTCAAAGATGCCCAGAACTGAGCTAAACTTGGTATATCTCAAACTCCTAGAAATAACTTCATGCCCCAACTCACTTACTTCCAGCTAGTAAGGATCACATAATTCCTAACAAAGTTTTGACACAGCTTCCCAATTCGGGCATTCAGAACATGTAGCACGTTGCTGTAAGCAAGCACATTCTCATTCAAAGTTGCAAGTTACTATGTAGGAACAAGTTTGTATAGGTATTTCAAAAATGCCCAGAACTGAGCTAAACTTGGTATGTCTCCAACTCCTAGAAATAACTTCATGCCCCGTAACACTTACTTCCAGCTAGTAAGGATCACATAATTCCTAAGAAAGTTTTGACACAGATTCCCAATGCGGGCATTCAGAACATATAGCACGTTGCTGTAAGCAAGCACATTCTCATTCAAAGTTGCAAGTTACTATGTAGGAACAAGTTTGTATAGGTATTTCAAAGATGCCCAGAACTGAGCTAAACTTGGTATGTCTCCAACTCCTAGAAATAACTTCATGCTCCATGTCCCTTTCTTCCATCTAGTAAGGATCACATAATTCCTAACAAAGATTTGACACAGATTCCCAATTCTGGCATTCAGAACAGATAGCACGTTGCTGTAAGCAAGCACATTCTCATTCAAAGTTGCAAGTTACTATGTAGGAACAAGTTTGTATAGGTATTTCAAAGATGCCCAGAACTGAGCTAAACTTGGTATGTCTCCAACTCCTAGAAATAACTTCATGCCCCATCTCCCTTTCTTCTAGCTAGTAAGGATCACATAATTCCTAACAAAGTTTTGACACAGATTCCCAATTCGGGCATTCAGAACATGTAGCACGTTGCTGTAAGCAAGCACATTCTCATTCAAAGTTGCAAGTTACTATGTAGGAACAAGTTTGTATAGGTATTTCAAAGATGCCCAGAACTGAGCTAAATTGGTATGTCTCCAACTCCTAGAAATAGCTTCATGCCCCATCTCCCTTACTTCCAGCTAGTAAGGATCACATAATTCCTAACAAAGTTTTGACACAGATTCCCAATTCGGGCATTCAGAACATATAGCACGTTGCTGTAAGCAAGCACATTCTCATTCAAAGTTGCAAGTTACTATGTAGGAACAAGTTTGTATAGGTATTTCAAAGATGCCCAGAACTGAGCTAAACTTGGTATGTCTCCAACTTCTAGAAATATCTTCATGCCCCATCTCCCTTACTTCCAGCTAGTAAGGATCACATAATTCCTAACAAAGTTTTGACACAGATTCCCAATTCGGGTATTCAGAACATATAGCACGTTGCTGTAAGCAAGCACATTCTCCTTCAAAGTTGCAAGTTACTATGTAGGAACAAGTTTGTATAGGTATTTCAAAGATGCCCAGAACAGAGCTAAACTTTGTATGTCTCCAACTCCTAGAAATAACTTCATGCCCCATCTCCCTTACTTCCAGCTAGTAAGGATCACATTATTTCTAACAAAGTTTTGACACATATTCCCAATTCGGGCATTCAGAACATATAGCACGTTGCTGTATGCAAGCACATTCTCATTCAAAGTTTCAAGTTACTATGTAGGAACAAGTTTGTATAGGTATTTCAAAGATGCCCAGAACTGAGCTAAACTTGGTATGTCTCCACCTCCTAGAAATAACTTCATGCCCCATCTCCCTTACTTCCAGCTAGTAAGGATCACATAATTTCTAACAATGTTTTGACTCAGATTCCCAATTCGGGCATTCAGAACATATACCACGTTGCTGTAAGCAAGCACATTCTCATTCAAAGTTGCAAGTTACTATGTAGGAACAAGTTTGTATAGGTATTTCAAAGATGCCCAGAAGTGAGCTAAACTTTGTATGTCTCCAACTCCTAGAAATAACTTCATGCCCCATCTCCCTTACTTCCAGCTAGTAAGGATCACATAATTCCTAACAAAGTTTTGACACAGATTCCAAATTCGGGCATTCAGAACATATAGCACGTTGCTGTAAGCAAGCACATTCTCATTCAAAGTTGCAAGTTACTATGTAGGAACAAGTTTGTATAGGTATTTCAAAGATGCCCAGAACTGAGCTAAACTTGGTATGTCTCCAACTCCTAGAAATAACTTCATGCCCCATCTCCCTTACTTCCAGCTAGTAAGGATCACATAATTCCTAACAAAGTTTTGACACAGATTCCCAATTCGGGCATTCAGAACAGATAGCAGGTTGCTGTAAGCAAGCACATTCTCATTCAAAGTTGCAAGTTACTATGTAGGAACAAGTTTGTATAGGTATTTCAAAGATGCCCAGAACTGAGCAAAACTTGATATGTCTCCAACTCCTAGAAATAACTTCATGCCCCATCTCCCTTACTTCCAGCTAGTAAGGATCACATAATTCCTAACAAAGTTTTGACACAGATTCCCAATTCGGGCATTCAGAACATGTAGCACGTTGCTGTAAGCAAGCACATTCTCATTCAAAGTTGCAAGTTACTATGTAGGAACAAGTTTGTATAGGTATTTCAAAGATGCCCAGAACTGAGCTAAACGTTGTATGTCTCCAACTCCTAGAAATAACTTCATGCCCCATCTCCCTTACTTCCAGCTAGTAAGGATCACATAATTCCTAACAAAGTTTTGACACAGATTCCCAATTCGGGCATTCAGAACATATAGCACGTTGCTGTAAGCAAGCACATTCTCATTCAAAGTTGCAAGTTACTATGTAGGAACAAGTTTGTATAGGTATTTCAAAGATGCCCAGAACTGAGGTAAACGTTGTATGATTCCAATTCCTAGAAATAACTTCATGCCCCATCTCCCTTACTTCCAGCTAGTAAGGATCACATAATTCCTAACAAAGTTTTGACACAGATTCCCAATTCGGGCATTCAGAACATATAGCACGTTGCTGTAAGCAAGCACATTCTCATTCAAAGTTGCAAGTTACTATGTAGGAACAAGTTTGTATAGGTTTTTCAAAGATGCCCAGAAATGAGCTAAACTTGGTATGACTCCTACTCATAGAAATAACTTCATGCCCCATCTCCCTTACTTCCAGCTAGTAAGGATCACATAATTCCTAACAAAGTTTTGACACAGATTCCCAATTCGGGCATTCAGAACATATAGCACGTTGCTGTAAGCAAGCACATTCTCATTCAAAGTTGCAAGTTACTATGTAGGAACAAGTTTGTATAGGTATTTCAAAGATGCCCAGAACTGAGCTAAACGTTGTATGATTCCAACTACAAGAAATAACTTCATGCCCCATCTCCCTTACTTCCAGCTAGTAAGGATCACATAATTCCTAACAAAGTTGTGACACAGATTCCCAATTCGGGCATTCAGAACATATAGCACTTTGCTGTAAGCAAGCACATTCTCATTCAAACTTGCAAGTTACTAGGTAAGAACAAGTTTGTATAGGTATTTCAAAGATGCCCAGAACTGAGCTAAACTTGGTATGTCTCCAACTCCTAGAAATAACTTCATGCCCCATCTCCCTAAATTCCAGCTTGTAAGGATCACATAATTCCTAACAAAGTTTTGACACATATTCCCAATTCGGGCATTCAGAACATATAGCACGTTGCTGTAAGCAAGCACATTCTCATTCAAAGTTGCAAGTTACTATGTAGGAACAAGTTTGTATAGGTATTTCAAAGATGCCTAGAACTGAGCTAAACGTTGTATGTCTCCAACTCCTAGAAATAACAACATGCCCCATCTCCCTTACTTCCATCTAGTAAGGATCACATAATTTCTAACAATGTTTTGAAACAGATTCCCAATTCGGGCATTCAGAACATATAGCACGTTGCTGTAAGCAAGCACATTCTCATTCAATGTTGCAAGTTACTATGTAGGAACAAGTTTGTATAAGTATTTCAAAGATGCCCAGAACTGAGCTAAAGTGGGTATGTCTCCAACTCCTAGAAATAACATCATGCCCCATCTTCCTTACTTCCAGCTAGTAAGGATCACATAATTCCTAACAAAGTTTTGACACAGATTCCCAATTCGGTCATTAGGAACATATAGCACGTTGCTGTAAGCAAGCACATTCTCATTCAAAGTTGCAAGTTACTATGTAGGAACAAGTTTGTATAGGTATTTCAAAGATGCCCAGAACTGAGCTAAACTTGGTATGTCTCCAACTCCTAGAAATAACTTCATGCCCCATCTCCAATACTTCCAGCTAGTAAGGATCACATAATTCCTAACAAAGTTTTGACACAGTTTCCCAATTCGGGCATTCAGAACATATAGCACGTTGCTGTAAGCAAGCACATTCTCATTGAAAGTTGCAAGTTACTATATAGGAACAAGTTTGTATAGGTATTTCAAAGATGCCCAGAACTGAGCTAAAAGTTGTATGTCTCCAACTCCTAGAAATAACTTCATGCCCCATCTCCCTTACTTCCAGCTAGTAAGGATCACATAATTCCTAACAAAGTTTTGACACAGATTCCCAATTCGGGCATTCAGAACATATAGCACGTTGCTGTAAGCAAGCACATTCTCATTCAAAGTTGCAAGTTACTATGTAGGAACAAGTTTGTATAGGTATTTCAAAGATGCCCAGAACTGAACTAAACTTGGTATGTCTCCCACTCCTAGAAATAACGTCATGCCCCATCTCCCTTACTTCCAGCTAGTAAGGATCACATAATTCCTAACAAAGTTTTGACACAGATTCCCAATTCGGGCATTCAGAACATATAGCACGTTGCTGTAAGCAAGCACATTCTCATTCAAAGTTGCAAGTTACTATGTAGGAACAAGTTTGTATAGGTATTTCAAAGATGCCCAGAACTGAGCTAAACGTTGTATGTCTCCAACTCCTAGAAATAACTTCTTGCCCCATCTCCCTTACTTCCAGCTTGTAAGGATCACATTATTCCTAACAAAGTTTTGACACAGATTCCCATTTCGGGCATTCAGAACATAAAGCACGTTGCTGTAAGCAAGCACATTCTCCTTCAAAGTTGCAAATTATTATGTAGGAACAAGTTTGTATAGGTATTTCAATGATTCCCAGAACTGAGCTAAACTTGGCATTTCTCTAACTCCTAGAAATAACTTCATGCTCCAACTCCCTTACTTCCAGCTAGTAAGGATCACATAATTCCTAACAAAGTTTTGACACAGATTCCCAATTCGGGGATTCAGAACATATAGCACGTTGCTGTAAGCAAGCACATTCTCATTCAAAGTTGCAAGTTACTATGTAGGAACAAGTTTGTATAGGTATTTCAAAGATGCCCAGAACTGAGCTAAACTTGGTATGTCTCCAACTCCTAGAAATAACTTCATGCCCCATCTCAATTACTTCCAGCTAGTAAGGATCACATAATTCCTAACAAAGTTTTGACATAGTTTCCCAATTCGGGCATTCAGAACATAGAGCACGTTGCTGTAAGCAAGCACATTCTCATTCAAAGTTGCAAGTTACTATGTAGGAACAAGTTTGTATAGGTATTTCAAAGATGCCCAGAACGGAGCTAAACTTGGTATGTCTCAAACTCCTAGAAATAACTTCATGCCCCATCTCCCTTACTTCCAGCTAGTAAGGATCACAGAATTCCTAACACAGTTTTGACACAGATTCCCAATTCGGGCATTTAGAACATATAGCACGTTGCTGTAAGCAAGCACATTCTCATTCAAAGTTGCAAGATACTATGTAGGAACAAGTTTGTATAGGTATTTCAAAGATTCCCAGAACTGAGCTAAACTTGGCATTTCTCTAACTCCTAGAAAAAACTTCATGCCCCAACTCCCTTACTTCCAGCTAGTAAGGATCACATAATTCCTAACAAAGTTTTGACATAGTTTCCCAATTCGGGCATTCAGAACATATAGCACGTTGCTGTAAGCAAGCACATTCTCATTCAAAGTTGCAAGTTACTATGTAGGAACAAGTTTGTATAGGTATTTCAAAGATGCCCAGAACTGAGCTAAACGTTGTATGATTCCAACTACAAGAAATAACTTCATGCCCCATCTCCCTTACTTCCAGCTAGTAAGGATCACATAATTCCTAACAAAGTTTTGACACAGATTCCCAATTCGGGCATTCAGAACATATAGCACGTTGCTGTAAGCAAGCACATTCTCATTCAAAGTTGCAAGTTACTATGTAGGAACAAGTTTGTATAGGTATTTCAAAGATGACTAGAACTGAGCTAAACGTTGTATGTCTCCAACTCCTAGAAATAACATCATGCCCCATCTCCCTTACTTCCATCTAGTAAGGATCACATAATTTCTAACAATGTTTTGACACAGATTCCCAATTCGGTCATTCAGAACATATAGCACGTTGCTGTAAGCAAGCACATTCTCATTCAAAGTTGCAAGTTACTATGTAGGAACAAGTTTGTATAGGTATTTCAAAGATGCCCAGAACTGAGCTAAACTTGGTATGTCTCCAACTCCTAGAAATAACTTCATGCCCCATCTCCCTTACTTCCAGCTAGTAAGGATCACATAATTCCTAACAAAGTTTTGACACAGTTTCCCAATTCGGGCATTCAGAACATATAGCACGTTGCTGTAAGCAAGCACATTCTCATTCAAAGTTGCAAGTTACTATATAGGAACAAGTTTGTATAGGTATTTCAAAGATGTCCAGAACTGAGCTAAACGTTGTATGTCTCCAACTCCTAGAAATAAATTCATGCCCCATCTCCCTTACTTCCAGCTAGTAAGGATCACATAATTCCTAACAAAGTTTTGACACAGATTCCCAATTCGGGCATTCAGAACATATAGCACGTTGCTGTAAGCAAGCACATTCTCATTCAAAGTTGCAAGTTACTATGTAGGAACAAGTTTGTATAGGTATTTCAAAGATGCCCAGAACTGAGCTAAACTTGGTATGTCTCCCACTCCTAGAAATAACGTCATGCCCCATCTCCCTTACTTCCAGCTAGTAAGGATCCCATAATTCCTAACAAAGTTTTGACACAGATTCCCAATTCGGGCATTCAGAACATATAGCACGTTGCTGTAAGCAAGCACATTCTCATTCAAAGTTGCAAGTTACTATGTAGGAACAAGTTTGTATAGGTATTTCAAATATGCCCAGAACTGAGCTAAACGTTGTATGATTCCAACTCCTAGAAATAACTTCATGCCCCATCTCCCTTACTTCCAGCTAGTAAGGATCACATAATTCCTAACAAAGTTTTGACACAGATTCCCAATTCGGGCATTCAGAACATATAGCACGTTGCTGTTAGCAAGCACATTCTCATTCAAAGTTGCAAGTTACTATGTAGGAACAAGTTTGTATAAGTATTTCAAAGATGCCCAGAACTGAGCTAAACTTGGTATGTCTCCAACTCCTAGAAATAACTTCATGCCCCATCTCCATTACTTCCAGCTAGTAAGGATCACATAATTCCTAACAAAGTTTTGACACAGTTTCCCAATTCGGGCATTCAGAACATATAGCACGTTGCTGTAAGCAAGCACATTCTCATTCAAAGTTGCAAGTTACTATATAGGAACAAGTTTGTATAGGTATTTCAAAGATGCCCAAAACTGAGCCAAACGTTGTATGTCTCCAACTCCTAGATATAACTTCATGCCCCATCTCCCTTACTTCCAGCTAGTAAGGATCACATAATTCCTAACAAAGTTTTGACACAGTTTCCCAATTCGGGCATTCAGAACATATAGCACGTTGCTGTAAGCAAGCACATTCTCATTCAAAGTTGCAAGTTACTATATAGGAACAAGTTTGTATAGGTATTTCAAAGATGTCCAGAACTGAGCTAAACGTTGTATGTCTCCAACTCCTAGAAATAAATTCATGCCCCATCTCCCTTACTTCCAGCTAGTAAGGATCACATAATTCCTAACAAAGTTTTGACACAGATTCCCAATTCGGGCATTCAGAACATATAGCACGTTGCTGTAAGCAAGCACATTCTCATTCAAAGTTGCAAGTTACTATGTAGGAACAAGTTTGTATAGGTATTTCAAAGATGCCCAGAACTGAGCTAAACTTGGTATGTCTCCCACTCCTAGAAATAACGTCATGCCCCATCTCCCTTACTTCCAGCTAGTAAGGATCCCATAATTCCTAACAAAGTTTTGACACAGATTCCCAATTCGGGCATTCAGAACATATAGCACGTTGCTGTAAGCAAGCACATTCTCATTCAAAGTTGCAAGTTACTATGTAGGAACAAGTTTGTATAGGTATTTCAAATATGCCCAGAACTGAGCTAAACGTTGTATGATTCCAACTCCTAGAAATAACTTCATGCCCCATCTCCCTTACTTCCAGCTAGTAAGGATCACATAATTCCTAACAAAGTTTTGACACAGATTCCCAATTCGGGCATTCAGAACATATAGCACGTTGCTGTTAGCAAGCACATTCTCATTCAAAGTTGCAAGTTACTATGTAGGAACAAGTTTGTATAGGTATTTCAAAGATGCCCAGAACTGAGCTAAACTTGGTATGTCTCCAACTCCTAGATATAACTTCATGCCCCAGCTCCCTAAATTCCAGCTTGTAAGGATCACATAATTCCTAACAAAGTTTTGACACAGATTCCCAATTCGGGCATTCAGAACATATAGCACGTTGCTGTTAGCAAGCACATTCTCATTCAAAGTTGCAAGTTACTATGTAGGAACAAGTTTGTATAGGTATTTCAAAGATGCCTAGAACTGAGCTAAACGTTGTATGTCTCCAACTCCTAGAAATAACATCATGCCCCATCTCCCTTACTTCCATCTAGTAAGGATCACATAATTTCTAACAATGTTTTGAAACAGATTCCCAATTCGGGCATTCAGAACATATAGCACGTTGCTGTAAGCAAGCACATTCTCATTCAATGTTGCAAGTTACTATGTAGGAACAAGTTTGTATAAGTATTTCAAAGATGCCCAGAACTGAGCTAAAGTGGGTATGTCTCCAACTCCTAGAAACAACATCATGCCCCATCTTCCTTACTTCCAGCTAGTAAGGATCACATAATTCCTAACAAAGTTTTGACACAGATTCCCAATTCGGTCATTCAGAACATATAGCACGTTGCTGTAAGCAAGCACATTCTCATTCAAAGTTGCAAGTTACTATGTAGGAACAAGTTTGTATAGGTATTTCAAAGATGCCCAGAACTGAGCTAAACTTGGTATGTCTCCAACTCCTAGAAATAACTTCATGCCCCATCTCCCTTACTTCCAGCTAGTAAGGGTCACATAATTCCTAAAAAAGTTTTGACACAGATTCCCATTTCGGGCATTCAGAACATATAGCACGTTGCTGTAAGCAAGCACATTCTCATTCAAAGTTGCAAGTTACTATGTAGGAACAAGTTTGTATACGTATTTCAATGATGCCCAGAACTGAGCTAAACGTTGTATGATTCCAACTCCTAGAAATAACTTCATGCCCCATCGCCCTTACTTCCAGCTAGTAAGGATCACATAATTCCTAACAAAGTTTTGACACAGATTCCCAATTCGGGCATTCAGAACATATAGCACGTTGCTGTAAGCAAGCACATTCTCATTCAAAGTTGCAAGTTACTATGTAGGAACAAGTTTGTATAGGTATTTCAAAGATGCCCAGAAATGAGCTAATCTTGGCATGTCTCCAACTCCTAGAAATAACTTCATGCCCCATCTCCCTTACTTCCAGCTAGTAAGGATCACATAATTCCTAACAAAGTTTTGACACAGTCTCCCAATTCGGGCATTCAGAACATATAGCACGTTGCTGTAAGCAAGCAAATTCTCATTCAAAGTTGCAAGTTACTATGTAGGAACAAGTTTGTATAGGTATTTCAAAGATGCCCAGAACTGAGCTAAACTTGGTATGTCTCCAACTCCTAGAAATAACTTCATGCCCCATCTCCATTACTCCCAGCTTGTAAGGGTCACATAATTCCTAACAAAGTTTTGACACAGATTCCCAATTCGGGCATTCAGAACATATAGCACGTTGCTGTAAGCAAGCACATTCTCATTCAAAGTTGCAAGTTACTATGTAGGAACAAGTTTGTATAGGTATTTCAAAGATGCCCAGAACTGAGCTAAACTTGGTATGTCTCAAACTCCTAGAAATAACTTCATGCCCCATCTCCCTTACTTCCATCTAGTAAGGATCACATAATTCCTAACAAAGTTTTGACACAGATTCCCAATTCGGGCATTCAGAACATTTAGCACGTTGCTGTAAGCAAGCACATTCTCATTCAAAGTTGCAAGTTACTATGTAGGAACAAGTTTGTATAGGTATTTCAAAGATGCCCAGAACTGAGCTAATCTTGGTATGTCTCCAACTCCTAGAAATAACTTCATGCCCCATCTCCCTTACTTCCAGCTAGTAAGGATCACATAATTCCTAACAAAGTTTTGACACAGATTCCCAATTCGGGCATTCAGAACATATAGCACGTTGCTGTAAGCAAGCACATTCTCATTCAAAGTTGCAAGTTACTATGTAGGAACAAGTTTGTATAGGTATTTCAAAGATGCCCAGAACTGAGCTAAATGTTGTATGATTCCAATTCCTAGAAATAACTTCATGCCCCATCTCCCGTACTTCCAGCTAGTAAGGATCACATAATTCCTAACAAACTTTTGACACAGATTCCCAATTCGGGCATTCAGAACATATAGCACGTTGCTGTAAGCAAGCACATTCTCATTCAAAGTTGCAAGTTACTATGTAGGAACAAGTTTGTATAGGTATTTCAAAGATGCCCAGAAATGAGCTAAACTTGGTATGTCTCCTACTCATAGAAATAACTTCATGCCCCATCTCCCTTACTTCCAGCTAGTAAGGATCACATAATTCCTAACAAAGTTTTGACACAGATTCCCAATTCGGGCATTCAGAACATATAGCACGTTGCTGTAAGCAAGCACATTCTCATTCAATGTTGCAAGTTACTATGTAGGAACAAGTTTGTAAAGGTATTTCAAAGATGCCCAGAACTGAGCTAAACGTTGTAAGATTCCAACTACAAGAAATAACTTCATGCCCCATCTCCCTTACTTCCAGCTCGTAAGGATCACATTATTCCTAACAAAGTTTTGACACAGATTCCCAATTCGGGCATTCAGAACATATAGCACGTTGCTGTAAGCAAGCACATTCTCATTCAAAGTTGCAAGTTACTATGTAGGAACAAGTTTGTATAGGTATTTCATAGATGCCCAGAACTGAGCTAAACTTGGTATGTCTCCAACTCCTAGAAATAACTTCATGCCCCATCTCCCTAAATTCAAGCTTGTAAGGATCACATAATTCCTAACAAAATTTTGACACATATTCCCAATTCGGGCATTCAGAACATAAAGCACGTTGCTGTAAGCAAGCACATTCTCATTCAAAGTTGCAAGTTACTATGTAGGAACAAGTTTGTATAGGTATTTCAAAGATACCTAGAACTGAGCTAAACTTGGTATGTCTCCAACTCCTAGAAATAACATCATGCCCCATATCCCTTACTTCCATCTAGTAAGGATCACATAATTTCTAACAATGTTTTGAAACAGATTCCCAATTCGGGCATTCAGAACATATAGCACGTTGCTGTAAGCCAGCACATTCTCATTCAATGTTGCAAGTTACTATGTAGGAACAAGTTTGTATAAGTATTTCAAAGATGCCCAGAACTGAGCTAAACTTGGTATGTCTCCAACTCCTAGAAATAACTTCATGCCCCATCTCCATTACTTCCAGCTAGTAAGGATCACATAATTCCTAACAAAGTTTTGACACAGTTTCCCAATTCGGGCATTCAGAACATATAGCACGTTGCTGTAAGCAAGCACATTCTCATTCAAAGTTGCAAGTTACTATATAGGAACAAGTTTGTATAGGTATTTCAAAGATGCCCAAAACTGAGCTAAACGTTGTATGTCTCCAACTCCTAGATATAACTTCATGCCCCATCTCCCTTACTTCCAGCTAGTAAGGATCACATAATTCCTAAAAAAGTTTTGACACAGATTCCCAATTCGGGCATTCAGAACATATAGCACGTTGCTGTAAGCAAGCACATTCTCATTCAAAGTTGCAAGTTACTATGTAGGAACAAGTTTGTATAGGTATTTCAAAGATGCCCAGAACTGAGCTAAATGTTGTATGATTCCAACTCCTAGAAATAACTTCATGCCCCATCTCCCTTACTTCCAGCTAGTAAGGATCACATAATTCCTAACAAAGTTTTGACACAGATTCCCAATTCGGGCATTCAGAATATATAGCACGTTGCTGTAAGCAAGCACATTCTCATTCAAAGTTGCAAGTTACTATGTAGGAACAAGTTTGTATAGGTATTTCAAAGATGCCCAGAAATGAGCTAAACTTGGTATGTCTCCAACTCCTAGAAATAACTTCATGCCCCATCTCCCTTACTTCCAGCTAGTAACTATCACATAATTCCTAACAAAGTTTTGACACAGTTTCCCAATTCGGGCATTCAGAACATATAGCACGTTGCTGTAAGCAAACACATTCTCATTCAAAGTTGCAAGTTAATATGTAGGAACAAGTTTGTATAGGTATTTCAAAGATGCCCAGAACTGAGCTAAACTTGGTATGTCTCCAACTCCTAGAAATAACTTCATGCCCCATCTCCATTACTTCCAGCTAGTAAGGGTCACATAATTCCTAACAAAGTTTTGACACAGATTCCCAATTCGGGCATTCAGAACATATAGCACGTTGCTGTAAGCAAGCACATTCTCATTCAAAGTTGCAAATTACTATGTAGGAACAAGTTTGTATAGGTATTTCAAAGATGCCCAGAACTGAGCTAAACTTGGTATGTCTCCAACTCCTAGAAATAACTTCATGCCCCATCTCCCTTACTTCCAGCTAGTAAGGATCACATAATTCCTAACAAAGTTTTGACACAGATTCCCAATTCGGGCATTCAGAACATATAGCACGTTGCTGTAAGCAAGCACATTCTCATTCAAAGTTGCAAGATACTATGTAGGAACAAGTTTGTATAGGTATTTCAAAGATGCCCAGAACTGAGCTAAACTTGGTATGTCTCCAACTCCTAGAAATAACTTCATGCCCCATCTCCCTTACTTCCATCTAGTAAGGATCACATAATTCCTAACAAAGTTTTGACACAGATTCCCAATTCGGGCATTCAGAACATTTAGCACGTTGCTGTAAGCAAGCACATTCTCATTCAAAGTTGCAAGTTACTATGTAGGAACAAGTTTGTATAGGTATTTCAAAGATGCCCAGAACTGAGCTAAACTTGGTATGTCTCCAACTCCTAGAAATAACTTCATGCCCCATCTCCCTTACTTCCAGCTAGTAAGGATCACATAATTCCTAACAAAGTTTTGACACAGATTCCCAATTCGGGCATTCAGAACATATAGCACGTTGCTGTAAGCAAGCACATTCTCATTCAAAGTTGCAAGTTACTATGTAGGAACAAGTTTGTATAGGTATTTCAAAGATGCCCAGAACTGAGCTAAACGTTGTATGATTCCAATTCCTAGAAATAACTTCATGCCCCATCTCCCGTACTTCCAGCTAGTAAGGATCACATAATTCCTAACAAAGTTTTGACACAGATTCCCAATTCGGGCATTCAGAACATATAGCACGTTGCTGTAAGCAAGCACATTCTCATTCAAAGTTGCAAGTTACTATGTAGGAACAAGTTTGTATAGATATTTCAAAGATGCCCAGAAATGAGCTAAACTTGGTATGTCTCCTACTCATAGAAATAACTTCATGCCCCATCTCCCTTACTTCCAGCTAGTAAGGATCACATAATTCCTAACAAAGTTTTGACACAGATTCCCAATTCGGGCATTCAGAACATATAGCACGTTGCTGTAAGCAAGCACATTCTCATTCAAAGTTGCAAGTTACTATGTAGGAACAAGTTTGTATAGGTATTTCAAAGATGCCCAGAACTGAGCTAAACTTGGTATGTCTCCAACTCCTAGAAATAACTTCATGCCCCATCTCCATTACTTCCAGCTCGTAAGGATCACATAATTCCTAACAAAGTTTTGACACAGTTTCCCAATTCGGGCATTCAGAACATATAGCACGTTGCTGTAAGCAAGCACATTCTCATTCAAAGTTGCAAGTTACTATGTAGGAACAAGTTTGTATAGGTATTTCAAATATGCCCAGAACTGAGCTAAACTTGGTATGTCTCCAACTCCTAGAAATAACTTCATGCCCCATCTCCCTTACTTCCAGCTAGTAAGGATCACATAATTCCTAACAAAGTTTTGACACAGATTCCCAATTCGGGCATTCAGAACATATAGCACGTTGCTGTAAGCAAGCACATTCTCATTCAAAGTTGCAAGATACTATGTAGGAACAAGTTTGTATAGGTATTTCAAAGATGCCCAGAACTGACCTAAAGTGGGTATGTGTCCAACTCCTAGAAATAACTTCATGCCCCATCTCCCTTACTTCCAGCTAGTAAGGATCACATAATTCCTAACAAAGTTTTGACAAGGATTCCCAATTCCGGCATTCAGAACACATAGCACGTTGCTGTAAGCAAGCACATTCTCATTCAAAGTTGCAAGTTACTATGTAGGAACAAGTTTGTATAGGTATTTCAAAGATGCCCAGAACTGAGATAAACTTGGTATGTCTCCAACTCCTAGAAATAACTTCATGCCCCATCTCCCTTACTTCCAGCTAGTAAGGATCACATAATTCCTAACAAAGTTTTGACACAGTTTCCCAATTCGGGCATTCAGAACATATAGCACGTTGCTGTAAGCAAGCACATTCTCATTCATAGTTGCAAGTTACTATGTAGGAACAAGTTTGTATAGGTATTTCAAATATGCCCAGAACTGAGCTAAACTTGGTATGTCTCCAACTCCTAGAAATAACTTCATGCCCCATCTCCCTTACTTCCAGCTAGTAAGGATCACATAATTCCTAACAAAGTTTTGACACAGATTCCCAATTCGGGCATTCAGAACATATAGCACGTTGCTGTAAGCAAGCACATTCTCATTCAAAGTTGCAAGTTACTATGTAGGAACAAGTTTGTATAGGTATTTCAAAGATGCCCAGAACTGACCTAAAGTGGGTATGTGTCCAACTCCTAGAAATAACTTCATGCCCCATCTCCCTTACTTCCAGCTAGTAAGGATCACATAATTCCTAACAAAGTTTTGACACAGATTCCCAATTCCGGCATTCAGAACACATAGCACGTTGCTGTAAGCAAGCAAATTCTCATTCAAAGTTGCAAGTTACTATGTAGGAACAAGTTTGTATAGGTATTTCAAAGATGCCCAGAACTGAGCTAAACTTGGTATGTCTCCAACTCCTAGAAATAACTTCATGCCCCATCTCCCTTACTTTCAGCTAGTAAGGATCACATAATTTCTAACAAAGATTTGACACAGATTCCCAATTCGGGCATTCAGAACATATAGCACGTTGCTGTAAGCAAGCACATTCGCATTCATAGTTGCAAGTTACTATGTAGGAACAAGTTTGTATAGGTATTTCAAAGATGCCCAGAACTGAGCTAAACGTTGTGTGTCTCCAACTCCTAGAAATAACTTCATGCCCCATCTCCCTTACTTCCATCTAGTAAGGATCACATAATTCCTAACAAAGTTTTGACACAGATTCCCAATTCGGGCATTCAGAACATTTAGCACGTTGCTGTAAGCAAGCACATTCTCATTCAAAGTTGCAAGTTACTATGTAGGAACAAGTTTGTATAGGTATTTCAAAGATGCCCAGAACTGAGCTAAACTTGGTATGTCTCCAACTCCTAGAAATAACTTCATGCCCCATCTCCCTTACTTCCAGCTAGTAAGGATCACAGAATTCCTAACAAAGATTTGACACAGATTCCCAATTCGGGCATTCAGAACATATAGCACGTTGCTGTAAGCAAGCACATTCTCATTCAAAGTTGCAAGTTACTATGTAGGAACAAGTTTGTATAGGTATTTCAAAGATGCCCAGAACTGAGCTAAACGTTGTATGATTCCAATTCCTAGAAATAACTTCATGCCCCATCTCCCGTACTTCCAGCTAGTAAGGATCACATAATTCCTAACAAAGTTTTGACACAGATTCCCAATTCGGGCATTCAGAACATATAGCACGTTGCTGTAAGCAAGCACATTTTCATTCAAAGTTGCAAGTTACTATGTAGGAACAAGTTTGTATAGGTATTTCAAAGATGCCCAGAAATGAGCTAAACTTGGTATGTCTCCTACTCATAGAAATAACTTCATGCCCCATCTCCCTTACTTCCAGCTAGTAAGGATCACATAATTCCTAACAAAGTTTTGACACAGATTCCCAATTCGGGCATTCAGAACATATAGCACGTTGCTGTAAGCAAGCACATTCTCATTCAAAGTTGCAAGTTACTATGTAGGAACAAGTTTGTATAGGTATTTCAAAGATGCCCAGAACTGAGCTAAACTTGGTATGTCTCCAACTCCTAGAAATAACTTCATGCCCCATCTCCATTACTTCCAGCTCGTAAGGATCACATAATTCCTAACAAACTTTTGACACAGTTTCCCAATTCGGGCATTCAGAACATATAGCACGTTGCTGTAAGCAAGCACATTCTCATTCAAAGTTGCAAGTTACTATGTAGGAACAAGTTTGTATAGGTATTTCAAATATGCCCAGAACTGAGCTAAACTTGGTATGTCTCCAACTCCTAGAAATAACTTCATGCCCCATCTCCCTTACTTCCAGCTAGTAAGGATCACATAATTCCTAACAAAGTTTTGACACAGATTCCCAATTCGGGCATTCAGAACATATAGCACGTTGCTGTAAGCAAGCACATTCTCATTCAAAGTTGCAAGTTACTATGTAGGAACAAGTTTGTATAGGTATTTCAAAGATGCCCAGAACTGACCTAAAGTGGGTATGTGTCCAACTCCTAGAAATAACTTCATGCCCCATCTCCCTTACTTCCAGCTAGTAAGGATCACATAATTCCTAACAAAGTTTTGACACAGATTCCCAATTCCGGCATTCAGAACACATAGCACGTTGCTGTAAGGAAGCACATTCTCATTCAAAGTTGCAAGTTACTATGTAGGAACAAGTTTGTATAGGTATTTCAAAGATGCCCAGAACTGAGCTAAACTTGGTATGTCTCCAACTCCTAGAAATAACTTCATGCCCCATCTCCCTTACTTCCAGCTAGTAAGGATCACATAATTCCTAACAAAGTTTTGACACAGATTCCCAATTCGGGCAATCAGAACATATAGCACGTTGCTGTAAGCAAGCACATTCTCATTCAAAGTTGCAAGTTACTATGTAGGAACAAGTTTGTATAGGTATTTCAAAGATGCCCAGAACTGTGCTAAACATGGTATGTGTCCAACTCCTAGAAATAACTTCATGCCCCAACTCCCTTACTTCCAGCTAGTAAGGATCACATAATTCCTAACAAAGTTTTGAAACAGATTCCCAATTCGGGCATTCAGAACATATAGCACGTTGCTGTAAGCAAGCACATTCTGATTCAAAATTGCAAGTTACTATGTAGGAACAAGTTTGTATAGGTATTTGAAAGATGCCCAGAACTGAGCTAAACTTGGTATGTCTCAAACTCCCAGAAATAACTTCATGCCCCATCTCCCTTACTTCCAGCTAGTAAGGATCACATAATTCCTAACAAAGTTTGACACAGATTCCCAATTCGGGCATTCAGAACATATAGCACGTTGCTGTAAGCAAGCACATTCTCATTCAAAGTTGCAAGTTACTATGTAGGAACAAGTTTGTATAGGTATTTCAAAGATGCCCAGAACTGAGCTAAACGTTGTATGTCTCCAACTCCTAGATATAACTTCATGCCCCATCTCCCTTACTTCCAGCTAGTAAGGATCACATAATTTCTAACAAAGATTAGACACAGATTCCCAATTCGGGCATTCAGAACATATAGCACGTTGCTGTAAGCAAGCACATTCGCATTCAAAGTTGCAAGTTACTATGTAGGAACAAGTTTGTATAGGTATTTCAAAGATGCCCAGAACTGAGCTAAACGTTGTATGTCTCCAACTCCTAGATATAACTTCATGCCCCATCTCCCTTACTTCCAGCTGGTAAGGATCACATAATTCCTAACAAAGTTTTGACACCGATTCCCAATTCGGGCATTCAGAACATATAGCATTTTGCTTTAAGCAAGCACTTTCTCTTTACAAGTAGCAAGTTACTATGTAGGAACAAGTTTGTATAGGTATTTCAAAGATGCCCAGAACTGTGCTAAACTTGGTATGTGTCCAACTCCTAGAAATAACTTCATGCCCCATCTCCCTTACTTCCAGCTAGTAAGGATCACATAATTCCTAAAAAAGTTTTGACACAGATTCCCAATTCGGGCAATCAGAACATATAGCACGTTGCTGTAAGCAAGCACATTCTCATTCAAAGTTGCAAGTTACTATGTAGGAACAAGTTTGTATAGGTATTTCAAAGATGCCCAGAACTGTGCTAAACTTGGTATGTGTCCAACTCCTAGAAATAACTTCATGCCCCAACTCCCTTACTTCCAGCTAGTAAGGATTACATAATTCCTAACAAAGTTTTGACACAGATTCCCAATTCGGGCATTCAGAACATATAGCACGTTGCTGTAAGCAAGCACATTCTGATTCAAAATTGCAAGTTACTATGTATGAACAAGTTTGTATAGGTATTTGAAAGATGCCCAGAACTGAGCTAAACTTGGTATGTCTCAAACTCCCTAAAATAACTTCATGCCCCATCTCCCTTACTTCCAGCTAGTAAGGATCACATAATTCCTAACAAAGTTTGACACAGATTCCCAATTCGGGCATTCAGAACATATAGCACGTTGCTGTAAGCAAGCACATTCTCATTCAAAGTTGCAAGTTACTATGTAGGAACAAGTTTGTATAGGTATTTCAAAGATGCCCAGAACTGAGCTAAACGTTGTATGTCTCCAACTCCTAGATATAACTTCATGCCCCATCTCCCTTACTTCCAGCTAGTAAGGATCACATAATTTCTAACAAAGATTTGACACAGATTCCCAATTCGGGCATTCAGAATATATAGCACGTTGCTGTAAGCACGCACATTCGCATTCATAGTTGCAAGTTACTATGTAGGAACAAGTTTGTATAGGTATTTCAAAGATGCCCAGAACTGAGCTAAACGTTGTGTGTCTCCAACTCCTAGAATTAACTTCATGCCCCATCTCCTTTACTTCCAGCTGGTAAGGATCACATAATTCCTAACAAAGTTTTGACACCGATTCCCAATTCGGGCATTCAAAACATATAGCATGTTGCTTTAAGCAAGCACTTTCTCTTTACAAGTAGCAAGTTACTATGTAGGAACAAGTTTGTATAGGTATTTCAAAGATGCCCAGAACTGAGCTAAACTTGGTATGTCTCCAACTCCTAGAAATAACTTCATGCCCCATCTCCCTTACTTCCAACTAGTAAGGATCACATAATTCCTAACAAAGTTTTGACACAGATTCCCAATTCGGGCATTCAGAACATATAGCACGTTGCTGTAAGCAAGCACATTCTCATTCAAAGTTGCAAGTTACTATGTAGGAACAAGTTTGTATAGTTATTTCAAAGATGCCCAGAACTGAGCTAAACTTGGTATGTCTCCAACTCCTAGAAATAACTTCATGCCCCATCTCCCTTACTTCCAGCTAGTAAGGATCACATAATTCCTAACACAGTTTTGACAAAGATTCCCAATTCGGGCATTCAGAACATATAGCACGTTGCTGTAAGCAAGCACATTCTCATTCAAAGTTGCAAGTTACTATGTAGGAACAAGTTTGTATAGGTATTTCAAAGATGCCCAGAACTGAGCTAAACGTTGTATGTCTCCAACTCCTAGATATAACTTCATGCCCCATCTCCCTTACTTCCATCTAGTAAGGATCACATAATTTCTAACAAAGTTTTGACACAGATTCCCAAATCGGGGATTCAGAACATATAGCACGTTGCTGTAAGCAAACACATTCTCATTCAAAGTTGCAAGTTGCTATGTAGGAACAAGTTTGTATAGGTATTTCAAAGATGCCCAGAACTGTGCTAAACTTGGTATGTCTCCAACTCCTAGAAGTAACTTCAAGCCCCATCTCCCTTACTTCCAGCTGGTAAGGATCACATAATTCCTAACAAAGTTTTGACACCGATTCCCAATTCGGGCATTCAGAACATATAGCATTTTGCTTTAAGCAAGCACTTTCTCTTTACAAGTAGCAAGTTACTATGTAGGAACAAGTTTGTATAGGTATTTCAAAGATGCCCAGAACTGTGCTAAACTTGGTATGTTTCCAACTTCTAGAAATAACTTCATGCACCATCTCCCTTAATTCCAGCTAGTAAGGATCACATAATTCCTAACAAAGTTTTGACACAGATTCCCAATTCGGGCTTCCAGAACATATAGCACGTTGCTGTAAGCAAGCACATTCTCATTCAAAGTTGCAAGTTACTATGTAGGAACAAGTTTGTATAGGTATTTCAAAGATGCCAAGAACTGAGCTAAACGTTGTATGTCTCCAACTCCTAGAAATAACTTCATGCCCCATCTCCCTTATTCCAGCTACTAAGGATCACATAATTCCTAACAAAGTTTTGACACAGATTCCCTATTCGGGCATTCAGAACATATAGCACGTTGCTGTAAGCAAGCACATTCTCCTTCAAAGTTGCAAGTTATTATGTAGGAACAAGTTTGTATAGCTATTTCAATGATTCCCAGAACTGAGCTAAACTTGGCATTTCTCTAACTCCTAGAAATAACTTCATGCCCCAACTCCCTTACTTCCAGCTAGTAAGGATCACATAATTCCTAACAAAGTTTTGACATAGTTTCCCAATTCGGGCATTCAGAACACATAGCACGTTGCTGTAAGCAAGCACATTCTCATTCAAAGTTGCAAGTTACTATGTAGGAACAAGTTTGTACAGGTATTTCAAAGATGCCCAGAACTGAGCTAAACTTGGTATGTCTCCAACTCCTAGAAATAACTTCATGCCCCATCTCCCTTACTTCCAGCTAGTAAGGATCACAGAATTCCTAACACAGTTTTGACACAGATTCCCAATTCGGGCATTCAGAACATATAGCACGTTGCTGTAAGCAAGCACATTCTCATTCAATGTTGCAAGTTACTATGTAGGAACAAGTTTGTATAAGTATTTCAAAGATGCCCAGAACTGAGCTAAAGTGGGTATGTCTCCAACTCCTAGAAATAACTTCATGCCCCATCTCCATTACTTCCAGGTAGTAAGGATCACATAATTCCTAACAAAGTTTTGACACAGATTCCCAATTCGGTCATTCAGAACATATAGCACGTTGCTGTAAGCAAGCACATTCTCATTCAAAGTTGCAAGTTACTATGTAGGAACAAGTTTGTATAGGTATTTCAAAGATGCCCAGAACTGAGCTAAACTTGGTATGTCTCCAACTCCTAGAAATAACTTCATGCCCCATCTCCATTACTTCCAGGTAGTAAGGATCACATAATTCCTAACAAAGATTTGACACAGTTTCCCAATTCGGGCATTCAGAACATATAGCACGTTGCTGTAAGCAAGCACATTCTCATTCAAAGTTGCAAGTTACTATGTAGGAACAAGTTTGTATAGGTATTTCAAAGATGCCCAGAACTGAGGTAAAGTGGGTATGTCTCCAACTCCTAGAAATAACTTCATGCCCCATCTCCCTTACTTCCAGCTAGTAAGGATCACATAATTCCTAACAAAGTTTTGACACAGATTGCCAATTCGGGCATTCAGAACATATAGCACGTTGCTGTAAGCAAGCACATTCTCATTCAAAGTTGCAATTTACTATGTAGGAACAAGTTTGTATAGGTATTTCAAAGATGCCCAGAACTGAGCTAAACGTTGTATGTCTCCAACTCCTAGAAATAACTTAATGCCCCATCTCCCTTACTGCCAGCTAGTAAGGATCACATAATTCCTAACAAAGTTTTGACACAGATTCCCAATTCGGGCATTCAGAACATATAGCCCGTTGCTGTAAGCAAGCACATTCTCATTCAAAGTTGCAAGTTACTATGTAGGAACAAGTTTGTATAGGTATTTCAAAGATGCCCAGAACTGAGATAAACGTTGTCTGTCTCCAACGCCTAGAAATAACTTCATGACCGATCTCCCTTACTTCCAGCTAGTAAGGATCACATAATTCCTAACAAAGTTTTGACACAGATTCCCAATTCGGGCATTCAGAACATATAGCACGTTGCTGTAAGTAAACACATTCTCATTCAAAGTTGCAAGTTACTATGTAAGAACAAGTTTGTATAGGACATTCAAAGATGCCCAGAACTGAGCTAAACTTGGTATATCTCCAACTCCTAGAAATAACTTCATGCCCCATCTCCCTTACTTCCAGCTAGTAAGGATCACATAGTTCCTAACAAAGTTTTGACACAGATTCCCAATTCGGGCATTCAGAACATGTAGCACGTTGCTGTAAGCAAGCACATTCTCATTCAAAGTTGCAAGTTACTATGTAGGAACAAGTTTGTATAAGTATTTCAAAGATGCCCAGATCTGTGCTAAACTTGCTATGTGTCCATCTCCTAGAAATAACTTCATGCCCCATCTCTCTTACTTCCAGCTAGTAAGGATCACATAATTCCTAACAATGTTTTGACACAGATTCCCAATTCGGGCATTCTGAACATATAGCACGTTGCTGTAAGCAAGCACATTCTCATTCAAAGTTGCAAGTTACTATGTAGGAACAAGTTTGTATAGGTATTTCAAAGATGCCCAGAACTGAGCTAAACTTGGTATGTCTCCAACTCCTAGAAATAACTTCATGCCCCATCACCCTTACTTCCAGCTAGTAAGGATCACATAATTCCTAACAAAGTTTTGACACAGATTCCCAATTCGGGCATTCAGAACATATAGCACGTTGCTGTAAGCAAGCACATTCTCATTCAAAGTTGCAAGTTACTATGTAGGAACAAGTTTGTATAGGTATTTCAAAGATGCCCGGAACTGAGCTAAACGTTGTATGTCTCCAACTCCTAGAAATAACTTCATGCCTCATCTCCCTTACTTCCAGCTAGTAAGGATCACATAATTCCTAACAAACTTGTGACACATATTCCCAAATTGGGCATTCAGAACATGTAGCACGTTGCTGTAAGCAAGCACATTCTCATTGAAATTTGCAAGTTACTATGTAGGAACAAGTTTGTATAGGACTTTCAAAGATGCCCTGAACTGAGCTAAACTTGGTATATCTCCAACTCCTAGAAATAACTTGATGCCCCATCTCCCTTAATTCCAGCTAGTAAGGATCACATATTTCCTAACAAAGTTTTGACACAGATTCCCAATTCGAGCATTCAGAACATGTAGCACGTTGCTGTAAGCAAGCACATTCTCATTCAAAGTTGCAAATTACTATGTAGGAACAAGTTTGGTTAGGTATTTCAAAGATGCCCAGATCTGTGCTAAACTTGGTATGTGTCCATCTCCTAGAAATAACTTCATGCCCCATCTCCCTTACTTCCAGCTAGTAAGGATCACATAATATTCCTAACAAAGTTTTGACACAGATTCCCAATTCGGTCATTCAGAACATATAGCACGTTGCTGTAAGCAAGCACATTCTCCTTCAAAATTGCAAGTTACTATGTAGGAACAAGTTTGTATAGGTATTTCAAAGATACCCAGATCTGAGCTAAACTTGGTATGTCTCCAACTCCTAGAAATAACTTCTTGCCCCATCTCCCTTACTTCCAGCTAGTATGGATCACATAATTTCTAACAAAGATTTCACACAGATTCCCAATTCGGGCATTCAGAACATATAGCACGTTGCTGTAAGCAAACACATTCTCATTCAAAGTTGCAAGTTACTATGTAGGAACAAGTTTGTATAGGTATTTCAAAGATGCCCAGACCTGAGCTAAACTTTGTATGTCTCCAACTCCTAGAAATAACTTCATGCCTCATCTCCCTTACTTCCAGCTAGTAAGGATCACATAATTCCTAATAATGTTTTGACACAGATTCCCAATTCGGGCATTCAGAACATCTAGCACGTTGCTGTAAGCAAGCACATTCTCATTCAAAGTTGCAAGTTACTATGTAGGAACAAGTTTGTATAGGTATTTCAAAGATGCCCAGAACTGAGCTAAACGTTGTATGTCTCCAACGCCTAGAAATAACTTCATGACCGATCTCCCTTACTTCCAGCTAGTAAGGATCACATAATTCCTAACAAAGTTTTGACACAGATTCCCAATTCGGGCATTCAGAACATATAGCACGTTGCTGTAAGCAAGCACATTCTCATTCAAAGTTACAAGTTACTATGTAGGAACAAGTTTGTATAGGACTTTCAAAGATGCCCAGAACTGAGCTAAATTGGGTATGTCTCCAACTCCTAGAAATAACTTCATGCCCCATCTCCCTTACTTCCATCTAGTAAGGATCACATAATTTCTAACAAAGTTTTGACACAGATTCCCAATTCGGGCATTCAGAATATATAGCACGTTGCTGTAAGCAAGCACATTCTCATTCAAAGTTGCAAGATACTATGTAGGAACAAGTTTGCATAGGTATTTCAAAGATGCCCAGAACTGAGCTAAACGTTGTGTGTCTCCAACTCCTAGAAATAACTTCATGCTCCATGTCCCTTACATCAATCTAGTAAGGATCACATAATTCCTAACAAAGTTTTGACACAGATTCACAGTTCGGGCATTCAGAACATATAGCTCGTTGCTGTAAGCAAGCACATTCTCATTCAAAGTTGCAGGTTACTATGTAGTAACAAGTTTGTATAGGTATTTCAAAGATGCCCAGAACTGAGCTAAACTTGGTATGTCTCCACCTCCTAGAGATAACTTCATGCCCCATCTCCCTTACTTCCAGCTAGTAAGGATCACATAATTCCTAACAAAGTTTTGACACAGATTCCCAATTCGAGCCTTCAGAACATATAGCACGTTGCTGTAAGCAAGCACATTCTCATTCAAAGTTGCAAGTTACTATGTAGGAACAAGTATGTATAGGTATTTCAAAGTTGCCCAGAACTGAGCTAAACTTGGTATGTGTCCAACTCCTAGATATAACTTCATGACCCATCTCCCTTACTTCCAGCTAGTAAGGATCACATAATTTCTAACAAAGATTTGACACAGATTCCCAATTCGGGCACTCAGAACATATAGCACGTTGCTGTAAGCAAGCACATTCTCATTCAAAGTTGCAAGTTACTATCTAGGAACAAGTTTGTATAGGACTTTCAAAGATGCCCAGAACTGAGCTAAAGTGGTTATGTCTCCAACTCCTAGAAATAACTTCATGCCCCATCTCCCTTACTTCCAGCTAGTAAGGAAGACACATAATATTCCTAACAAAGTTTTGACACAGATTCCCAATTCGGGCATTCAGAACATATAGCACGTTGCTGTAAGCAAGCACATTCTCATTCAAAGTTGCAAGTTACTATGTAGGAACAGGTTTGTATAGGTATTTCAAAGATGCCCAGAACTGAGCTAAACTTGGTATGTCTCCAACTCCTAGAAATAACTTCATGCCCCATCTCCCTTACTTCCAGCTAGTAAGGATCACATAATTCCTAACAAAGTTTTGACACAGATTCCCAATTCGGGCATTCAGAACTTATAGCACGTTGCTGTAAGCAAGCTCATTCTCATTCAAAGTTGCAAGTTACTATGTAGGAACCAGTTTGTACAGGAATTTCAATGATGCCCAGAACTGAGCTAAAGTGGGTATGTCTCCAACTCCTAGAAATATCTTCATACCCCATCTGCCTTACTTCCAGCTAGTAAGGATCACATAATTCCTAACAAAGTTTTGACACAGATTCACAGTTCGGGCATTCAGAACATATAGCACGTTGCTGTAAGCAAGCACATTCTCATTCAAAGTTGCAAGTTACTATGTAGGAACAAGTTTGTATAGGTATTTCAAAGATGCCCAGAACTGAGCTAAACGTTGTATGTCTCCAACTCCTAGAAATAACTTCATGCCCCATCTCAATTACTTCCAGATAGTAAGGATCACATAATTCCTAACAAAGTTTTGACACAGATTCCCAATTCGGGCCTTCAGAACATATAGCACGTTGCTGTAAGCAAGCACATTCTCATTCAAAGTTGCAAGTTACTATGTAGGAACAAGTTTGTATAGGTATTTCAAAGATGCCCAGAACTGAGCTAAACTTGGTATGTGTCCAACTCCTAGTAATAACTTCATGCCCCATCTCCCTTACTTCCAGCTAGTAAGGATCACATAATTCCTAACAAACTTTTGACACAGATTCCCAATTCGGGCATTCAGAACATATAGCACGTTGCTGTAAGCAAGCACATTCTCATTCAAAGTTACAAGTTACTATGTAGGAACAAGTTTGTATAGGACTTTCAAAGATGCCCAGAACTGAGCTAAAGTGGGTATGTCTCCAACTCCTAGAAATAACTTCATGCCCCATCTCCCTTACTTCCAGCTAGTAAGGATCACATAATATTCCTAACAAAGTTTTGACACAGATTCCCAATTCGGGCATTCAGAACATATAGCACGTTGCTGTAAGCAAGCACATTCTCATTCAAAGTTGCAAGTTACTATGAAGGAACAAGTTTGTATAGGTATTTCAAAGATGCCCAGAACTGTGCTAAACTTGATATGTCTCCAACTCCTAGAAATAACTTCATGCCCCATCTCCCTTACTTCCAGCTAGTAAGGATCACATAATTCCTAACAAAGTTTTGACACAGATTCCCAATTCGGGCATTCAGAACTTATAGCACGTTGCTGTAAGCAAGCACAATCTCATTCAAAGTTGCAAGTTACTATGTAGGAACAAGTTTGTATAGGTATTTCAAAGATGCCCAGAACTGAGCTAAACGTTGTATGTCTCCAACTCCTAGAAATAACTTCATGCCCCATCTCAATTACTTCCAGATAGTAAGGATCACATAATTCCTAACAAAGTTTTGACACAGATTCCCAATTCGGGCCTTCAGAACATATAGCACGTTGCTGTAAGCAAGCACATTCTCAATCAAAGTTGCAAGTTACTATGTAGGAACAAGTATGTATAGGTATTTCAAAGTTGCCCAGAACTGAGCAAAACTTGGTATGTGTCCAACTCCTAGATATAACTTCATGACCCATCTCCCTTACTTCCAGCTAGTAAGGATCACATAATTTCTAACAAAGTTTTGACACAGATTCCCAATTCGGGCATTCAGAACATATAGCACGTTGCTGTAAGCAAGCACATTCTCATTCAAAGTTACAAGTTACTATGTAGGAACAAGTTTGTATAGGACTTTCAAAGATGCCCAGAACTGAGCTAAATTGGGTATGTCTCCAACTCCTAGAAATAACTTCATGCCCCATCTCCCTTACTTCCATCTAGTAAGGATCACATAATTTCTAACAAAGTTTTGACACAGATTCCCAATTCGGGCATTCAGAATATATAGCACGTTGCTGTAAGCAAGCACATTCTCATTCAAAGTTGCAAGATACTATGTAGGAACAAGTTTGCATAGGTATTTCAAAGATGCCCAGAACTGAGCTAAACGTTGTGTGTCTCCAACTCCTAGAAATAACTTCATGCTCCATGTCCCTTACATCAATCTAGTAAGGATCACATAATTCCTAACAAAGTTTTGACACAGATTCACAGTTCGGGCATTCAGAACATATAGCTCGTTGCTGTAAGCAAGCACATTCTCATTCAAAGTTGCAGGTTACTATGTAGTAACAAGTTTGTATAGGTATTTCAAAGATGCCCAGAACTGAGCTAAACTTGGTATGTCTCCACCTCCTAGAGATAACTTCATGCCCCATCTCCCTTACTTCCAGCTAGTAAGGATCACATAATTCCTAACAAAGTTTTGACACAGATTCCCTATTCGAGCCTTCAGAACATATAGCACGTTGCTGTAAGCAAGCACATTCTCATTCAAAGTTGCAAGTTACTATGTAGGAACAAGTATGTATAGGTATTTCAAAGTTGCCCAGAACTGAGCTAAACTTGGTATGTGTCCAACTCCTAGATATAACTTCATGACCCATCTCCCTTACTTCCAGCTAGTAAGGATCACATAATTTCTAACAAAGATTTGACACAGATTCCCAATTCGGGCACTCAGAACATATAGCACGTTGCTGTAAGCAAGCACATTCTCATTCAAAGTTGCAAGTTACTATCTAGGAACAAGTTTGTATAGGACTTTCAAAGATGCCCAGAACTGAGCTAAAGTGGTTATGTCTCCAACTCCTAGAAATAACTTCATGCCCCATCTCCCTTACTTCCAGCTAGTAAGGATCACATAATATTCCTAACAAAGTTTTGACACAGATTCCCAATTCGGGCATTCAGAACATATAGCACGTTGCTGTAAGCAAGCACATTCTCATTCAAAGTTGCAAGTTACTATGTAGGAACAGGTTTGTATAGGTATTTCAAAGATGCCCAGAACTGAGCTAAACTTGGTATGTCTCCAACTCCTAGAAATAACTTCATGCCCCATCTCCCTTACTTCCAGCTAGTAAGGATCACATAATTCCTAACAAAGTTTTGACACAGATTCCCAATTCGGGCATTCAGAACTTATAGCACGTTGCTGTAAGCAAGCTCATTCTCATTCAAAGTTGCAAGTTACTATGTAGGAACAAGTTTGTACAGGAATTTCAATGATGCCCAGAACTGAGCTAAAGTGGGTATGTCTCCAACTCCTAGAAATATCTTCATACCCCATCTGCCTTACTTCCAGCTAGTAAGGATCACATAATTCCTAACAAAGTTTTGACACAGATTCACAGTTCGGGCATTCAGAACATATAGCACGTTGCTGTAAGCAAGCACATTCTCATTCAAAGTTGCAAGTTACTATGTAGGAACAAGTTTGTATAGGTATTTCAAAGATGCCCAGAACTGAGCTAAACGTTGTATGTCTCCAACTCCTAGAAATAACTTCATGCCCCATCTCAATTACTTCCAGATAGTAAGGATCACATAATTCCTAACAAAGTTTTGACACAGATTCCCAATTCGGGCCTTCAGAACATATAGCACGTTGCTGTAAGCAAGCACATTCTCATTCAAAGTTGCAAGTTACTATGTAGGAACAAGTTTGTATAGGTATTTCAAAGATGCCCAGAACTGAGCTAAACTTGGTATGTGTCCAACTCCTAGTAATAACTTCATGCCCCATCTCCCTTACTTCCAGCTAGTAAGGATCACATAATTCCTAACAAACTTTTGACACAGATTCCCAATTCGGGCATTCAGAACATATAGCACGTTGCTGTAAGCAAGCACATTCTCATTCAAAGTTACAAGTTACTATGTAGGAACAAGTTTGTATAGGACTTTCAAAGATGCCCAGAACTGAGCTAAAGTGGGTATGTCTCCAACTCCTAGAAATAACTTCATGCCCCATCTCCCTTACTTCCAGCTAGTAAGGATCACATAATATTCCTAACAAAGTTTTGACACAGATTCCCAATTCGGGCATTCAGAACATATAGCACGTTGCTGTAAGCAAGCACATTCTCATTCAAAGTTGCAAGTTACTATGAAGGAACAAGTTTGTATAGGTATTTCAAAGATGCCCAGAACTATGCTAAACTTGATATGTCTCCAACTCCTAGAAATAACTTCATGCCCCATCTCCCTTACTTCCAGCTAGTAAGGATCACATAATTCCTAACAAAGTTTTGACACAGATTCCCAATTCGGGCATTCAGAACTTATAGCACGTTGCTGTAAGCAAGCACAGTCTCATTCAAAGTTGCAAGTTACTATGTAGGAACAAGTTTGTATAGGTATTTCAAAGATGCCCAGAACTGAGCTAAACGTTGTATGTCTCCAACTCCTAGAAATAACTTCATGCCCCATCTCAATTACTTCCAGATAGTAAGGATCACATAATTCCTAACAAAGTTTTGACACAGATTCCCAATTCGGGCCTTCAGAACATATAGCACGTTGCTGTAAGCAAGCACATTCTCAATCAAAGTTGCAAGTTACTATGTAGGAACAAGTATGTATAGGTATTTCAAAGTTGCCCAGAACTGAGCAAAACTTGGTATGTGTCCAACTCCTAGATATAACTTCATGACCCATCTCCCTTACTTCCAGCTAGTAAAGATCACATAATTTCTAACAAAGTTTTGACACAGATTCCCAATTCGGGCATTCAGAACATATAGCACGTTGCTGTAAGCAAGCACATTCTCATTCAAAGTTGCAAGTTACTATCTAGGAACAAGTTTGTATAGGACTTTCAAAAATGCCCAGAACTGAGCTAATCTTGGTATGTCTCCAACTCCTAGAAATAACTTCATGCCCCATCTCACTAACTTCCAGCTAGTAAGGATCACATAATTCCTAACAAAGTTTTGACACAGATTCCCAATTCGGGCATTCAGAACATATAGCACGTTGCTGTAAGCAAGCACATTCTCATTCAAAGTTGCAAGTTACTATGTAGGAACAAGTTTGTATAGGTATTTCAAAGATGCCCAGAACTGAGCTAAACTTGGTATGTCTCCAACTCCTAGAAATAACTTCATGCCCCATCTCTCTTACTTCCAGCTAGTAAGGATCACATATTTCCTAACAAAGTTTTGACACAGATTCCCAATTCGGGCAATCAGAACATATAGCACGTTGCTGTAAGCAAGCACATTCTCATTCAAAGATGCAAGTGACTATGTAGGAACAAGTTTGTATAGGTATTTCAAAGATGCCCAGAACTGAGCTAAACGTTGTATGTCTCCAACTCCTAGAAATATCTTCATGACCCATCTTTCTTACTTACAGCTAGTAAGGATCACATAATTTCTAACAAAGTTTTGACACAGATTCCCAATTCGGGCATTCAGAACATATAGCACGTTGCTGTAAGCAAGCACATTCTCATTCAAAGTTGCAAGTTACTATGTAGGAACAAGTTTGTATAGGTATTTCAAAGATGCCCAGAACTGAGCTAAAGTGGGTATGTCTCCAACTCCTAGAAATAACTTCATGCCCCATCTCCCTTATTTCCAGCTAGTAAGGATCACATAATTCCTAACAAAGTTTTGACACAGATTGCCAATTCGGGCATTCAGAACATATAGCACGTTGCTGTAAGCAAGCACATTCTTATTCAAAGTTGCAATTTACTATGTAGGAACAAGTTTGTATAGGTATTTCAAAGATGCCCAGAACTGAGCTAAACGTTGTATGTCTCCAACTCCTAGAAATAACTTAATGCCCCATCTCCCTTACTGCCAGCTAGTAAGGATCACATAATTCCTAACAAAGTTTTGACACAGATTCCCAATTCGGGCATTCAGAACATATAGCCCGTTGCTGTAAGCAAGCACATTCTCATTCAAAGTTGCAAGTTACTATGTAGGAACAAGTTTGTATAGGTATTTCAAAGATGCCCAGAACTGAGATAAACGTTGTCTGTCTCCAACGCCTAGAAATAACTTCATGACCGATCTCCCTTACTTCCAGCTAGTAAGGATCACATAATTCCTAACAAAGTTTTGACACAGATTCCCAATTCGGGCATTCAGAACATATAGCACGTTGCTGTAAGCAAACACATTCTCATTCAAAGTTGCAAGTTACTATGTAAGAACAAGTTTGTATAGGACATTCAAAGATGCCCAGAACTGAGCTAAACTTGGTATATCTCCAACTCCTAGAAATAACTTCATGCCCCATCTCCCTTACTTCCAGCTAGTAAGGATCACATAATTCCTAACAAAGTTTTGACACAGATTCCCAATTCGGGCATTCAGAACATGTAGCACGTTGCTGTAAGCAAGCACATTCTCATTCAAAGTTGCAAGTTACTATGTAGGAACAAGTTTGTATAAGTATTTCAAAGATGCCCAGATCTGTCCTAAACTTGCTATGTGTCCATCTCCTAGAAATAACTTCATGCCCCATCTCTCTTACTTCCAGCTAATAAGGATCACATAATTCCTAACAATGTTTTGACACAGATTCCCAATTCGGGCATTCTGAACATATAGCACGTTGCTGTAAGCAAGCACATTCTCATTCAAAGTTGCAAGTTACTATGTAGGAACAAGTTTGTATAGGTATTTCAAAGATGCCCAGAACTGAGCTAAACTTGGTATGTCTCCAACTCCTAGAAATAACTTCATGCCCCATCTCCCTTACTTCCAGCTAGTAAGGATCACATAATTCCTAACAAAGTTTTGACACAGATTCCCAATTCAGGCATTCAGAACATATAGCACGTTGCTGTAAGCAAGCACATTCTCATTCAAAGTTGCAAGTTACTATGTAGGAACAAGTTTGTATAGGTATTTCAAAGATGCCCGGAACTGAGCTAAACGTTGTATGTCTCCAACTCCTAGAAATAACTTCATGCCTCATCTCCCTTATTTCCAGCTAGTAAGGATCACATAATTCCTAACAAACTTGTGACACATATTCCCAAATTGGGCATTCAGAACATGTAGCACGTTGCTGTAAGCAAGCACATTCTCATTGAAATTTGCAAGTTACTATGTAGGAACAAGTTTGTATAGGACTTTCAAAGATGCCCTGAACTGAGCTAAACTTGGTATATCTCCAACTCCTAGAAATAACTTGATGCCCCATCTCCCTTAATTCCAGCTAGTAAGGATCACATAATTCCTAACAAAGTTTTGACACAGATTCCCAATTCGGGCATTCAGAACTTGTAGCACGTTGCTGTAAGCAAGCACATTCTCATTCAAAGTTGCAAATTACTATGTAGGAACAAGTTTGTTTAGGTATTTCAAAGATGCCCAGATCTGTGCTAAACTTGGTATGTGTCCATCTCCTAGAAATAACTTCATGCCCCATCTCCCTTACTTCCAGCTAGTAAGGATCACATAATATTCCTAACAAAGTTTTGACACAGATTCCCAATTCGGTCATTCAGAACATATAGCACGTTGCTGTAAGCAAGCACATTCTCCTTCAAAATTGCAAGTTACTATGTAGGAACAAGTTTGTATAGGTATTTCAAAGATACCCAGATCTGAGCTAAACTTGGTATGTCTCCAACTCCTAGAAATAACTTCATGCCCCATCTCCCTTACTTCCAGCTAGTATGGATCACATAATTTCTAACAAAGATTTCACACAGATTCCCAATTCGAGCATTCAGAACATATAGCACGTTGCTGTAAGCAAACACATTCTCATTCAAAGGTGCAAGTTACTATGTAGGAACAAGTTTGTATAGGTATTTCAAAGATGCCCAGACCTGAGCTAAACTTTGTATGTCTCCAACTCCTAGAAATAACTTCATGCCTCATCTCCCTTACTTCCAGCTAGTAAGGATCACATAATTCCTAATAATGTTTTGACACAGATTCCCAATTCGGGCATTCAGAACATCTAGCACGTTGCTGTAAGCAAGCACATTCTCATTCAAAGTTGCAAGTTACTATGTAGGAACAAGTTTGTATAGGTATTTCAAAGATGCCCAGAACTGAGCTAAACGTTGTATGTCTCCAACGCCTAGAAATAACTTCATGACCGATCTCCCTTACTTCCAGCTAGTAAGGATCACATAATTCCTAACAAAGTTTTGACACAGATTCCCAATTCGGGTATTCAGAACATATAGCACGTTGCTGTAAGCAAGCACATTCTCATTCAAAGTTGCAAGTTACTATGTAAGAACAAGTTTGTATAGGACTTTCAAAGATGCCCAGAACTGAGCTAAACTTGGTATATCTCAAACTCCTAGAAATAACTTCATGCCCCATCTCCCTTACTTCCAGCTAGTAAGAATCACATAATTCCTAACAAAGTTTTGACACAGATTCCCAATTCGGGCATTGAGAACATGTAGCACGTTGCTGTAAGCAAGCACATTCTCATTCAAAGTTGCAAGTTACTATGTAGGAACAAGTTTGTATAGGTATTTCAAAGATGCCCAGAACTGAGCTAAACTTGGTATGTCTCCAACTCCTAGAAATAACTTCATGCCCCGTAACACTTACTTCCAGCTAGTAAGGATCACATAATTCCTAACAAAGTTTTGACACAGATTCCCAATTCGGGCATTCAGAACATATAGCACGTTGCTGTAAGCAAGCACATTCTCATTCAAAGTTGCAAGTTACTATGTAGGAACAAGTTTGTATAGGTATTTCAAAGATGCCCAGAACTGAGCTAAACGTTGTATGTCTCCAACTCCTAGAAATAACTTCATGCTCCATGTCCCTTACTTCCATCTAGTAAGGATCACATAATTCCTAACAAAGTTTTGACACAGATTCCCAATTCTGGCATTCAGAACAGATAGCACGTTGCTGTAAGCAAGCACATTCTCATTCAAAGTTGCAAGTTACTATGTAGAAACAAGTTTGTATAGGTATTTCAAAGATGCCCAGAACTGAGCTAAACATGGTATGTCTCCAACTCCTAGAAATAACTTCATGCCCCATCTCCCTTACTTCCAGCTAGTAAGGATCACATAATTCCTAACAAAGTTTTGACACAGATTCCCATTTCGGGCATTCAGAACATGTAGCACGTTGCTGTAAGCAAGCACATTCTCATTCAAAGTTGCAAGTTACTATGTAGGAACAAGTTTGTATAGGTATTTCAAAGATGCCCAGAACTGAGCTAAATTGGTATGTCTCCAACTCCTAGAAATAGCTTCATGCCCCATCTCCCTTACTTCCAGCTAGTAAGGATCACATAATTCCTAACAAAGTTTTGACACAGATTCCCAATTCGGGCATTCAGAACATATAGCACGTTGCTGTAAGCAAGCACATTCTCATTCAAAGTTGCAAGTTACTATGTAGGAACAAGTTTGTATAGGTATTTCAAAGATGCCCAGAACTGAGCTAAACTTGGTATGTCTCCAACTTCTAGAAATAACTTCATGCCCCATCTCCCTTACTTCCAGCTAGTAAGGATCACATAATTCCTAACAAAGTTTTGACACAGATTCCCAATTCGGGTATTCAGAACATATAGCACGTTGCTGTAAGCAAGCACATTCTCATTCAAAGTTGCAAGTTACTATGTAGGAACAAGTTTGTATAGGTATTTCAAAGATGCCCAGAACTGAGCTAAACGTTGTATGTCTCCAACTCCTAGAAATAACTTCATGCCCCATCTCCCTTACTACCAGCTAGTAAGGATCACATTATTTCTAAAAAGTTTTGACACATATTCCCAATTCGGGCATTCAGAACATATAGCACGTTGCTGTATGCAAGCACATTCTCATTCAAAGTTTCAAGTTACTATGTAGGAACAAGTTTGTATAGGTATTTCAAAGATGCCCAGAACTGAGCTAAACTTGGTATGTCTCCACCTCCTAGAAATAACTTCATGCCCCATCTCCCTTATTTCCAGCTAGTAAGGATCACATAATTCCTAACAAAGTTTTGACACAGATTGCCAATTCGGGCACTCAGAACATATAGCACGTTGCTGTAAGCAAGCACATTCTCATTCAAAGTTGCAATTTACTATGTAGGAACAAGTTTGTATAGGTATTTCAAAGATGCCCAGAACTGAGCTAAACGTTGTATGTCTCCAACTCCTAGAAATAACTTAATGCCCCATCTCCCTTACTGCCAGCTAGTAAGGATCACATAATTCCTAACAAAGTTTTGACACAGATTCCCAATTCGGGCATTCAGAACATATAGCCCGTTGCTGTAAGCAAGCACATTCTCATTCAAAGTTGCAAGTTACTATGTAGGAACAAGTTTGTATAGGTATTTCAAAGATGCCCAGAACTGAGATAAACGTTGTCTGTCTCCAACGCCTAGAAATAACTTCATGACCGATCTCCCTTACTTCCAGCTAGTAAGGATCACATAATTCCTAACAAAGTTTTGACACAGATTCCCAATTCGGGCATTCAGCACATATAGCCCGTTGCTGTAAGCAAGCACATTCTCATTCAAAGTTGCAAGTTACTATGTAGGAACAAGTTTGTATAGGTATTTCAAAGATGCCCAGAACTGAGCTAAACTTGGTATGTCTCCAACTTCTAGAAATAACTTCATGCCCCATCTCCCTTACTTCCAGCTAGTAAGGATCACATAATTCCTAACAAAGTTTTGACACAGATTCCCAATTCGGGTATTCAGAACATATAGCACGTTGCTGTAAGCAAGCACATTCTCATTCAAAGTTGCAAGTTACTATGTAGGAACAAGTTTGTATAGGTATTTCAAAGATGCCCAGAACTGAGCTAAACGTTGTATGTCTCCAACTCCTAGAAATAACTTCATGCCCCATCTCCCTTACTACCAGCTAGTAAGGATCACATTATTTCTAAAAAGTTTTGACACATATTCCCAATTCGGGCATTCAGAACATATAGCACGTTGCTGTATGCAAGCACATTCTCATTCAAAGTTTCAAGTTACTATGTAGGAACAAGTTTGTATAGGTATTTCAAAGATGCCCAGAACTGAGCTAAACTTGGTATGTCTCCACCTCCTAGAAATAACTTCATGCCCCATCTCCCTTATTTCCAGCTAGTAAGGATCACATAATTCCTAACAAAGTTTTGACACAGATTGCCAATTCGGGCATTCAGAACATATAGCACGTTGCTGTAAGCAAGCACATTCTCATTCAAAGTTGCAATTTACTATGTAGGAACAAGTTTGTATAGGTATTTCAAAGATGCCCAGAACTGAGCTAAACGTTGTATGTCTCCAACTCCTAGAAATAACTTAATGCCCCATCTCCCTTACTGCCAGCTAGTAAGGATCACATAATTCCTAACAAAGTTTTGACACAGATTCCCAATTCGGGCATTCAGAACATATAGCCCGTTGCTGTAAGCAAGCACATTCTCATTCAAAGTTGCAAGTTACTATGTAGGAACAAGTTTGTATAGGTATTTCAAAGATGCCCAGAACTGAGATAAACGTTGTCTGTCTCCAACGCCTAGAAATAACTTCATGACCGATCTCCCTTACTTCCAGCTAGTAAGGATCACATAATTCCTAACAAAGTTTTGACACAGATTCCCAATTCGGGCATTCAGAACATATAGCACGTTGCTGTAAGCAAACACATTCTCATTCAAAGTTGCAAGTTACTATGTAAGAACAAGTTTGTATAGGACATTCAAAGATGCCCAGAACTGAGCTAAACTTGGTATATCTCCAACTCCTAGAAATAACTTCATGCCCCATCTCCCTTACTTCCAGCTAGTAAGGATCACATAATTCCTAACAAAGTTTTGACACAGATTCCCAATTCGGGCATTCAGAACATGTAGCACGTTGCTGTAGCAAGCACATTCTCATTCAAAGTTGCAAGTTACTATGTAGGAACAAGTTTGTATAAGTATTTCAAAGATGCCCAGATCTGTGCTAAACTTGCTATGTGTCCATCTCCTAGAAATAACATCATGCCCCATCTCTCTTACTTCCAGCTAGTAAGGATCACATAATTCCTAACAATGTTTTGACACAGATTCCCAATTCGGGCATTCTGAACATATAGCACGTTGCTGTAAGCAAGCACATTCTCATTCAAAGTTGCAAGTTACTATGTAGGAACAAGTTTGTATAGGTATTTCAAAGATGCCCAGAACTGAGCTAAACTTGGTATGTCTCCAACTCCTAGAAATAACTTCATGCCCCATCTCCCTTACTTCCAGCTAGTAAGGATCACATAATTCCTAACAAAGTTTTGACACAGATTCCCAATTCAGGCATTCAGAACATATAGCACGTTGCTGTAAGCAAGCACATTCTCATTCAAAGTTGCAAGTTACTATGTAGGAACAAGTTTGTATAGGTATTTCAAAGATGCCCGGAACTGAGCTAAACGTTGTATGTCTCCAACTCCTAGAAATAACTTCATGCCTCATCTCCCTTATTTCCAGCTAGTAAGGATCACATAATTCCTAACAAACTTGTGACACATATTCCCAAATTGGGCATTCAGAACATGTAGCACGTTGCTGTAAGCAAGCACATTCTCATTGAAATTTGCAAGTTACTATGTAGGAACAAGTTTGTATAGGACTTTCAAAGATGCCCTGAACTGAGCTAAACTTGGTATATCTCCAACTCCTAGAAATAACTTGATGCCCCATCTCCCTTAATTCCAGCTAGTAAGGATCACATAATTCCTAACAAAGTTTTGACACAGATTCCCAATTCGGGCATTCAGAACATGTAGCACGTTGCTGTAAGCAAGCACATTCTCATTCAAAGTTGCAAATTACTATGTAGGAACAAGTTTGTTTAGGTATTTCAAAGATGCCCAGATCTGTGCTAAACTTGGTATGTGTCCATCTCCTAGAAATAACTTCATGCCCCATCTCCCTTACTTCCAGCTAGTAAGGATCACATAATATTCCTAACAAAGTTTTGACACAGATTCCCAATTCGGTCATTCAGAACATATAGCACGTTGCTGTAAGCAAGCACATTCTCCTTCAAAATTGCAAGTTACTATGTAGGAACAAGTTTGTATAGGTATTTCAAAGATACCCAGATCTGAGCTAAACTTGGTATGTCTCCAACTCCTAGAAATAACTTCATGCCCCATCTCCCTTACTTCCAGCTAGTATGGATCACATAATTTCTAACAAAGATTTCACACAGATTCCCAATTAGAGCATTCAGAACATATAGCACGTTGCTGTAAGCAAACACATTCTCATTCAAAGGTGCAAGTTACTATGTAGGAACAAGTTTGTATAGGTATTTCAAAGATGCCCAGACCTGAGCTAAACTTTGTATGTCTCCAAATCCTAGAAATAACTTCATGATCGATCTCCCTTACTTCCAGCTAGTAAGGATCACATAATTCCTAACAAAGTTTTGACACAGATTCCCAATTCGGGTATTCAGAACATATAGCACGTTGCTGTAAGCAAGCACATTCTCATTCAAAGTTGCAAGTTACTATGTAAGAACAAGTTTGTATAGGACTTTCAAAGATGCCCAGAACTGAGCTAAACTTGGTATATCTCAAACTCCTAGAAATAACTTCATGCCCCATCTCCCTTACTTCCAGCTAGTAAGGATCACATAATTCCTAACAAAGTTTTGACACAGATTCCCAATTCGGGCATTGAGAACATGTAGCACGTTGCTGTAAGCAAGCACATTCTCATTCAAAGTTGCAAGTTACTATGTAGGAACAAGTTTGTATAGGTATTTCAAAGATGCCCAGAACTGAGCTAAACTTGGTATGTCTCCAACCCTAGAAATAACTTCATGCCCCGTAACACTTACTTCCAGCTAGTAAGGATCACATAATTCCTAACAAAGTTTTGACACAGATTCCCAATTCGGGCATTCAGAACATATAGCACGTTGCTGTAAGCAAGCACATTCTCATTCAAAGTTGCAAGTTACTATGTAGGAACAAGTTTGTATAGGTATTTCAAAGATGCCCAGAACTGAGCTAAACGTTGTATGTCTCCAACTCCTAGAAATAACTACATGCTCCATGTCCCTTACTTCCATCTAGTAAGGATCACATAATTCCTAACAAAGTTTTGACACAGATTCCCAATTCTGGCATTCAGAACAGATAGCACGTTGCTGTAAGCAAGCACATTCTCATTCAAAGTTGCAAGTTACTATGTAGAAACAAGTTTGTATAGGTATTTCAAAGATGCCCAGAACTGAGCTAAACATGGTATGTCTCCAACTCCTAGAAATAACTTCATGCCCCATCTCCCTTACTTCCAGCTAGTAAGGATCACATAATTCCTAACAAAGTTTTGACACAGATTCCCAATTCGGGCATTCAGAACATGTAGCACGTTGCTGTAAGCAAGCACATTCTCATTCAAAGTTGCAAGTTACTATGTAGGAACAAGTTTGTATAGGTATTTCAAAGATGCCCAGAACTGAGCTAAATTGGTATGTCTCCAACTCCTAGAAATAGCTTCATGCCCCATCTCCCTTACTTCCAGCTAGTAAGGATCACATAATTCCTAACAAAGTTTTGACACAGATTCCCAATTCGGGCATTCAGAACATATAGCACGTTGCTGTAAGCAAGCACATTCTCATTCAAAGTTGCAAGTTACTATGTAGGAACAAGTTTGTATAGGTATTTCAAAGATGCCCAGAACTGAGCTAAACATGGTATGTCTCCAACTTCTAGAAATAACTTCATGCCCCATCTCCCTTACTTCCAGCTAGTAAGGATCACATAATTCCTAACAAAGTTTTGACACAGATTCCCAATTCGGGTATTCAGAACATATAGCACGTTGCTGTAAGCAAGCACATTCTCATTCAAAGTTGCAAGTTACTATGTAGGAACAAGTTTGTATAGGTATTTCAAAGATGCCCAGAACTGAGCTAAACGTTGTATGTCTCCAACTCCTAGAAATAACTTCATGCCCCATCTCCCTTACTACCAGCTAGTAAGGATCACATTATTTCTAAAAAGTTTTGACACATATTCCCAATTCGGGCATTCAGAACATATAGCACGTTGCTGTATGCAAACACATTCTCATTCAAAGTTTCAAGTTACTATGTAGGAACAAGTTTGTATAGGTATTTCAAAGATGCCCAGAACTGAGCTAAACTTGGTATGTCTCCACCTCCTAGAAATAACTTCATGACCGATCTCCCTTACTTCCAGCTAGTAAGGATCACATAATTTCTAACAAAGTTTTGACACAGATTCCCAATTCGGGCATTCAGAACATATACCACGTTGCTGTATGCAAGCACATTCTCATTCAAAGTTGCAAGTTACTATGTAGGAACAAGTTTGTATAGGTATTTCAAAGATGCCCAGAACGGAGCTAAACTTGGCATGTCTCCAACTCCTAGAAATAACTTCATGCCCCATCTCCCTTACTTCCAGCTAGTAAGGATCACATAATTCCTAACAAAGTTTTGACACAGATTCCCAATTCGGGCATTCAGCACATATAGCACGTTGCTGTAAGCAAGCACATTCTCATTCAAAGTTGCAAGTTACTATGTAGGAACAAGTTTGTATAGGTATTTCAAAGATGCCCAGAAATGAGCTAAACTTGGTATGTCTCCAACTCCTAGAAATAACTTCATGCCCCATCTCCCTTACTTCCAGCTAGTAAGGATCACATAATTCCTAACAAAGTTTTGACACCGATTCCCAATTCGGTCATTCAGAACATATAGCACGTTGCTGTAAGCAAGCACATTCTCCTTCAAAGTTGCAAGTTACTATGTAGGAACAAGTTTGTATAGGTATTTCAAAGATGCCCAGAACTGAGCTAAACGTTGTATGTCTCCAACTCCTAGAAATAACTTCATGCCCCATCTCCCTTACTTCCAGCTGGTAAGGATCACATAATTCCTAACAAACTTTTGACACAGATTCCCAATTCGGGAATTCAGAACATATAGCACGCTGCTGTAAGCAAGCACATTCTCATTCAAAGTTGCAAGTTACTATGTAGGAACAAGTTTGTATAGGTATTTCAAAGATGCCCAGAACTGAGCTAAACTTGGTATGTCTCCACCTCCTAGAAATAACTTCATGCCCCATCTCCCTTACTTCCAGCTAGTAAGGATCACATAATTCCTAACAAAGTTTTGACACAGATTCCCAATTCGGGCATTCAGAACATATAGCACGTTGCTGTAAGCAAGCACATTCTCATTCAAAGTTGCAAGTTACTATGTAGGAACAAGTTTGTATAGGTATTTCAAAGATGCCCAGAACTGAGCTAAACGTTGTATGTCTCCAACTCATAGAAATAACTTCATGCCCCATCTCCCTTACTTCCAGCTAGTAAGGATCACATAATTCCTAAGAAAGTTTTGACACAGATTCCGAATTCGGGCATTCAGAACATATAGCACTTTGCTGTAAGCAAGCACATTCTCATTCAAAGTTGCAAGTTACTACGTAGGAACAAGTTTGTATAGGTATTTCAAAGATGCCCAGAACTGAGCTAAACTTGGTATGTCTCCAACTCCTATAAATAACTTCATGCCCCATCTCCCTTACTTCCAGCTAGTAAGCATCACATAAATCCTAACAAAGTTTTGACACAGATTCCCAATTCGGGCATTCAGAACATATAGCACGTTGCTGTAAGCAAGCACATTCTCATTCAAACTTGCAAGTTACTATGTAGATACAAGTTTGTATAGGTATTTCAAAGATGCCCCGAACTGAGCTAAACTTGGTATGTCTCTAACTCCCAGAAATAACTTCATGCCCCAACTCACTTACTTCCAGCAAGTAAGGATCTCATAATATTCCTGACAAACTTTTGACACAGATTCCCAATTCGGGCATTCAGAACATATAGCACGTTTCTGTAAGCAAACACATTCTCATTCAAAGGTGCAAGTTACTATGTAGGAACAAGTTTGTATAGGTATTTCAAAGATGCCCAGAACTGAGCTAAACTTGGTATGTCTCCAACTCCTAGAAATATCTTCATGCCCCATCTCCATTACTCCCAGCTAGTAAGCATCACATAATTCCTAACAAAGTTTTGACACAGATTCCCAATTCGGGCATTCAGAACATATAGCACGTTGCTGTAAGCAAGCACATTCTCATTCAAAGTTGCAAGTTACTATGTAGGAACAAGTTTGTATAGGTATTTCAAAGATGCCCAGAACGGAGCTAAACTTGGCATGTCTCCAACTCCTAGAAATAACTTCATGCCCCATCTCCCTTACTTCCAGCTAGTAAGGATCACATAATTCCTAACAAAGTTTTGACACAGATTCCCAATTCGGGCATTCAGAACATATAGCACGTTGCTGTAAGCAAGCACATTCTCATTCAAAGTTGCAAGTTACTATGTAGGAACAAGTTTGTATAGGTATTTCAAAGATGCCCAGAACTGAGCTAAACTTGGTATGTCTCCAACTCCTAGAAATAACTTCATGCCCGATCTCCCTTACTTCCAGCTAGTAAGGATCACATAATTCCTGAGAAAGATTTGACACAGATTCCCAATTCGGGCATTCAGAACATATAGCACGTTGCTGTAAGCAAGCACATTCTCATTCTAAGTTGCAAGTTACTATGTAGGAACAAGTTTGTATAGGTATTTCAAAGATGCCCAGACCTGAGCTAAACTTTGTATGTCTCCAAATCCTAGAAATAACTTCATGATCGATCTCCCTTACTTCCAGCTAGTAAGGATCACATAATTCCTAACAAAGTTTTGACACAGATTCCCAATTCGGGTATTCAGAACATATAGCACGTTGCTGTAAGCAAGCACATTCTCATTCAAAGTTGCAAGTTACTATGTAAGAACAAGTTTGTATAGGACTTTCAAAGATGCCCAGAACTGAGCTAAACTTGGTATATCTCAAACTCCTAGAAATAACTTCATGCCCCATCTCCCTTACTTCCAGCTAGTAAGGATCACATAATTCCTAACAAAGTTTTGACACAGATTCCCAATTCGGGCATTGAGAACATGTAGCACGTTGCTGTAAGCAAGCACATTCTCATTCAAAGTTGCAAGTTACTATGTAGGAACAAGTTTGTATAGGTATTTCAAAGATGCCCAGAACTGAGCTAAACTTGGTATGTCTCCAACCCTAGAAATAACTTCATGCCCCGTAACACTTACTTCCAGCTAGTAAGGATCACATAATTCCTAACAAAGTTTTGACACAGATTCCCAATTCGGGCATTCAGAACATATAGCACGTTGCTGTAAGCAAGCACATTCTCATTCAAAGTTGCAAGTTACTATGTAGGAACAAGTTTGTATAGGTATTTCAAAGATGCCCAGAACTGAGCTAAACGTTGTATGTCTCCAACTCCTAGAAATAACTTCATGCTCCATGTCCCTTACTTCCATCTAGTAAGGATCACATAATTCCTAACAAAGTTTTGACACAGATTCCCAATTCTGGCATTCAGAACAGATAGCACGTTGCTGTAAGCAAGCACATTCTCATTCAAAGTTGCAAGTTACTATGTAGAAACAAGTTTGTATAGGTATTTCAAAGATGCCCAGAACTGAGCTAAACATGGTATGTCTCCAACTCCTAGAAATAACTTCATGCCCCATCTCCCTTACTTCCAGCTAGTAAGGATCACATAATTCCTAACAAAGTTTTGACACAGATTCCCAATTCGGGCATTCAGAACATGTAGCACGTTGCTGTAAGCAAGCACATTCTCATTCAAAGTTGCAAGTTACTATGTAGGAACAAGTTTGTATAGGTATTTCAAAGATGCCCAGAACTGAGCTAAATTGGTATGTCTCCAACTCCTAGAAATAGCTTCATGCCCCATCTCCCTTACTTCCAGCTAGTAAGGATCACATAATTCCTAACAAAGTTTTGACACAGATTCCCAATTCGGGCATTCAGAACATATAGCACGTTGCTGTAAGCAAGCACATTCTCATTCAAAGTTGCAAGTTACTATGTAGGAACAAGTTTGTATAGGTATTTCAAAGATGCCCAGAACTGAGCTAAACATGGTATGTCTCCAACTTCTAGAAATAACTTCATGCCCCATCTCCCTTACTTCCAGCTAGTAAGGATCACATAATTCCTAACAAAGTTTTGACACAGATTCCCAATTCGGGTATTCAGAACATATAGCACGTTGCTGTAAGCAAGCACATTCTCATTCAAAGTTGCAAGTTACTATGTAGGAACAAGTTTGTATAGGTATTTCAAAGATGCCCAGAACTGAGCTAAACGTTGTATGTCTCCAACTCCTAGAAATAACTTCATGCCCCATCTCCCTTACTACCAGCTAGTAAGGATCACATTATTTCTAAAAAGTTTTGACACATATTCCCAATTCGGGCATTCAGAACATATAGCACGTTGCTGTATGCAAACACATTCTCATTCAAAGTTTCAAGTTACTATGTAGGAACAAGTTTGTATAGGTATTTCAAAGATGCCCAGAACTGAGCTAAACTTGGTATGTCTCCACCTCCTAGAAATAACTTCATGACCGATCTCCCTTACTTCCAGCTAGTAAGGATCACATAATTTCTAACAAAGTTTTGACACAGATTCCCAATTCGGGCATTCAGAACATATACCACGTTGCTGTATGCAAGCACATTCTCATTCAAAGTTGCAAGTTACTATGTAGGAACAAGTTTGTATAGGTATTTCAAAGATGCCCAGAACGGAGCTAAACTTGGCATGTCTCCAACTCCTAGAAATAACTTCATGCCCCATCTCCCTTACTTCCAGCTAGTAAGGATCACATAATTCCTAACAAAGTTTTGACACAGATTCCCAATTCGGGCATTCAGCACATATAGCACGTTGCTGTAAGCAAGCACATTCTCATTCAAAGTTGCAAGTTACTATGTAGGAACAAGTTTGTATAGGTATTTCAAAGATGCCCAGAAATGAGCTAAACTTGGTATGTCTCCAACTCCTAGAAATAACTTCATGCCCCATCTCCCTTACTTCCAGCTAGTAAGGATCACATAATTCCTAACAAAGTTTTGACACCGATTCCCAATTCGGTCATTCAGAACATATAGCACGTTGCTGTAAGCAAGCACATTCTCCTTCAAAGTTGCAAGTTACTATGTAGGAACAAGTTTGTATAGGTATTTCAAAGATGCCCAGAACTGAGCTAAACGTTGTATGTCTCCAACTCCTAGAAATAACTTCATGCCCCATCTCCCTTACTTCCAGCTGGTAAGGATCACATAATTCCTAACAAACTTTTGACACAGATTCCCAATTCGGGAATTCAGAACATATAGCACGCTGCTGTAAGCAAGCACATTCTCATTCAAAGTTGCAAGTTACTATGTAGGAACAAGTTTGTATAGGTATTTCAAAGATGCCCAGAACTGAGCTAAACTTGGTATGTCTCCACCTCCTAGAAATAACTTCATGCCCCATCTCCCTTACTTCCAGCTAGTAAGGATCACATAATTCCTAACAAAGTTTTGACACAGATTCCCAATTCGGGCATTCAGAACATATAGCACGTTGCTGTAAGCAAGCACATTCTCATTCAAAGTTGCAAGTTACTATGTAGGAACAAGTTTGTATAGGTATTTCAAAGATGCCCAGAACTGAGCTAAACGTTGTATGTCTCCAACTCATAGAAATAACTTCATGCCCCATCTCCCTTACTTCCAGCTAGTAAGGATCACATAATTCCTAAGAAAGTTTTGACACAGATTCCGAATTCGGGCATTCAGAACATATAGCACTTTGCTGTAAGCAAGCACATTCTCATTCAAAGTTGCAAGTTACTACGTAGGAACAAGTTTGTATAGGTATTTCAAAGATGCCCAGAACTGAGCTAAACTTGCTATGTCTCCAACTCCTAGAAATAACTTCATGCCCCATCTCCCTTACTTCCAGCTAGTAAGCATCACATAATTCCTAAAAAAGTTTTGACACAGATTCCCAATTCGGGCATTCAGAACATGTAGCACGTTGCTGTAAGCAAGCACATTCTTATTCAAACTTGCAAGTTACTATGTAGATACAAGTTTGTATAGGTATTTCAAAGATGCCCAGAACTGAGCTAAATTTGGTATGTCTCTAACTCCTAGAAATAACTTCATGCCCCATCTCCCTTACTTCCAGCTAGTAAGGATCTCATAATATTCCTAACAAAGTTTTGACACAGATTCCCAATTCGGGCATTCAGAACATATAGCACGTTTCTGTAAGCAAACACATTCTCATTCAAAGGTGCAAGTTACTATGTAGGAACAAGTTTGTATAGGTATTTCAAAGATGCCCAGAACGGAGCTAAACGTTGTATGTCTCCAACTCCTAGAAATAACTTCATGCCCCATCTCCCTTACTTCCAGCTAGTAAGGATCACAAAATTCCTAATAATGTTTTGACACAGTTTCCCAATTCGGGCATTCAGAACATGTAGCACGTTGCTGTAAGCAAGCACATTCTCATTCAAAGTTGCAAGTTACTATGTAGGAACAAGTTTGTATAGGACTTTCAAAGATGCCCAGAACTGAGCTAAACTTGGTATGTCTCCAACTCCTAGAAATAACTTCATGCCCCGTCTCCCTTACTTCCAGCTAGTAAGGATCACATAATTCCTAACAAAGTTTTGACACAGATTCCCAATTCGGGCATTCAGAACATATAGCACGTTGTTGTAAGCAAGCACATTCTCATTCAAAGTTGCAAGTTACTATGTAGGAACAAGTTTGTATAGGTATTTCAAAGATGCCCAGAACTGAGCTAAACGTTGTATGTCTCCAACTCCTAGAAATAAATTCATGCTCCAAGTCCCTTACTTCCAGCTAGTAAGGATCACATAATTTCTAACAAAGTTTTGACACAGATTCCCAATTCGGGCATTCACAACATATAGCACGTTGCTGTAAGTAAGCACATTCTCATTCAAACTTGCAAGTTACTAGGTAGGAACAAGTTTGTATAGGTATTTCAAAGATGCCCAGAACTGAGCTAAACTTGGTATGTCTCCAACTCCTAGAAATAACTTCATGCCCCATCTCCCTTACCTCCAGCTAGTAAGGATCACATAATTCCTAACAAAGTTTTGACACAGATTCCCAATTCGGGCATTCAGAACATATAGCACGTTGCTGTATGCAAGCACATTCTCATTCAAAGTTGCAAGTTACTATGTAGGAACAAGTTTGTATAGGTATTTCAAAGATGCCCAGAACTGAGCTAAATGTTGTATGTCTCCAACTCCTAGAAATAACTTCATGCCCCATCTCCCTTACTTCCAGCTAGTAAGGATCACATAATTCCTAACAAAGTTTTGACACAGATTCTCAATTCGGGCATTCAGAACATATAGCACGTTGCTGTAAGCAAGCACATTCTCATTCAAAGTTGCAAGTTACTATATAGGAACAAGTTTGTATAGGTATTTCAAAGATGCCCAGAACTGAGCTAAATTGGTATGTCTCCAACTCCTAGAAATAGCTTCATGCCCCATCTCCCTTACTTCCAGCTAGTAAGGATCACATAATTCCTAACAAAGTTTTGACACAGATTCCCAATTCGGGCATTCAGAACAGATAGCAGGTTGCTGTAAGCAAGCACATTCTCATTCAAAGTTGCAAGTTACTATGTAGGAACAAGTTTGTATAGGTATTTCAAAGATGCCCAGAACTGAGCTAAACTTGGTATGTCTCCAACTTCTAGAAATAACTTCATGCCCCATCTCCCTTACTTCCAGCTAGTAAGGATCACATAATTCCTAACAAAGTTTTGACACTGATTCCCAATTCGGGTATTCAGAACATATAGCACGTTGCTGTAAGCAAGCACATTCTCATTCAAAGTTGCAAGTTACTATGTAGGAACAAGTTTGTATAGGTATTTCAAAGATGCCCAGAACTGAGCTAAACGTTGTATGTCTCCAACTCCTAGATATAACTTCATGCCCCATCTCCCTTACAACCAGCTAGTAAGGATCACATTATTTCTAACAAAGTTTTGACACATATTCCCAATTCGGGCATTCAGAACATATAGCACGTTGCTGTATGCAAGCACATTCTCATTCAAAGTTTCAAGTTACTATGTAGGAACAAGTTTGTATAGGTATTTCAAAGATGCCCAGAACTGAGCTAAACTTGGTATGTCTCCACCTCCTAGAAATAACTTCATGACCGATCTCCCTTACTTCCAGCTAGTAAGGATCACATAATTTCTAACAAAGTTTTGACACAGATTCCCAATTCGGGCATTCAGAACATATACCACGTTGCTGTAAGCAAGCACATTCTCATTCAAAGTTGCAAGTTACTATGTAGGAACAAGTTTGCATAGGTATTTCAAAGATGCCCAGAACGGAGCTAAACTTGGCATGTCTCCAACTCCTAGAAATAACTTCATGCCCCATCTCCCTTACTTCCAGCTAGTAAGGATCACATAATTCCTAACAAAGTTTTGACACAGATTCCCAATTCGGGCATTCAGCACATATAGCCCGTTGCTGTAAGCAAGCACATTCTCATTCAAAGTTGCAAGTTACTATGTAGGAACAAGTTTGTATAGGTATTTCAAAGATGCCCAGAACTGAGCTAAACTTGGTATGTCTCCAACTCCTAGAAATAACTTCATGCCCCGTCTCCCTTACTTCCAGCTAGTAAGGATCACATAATTCCTAACAAAGTTTTGACACAGATTCCCAATTCGGGCATTCAGAACATATAGCACGTTGTTGTAAGCAAGCACATTCTCATTCAAAGTTGCAAGTTACTATGTAGGAACAAGTTTGTATAGGTATTTCAAAGATGCCCAGAACTGAGCTAAATGTTGTATGTCTCCAACTCCTAGAAATAAATTCATGCTCCATGTCCCTTACTTCCAGCTAGTAAGGATCACATAATTTCTAACAAAGTTTTGACACAGATTCCCAATTCGGGCATTCACAACATATAGCACGTTGCTGTAAGCAAGCACATTCTCATTCAAACTTGCAAGTTACTAGGTAGGAACAAGTTTGTATAGGTATTTCAAAGATGCCCAGAACTGAGCTAAACTTGGTATGTCTCCAACTCCTAGAAATAACTTCATGCCCCATCTCCCTTACCTCCAGCTAGTAAGGATCACATAATTCCTAACAAAGTTTTGACACAGATTCCCAATTCGGGCATTCAGAACATATAGCACGTTGCTGTAAGCAAGCACATTCTCATTCAAAGTTGCAAGTTACTATGTAGGAACAAGTTTGTATAGGTATTTCAAAGATGCCCAGAACTGAGCTAAATGTTGTATGTCTCCAACTCCTAGAAATAACTTCATGCCCCATCTCCCTTACTTCCAGCTAGTAAGGATCACATAATTCCTAACAAAGTTTTGACACAGATTCTCAATTCGGGCATTCAGAACATATAGCACGTTGCTGTAAGCAAGCACATTCTCATTCAAAGTTGCAAGTTACTATGTAGGAACAAGTTTGTATAGGTATTTCAAAGATGCCCAGAACTGAGCTAAACCTTGTATGTCTCCAACTCCTAGAAATAACTTCATGCCCCATCTCCCTAACTTTCAGCTAGTAAGGATCACATAATTCCTGAGAAAGTTTTGACACAGATTCCCAATTCGGGCATTCAGAACATATAGCACGTTGCTGTAAGCAAGCACATTCTCATTCAAAGTTGCAAGTTACTATGTAGGAACAAGTTTGTATAGGTATTTCAAAGATGCCCAGAACTGAGCTAAACGTTGTATGTCTCCAACTCCTAGAAATAACTTCATGCCCCATCTCCCTTACTTCCAGCTAGTAAGGATCACATAATTCCTAACAAAGTTTTGACACAGATTCCGAATTCGGGCATTCAGAACATATAGCACTTTGCTGTAAGCAAGCACATTCTCATTCAAAGTTGCAAGTTACTACGTAGGAACAAGTTTGTATAGGTATTTCAAAGATGCCCAGAACTGAGCTAAACTTGGTATGTCTCCAACTCCTATAAATAACTTCATGCCCCATCTCCCTTACTTCCAGCTAGTAAGCATCACATAATTCCTAACAAAGTTTTGACACAGATTCCCAATTCGGGCATTCAGAACATATAGCACGTTGCTGTAAGCAAGCACTTTCTCATTCAAACTTCCAAGTTACTATGTAGATACAAGTTTGTATAGGTATTTCAAAGATGCCCAGAACTGAGCTAAACTTGGTATGTCTCTAACTCCTAGAAATAACTTCATGCCCCATCTCACTTACTTCCAGCTAGTAAGGATCTCATAATATTCCTAACAAATTTTGACACAGATTCCCAATTCGGGCATTCGGAACATATAGCACGTTTCTGTAAGCAAACACATTCTCATTCAAAGGTGCAAGTTACTATGTAGGAACAAGTTTGTATAGGTATTTCAAAGATGCCCAGAACTGAGCTAAACTTGGTATGTCTCCAACTCCTAGAAATAACTTCATGCCCCATCTCCATTACTCCCAGCTAGTAAGCATCACATAATTCCTAACAAAGTTTTGACACAGATTCCCAATTCGGGCATTCAGAACATATAGCACGTTGCTGTAAGCAAGCACATTCTCATTCAAAGTTGCAAGTTACTATGTAGGAACAAGTTTGTATAGGTATTTCAAAGATGCCCAGAACGGAGCTAAACTTGGCATGTCTCCAACTCCTAGAAATAACTTCATGCCCCATCTCCCTTACTTCCAGCTAGTAAGGATCACATAATTCCTAACAAAGTTTTGACACAGATTCCCAATTCGGGCATTCAGAACATATAGCACGTTGCTGTAAGCAAGCACATTCTCATTCAAAGTTGCAAGATACTATGTAGGAACAAGTTTGTATAGGTATTTCAAAGATGCCCAGAACTGAGCTAAACTTGGTATGTCTCCAACTCCTAGAAATAACTTCATGCCCCATCTCCATTACTTCCATCTAGTAAGGATCACATAATTCCTAACAAAGTTTTGACACAGATTCCCAATTCGGGCATTCAGAACATTTAGCACGTTGCTGTAAGCAAGCACATTCTCATTCAAAGTTGCAAGTTACTATGTAGGAACAAGTTTGTATAGGTATTTCAAAGATGCCCAGAACTGAGCTAAACTTGGTATGTCTCCAACTCCTAGAAATAACTTCATGCCCCATCTCCCTTACTTCCAGCTAGTAAGGATCACATAATTCCTAACAAAGTTTTGACACAGATTCCCAATTCGGGCATTCAGAACATATAGCACGTTGCTGTAAGCAAGCACATTCTCATTCAAAGTTGCAAGTTACTATGTAGGAACAAGTTTGTATAGGTATTTCAAAGATGCCCAGAACTGAGCTAAACGTTGTATGTCTCCAACTCCTAGAAATAAATTCATGCTCCAAGTCCCTTACTTCCAGCTAGTAAGGATCACATAATTTCTAACAAAGTTTTGACACAGATTCCCAATTCGGGCATTCACAACATATAGCACGTTGCTGTAAGTAAGCACATTCTCATTCAAACTTGCAAGTTACTAGGTAGGAACAAGTTTGTATAGGTATTTCAAAGATGCCCAGAACTGAGCTAAACTTGGTATGTCTCCAACTCCTAGAAATAACTTCATGCCCCATCTCCCTTACCTCCAGCTAGTAAGGATCACATAATTCCTAACAAAGTTTTGACACAGATTCCCAATTCGGGCATTCAGAACATATAGCACGTTGCTGTATGCAAGCACATTCTCATTCAAAGTTGCAAGTTACTATGTAGGAACAAGTTTGTATAGGTATTTCAAAGATGCCCAGAACTGAGCTAAATGTTGTATGTCTCCAACTCCTAGAAATAACTTCATGCCCCATCTCCCTTACTTCCAGCTAGTAAGGATCACATAATTCCTAACAAAGTTTTGACACAGATTCTCAATTCGGGCATTCAGAACATATAGCACGTTGCTGTAAGCAAGCACATTCTCATTCAAAGTTGCAAGTTACTATATAGGAACAAGTTTGTATAGGTATTTCAAAGATGCCCAGAACTGAGCTAAATTGGTATGTCTCCAACTCCTAGAAATAGCTTCATGCCCCATCTCCCTTACTTCCAGCTAGTAAGGATCACATAATTCCTAACAAAGTTTTGACACAGATTCCCAATTCGGGCATTCAGAACATATAGCACGTTGCTGTAAGCAAGCACATTCTCATTCAAAGTTGCAAGTTACTATGTAGGAACAAGTTTGTATAGGTATTTCAAAGATGCCCAGAACTGAGCTAAACTTGGTATGTCTCCAACTTCTAGAAATAACTTCATGCCCCATCTCCCTTACTTCCAGCTAGTAAGGATCACATAATTCCTAACAAAGTTTTGACACTGATTCCCAATTCGGGTATTCAGAACATATAGCACGTTGCTGTAAGCAAGCACATTCTCATTCAAAGTTGCAAGTTACTATGTAGGAACAAGTTTGTATAGGTATTTCAAAGATGCCCAGAACTGAGCTAAACGTTGTATGTCTCCAACTCCTAGAAATAACTTCATGCCCCATCTCCCTTACTACCAGCTAGTAAGGATCACATTATTTCTAACAAAGTTTTGACACATATTCCCAATTCGGGCATTCAGAACATATAGCACGTTGCTGTATGCAAGCACATTCTCATTCAAAGTTTCAAGTTACTATGTAGGAACAAGTTTGTATAGGTATTTCAAAGATGCCCAGAACTGAGCTAAACTTGGTATGTCTCCAACTCCTAGAAATAACTTCATGACCGATCTCCCTTACTTCCAGCTAGTAAGGATCACATAATTTCTAACAAAGTTTTGACACAGATTCCCAATTCGGGCATTCAGAACATATACCACGTTGCTGTAAGCAAGCACATTCTCATTCAAAGTTGCAAGTTACTATGTAGGAACAAGTTTGTATAGGTATTTCAAAGATGCCCAGAACGGAGCTAAACTTGGCATGTCTCCAACTCCTAGAAATAACTTCATGCCCCATCTCCCTTACTTCCAGCTAGTAAGGATCACATAATTCCTAACAAAGTTTTGACACAGATTCCCAATTCGGGCATTCAGCACATATAGCCCGTTGCTGTAAGCAAGCACATTCTCATTCAAAGTTGCAAGTTACTATGTAGGAACAAGTTTGTATAGGTATTTCAAAGATGCCCAGAACTGAGCTAAACTTGGTATGTCTCCAACTCCTAGAAATAACTTCATGCCCCGTCTCCCTTACTTCCAGCTAGTAAGGATCACATAATTCCTAACAAAGTTTTGACACAGATTCCCAATTCGGGCATTCAGAACATATAGCACGTTGTTGTAAGCAAGCACATTCTCATTCAAAGTTGCAAGTTACTATGTAGGAACAAGTTTGTATAGGTATTTCAAAGATGCCCAGAACTGAGCTAAATGTTGTATGTCTCCAACTCCTAGAAATAAATTCATGCTCCATGTCCCTTACTTCCAGCTAGTAAGGATCACATAATTTCTAACAAAGTTTTGACACAGATTCCCAATTCGGGCATTCACAACATATAGCACGTTGCTGTAAGCAAGCACATTCTCATTCAAACTTGCAAGTTACTAGGTAGGAACAAGTTTGTACAGGTATTTCAAAGATGCCCAGAACTGAGCTAAACTTGGTATGTCTCCAACTCCTAGAAATAACTTCATGCCCCATCTCCCTTACCTCCAGCTAGTAAGGATCACATAATTCCTAACAAAGTTTTGACACAGATTCCCAATTCGGGCATTCAGAACATATAGCACGTTGCTGTAAGCAAGCACATTCTCATTCAAAGTTGCAAGTTACTATGTAGGAACAAGTTTGTATAGGTATTTCAAAGATGCCCAGAACTGAGCTAAATGTTGTATGTCTCCAACTCCTAGAAATAACTTCATGCCCCATCTCCCTTACTTCCAGCTAGTAAGGATCACATAATTCCTAACAAAGTTTTGACACAGATTCTCAATTCGGGCATTCAGAACATATAGCACGTTGCTGTAAGCAAGCACATTCTCATTCAAAGTTGCAAGTTACTATATAGGAACAAGTTTGTATAGGTATTTCAAAGATGCCCAGAACTGAGCTAAATTGGTATGTCTCCAACTCCTAGAAATAGCTTCATGCCCCATCTCCCTTACTTCCAGCTAGTAAGGATCACATAATTCCTAACAAAGTTTTGACACAGATTCCCAATTCGGGCATTCAGAACATATAGCACGTTGCTGTAAGCAAGCACATTCTCATTCAAAGTTGCAAGTTACTATGTAGGAACAAGTTTGTATAGGTATTTCAAAGATGCCCAGAACTGAGCTAAACTTGGTATGTCTCCAACTCCTAGAAATAACTTCATGCCCCATCTCCCTTACTTCCAGCTAGTAAGGATCACATAATTCCTAACAAAGTTTTGACACAGATTCCCAATTCGGGTATTCAGAACATATAGCACGTTGCTGTAAGCAAGCACATTCTCATTCAAAGTTGCAAGTTACTATGTAGGAACAAGTTTGTATAGGTATTTCAAAGATGCCCAGAACTGAGCTAAACGTTGTATGTCTCCAACTCCTAGAAATAACTTCATGCCCCATCTCCCTTACTACCAGCTAGTAAGGATCACATTATTTCTAACAAAGTTTTGACACATATTCCCAATTCGGGCATTCAGAACATATAGCACGTTGCTGTATGCAAGCACATTCTCATTCAAAGTTTCAAGTTACTATGTAGGAACAAGTTTGTATAGGTATTTCAAAGATGCCCAGAACTGAGCTAAACTTGGTATGTCTCCACCTCCTAGAAATAACTTCATGACCGATCTCCCTTACTTCCAGCTAGTAAGGATCACATAATTTCTAACAAAGTTTTGACACAGATTCCCAATTCGGGCATTCAGAACATATACCACGTTGCTGTAAGCAAGCACATTCTCATTCCAAGTTGCAAGTTACTATGTAGGAACAAGTTTGTATAGGTATTTCAAAGATGCCCAGAACTGAGCTAAACGTTGTATGTCTCCAACTCCTAGAAATAACTTCATGCCCCATCTCCCTTACTTCTAGCTGGTAAGGATCACATAATTTCTAACAAAGTTTTGACAAAGATTCCCAATTCGGGCATTCAGAACATATAGCACGTTGCTGTAAGCAAGCACATTCTCATTCAAAGTTGCAAGTTACTATGTAGGAACAAGTTTGTATAGGTATTTCAAAGATGCCCAGAACGGAGCAAAACTTGGCATGTCTCCAACTCCTAGAAATAACTTCATGCCCCATCTCCCTTACTTCCAGCTAGTAAGGATCACATAATTCCTAACAAAGTTTTGACACAGAAGCCCAATTCGGGCATTCAGAACATATAGCACGTTGGTGTAAGCAAGCACATTCTCATTCAATGTTGCAAGTTACTATGTAGGAACAAGTTTGTATAGGTATTTCAAAGATGCCCAGAACTGAGCTAAACCTTGTATGTCTCCAACTCCTAGAAATAACTTCATGCCCCATCTCCCTAACTTTCAGCTAGTAAGGATCACATAATTCCTGAGAAAGTTTTGACACAGATTCCCAATTCGGGCATTCAGAACATATAGCACGTTGCTGTAAGCAAGCACATTCTCATTCAAAGTTGCAAGTTACTATGTAGGAACAAGTTTGTATAGGTATTTCAAAGATGCCCAGAACTGAGCTAAACGTTGTATGTCTCCAACTCCTAGAAATAACTTCATGCCCCATCTCCCTTACTTCCAGCTAGTAAGGATCACATAATTCCTAAGAAAGTTTTGACACAGATTCCGAATTCGGGCATTCAGAACATATAGCACTTTGCTGTAAGCAAGCACATTCTCATTCAAAGTTGCAAGTTACTACGTAGGAACAAGTTTGTATAGGTATTTCAAAGATGCCCAGAACTGAGCTAAACTTGGTATGTCTCCAACTCCTATAAATAACTTCATGCCCCATCTCCCTTACTTCCAGCTAGTAAGCATCACATAATTCCTAACAAAGTTTTGACACAGATTCCCAATTCGGGCATTCAGAACATATAGCACGTTGCTGTAAGCAAGCACTTTCTCATTCAAACTTCCAAGTTACTATGTAGATACAAGTTTGTATAGGTATTTCAAAGATGCCCAGAACTGAGCTAAACTTGGTATGTCTCTAACTCCTAGAAATAACTTCATGCCCCATCTCACTTACTTCCAGCTAGTAAGGATCTCATAATATTCCTAACAAACTTTTGACACAGATTCCCAATTCGGGCATTCGGAACATATAGCACGTTTCTGTAAGCAAACACATTCTCATTCAAAGGTGCAAGTTACTATGTAGGAACAAGTTTGTATAGGTATTTCAAAGATGCCCAGAACTGAGCTAAACTTGGTATGTCTCCAACTCCTAGAAATAACTTCATGCCCCATCTCCATTACTCCCAGCTAGTAAGCATCACATAATTCCTAACAAAGTTTTGACACAGATTCCCAATTCGGGCATTCAGAACATATAGCACGTTGCTGTAAGCAAGCACATTCTCATTCAAAGTTGCAAGTTACTATGTAGGAACAAGTTTGTATAGGTATTTCAAAGATGCCCAGAACGGAGCTAAACTTGGCATGTCTCCAACTCCTAGAAATAACTTCATGCCCCATCTCCCTTACTTCCAGCTAGTAAGGATCACATAATTCCTAACAAAGTTTTGACACAGATTCCCAATTCGGGCATTCAGAACATATAGCACGTTGCTGTAAGCAAGCACATTCTCATTCAAAGTTGCAAGATACTATGTAGGAACAAGTTTGTATAGGTATTTCAAAGATGCCCAGAACTGAGCTAAACTTGGTATGTCTCCAACTCCTAGAAATAACTTCATGCCCCATCTCCATTACTTCCATCTAGTAAGGATCACATAATTCCTAACAAAGTTTTGACACAGATTCCCAATTCGGGCATTCAGAACATTTAGCACGTTGCTGTAAGCAAGCACATTCTCATTCAAAGTTGCAAGTTACTATGTAGGAACAAGTTTGTATAGGTATTTCAAAGATGCCCAGAACTGAGCTAAACTTGGTATGTCTCCAACTCCTAGAAATAACTTCATGCCCCATCTCCCTTACTTCCAGCTAGTAAGGATCACATAATTCCTAACAAAGTTTTGACACAGATTCCCAATTCGGGCATTCAGAACATATAGCACGTTGCTGTAAGCAAGCACATTCTCATTCAAAGTTGCAAGTTACTATGTAGGAACAAGTTTGTATAGGTATTTCAAAGATGCCCAGAACTGAGCTAAACGTTGTATGTCTCCAACTCCTAGAAATAAATTCATGCTCCAAGTCCCTTACTTCCAGCTAGTAAGGATCACATAATTTCTAACAAAGTTTTGACACAGATTCCCAATTCGGGCATTCACAACATATAGCACGTTGCTGTAAGTAAGCACATTCTCATTCAAACTTGCAAGTTACTAGGTAGGAACAAGTTTGTATAGGTATTTCAAAGATGCCCAGAACTGAGCTAAACTTGGTATGTCTCCAACTCCTAGAAATAACTTCATGCCCCATCTCCCTTACCTCCAGCTAGTAATGATCACATAATTCCTAACAAAGTTTTGACACAGATTCCCAATTCGGGCATTCAGAACATATAGCACGTTGCTGTATGCAAGCACATTCTCATTCAAAGTTGCAAGTTACTATGTAGGAACAAGTTTGTATAGGTATTTCAAACATGCCCAGAACTGAGCTAAATGTTGTATGTCTCCAACTCCTAGAAATAACTTCATGCCCCATCTCCCTTACTTCCAGCTAGTAAGGATCACATAATTCCTAACAAAGTTTTGACACAGATTCCCAATTCGGGCATTCAGAACATATAGCACGTTGCTGTAAGCAAGCACATTCTCATTCAAAGTTGCAAGTTACTATGTAGGAACAAGTTTGTATAGGTATTTCAAAGATGCCCAGAACTGAGCTAAACTTGGTATGTCTCCAACTTCAAGAAATAACTTCATGCCCAATCTCCCTTACTTCCAGCTAGTAAGGATCACATAATTCCTAACAAAGTTTTGACACTGATTCCCAATTCGGGTATTCAGAACATATAGCACGTTGCTGTAAGCAAGCACATTCTCATTCAAAGTTGCAAGTTACTATGTAGGAACAAGTTTGTATAGGTATTTCAAAGATGCCCAGAACTGAGCTAAACGTTGTATGTCTCCAACTCCTAGAAATAACTTCATGCCCCATCTCCCTTACTACCAGCTAGTAAGGATCACATTATTTCTAACAAAGTTTTGACACATATTCCCAATTCGGGCATTCAGAACATATAGCACGTTGCTGTATGCAAGCACATTCTCATTCAAAGTTTCAAGTTACTATGTAGGAACAAGTTTGTATAGGTATTTCAAAGATGCCCAGAACTGAGCTAAACTTGGTATGTCTCCACCTCCTAGAAATAACTTCATGACCGATCTCCCTTACTTCCAGCTAGTAAGGATCACATAATTTCTAACAAAGTTTTGACACAGATTCCCAATTCGGGCATTCAGAACATATACCACGTTGCTGTAAGCAAGCACATTCTCATTCAAAGTCGCAAGTTACTATGTAGGAACAAGTTTGTATAGGTATTTCAAAGATGCCCAGAACGGAGCTAAACTTGGCATGTCTCCAACTCCTAGAAATAACTTCATGCCCCATCTCCCTTACTTCCAGCTAGTAAGGATCACATAATTCCTAACAAAGTTTTGACACAGATTCCCAATTCGGGCATTCAGCACATATAGCCCGTTGCTGTAAGCAAGCACATTCTCATTCAAAGTTGCAAGTTACTATGTAGGAACAAGTTTGTATAGGTATTTCAAAGATGCCCAGAACTGAGCTAAACTTGGTATGTCTCCAACTCCTAGAAATAACTTCATGCCCCGTCTCCCTTACTTCCAGCTAGTAAGGATCACATAATGCCTAACAAAGTTTTGACACAGATTCCCAATTCGGGCATTCAGAACATATAGCACGTTGTTGTAAGCAAGCACATTCTCATTCAAAGTTGCAAGTTACTATGTAGGAACAAGTTTGTATAGGTATTTCAAAGATGCCCAGAACTGAGCTAAATGTTGTATGTCTCCAACTCCTAGAAATAAATTCATGCTCCATGTCCCTTACTTCCAGCTAGTAAGGATCACATAATTTCTAACAAAGTTTTGACACAGATTCCCAATTCGGGCATTCACAACATATAGCACGTTGCTGTAAGCAAGCACATTCTCATTCAAACTTGCAAGTTACTAGGTAGGAACAAGTTTGTATAGGTATTTCAAAGATGCCCAGAACTGAGCTAAACTTGGTATGTCTCCAACTCCTAGAAATAACTTCATGCCCCATCTCCCTTACCTCCAGCTAGTAAGGATCACATAATTCCTAACAAAGTTTTGACACAGATTCCCAATTCGGGCATTCAGAACATATAGCACGTTGCTGTAAGCAAGCACATTCTCATTCAAAGTTGCAAGTTACTATGTAGGAACAAGTTTGTATAGGTATTTCAAAGATGCCCAGAACTGAGCTAAATGTTGTATGTCTCCAACTCCTAGAAATAACTTCATGCCCCATCTCCCTTACTTCCAGCTAGTAAGGATCACATAATTCCTAACAAAGTTTTGACACAGATTCTCAATTCGGGCATTCAGAACATATAGCACGTTGCTGTAAGCAAGCACATTCTCATTCAAAGTTGCAAGTTACTATATAGGAACAAGTTTGTATAGGTATTTCAAAGATGCCCAGAACTGAGCTATATTGGTATGTCTCCAACTCCTAGAAATAGCTTCATGCCCCATCTCCCTTACTTCCAGCTAGTAAGGATCACATAATTCCTAACAAAGTTTTGACACAGATTCCCAATTCGGGCATTCAGAACATATAGCACGTTGCTGTAAGCAAGCACATTCTCATTCAAAGTTGCAAGTTACTATGTAGGAACAAGTTTGTATAGGTATTTCAAAGATGCCCAGAACTGAGCTAAACTTGGTATGTCTCCAACTTCTAGAAATAACTTCATGCCCCATCTCCCTTACTTCCAGCTAGTAAGGATCACATAATTCCTAACAAAGTTTTGACACAGATTCCCAATTCGGGTATTCAGAACATATAGCACGTTGCTGTAAGCAAGCACATTCTCATTCAAAGTTGCAAGTTACTATGTAGGAACAAGTTTGTATAGGTATTTCAAAGATGCCCAGAACTGAGCTAAACGTTGTATGTCTCCAACTCCTAGAAATAACTTCATTGCTCATCTCCCTTACTACCAGCTAGTAAGGATCACATTATTTCTAACAAAGTTTTGACACATATTCCCAATTCGGGCATTCAGAACATATAGCACGTTGCTGTATGCAAGCACATTCTCATTCAAAGTTTCAAGTTACTATGTAGGAACAAGTTTGTATAGGTATTTCAAAGATGCCCAGAACTGAGCTAAACTTGGTATGTCTCCACCTCCTAGAAATAACTTCATGACCGATCTCCCTTACTTCCAGCTAGTAAGGATCACATAATTTCTAACAAAGTTTTGACACAGATTCCCAATTCGGGCATTCAGAACATATACCACGTTGCTGTAAGCAAGCACATTCTCATTCCAAGTTGCAAGTTACTATGTAGGAACAAGTTTGTATAGGTATTTCAAAGATGCCCAGAACTGAGCTAAACGTTGTATGTCTCCAACTCCTAGAAATAACTTCATGCCCCATCTCCCTTACTTCTAGCTAGTAAGGATCACATAATTTCTAACAAAGTTTTGACAAAGATTCCCAATTCGGGCATTCAGAACATATAGCACGTTGCTGTAAGCAAGCACATTCTCATTCAAAGTTGCAAGTTACTATATAGGAACAAGTTTGTATAGGTATTTCAAAGATGCCCAGAACTGAGCTAAATTGGTATGTCTCCAACTCCTAGAAATAGCTTCATGCCCCATCTCCCTTACTTCCAGCTAGTAAGGATCACATAATTCCTAACAAAGTTTTGACACAGATTCCCAATTCGGGCATTCAGAACATATAGCACGTTGCTGTAAGCAAGCACATTCTCATTCAAAGTTGCAAGTTACTATGTAGGAACAAGTTTGTATAGGTATTTCAAAGATGCCCAGAACTGAGCTAAACTTGGTATGTCTCCAACTTCTAGAAATAACTTCATGCCCCATCTCCCTTACTTCCAGCTAGTAAGGATCACATAATTCCTAACAAAGTTTTGACACAGATTCCCAATTCGGGTATTCAGAACATATAGCACGTTGCTGTAAGCAAGCACATTCTCATTCAAAGTTGCAAGTTACTATGTAGGAACAAGTTTGTATAGGTATTTCAAAGATGCCCAGAACTGAGCTAAACGTTGTATGTCTCCAACTCCTAGAAATAACTTCATGCCCCATCTCCCTTACTACCAGCTAGTAAGGATCACATTATTTCTAACAAAGTTTTGACACATATTCCCAATTCGGGCATTCAGAACATATAGCACGTTGCTGTATGCAAGCACATTCTCATTCAAAGTTTCAAGTTACTATGTAGGAACAAGTTTGTATAGGTATTTCAAAGATGCCCAGAACTGAGCTAAACTTGGTATGTCTCCACCTCCTAGAAATAACTTCATGACCGATCTCCCTTACTTCCAGCTAGTAAGGATCACATAATTTCTAACAAAGTTTTGACACAGATTCCCAATTCGGGCATTCAGAACATATACCACGTTGCTGTAAGCAAGCACATTCTCATTCCAAGTTGCAAGTTACTATGTAGGAACAAGTTTGTATAGGTATTTCAAAGATGCCCAGAACTGAGCTAAACGTTGTATGTCTCCAACTCCTAGAAATAACTTCATGCCCCATCTCCCTTACTTCTAGCTAGTAAGGATCACATAATTTCTAACAAAGTTTTGACAAGATTCCCAATTCGGGCATTCAGAACATATAGCACGTTGCTGTAAGCAAGCACATTCTCATTCAAAGTTGCAAGTTACTATGTAGGAACAAGTTTGTATAGGTATTTCAAAGATGCCCAGAACGGAGCAAAACTTGGCATGTCTCCAACTCCTAGAAATAACTTCATGCCCCATCTCCCTTACTTCCAGCTAGTAAGGATCACATAATTCCTAACAAAGTTTTGACACAGAAGCCCAATTCGGGCATTCAGAACATATAGCACGTTGCTGTAAGCAAGCACATTCTCATTCAATGTTGCAAGTTACTATGTAGGAACAAGTTTGTATAGGTATTTCAAAGATGCCCAGAACTGAGCTAAACCTTGTATGTCTCCAACTCCTAGAAATAACTTCATGCCCCATCTCCCTAACTTTCAGCTAGTAAGGATCACATAATTCCTGAGAAAGTTTTGACACAGATTCCCAATTCGGGCATTCAGAACATATAGCACGTTGCTGTAAGCAAGCACATTCTCATTCAAAGTTGCAAGTTACTATGTAGGAACAAGTTTGTATAGGTATTTCAAAGATGCCCAGAACTGAGCTAAACGTTGTATGTCTCCAACTCCTAGAAATAACTTCATGCCCCATCTCCCTTACTTCCAGCTAGTAAGGATCACATAATTCCTAAGAAAGTTTTGACACAGATTCCGAATTCGGGCATTCAGAACATATAGCACTTTGCTGTAAGCAAGCACATTCTCATTCAAAGTTGCAAGTTACTACGTAGGAACAAGTTTGTATAGGTATTTCAAAGATGCCCAGAACTGAGCTAAACTTGGTATGTCTCCAACTCCTATAAATAACTTCATGCCCCATCTCCCTTACTTCCAGCTAGTAAGCATCACATAATTCCTAACAAAGTTTTGACACAGATTCCCAATTCGGGCATTCAGAACATATAGCACGTTGCTGTAAGCAAGCACTTTCTCATTCAAACTTCCAAGTTACTATGTAGATACAAGTTTGTATAGGTATTTCAAAGATGCCCAGAACTGAGCTAAACTTGGTATGTCTCTAACTCCTAGAAATAACTTCATGCCCCATCTCACTTACTTCCAGCTAGTAAGGATCTCATAATATTCCTAACAAACTTTTGACACAGATTCCCAATTCGGGCATTCGGAACATATAGCACGTTTCTGTAAGCAAACACATTCTCATTCAAAGGTGCAAGTTACTATGTAGGAACAAGTTTGTATAGGTATTTCAAAGATGCCCAGAACTGAGCTAAACTTGGTATGTCTCCAACTCCTAGAAATAACTTCATGCCCCATCTCCATTACTCCCAGCTAGTAAGCATCACATAATTCCTAACAAAGTTTTGACACAGATTCCCAATTCGGGCATTCAGAACATATAGCACGTTGCTGTAAGCAAGCACATTCTCATTCAAAGTTGCAAGTTACTATGTAGGAACAAGTTTGTATAGGTATTTCAAAGATGCCCAGAACGGAGCTAAACTTGGCATGTCTCCAACTCCTAGAAATAACTTCATGCCCCATCTCCCTTACTTCCAGCTAGTAAGGATCACATAATTCCTAACAAAGTTTTGACACAGATTCCCAATTCGGGCATTCAGAACATATAGCACGTTGCTGTAAGCAAGCACATTCTCATTCAAAGTTGCAAGATACTATGTAGGAACAAGTTTGTATAGGTATTTCAAAGATGCCCAGAACTGAGCTAAACTTGGTATGTCTCCAACTCCTAGAAATAACTTCATGCCCCATCTCCATTACTTCCATCTAGTAAGGATCACATAATTCCTAACAAAGTTTTGACACAGATTCCCAATTCGGGCATTCAGAACATTTAGCACGTTGCTGTAAGCAAGCACATTCTCATTCAAAGTTGCAAGTTACTATGTAGGAACAAGTTTGTATAGGTATTTCAAAGATGCCCAGAACTGAGCTAAACTTGGTATGTCTCCAACTCCTAGAAATAACTTCATGCCCCATCTCCCTTACTTCCAGCTAGTAAGGATCACATAATTCCTAACAAAGTTTTGACACAGATTCCCAATTCGGGCATTCAGAACATATAGCACGTTGCTGTAAGCAAGCACATTCTCATTCAAAGTTGCAAGTTACTATGTAGGAACAAGTTTGTATAGGTATTTCAAAGATGCCCAGAACTGAGCTAAACGTTGTATGTCTCCAACTCCTAGAAATAAATTCATGCTCCAAGTCCCTTACTTCCAGCTAGTAAGGATCACATAATTTCTAACAAAGTTTTGACACAGATTCCCAATTCGGGCATTCACAACATATAGCACGTTGCTGTAAGTAAGCACATTCTCATTCAAACTTGCAAGTTACTAGGTAGGAACAAGTTTGTATAGGTATTTCAAAGATGCCCAGAACTGAGCTAAACTTGGTATGTCTCCAACTCCTAGAAATAACTTCATGCCCCATCTCCCTTACCTCCAGCTAGTAATGATCACATAATTCCGAACAAAGTTTTGACACAGATTCCCAATTCGGGCATTCAGAACATATAGCACGTTGCTGTATGCAAGCACATTCTCATTCAAAGTTGCAAGTTACTATGTAGGAACAAGTTTGTATAGGTATTTCAAAGATGCCCAGAACTGAGCTAAATGTTGTATGTCTCCAACTCCTAGAAATAACTTCATGCCCCATCTCCCTTACTTCCAGCTAGTAAGGATCACATAATTCCTAACAAAGTTTTGACACAGATTCTCAATTCGGGCACTCAGAACATATAGCACGTTGCTGTAAGCAAGCACATTCTCATTCAAAGTTGCAAGTTACTATGTAGGAACAAGTTTGTATAGGTATTTCAAAGATGCCCAGAACTGAGCTAAACTTGGTATGTCTCCACCTCCTAGAAATAACTTCATGACCGATCTCCCTTACTTCCAGCTAGTAAGGATCACATAATTTCTAACAAAGTTTTGACACAGATTCCCAATTCGGGCATTCAGAACATATACCACGTTGCTGTAAGCAAGCACATTCTCATTCAAAGTCGCAAGTTACTATGTAGGAACAAGTTTGTATAGGTATTTCAAAGATGCCCAGAACGGAGCTAAACTTGGCATGTCTCCAACTCCTAGAAATAACTTCATGCCCCATCTCCCTTACTTCCAGCTAGTAAGTATCACATAATTCCTAACAAAGTTTTGACACAGATTCCCAATTCGGGCATTCAGCACATATAGCCCGTTGCTGTAAGCAAGCACATTCTCATTCAAAGTTGCAAGTTACTATGTAGGAACAAGTTTGTATAGGTATTTCAAAGATGCCCAGAACTGAGCTAAACTTGGTATGTCTCCAACTCCTAGAAATAACTTCATGCCCCGTCTCCCTTACTTCCAGCTAGTAAGGATCACATAATTCCTAACAAAGTTTTGACACAGATTCCCAATTCGGGCATTCAGAACATATAGCACGTTGTTGTAAGCAAGCACATTCTCATTCAAAGTTGCAAGTTACTATGTAGGAACAAGTTTGTATAGGTATTTCAAAGATGCCCAGAACTGAGCTAAATGTTGTATGTCTCCAACTCCTAGAAATAAATTCATGCTCCATGTCCCTTACTTCCAGCTAGTAAGGATCACATAATTTCTAACAAAGTTTTGACACAGATTCCCAATTCGGGCATTCACAACATATAGCACGTTGCTGTAAGCAAGCACATTCTCATTCAAACTTGCAAGTTACTAGGTAGGAACAAGTTTGTATAGGTATTTCAAAGATGCCCAGAACTGAGCTAAACGTTGTATGTCTCCAACTCCTAGAAATAACTTCATTGCTCATCTCCCTTACTACCAGCTAGTAAGGATCACATTATTTCTAACAAAGTTTTGACACATATTCCCAATTCGGGCATTCAGAACATATAGCACGTTGCTGTATGCAAGCACATTCTCATTCAAAGTTTCAAGTTACTATGTAGGAACAAGTTTGTATAGGTATTTCAAAGATGCCCAGAACTGAGCTAAACTTGGTATGTCTCCACCTCCTAGAAATAACTTCATGACCGATCTCCCTTACTTCCAGCTAGTAAGGATCACATAATTTCTAACAAAGTTTTGACACAGATTCCCAATTCGGGCATTCAGAACATATACCACGTTGCTGTAAGCAAGCACATTCTCATTCCAAGTTGCAAGTTACTATGTAGGAACAAGTTTGTATAGGTATTTCAAAGATGCCCAGAACTGAGCTAAACGTTGTATGTCTCCAACTCCTAGAAATAACTTCATGCCCCATCTCCCTTACTTCTAGCTAGTAAGGATCACATAATTTCTAACAAAGTTTTGACAAAGATTCCCAATTCGGGCATTCAGAACATATAGCACGTTGCTGTAAGCAAGCACATTCTCATTCAAAGTTGCAAGTTACTATGTAGGAACAAGTTTGTATAGGTATTTCAAAGATGCCCAGAACGGAGCAAAACTTGGCATGTCTCCAACTCCTAGAAATAACTTCATGCCCCATCTCCCTTACTTCCAGCTAGTAAGGATCACATAATTCCTAACAAAGTTTTGACACAGAAGCCCAATTCGGGCATTCAGAACATATAGCACGTTGCTGTAAGCAAGCACATTCTCATTCAATGTTGCAAGTTACTATGTAGGAACAAGTTTGTATAGGTATTTCAAAGATGCCCAGAACTGAGCTAAACCTTGTATGTCTCCAACTCCTAGAAATAACTTCATGCCCCATCTCCCTAACTTTCAGCTAGTAAGGATCACATAATTCCTGAGAAAGTTTTGACACAGATTCCCAATTCGGGCATTCAGAACATATAGCAAGTTGCTGTAAGCAAGCACATTCTCATTCAAAGTTGCAAGTTACTATGTAGGAACAAGTTTGTATAGGTATTTCAAAGATGCCCAGAACTGAGCTAAACGTTGTATGTCTCCAACTCCTAGAAATAACTTCATGCCCCATCTCCCTTACTTCCAGCTAGTAAGGATCACATAATTCCTAAGAAAGTTTTGACACAGATTCCGAATTCGGGCATTCAGAACATATAGCACTTTGCTGTAAGCAAGCACATTCTCATTCAAAGTTGCAAGTTACTACGTAGGAACATGTTTGTATAGGTATTTCAATGATGCCCAGAACTGAGCTAAACTTGGTATGTCTCCAACTCCTATAAATAACTTCATGCCCCATCTCCCTTACTTCCAGCTAGTAAGCATCACATAATTCCTAACAAAGTTTTGACACAGATTCCCAATTCGGGCATTCAGAACATATAGCACGTTGCTGTAAGCAAGCACTTTCTCATTCAAACTTCCAAGTTACTATGTAGATACAAGTTTGTATAGGTATTTCAAAGATGCCCAGAACTGAGCTAAACTTGGTATGTCTCCAACTCCTAGAAATAACTTCATGCCCCATCTCCATTACTCCCAGCTAGTAAGCATCACATAATTCCTAACAAAGTTTTGACACAGATTCCCAATTCGGGCATTCAGAACATATAGCACGTTGCTGTAAGCAAGCACATTCTCATTCAAAGTTGCAAGTTACTATGTAGGAACAAGTTTGTATAGGTATTTCAAAGATGCCCAGAACGGAGCTAAACGTTGTATGTCTCCAACTCCTAGAAATAACTTCATGCCCCATCTCCCTTACTTCCAGCTAGTAAGGATCACAAAATTCCTAATAAAGTTTTGACACAGTTTCCCAATTCGGGCATTCAGAACATGTAGCACGTTGCTGTAAGCAAGCACATTCTCATTCAAAGTTGCAAGTTACTATGTAGGAACAAGTTTGTATAGGACTTTCAAAGATGCCCAGAACTGAGCTAAACTTGGTATGTCTCCAACTCCTAGAAATAACTTCATGCCCCGTCTCCCTTACTTCCAGCTAGTAAGGATCACATAATTCCTAACAAAGTTTTGACACAGATTTCCAATTCGGGCATTCAGAACATATAGCACGTTGTTGTAAGCAAGCACATTCTCATTCAAAGTTGCAAGTTACTATGTAGGAACAAGTTTGTATAGGTATTTCAAAGATGCCCAGAACTGAGCTAAACGTTGTATGTCTCCAACTCCTAGAAATAAATTCATGCTCCAAGTCCCTTACTTCCAGCTAGTAAGGATCACATAATTTCTAACAAAGTTTTGACACAGATTCCCAATTCGGGCATTCACAACATATAGCACGTTGCTGTAAGTAAGCACATTCTCATTCAAACTTGCAAGTTACTAGGTAGGAACAAGTTTGTATAGGTATTTCAAAGATGCCCAGAACTGAGCTAAACTTGGTATGTCTCCAACTCCTAGAAATAACTTCATGCCCCATCTCCCTTACCTCCAGCTAGTAAGGATCACATAATTCCTAACAAAGTTTTGACACAGATTCCCAATTCGGGCATTCAGAACATATAGCACGTTGCTGTATGCAAGCACATTCTCATTCAAAGTTGCAAGTTACTATGTAGGAACAAGTTTGTATAGGTATTTCAAAGATGCCCAGAACTGAGCTAAATGTTGTATGTCTCCAACTCCTAGAAATAACTTCATGCCCCATCTCCCTTACTTCCAGCTAGTAAGGATCACATAATTCCTAACAAAGTTTTGACACAGATTCTCAATTCGGGCATTCAGAACATATAGCACGTTGCTGTAAGCAAGCACATTCTCATTCAAAGTTGCAAGTTACTATATAGGAACAAGTTTGTATTGGTATTTCAAAGATGCCCAGAACTGAGCTAAATTGGTATGTCTCCAACTCCTAGAAATAGCTTCATGCCCCATCTCCCTTACTTCCAGCTAGTAAGGATCACATAATTTCTAACAAAGTTTTGACACAGATTCCCAATTCGGGCATTCAGAACATATACCACGTTGCTGTAAGCAAGCACATTCTCATTCAAAGTTGCAAGTTACTATGTAGGAACAAGTTTGTATAGGTATTTCAAAGATGCCCAGAACGGAGCTAAACTTGGCATGTCTCCAACTCCTAGAAATAACTTCATGCCCCATCTCCCTTACTTCCAGCTAGTAAGGATCACATAATTCCTAACAAAGTTTTGACACAGATTCCCAATTCGGGCATTCAGCACATATAGCCCGTTGCTGTAAGCAAGCACATTCTCATTCAAAGTTGCAAGTTACTAGGTAGGAACAAGTTTGTATAGGTATTTCAAAGATGCCCAGAACTGAGCTAAACTTGGTATGTCTCCAACTCCTAGAAATAACTTCATGCCCCGTCTCCCTTACTTCCAGCTAGTAAGGATCACATAATTCCTAACAAAGTTTTGACACAGATTCCCAATTCGGGCATTCAGAACATATAGCACGTTGTTGTAAGCAAGCACATTCTCATTCAAAGTTGCAAGTTACTATGTAGGAACAAGTTTGTATAGGTATTTCAAAGATGCCCAGAACTGAGCTAAATGTTGTATGTCTCCAACTCCTAGAAATAAATTCGTGCTCCATGTCCCTTACTTCCAGCTAGTAAGGATCACATAATTTCTAACAAAGTTTTGACACAGATTCCCAATTCGGGCATTCACAACATATAGCACGTTGCTGTAAGCAAGCACATTCTCATTCAAACTTGCAAGTTACTAGGTAGGAACAAGTTTGTATAGGTATTTCAAAGATGCCCAGAACTGAGCTAAACTTGGTATGTCTCCAACTCCTAGAAATAACTTCATGCCCCATCTCCCTTACCTCCAGCTAGTAAGGATCACATAATTCCTAACAAAGCTTTGACACAGATTCCCAATTCGGGCATTCAGAACATATAGCACGTTGCTGTAAGCAAGCACATTCTCATTCAAAGTTGCAAGTTACTATGTAGGAACAAGTTTGTATAGGTATTTCAAAGATGCCCAGAACTGAGCTAAATGTTGTATGTCTCCAACTCCTAGAAATAACTTCATGCCCCATCTCCCTTACTTCCAGCTAGTAAGGATCACATAATTCCTAACAAAGTTTTGACACAGATTCTCAATTCGGGCATTCAGAACATATAGCACGTTGCTGGAAGCAAGCACATTCTCATTCAAAGTTGCAAGTTACTATATAGGAACAAGTTTGTATAGGTATTTCAAAGATGCCCAGAACTGAGCTAAATTGGTATGTCTCCAACTCCTAGAAATAGCTTCATGCCCCATCTCCCTTACTTCCAGCTAGTAAGGATCACATAATTCCTAACAAAGTTTTGACACAGATTCCCAATTCGGGCATTCAGAACATATAGCACGTTGCTGTAAGCAAGCACATTCTCATTCAAAGTTGCAAGTTACTATGTAGGAACAAGTTTGTATAGGTATTTCAAAGATGCCCAGAACTGAGCTAAACTTGGTATGTCTCCACCTCCTAGAAATAACTTCATGACCGATCTCCCTTACTTCCAGCTAGTAAGGATCACATAATTTCTAACAAAGTTTTGACACAGATTCCCAATTCGGGCATTCAGAACATATACCACGTTGCTGTAAGCAAGCACATTCTCATTCCAAGTTGCAAGTTACTATGTAGGAACAAGTTTGTATAGGTATTTCAAAGATGCCCAGAACTGAGCTAAACGTTGTATGTCTCCAACTCCTAGAAATAACTTCATGCCCCATCTCCCTTACTTCTAGCTAGTAAGGATCACATAATTTCTAACAAAGTTTTGACAAAGATTCCCAATTCGGGCATTCAGAACATATAGCACGTTGCTGTAAGCAAGCACATTCTCATTCAAAGTTGCAAGTTACTATGTAGGAACAAGTTTGTATAGGTATTTCAAAGATGCCCAGAACGGAGCAAAACTTGGCATGTCTCCAACTCCTAGAAATAACTTCATGCCCCATCTCCCTTACTTCCAGCTAGTAAGGATCACATAATTCCTAACAAAGTTTTGACACAGAAGCCCAATTCGGGCATTCAGAACATATAGCACGTTGCTGTAAGCAAGCACATTCTCATTCAATGTTGCAAGTTACTATGTAGGAACAAGTTTGTATAGGTATTTCAAAGATGCCCAGAACTGAGCTAAACCTTGTATGTCTCCAACTCCTAGAAATAACTTCATGCCCCATCTCCCTAACTTTCAGCTAGTAAGGATCACATAATTCCTGAGAAAGTTTTGACACAGATTCCCAATTCGGGCATTCAGAACATATAGCACGTTGCTGTAAGCAAGCACATTCTCATTCAAAGTTGCAAGTTACTATGTAGGAACAAGTTTGTATAGGTATTTCAAAGATGCCCAGAACTGAGCTAAACGTTGTATGTCTCCAACTCCTAGAAATAACTTCATGCCCCATCTCCCTTACTTCCAGCTAGTAAGGATCACATAATTCCTAAGAAAGTTTTGACACAGATTCCGAATTCGGGCATTCAGAACATATAGCACTTTGCTGTAAGCAAGCACATTCTCATTCAAAGTTGCAAGTTACTACGTAGGAACAAGTTTGTATAGGTATTTCAAAGATGCCCAGAACTGAGCTAAACTTGGTATGTCTCCAACTCCTATAAATAACTTCATGCCCCATCTCCCTTACTTCCAGCTAGTAAGCATCACATAATTCCTAACAAAGTTTTGACACAGATTCCCAATTCGGGCATTCAGAACATATAGCACGTTGCTGTAAGCAAGCACTTTCTCATTCAAACTTCCAAGTTACTATGTAGATACAAGTTTGTATAGGTATTTCAAAGATGCCCAGAACTGAGCTAAACTTGGTATGTCTCTAACTCCTAGAAATAACTTCATGCCCCATCTCACTTACTTCCAGCTAGTAAGGATCTCATAATATTCCTAACAAACTTTTGACACAGATTCCCAATTCGGGCATTCGGAACATATAGCACGTTTCTGTAAGCAAACACATTCTCATTCAAAGGTGCAAGTTACTATGTAGGAACAAGTTTGTATAGGTATTTCAAAGATGCCCAGAACTGAGCTAAACTTGGTATGTCTCCAACTCCTAGAAATAACTTCATGCCCCATCTCCATTACTCCCAGCTAGTAAGCATCACATAATTCCTAACAAAGTTTTGACACAGATTCCCAATTCGGGCATTCAGAACATATAGCACGTTGCTGTAAGCAAGCACATTCTCATTCCAAGTTGCAAGTTACTATGTAGGAACAAGTTTGTATAGGTATTTCAAAGATGCCCAGAACGGAGCTAAACTTGGCATGTCTCCAACTCCTAGAAATAACTTCATGCCCCATCTCCCTTACTTCCAGCTAGTAAGGATCACATAATTCCTAACAAAGTTTTGACACAGATTCCCAATTCGGGCATTCAGAACATATAGCACGTTGCTGTAAGCAAGCACATTCTCATTCAAAGTTGCAAGATACTATGTAGGAACAAGTTTGTATAGGTATTTCAAAGATGCCCAGAACTGAGCTAAACTTGGTATGTCTCCAACTCCTAGAAATAACTTCATGCCCCATCTCCCTTACTTCCAGCTAGTAAGGATCACATAATTCCTAACAAAGTTTTGACACAGATTCCCAATTCGGGCATTCAGAACATATAGCACGTTGCTGTAAACAAGCACATTCTCATTCTAAGTGGCAAGTTACTATGTAGGAACAAGTTTGTATAGGTATTTCAAAGATGCCCAGAACTGAGCTAAACGTTGTATGTCTCCAACTCCTAGAAATAACTTCATGCCCCATCTCCCTAACTTTCAGCTAGTAAGGATCACATAATTCCTGATAAAGTTTTGACACAGATTCCCAATTCGGGCATTCAGAACATATAGCACGTTGCTGTAAGCAAGCACATTCTCATTCAAAGTTGCAAGTTACTATGTAGGAACAAGTTTGTATAGGTATTTCAAAGATGCCCAGAACTGAGCTAAACGTTGTATGTCTCCAACTCCTAGAAATAACTTCATGCCCCATCTCCCTTACTTCCAGCTAGTAAGGATCACATAATTCCTAACAAAGTTTTGACACAGATTCCCAATTCGGGCATTCAGAACATATAGCACGTTGCTGTAAGCAAGCACATTCTCATTCAAAGTTGCAAGTTACTACGTAGGAACAAGTTTGTATAGGTATTTCAAAGATGCCCAGAACTGAGCTAAACTTGGTATGTCTCCAACTCCTAGAAATAACTTCATGCCCCATCTCCCTTACTTCCAGCTAGTAAGCATCACATAATTCCTAACAAAGTTTTGACACAGATTCCCAATTCGGGCATTCAGAACATGTAGCACGTTGCTGTAAGCAAGCACATTCTCATTCAAACTTGCAAGTTACTATGTAGATACAAGTTTGTGTAGGTATTTCAAAGATGCCCAGAACTGAGCTAAACTTGGTATGTCTCTAACTCCTAGAAATAACTTCATGCCCCATCTCCCTTACTTCCAGCTAGTAAGGATCTCATAATATTCCTAACAAAGATTTGACACAGATTCCCAATTCGGGCATTCAGAACATATAGCACGTTTCTGTAAGCAAACACATTCTCATTCAAAGGTGCAAGTTACTATGTAGGAACAAGTTTGTATAGGTATTTCAAAGATGCCCAGAACTGAGCTAAACTTGGTATGTCTCCAACTCCTAGAAATAACTTCATGCCCCATCTCCATTACTCCCAGCTAGTAAGCATCACATAATTCCTAACAAAGTTTTGACACAGATTCCCAATTCGGGCATTCAGAACATATAGCACGTTTCTGTAAGCAAACACATTCTCATTCAAAGGTGCAAGTTACTATGTAGGAACAAGTTTGTATAGGTATTTCAAAGATGCCCAGAACTGAGCTAAACTTGGTATGTCTCCAACTCCTAGAAATAACTTCATGCCCCATCTCCATTACTCCCAGCTAGTAAGCATCACATAATTCCTAACAAAGTTTTGACACAGATTCCCAATTCGGGCATTCAGAACATATAGCACGTTGCTGTAAGCAAGCACATTCTCATTCAAAGTTGCAAGTTACTATGTAGGAACAAGTTTGTATAGGTATTTCAAAGATGCCCAGAACGGAGCTAAACTTGGCATGTCTCCAACTCCTAGAAATAACTTCATGCCCCATCTCCCTTACTTCCAGCTAGTAAGGATCACATAATTCCTAACAAAGTTTTGACACAGATTCCCAATTCGGGCATTCAGAACATATAGCACGTTGCTGTAAGCAAGCACATTCTCATTCAATGTTGCAAGATACTATGTAGGAACAAGTTTGTATAGGTATTTCAAAGATGCCCAGAACTGAGCTAAACTTGGTATGTCTCCAACTCCTAGAAATAACTTCATGCCCCATCTCCCTTACTTCCATCTAGTAAGGATCACATAATTCCTAACAAAGTTTTGACACAGATTCCCAATTCGGGCATTCAGAACATTTAGCACGTTGCTGTAAGCAAGCACATTCTCATTCAAAGTTGCAAGTTACTATGTAGGAACAAGTTTGTATAGGTATTTCAAAGATGCCCAGAACTGAGCTAAACTTGGTATGTCTCCAACTCCTAGAAATAACTTCATGCCCCATCTCCCTTACTTCCAGCTAGTAAGGATCACATAATTCCTAACAAAGTTTTGACACAGATTCCCAATTCGGGCATTCAGAACATATAGCACGTTGCTGTAAGCAAGCACATTCTCATTCTAAGTGGCAAGTTACTATGTAGGAACAAGTTTGTATAGGTATTTCAAAGATGCCCAGAACTGAGCTAAACGTTGTATGTCTCCAACTCCTAGAAATAACTTCATGCCCCATCTCCCTAACTTTCAGCTAGTAAGGATCACATAATTCCTGATAAAGTTTTGACACAGATTCCCAATTCGGGCATTCAGAACATATAGCACGTTGCTGTAAGCAAGCACATTCTCATTCAAAGTTGCAAGTTACTATGTAGGAACAAGTTTGTATAGGTATTTCAAAGATGCCCAGAACTGAGCTAAACGTTGTATGTCTCCAACTCCTAGAAATAACTTCATGCCCCATCTCCCTTACTTCCAGCTAGTAAGGATCACATAATTCCTAACAAAGTTTTGACACAGATTCCCAATTCGGGCATTCAGAACATATAGCACGTTGCTGTAAGCAAGCACATTCTCATTCAAAGTTGCAAGTTACTACGTAGGAACAAGTTTGTATAGGTATTTCAAAGATGCCCAGAACTGAGCTAAACTTGGTATGTCTCCAACTCCTAGAAATAACTTCATGCCCCATCTCCCTTACTTCCAGCTAGTAAGCATCACATAATTCCTAACAAAGTTTTGACACAGATTCCCAATTCGGGCATTCAGAACATGTAGCACGTTGCTGTAAGCAAGCACATTCTCATTCAAACTTGCAAGTTACTATGTAGATACAAGTTTGTGTAGGTATTTCAAAGATGCCCAGAACTGAGCTAAACTTGGTATGTCTCTAACTCCTAGAAATAACTTCATGCCCCATCTCCCTTACTTCCAGCTAGTAAGGATCTCATAATATTCCTAACAAAGTTTTGACACAGATTCCCAATTCGGGCATTCAGAACATATAGCACGTTTCTGTAAGCAAACACATTCTCATTCAAAGGTGCAAGTTACTATGTAGGAACAAGTTTGTATAGGTATTTCAAAGATGCCCAGAACTGAGCTAAACTTGGTATGTCTCCAACTCCTAGAAATAACTTCATGCCCCATCTCCATTACTCCCAGCTAGTAAGCATCACATAATTCCTAACAAAGTTTTGACACAGATTCCCAATTCGGGCATTCAGAACATATAGCACGTTGCTGTAAGCAAGCACATTCTCATTCAAAGTTGCAAGTTACTATGTAGGAACAATTTTGTATAGGTATTTCAAAGATGCCCAGAACGGAGCTAAACTTGGCATGTCTCCAACTCCTAGAAATAACTTCATGCCCCATCTCCCTTACTTCCAGCTAGTAAGGATCACATAATTCCTAACAAAGTTTTGACACAGATTCCCAATTCGGGCATTCAGAACATATAGCACGTTGCTGTAAGCAAGCACATTCTCATTCAAAGTTGCAAGTTACTATGTAGGAACAAGTTTGTATAGGTATTTCAAAGATGCCCAGAACGGAGCTAAACTTGGCATGTCTCCAACTCCTAGAAATAACTTCATGCCCCATCTCCCTTACTTCCAGCTAGTAAGGATCACATAATTCCTAACAAAGTTTTGACACAGATTCCCAATTCGGGCATTCAGAACATATAGCACGTTGCTGTAAGCAAGCACATTCTCATTCAAAGTTGCAAGATACTATGTAGGAACAAGTTTGTATAGGTATTTCAAAGATGCCCAGAACTGAGCTAAACTTGGTATGTCTCCAACTCCTAGAAATAACTTCATGCCCCATCTCCCTTACTTCCAGCTAGTAAGGATCACATAATTCCTAACAAAGTTTTGACAAAGATTCCCAATTCAGGCATTCAGAACATTTAGCACGTTGCTGTAAGCAAGCACATTCTCATTCAAAGTTGCAAGTTACTATGTAGGAACAAGTTTGTATAGGTATTTCAAAGATGCCCAGAACTGAGCTAAACTTGGTATGTCTCCAACTCCTAGAAATAACTTCATGCCCCATCTCCCTTACTTCCAGCTAGTAAGGATCACATAATTCCTAACAAAGTTTTGACACAGATTCCCAATTCGGGCATTCAGAACATATAGCACGTTGCTGTAAGCAAGCACATTCTCATTCTAAGTGGCAAGTTACTATGTAGGAACAAGTTTGTATAGGTATTTCAAAGATGCCCAGAACTGAGCTAAACGTTGTATGTCTCCAACTCCTAGAAATAACTTCATGCCCCATCTCCCTAACTTTTAGCTAGTAAGGATCACATAATTCCTGATAAAGTTTTGACACAGATTCCCAATTCGGGCATTCAGAACATATAGCACGTTGCTGTAAGCAAGCACATTCTCATTCAAAGTTGCAAGTTACTATGTAGGAACAAGTTTGTATAGGTATTTCAAAGATGCCCAGAACTGAGCTAAACGTTGTATGTCTCCAACTCCTAGAAATAACTTCATGCCCCATCTCCCTTAATTCCAGCTAGTAAGGATCACATAATTCCTAACAAAGTTTTGACACAGATTCTCAATTCGGGCATTCAGAACATATAGCACGTTGCTGTAAGCAAGCACATTCTCATTCAAAGTTGCAAGTTACTACGTAGGAACAAGTTTGTATAGGTATTACAAAGATGCCCAGAACTGAGCTAAACTTGGTATGTCTCCAACTCCTAGAAATAACTTCATGCCCCATCTCCCTTACTTCCAGCTAGTAAGCATCACATAATTCATAACAAAGTTTTGACACAGATTCCCAATTCGGGCATTCAGAACATGTAGCACGTTGCTGTAAGCAAGCACATTCTCATTCAAACTTGCAAGTTACTATGTAGATACAAGTTTGTGTAGGTATTTCAAAGATGCCCAGAACTGAGCTAAACTTGGTATATCTCTAACTCCTAGAAATAACTTCATGCCCCATCTCCCTTACTTCCAGCTAGTAAGGATCTCATAATATTCCTAACAAAGTTTTGACACAGATTCCCAATTCGGGCATTCAGAACATATAGCACGTTTCTGTAAGCAAACACATTCTCATTCAAAGGTGCAAGTTACTATGTAGGAACAAGTTTGTATAGGTATTTCAAAGATGCCCAGAACTGAGCTAAACTTGGTATGTCTCCAACTCCTAGAAATAACTTCATGCCCCATCTCCATTACTCCCAGCTAGTAAGCATCACATAATTCCTAACAAAGTTTTGACACAGATTTCCAATTCGGGCATTCAGAACATATAGCACGTTGCTGTAAGCAAGCACATTCTCATTCAAAGTTGCAAGTTACTATGTAGGAACAAGTTTGTATAGGTATTTCAAAGATGCCCAGAACGGAGCTAAACTTGGCATGTCTCCAACTCCTAGAAATAACTTCATGCCCCATCTCCCTTACTTCCAGCTAGTAAGGATCACATAATTCCTAACAAAGTTTTGACACAGATTCCCAATTCGGGCATTCAGAACATGTAGCACGTTGCTGTAAGCAAGCACATTCTCATTCAAAGTTGCAAGTTACTATGTAGGAACAAGTTTGTATAGGACTTTCAAAGATGCCCAGAACTGAGCTAAACTTGGTATGTCTCCAACTCCTAGAAATAACTTCATGCCCCGTCTCCCTTACTTCCAGCTAGTAAGGATCACATAATTCCTAACAATGTTTTGACACAGATTCCCAATTCGGGCATTAAGAACATATAGCACGTTGTTGTAAGCAAGCACATTCTCATTCAAAGTTGCAAGTTACTATGTAGGAACAAGTTTGTATAGGTATTTCAAAGATGCCCAGAACTGAGCTAAACGTTGTATGTCTCCAACTCCTAGAAATAAATTCATGCTCCAAGTCCCTTACTTCCAGCTAGTAAGGATCACATAATTTCTAACAAAGTTTTGACACAGATTCCCAATTCGGGCAATCACAACATATAGCACGTTGCTGTAAGCAAGCACATTCTCATTCAAACTTGCAAGTTACTAGGTAGGAACAAGTTTGTATAGGTATTTCAAAGATGCCCAGAACTGAGCTAAACTTGGTATGTCTCCAACTCCTAGAAATAACTTCATGCCCCATCTCCCTTACCTCCAGCTAGTAAGGATCACATAATTCCTAACAAAGTTTTGACACAGATTCCCAATTCGGGCATTCAGAACATATAGCACGTTGCTGTAAGCAAGCACATTCTCATTCAAAGTTGCAAGTTACTATGTAGGAACAAGTTTGTATAGGTATTTCAAAGATGCCCAGAACTGAGCTAAACTTGGTATGTGTCCAACTCCTAGAAATAACTTCATGTCCCATCTCCCTTACTTCCAGCTAGTAAGGATCACATAATTCCTAACAAAGTTTTGACACAGATTCCCTATTCGGGCATTCAGAACATATAGCACGTTGCTGTAAGCAAGCACATTCTCATTCAAAGTTGCAAGTTACTATGTAGGAACAAGTTTGTATAGGTATTTCAAAGATGCCCAGAACTGAGCTAAACTTGGTATGTCTCCAACTCCTAGAAATAACTTCATGCCCCATCTCCCTTACTTCCAGCTAGTAAGCATCACATAATTCCTAACAAAGTTTTGACACAGTTTCCCAATTCGGGCATTCAGAACATGTAGCACGTTGCTGTAAGCAAGCACATTCTCATTCAAAGTTGCAAGTTACTATGTAGGAACAAGTTTGTATAGGACTTTCAAAGATGCCCAGAACTGAGCTAAACTTGGTATGTCTCCAACTCCTAGAAATAACTTCATGCCCCGTCTCCCTTACTTCCAGCTAGTAAGGATCACATAATTCCTAACAAAGTTTTGACACAGATTCCCAATTCGGGCATTCAGAACATATAGCACGTTGTTGTAAGCAAGCACATTCTCATTCAAAGTTGCAAGTTACTATGTAGGAACAAGTTTGTATAGGTATTTCAAAGATGCCCAGAACTGAGCTAAACGTTGTATGTCTCCAACTCCTAGAAATAAATTCATGCTCCAAGTCCCTTACTTCCAGCTAGTAAGGATCACATAATTTCTAACAAAGTTTTGACACAGATTCCCAATTCGGGCATTCACAACATATAGCACGTTGCTGTAAGCAAGCACATTCTCATTCAAACTTGCAAGTTACTAGGTAGGAACAAGTTTGTATAGGTATTTCAAAGATGCCCAGAACTGAGCTAAACTTGGTATGTCTCCAACTCCTAGAAATAACTTCATGCCCCATCTCCCTTACCTCCAGCTAGTAAGGATCACATAATTCCTAACAAAGTTTTGACACAGATTCCCAATTCGGCCATTCAGAACATATAGCACGTTGCTGTAAGCAAGCACATTCTCATTCAAAGTTGCAAGTTACTATGTAGGAACAAGTTTGTATAGGTATTTCAAAGATGCCCAGAACTGAGCTAAATGTTGTATGTCTCCAACTCCTAGAAATAACTTCATGCCCCATATCCCTTACTTCCAGCTAGTAAGGATCACATAATTCCTAACAAAGTTTTGACACAGATTCTCAATTCGGGCATTCAGAACATATAGCACGTTGCTGTAAGCAAGCACATTCTCATTCAAAGTTGCAAGTTACTATATAGGAACAAGTTTGTATAGGTATTTCAAAGATGCCCAGAACTGAGCTAAACGTTGTATGTCTCCAACTCCTAGAAATAACTTCATGCCCCATCTCCCTTACTTCCATCTAGTAAGAATCACATAATTTCTAACAAAGTTTTGACACAGATTCCCAATTCGGGCATACAGAACATATAGCACGTTGCTGTAAGCAAGCACATTCTCATTCAAAGTTGCAAGTTACTATGTAGGAACAAGTTTGTATAGGTATTTCAAAGATGCCCAGAACGGAGCTAAACTTGGCATGTCTCCAACTCCTAGAAATAACTTCATGCCCCATCTCCCTTATTTCGAGCTAGTAAGGATCACATAATTCCTAACAAAGTTTTGACACAGATTCCCAATTCGGGCATTCAGAACATATAGCACGTTGCTGTAAGCAAGCACATTCTCATTCAAAGTTGCAAGTTACTATGTAGGAACAAGTTTGTATAGGTATTTCAAAGATGCCCAGAACTGAGCTAAACGTTGTATGTCTCCAACTCCTAGAAATAACTTCATGCCCCATCTCCCTTACTTCCAGCTAGTAAGGATCACATAATTCCTAACAAAGTTTTGACACAGATTCCCAATTCGGGCATTCAGAACATATAGCACATTGCTGTAAGCAAGCACATTCTCATTCAAAGTTGCAAGTTACTATGTAGGAACAAGTTTGTATAGGTATTTCAAAGATGCCCAGAACTGAGCTAAACTTGGTATGTCTCCAACTCCTAGAAATAGCTTCATGCCCCATCTCACTTACTTCCAGCTAGTAAGGATCACATAATTCCTAACAAAGTTTTGACACAGATTCCCAATTCGGGCATTCAGAACAGATAGCACGTTGCTGTAAGCAAGCACATTCTCATTCAAAGTTGCAAGTTACTATGTAGGAACAAGTTTGTATAGGGATTTCAAAGATGCCCAGAACTGAGCTAAACGTTGTATGTCTCCAACTCCTAGAAATAACTTCATGCCCCATCTCCCTTATTTCCAGCTAGTAAGGATCACAAAATTCCTAACAAAGTTTTGACACAGTTTCCCAATTCGGGCATTCAGAACATGTAGCACGTTGCTGTAAGCAAGCACATTCTTATTCAAAGTTGCAAGTCACTATGTAGGAACAAGTTTGTATAGGTATTTCAAAGATGCCCAGAACTGAGCTATACTTGGTATGTCTCCAACTCCTAGAAATAACTTCATGCCCCGTCTTCCTTACTTCAAGCTAGTAAGGATCACATAATTCCTAACAAAGTTTTGACACAGATTCCCAATTCGGGCATTCAGAACATATAGCACGTTGTTGTAAGCAAGCACATTCTCATTCAAAGTTGCAAGTTACTATGTAGGAACAAGTTTGTATAGGTATTTCAAAGATGCCCAGAACTGAGCTAAACCTTGTATGTCTCCAACTCCTAGAAATAAATTCATGCTCCAAGTCCCTTACTTCCAGCTAGTAAGGATCACATAATTTCTAACAAAGTTTTGACACAGATTCCCAATTAGGGCATTCAGAACATATAGCACGTTGCTGTAAGCAAGCACATTCTCATTCAAAGTTGCAAGTTACTAGGTAGGAACAAGTTTGTATAGGTATTTCAAAGATGCCCAGAACTGAGCTAAACTTGGAATGTCTCCAACTCCTAGAAATAACTTCATGCCCCATCTCCCTTACCTCCAGCTAGTAAGGATCAAATAATTCCTAACAAAGTTTTGACACAGATTCCCAATTCGGGCATTCAGAACATATAGCACGTTGCTGTAAGCAAGCACATTCTCATTCAAAGTTGCAAGTTACTATGTAGGAACAAGTTTGTATAGGTATTTCAAAGATGCCCAGAACTGAGCTAAACGTTGTATGTCTCCAACTCCTAGAAATAACTTCATGCCCCATCTCACTTACTTCCAGCTAGTAAGGATCACATAATTCCTAACAAAGTTTTGACACAGATTCTCAATTCGGGCATTCAGAACATATAGCACGTTTCTGTAAGCAAACACATTCTCATTCAAAGTTGCAAGTTACTATGTAGGAACAAGTTTGTATAGGTATTTCAAAGATGCCCAGAAATGAGCTAAACTTGGTATGTCTCCAACTCCTAGAAATAACTTCATGCCCCATCTCACTTAATTCCATCTAGTAATGATCACATAACTTCTAACAATTTTGACACAGATTCCCAATTCGAGCATTCAGAACATATAGCACGTTGCTGTAAGCAAGCACATTCTCATTCAAAGTTGCAAGTTACTATGTAGGAACAAGTTTGTATAGGTATTTCAAAGATGCCCAGAACTGAGCTAAACTTGGTATGTCTCCAACTCCTAGAAATAACTTCATGCCCCATCTCCCTTACTTTCAGCTAGTAAGGATCACATAATTCCTAACAAAGTTTTGACACAGATTCCCAATTCGGGCATTCAGAACATATAGCACGTTGCTGTAAGCAAGCACATTCTCATTCAAAGTTGCAAGTTACTATGTAGGAACAAGTTTGTATAGGTATTTCAAAGATGCCCAGAACGGAGCTAAACTTGGCATGTCTCCAACTCCTAGAAATAACTTCATGCCCGATCTCCCTTACTTCCAGCTAGTAAGGATCACATAATTCCTGAGAAAGTTTTGACACAGATTCCCAATTCGGTCATTCAGAACATATAGCACGTTGCTGCAAGCAAGCACATTCTCATTCAAAGTGGCAAGTTACTATGTAGGAACAAGTTTGTATAGGTATTTCAAAGATGCCCAGAACTGAGCTAAACGTTGTATGTCTCCAACTCCTAGAAATAACTTCATGCTCCATGTCAATTACTTCCATCTAGTAAGGATCACATAATTTCTAACAAAGTTTTGACACAGATTCCCAATTCGGGCATTCAGAACATATAGCACGTTGCTGTAAGCAAGCACATTCTCATTCTAAGTTGCAAGTTACTATGTAGGAACAAGTTTGTATAGGTATTTCAAAGATGCCCAGAACTGAGCTAAACTTGGTATGTCTCCAACTCCTAAAAATAACTTCATGCCCCGTCTCCCTTACTTCCAGCTAGTAAGGATCACATAATTCCTAACAAAGTTTTGACACAGATTCCCAATTCGGGCATTCAGAACATATAGCACGTTGCTGTAAGCAAGCACATTCTCATTCAAACTTGCAAGTTACTATGTAGGAACAAGTTTGTATAGGTATTTCAAAGATGCCCAGAACTGAGCTAAACATGGTATGTCTCCAACTCCTAGAAATAACTTCATGCCCCATCTCCCTTACTTCCAGCTAGTAAGGATCACAAAATTCCTAACAAAGTTTTGACACAGATTCCCAATTCGGGCATTCAGAACATATAGCACGTTGCTGTAAGCAAGCACATTCTCATTCAAAGTTGCAAGTTACTATGTAGGAACAAGTTTGTATAGGTATTTCAAAGATGCCCAGAACTGAGCTGAACGTTGTATGTCTCCAATTCCTAGAAATAACTTCATGCCCCATCTCCCTTACTTCCAGCTAGTAAGGATCACAAAATTCCTAACAAAGTTTTGACACAGTTTCCCAATTCGGGCATTCAGAACATGTAGCACGTTGCTGTAAGCAAGCACATTCTCATTCAAAGTTGCAAGTTACTATGTAGGAACAAGTTTGTATAGGACTTTCAAAGATGCCCAGAACTGAGCTAAACTTGGTATGTCTCCAACTCCTAGAAATAACTTCATGCCCCGTCTCCCTTACTTCCAGCTAGTAAGGATCACATAATTCCTAACAATGTTTTGACACAGATTCCCAATTCGGGCATTCAGAACATATAGCACGTTGTTGTAAGCAAGCACATTCTCATTCAAAGTTGCAAGTTACTATGTAGGAACAAGTTTGTATAGGTATTTCAAAGATGCCCAGAACTGAGCTAAACGTTGTATGTCTCCAACTCCTAGAAATAAATTCATGCTCCAAGTCCCTTACTTCCAGCTAGTAAGGATCACATAATTTCTAACAAAGTTTTGACACAGATTCCCAATTCGGGCACTCAGAACATATAGTACGTTGCTGTAAGCAAGCACATTCTCATTCAAAGTTGCAAGTTACTAGGTAGGAACAAGTTTGTATAGGTATTTCAAAGATGCCCAGAACTGAGCTAAACTTGGTATGTCTCCAACTCCTAGAAATAACTTCATGCCCCATCTCCCTTACCTCCAGCTAGTAAGGATCACATAATTCCTAACAAAGTTTTGACACAGATTCCCAATTCGGTCATTCAGAACATATAGCACGTTGCTGCAAGCAAGCACATTCTCCTTCAAAGTTGCAAGTTACTATGTAGGAACAAGTTTGTATAGGTATTTCAAAGATGCCCAGAACTGAGCTAAACGTTGTATGTCTCCAACTCCTAGAAATAACATCATGCCCCATCTCCCTTACTTCCAGCTAGTAATGATCACATAATTCCTAACAAAGTTTTGACACAGATTCCCAATTCGGGCATTCAGAACATGTAGCACGTTGCTGTAAGCAAGCACATTCTCATTCAAAGTTGCAAGTTACTATGTAGGAACAAGTTTGTATAGGTATTTCAAAGATGCCCAGAACTGAGCTAAAATTGGTATGTCTCCAACTCCTAGAAATAACTTCATGCCCCATCTCCCTTACTTCCAGCTAGTAAGGATCACATAATTCCTAAAAAACTTTTGACACAGATTCCCAATTCGGGCATTCAGAACATATAGCACGTTGCTGTAAGCAAGCACATTCTCCTTCAAAGTTGCAAGTTACTATGTAGGAATAAGTTTGTATAGGTATTTCAAAGATGCCCAGAACTGAGCTAAACGTTGTATGTCTCCCACTCCTAGAAATAACTTCATGCCCCATCTCCCTTACTTCCAGCTAGTAAGGATCTCATAATTCCTAAGAAACTTTTGACACAGATTCCCTATTCGGGCATTCAGAAGATATAGCACGTTGCTGTAAGCAAGCACATTCTCATTCAAAGTTGCAAGTTACTATGTAGGAACAAGTTTGTATAGGTATTTCAAAGATGCCCAGAACTGAGCTAAACGTTGTATCTCTCCAACTCCTAGAAATAACTTCATGCCCCATCTCCCTTACTTCCAGCTAGTAAGGATCACATAATTCCTAACAAAGTTTTGACACAGATTCCCAATTCGGGCATTCAGAACATAGAGCACGTTGCTGTAAGCAAGCACATTCTCATTCAAAGTTGCAAGTTACTATGTAGGAACAAGTTTGTATAGGTATTTCAAAGATGCCCAGAACTGAGCTAAACGTTGTATGTCTCCAACTCCTAGAAATAACTTCATGCTCCATGTCAATTACTTCCATCTAGTAAGGATCACATAATTCCTAACAAAGTTTTGACACAGATTCCCAATTCGGGCATTCAGAACATAGAGCACGTTGCTGTAAGCAAGCACATTCTCATTCAAAGTTGCAAGTTACTATGTAGGAACAAGTTTGTATAGGTATTTCAAAGATGCCCAGAACTGAGCTAAACGTTGTATGTCTCAAATCCCTAGAAATGACTTCATGCCCCATCTCCCTTACTTCCAGCTAGTAAGGATCACAAAATTCCTCACAAAGTTTTGACACAGTTTCCCAATTCGGGCATTCAGAACATGTAGCACGTTGCTGTAAGCAAGCACATTCTCATTCAAAGTTGCAAGTTACTATGTAGGAACAAGTTTGTATAGGACTTTCAAAGATGCCCAGAACTGAGCTAAACTTGGTATGTCTCCAACTCCTAGAAATAACTTCATGCCCCGTCTCCCTTACTTCCAGCTAGTAAGGATCACATAATTCCTAACAAAGTTTTGACACAGATTCCCAATTCGGGCATTCAGAACATATAGCACGTTGTTGTAAGCAAGCACATTCTCATTCAAAGTTGCAAGTTACTATGTAGGAACAAGTTTGTATAGGTATTTCAAAGATGCCCAGAACTGAGCTAAACGTTGTATGTCTCCAACTCCTAGAAATAAATTCATGCTCCAAGTCCCTTACTTCCAGCTAGTAAGGATCACATAATTTCTAACAAAGTTTTGACACAGATTCCCAATTCGGGCATTCAGAACATATAGCACGTTGCTGTAAGCAAGCACATTCTCATTCAAAGTTGCAAGTTACTAGGTAGGAACAAGGTTGTATAGGTGTTTCAAAGATGCCCAGAACTGAGCTAAACTTGGTATGTCTCCAACTCCTAGAAATAACTTCATGCCCCATCTCCCTTACCTCCAGCTAGTAAGGATCACATAATTCCTAACAAAGTTTTGACACAGATTCCCAATTCGGACATTCAGAACATATAGCACGTTGCTGTAAGCAAGCACATTCTCATTCAAAGTTGCAAGTTACTATATAGGAACAAGTTTGTATAGGTATTTCAAAGATGCCCAGAACTGAGCTAAACTTGGTATGTCTCCAACTCCTAGAAATAACTTCATGCCCCGTCTCCCTTATTTCCAGCTAGTAAGGATCACATAATTCCTAACAAAGTTTTGACACAGATTCCCAATTCGGGCATTCAGAACATATAGCACGTTGCTGTAAGTAAGCACATTCTCATTCAAAGTTGCAAGTTACTATGTAGGAACAAGTTTGTATAGGTATTTCAAAGATGCCCAAAACTGAGCTAAACATGGTATGTCTCCAACTCCTAGAAATAACTTCATGCCCCATCTCCCTTACTTCCAGCTAGTAAGGATCACAAAATTCCTAACAAAGTTTTGACACAGATTCCCAATTCGGGCATTCAGAACATATAGCACGTTGCTGTAAGCAAGCACATTCTCATTCAAAGTTGCAAGTTACTATGTAGGAACAAGTTTGTATAGGTATTTCAAAGACGCCCAGAACTGAGCTAAACGTTGTATGTCTCCAATTCCTAGAAATGACTTCATGCCCCATCTCCCTTACTTCCAGCTAGTAAGGATCACAAAATTCCTCACAAAGTTTTGACACAGTTTCCCAATTCGGGCATTCAGAACATGTAGCACGTTGCTGTAAGCAAGCACATTCTCATTCAAAGTTGCAAGTTACTATGTAGGAACAAGTTTGTATAGGAATTTCAAAGATGCCCAGAACTGAGCTAAACGTGGTATGTCTCCAACTCCTAGAAATAACTTCATGCCCCGTCTCCCTTACTTCCAGCTAGTAAGGATCACATAATTCCTAACAAAGTTTTGACACAGATTCCCAATTCGGGCATTCAGAACATATAGCACGTTGTTGTAAGCAAGCACATTCTCATTCAAAGTTGCAAGTTACTATGTAGGAACAAGTTTGTATAGGTATTTCAAAGACGCCCAGAACTGAGCTAAACGTTGTATGTCTCCAATTCCTAGAAATGACTTCATGCCCCATCTCCCTTACTTCCAGCTAGTAAGGATCACAAAATTCCTCACAAAGTTTTGACACAGTTTCCCAATTCGGGCATTCAGAACATGTAGCACGTTGCTGTAAGCAAGCACATTCTCATTCAAAGTTGCAAGTTACTATGTAGGAACAAGTTTGTATAGGACTTTCAAAGATGCCCAGAACTGAGCTAAACGTGGTATGTCTCCAACTCCTAGAAATAACTTCATGCCCCGTCTCCCTTACTTCCAGCTAGTAAGGATCACATAATTCCTAACAAAGTTTTGACACAGATTCCCAATTCGGGCATTCAGAACATATAGCACGTTGTTGTAAGCAAGCACATTCTCATTCAAAGTTGCAAGTTACTATGTAGGAACAAGTTTGTATAGGTATTTCAAAGATGCCCAGAACTGAGCTAAACGTTGTATGTCTCCAACTCCTAGAAATAAATTCATGCTCCAAGTCCCTTACTTCCAGCTAGTAAGGATCACATAATTTCTAACAAAGTTTTGACACAGATTCCCAATTCGGGCATTCAGAACATATAGCACGTTGCTGTAAGCAAGCACATTCTCATTCAAAGTTGCAAGTTACAATGTAGGAACAAGTTTGTACAGGTATTTCAAAGATGCCCAGAACTGAGCTAAACGTTGTATGTCTCCAACTCCTAGAAATAACTTCATGCCCCATCTCCCTTACTTCCAGCTAGTAAGGATCACATAATTCCTAACAAAGTTTTGACACAGATTCCCAATTCGGGCATTCAGAACATATAGCACATTGCTGTAAGCAAGCACATTCTCATTCAAAGTTGCAAGTTACTATGTAGGAACAAGTTTGTATAGGTATTTCAAAGATGCCCAGAACTGAGCTAAACTTGGTATGTCTCCAACTCCTAGAAATAGCTTCATGCCCCATCTCACTTACTTCCAGCTAGTAAGGATCACATAATTCCTAACAAAGTTTTGACACAGATTCCCAATTCGGGCATTCAGAACATATAGCACGTTGCTGTAAGCAAGCACATTCTCATTCAAAGTTGCAAGTTACTATGTAGGAACAAGTTTGTATAGGTATTTCAAAGATGCCCAGAACTGAGCTAAACGTTGTATGTCTCCAACTCCTAGAAATATCTTCATGCCCCATCTCCCTTACTTCCAGCTAGTAATGATCACATAATTCCTAACAAAGTTTTGACACAGATTCCCAATTCGGGCATTCAGAACATGTAGCACGTTGCTGTAAGCAAGCACATTCTCATTCAAAGTTGCAAGTTACTATGTAGGAACAAGTTTGTATAGGTATTTCAAAGATGCCCAGAACTGAGCTAAAATTGGTATGTCTCCAACTCCTAGAAATAACTTCATGCCCCATCTCCCTTACTTCCAGCTAGTAAGGATCACATAATTCCTAAAAAAGTTTTGACACAGATTCCCAATTCGGGCATTCAGAACATATAGCACGTTGCTGTAAGCAAGCACATTCTCCTTCAAAGTTGCAAGTTACTATGTAGGAACAAGTTTGTATAGGTATTTCAAAGATGCCCAGAACTGAGCTAAACGTTGTATGTCTCCAACTCCTAGAAATAACTTCATGCCCCATCTCCCTTACTTCCAGCTAGTAAGGATCACATAATTCCTAAGAAAATTTTGACACAGATTCCCTATTCGGGCATTCAGAAGATATAGCACGTTACTGTAAGCAAGCACATTCTCATTCAAAGTTGCAAGTTACTATGTAGGAACAAGTTTGTATAGGTATTTCAAAGATGCCCAGAACTGTGCTAAACTTGGTATGTGTCCATCTCCTAGAAATAACTTCACGCCCCAACTCCCTTACTTACAGCTAGTAAGGATCACATAATTCCTGAGAAAGTTTTGACACAGATTCCCAATTCGGGCATTCAGATCATATAGCACGTTGCTGTAAGCAAGCACATTCTCATTCAAACTTGCAAGTTACTATGTAGGAACAAGTTTGTATAGGACTTTCAAAGATGCCCAGAACTGAGCTAAAGTGGGTATGTCTCCAACTCATAGAAATAACTTCATGCCCCATCTCCCTTACTTCCAGCTAGTAAGGATCACATAATATTCCTAACAAAGTTTTGACACAGATTCCCAATTCGGGCATTCAGAACATATAGCACGTTGCTGTAAGCAAGCACATTCTCATTCACAGTTGCAAGTTACTATGTAGGAACAAGATTGTATAGGTATTTCAAAGATTCCCAGAACTGAGCTAAACTTGGTATGTATCCAACTCCTAGAAATAACTTCATGCCCCATCTCCCTTACTTCCAGCTAGTAAGGATCACATAATTCCTAACAATGTTTTGACACAGATTCCCAATTCGGGCATTCAGAACATATAGCACGTTGCTGTAAGCAAGCACATTCTCATTCAAAGTTGCAAGTTACTATGTAGGAACAAGTTTGTATAGGTATTTCAAAGATGCCCAGAACTGAGCTAAACGTTGTATCTCTCCAACTCCTAGAAATAACTTCATGCCCCATCTCCCTTATTTCCAGCTAGTAAGGATCACATAATTCCTAACAAAGTTTTGACACAGATTCCCAATTCGGGCATTCAGAACACAGAGCACGTTGCTGTAAGCAAGCTCATTCTCATTCAAAGTTGCAAGTTACTATGTAGGAACAAGTTTGTATAGGTATTTCAAAGATGCCCAGAACTGAGCTAAACGTTGTATGACTCCAACTCCTAGAAATAGCTTCATGCCCCATCTCACTTACTTCCAGCTAGTAAGGATCACATAATTCCTAACAAAGTTTTGACACAGATTCCCAATTCGGGCATTCAGAACATATAGCACGTTGCTGTAAGCAAGCACATTCTCATTCAATGTTGCAAGTTACTATGTAGGAACAAGTTTGTATAGGTATTTCAAAGATGCCCAGAACTGAGCTAAACGTTGTATGTCTCCAACCCCTAGAAATAACTTCATGCCCCATCTCCCTTACTTCCAGCTAGTAAGGATCACATAATATTCCTAACAAAGTTTTGACACAGATTCCCAATTCGGGCATTCAGAACATATAGCGCGTGGCTGCAAGCAAGCACATTCTCATTAATAGTTGCAAGTTACTATGTAGGAACAAGTTTGTATAGGTATTTCAAAGATGCCCAGAACTGAGCTAAACGTTGTATGTCTCCAACTCCTAGAAATAACTTCATGCCCCATCTCCCTTACTTCCAGCTAGTAAGGATCACATAATATTCCTAACAAAGTTTTGACACAGATTCCCAATTCGGGCATTCAGAACATATAGCACCTTGCTGTAAGCAAGCACATTCTCATGCAAAGTTGCAAGTTACTATGTAGGAACAAGTTTGTATAGGTATTTCAAAGATGCCCAGAACTGAGTTAAACGTTGTATGTCTCCAACTCCTAGAAATAACTTCATGCCCCATCTCCCTTACTTCCAGCTAGTAAGGATCACATAATTCCTGAGAAAGTTTTGACACAGATTCCCAATTCGGGCATTCAGAACATATAGCACGTTGCTGTGAGCAAGCACATTCTCATTCAAACTTGCAAGTTACTATGTAGGAACAAGTTTGTATAGGACTTTCAAAGATGCCCAGAACTGAGCTAAACGTTGTATGTCTCCAACACCTAGAAATGACTTCATGCTCCATGTCCCTTACTTCCATCTAGTAAGGTTCACATAATTCCTAACAAAGATTTGACACAGATTCCCAATTCGGGCATTCAGAACATATAGCACGTTGCTGTAAGCAAGCACATTCTCATTCACAGTTGCAAGTTACTATGTAGGAACAAGTTTGTATAGGTATTTCAAAGATTCCCAGAACTGAGCTAAACTTGGTATGTATCCAACTCCTAGAAATAACTTCATGCCCCATCTCCCTTACTTCCAGCTAGTAAGGATCACATAATTCCTAACAATGTTTTGACACAGATTCCCAATTCGGGCATTCAGAACATATAGCACGTTGCTGTAAGCAAGCACATTCTCATTCAAAGTTGCAAGTTACTATGTAGGAACAAGTTTGTATAGGTATTTCAAAGATGCCCAGAACTGAGCTAAACTTGGTATGTCTCCAACTCCTAGAAATAACTTCATGCCCCATCTCCCCTACTTCCATCTAGTAAGGATCACATAATTTCTAACAAAGTTTTGACACAGATTCCCAATTCGGGCATTCAGAACATACAGCACGTTGCTGTAAGCAAGCACATTCTCATTAAAAGTTGCAAGTTACTATGTAGGAACAAGTTTGTATAGGTATTTCAAAGATGCCCAGAACTGAGCTAAACGTTGTATGTCTTCAACTCCTAGAAATAACATCATGCCCCATCTCCCTTACTTCCAGCTAGTAAGGATCACATAATTCCTAACAAAGATTTGAAACAGTTTCCCAATTCGGGCATTCAGAACATATAGCACGTTGCTGTAAGCAAGCACATTCTCATTCAAAGTTGCAAGTTACTATGTAAGAACAAGTTTGTATAGGTATTTCAAAGATGCCCAGAACTGAGCTAAACGTTGTATGTCTCCAACACCTAGAAATGACTTCATGCTCCATGTCCCTTACTTCCATCTAGTAAGGATCACATAATTCCTAACAAAGATTTGACACAGATTCCCAATTCGGGCATTCAGAACATACAGCACGTTGCTGTAAGCAAGCACATTCTCATTCAAAGTTGCAAGATACAATGTAGGAAAAAGTTTGTATAGGTATTTCAAAGATGCCCAGAACTCAGCTAAACGTTGTATGTCTCCAACTCCTAGAAATAAATTCATGCCCCATCTCTCTTACTTCCAGCTGGTAAGGATCACATAATTCCTAACAAAGTTTTGACACAGATTCCCAATTCGGGCATTCAGAACATATAGCACGTTGCTGTAAGCAAGCACATTCTCATTCAAAGATGCAAGTTACTATGTAGGAACAAGTTTGTATAGGTATTTCAAAGATGCCCAGAACTGAGCTAAACTTGGTATGTGTCCAACTCCTAGAAATAACTTCATGCCCCATCTCCCTTACTTCCAGCTAGTAAGGATCACATAATTCCTAACAAAGTGTTGACACAGATTCCCAATTTGGGCATTCAGAACATATAGCAAGTTGCTGTAAGCAAGCACATTCTCATTCAAAGTTGCAAGTTACTATGTAGGAACAAGTTTGTATAGGACTTTCAAAATGCCCAGAACTGAGCTAAAGTGGGTATGTCTCCAACTCATAGAAATAACTTCATGCCCCATCTCCCTTACTTCCAGCTTGTAAGGATCACATAATATTCCTAACAATGTTTTGACACAGATTCCCAATGCGGGCATTCAGAACATATAGCACGTTGCTGTAAGCAAGCACATTCTCATTCAAAGTTGAAAGTTACTATGTAGGAACAAGTTTGTATAGGTATTTCAAAGATGCCCAGAACTGAGCTAAACGTTGTATGTCTCCAACTCCTAGAAATAAATTTATGCTCCATGTCCCTTACTTCCAGCTAGTAAGGATCACATAATTCCTAACAAAGTTTTGACACAGATTCCCAATTCGGGCATTCAGAACATATAGCACGTTGCTGTAAGCAAGCACATTCTCATTCAAAGTTGCAAGTTATTATGTAGGAACAAGTTTGTATAGGTATTTCAAAGATGCCCAGAACTGAGCTAAACGTTGTATGTCTCCAACTCCTAGAAATAACTTCATTCCCCATCTCCCTTACATTCAGCTAGTAAGGATCACATAATTTCTAACAAAGTTTTGACACAGATTCCCAATTCGGGCATTCAGAACATGTAGCACGTTGCTGTAAGCAAGCACATTCTCATTCAAAGTTGCAAGTTACTATCTAGGAACAAGTTTGTATAGGTATTTCAAAGATGCCCAGAACTGAGCTAAACTTAGTATGTCTCCACTTCCTAGAAATAACTTCATGCCCCATCTCCCTTACTTCCAGCTAGTAAGGATCACATAATTCCTAACAATGTTTTGACACAGATTCCCAATTCGGGCATTCAGAACATATAGCACGTTGCTGTAAGCAAGCACATTCTCATTCAAAGTTGCAAGTTACTATGTAGGAACAAGTTTGTATAGGACTTTCAAAGATGCCCAGAACTGAGCTAAAGTGGGTATGTCTCCAACTCCTAGAAATAACTTCATGCCCCATCTCCCTTACTTCCAGCTAGAAAGGATCACATAATATTCCTAACAAAGTTTTGACACAGATTCCCAATTCGGGCATTCAGAACATATAGCACGTTGCTGTAAGCAAGCACATTCTCATTCAAAGTTGCAAGTTACTATGTAGGAACAAGTTTGTATAGGTATTTCAAAGATGCCCAGAACTGAGCTAAACTTGGTATGTGTCCAACTCCTAGAAATAACTTCATGCCCCGTCTCCCTTATTTCCAGCTAGTAAGGATCACATAATTCCTAACAAAGTTTTGACACAGATTCCCAATTCGGGCATTCAGAACATACAGCACGTTGCTGTAAGCAAGCACATTCTCATTCAAAGTTGCAAGTTACTATGTACAAACAAGTTTGTACAGGTATTTCAAAGATGCCCAGAACTGAGCTAAACGTTGTATGTCTCCAACTCCTAGAAATAACTTCATGCTCCATGTCCCTTACTTCCAGCTAGTAATGATCACATAATTTCTAACAAAGTTTTGACACAGATTCCCAATTCGGGCATTCAGAACATATAGCATGTTGCTGTAAGCAAGCACATTCTCATTCAAAGTTGCAAGTTACTATGTAGGAACAAGTTTGTATAGGTATTTCAAAGATGCCCAGAACTGAGCTAAACGTTGTATGTCTCCAACTCCTAGAAATAACTTCATGCCCCATCTCCCTTACTTCCAGCTAGTAAGGATCACATAATTCCTAACAAAGTTTTGACACAGATTCCCAATTCGGGCATTCAGAACATGTAGCACGTTGCTGTAAGCAAGCACATTCTCATTCAAAGTTGCAAGTTACTATGTAGGAACAAGTTTGTATAGGTATTTCAAAGATGCCCAGAACTGAGCTAAACTTGGTATGTCTCCAACTTCTAGAAATAACTTCACGCCCCATCTCCCTTACTTCCAGCTAGTAAGGATCACATAATTCCTAACAAAGTTTTGACACAGATTCCCATTTCGTGCATTCAGAACATGTAGCACGTTGCTGTAAGCAAGCACATTCTCATTCAAAGTTGCAAGATATTATGTAGGAACAAGTTTGTATAGGTATTTCAAAGATGCCCAGAACTGTGCTAAACTTGGTATGTGTCCATCTCCTAGAAATAACTTCATGCCCCAACTCCCTTACTTACAGCTAGTAAGGATCACATAATTCCTGAGAAAGTTTTGACACAGATTCCCAATTCGGGCATTCAGAACATATAGCACGTTGCTGTGAGCAAGCACATTCTCATTCAAACTTGCAAGTTACTATGTAGGAACAAGTTTGTATAGGACTTTCAAAGATGCCCAGAACTGAGCTAAACGTTGTATGTCTCCAACACCTAGAAATGACTTCATGCTCCATGTCCCTTACTTCCATCTAGTAAGGATCACATAATTCCTAACAAAGATTTGACACAGATTCCCAATTCGGGCATTCAGAACATATAGCACGTTGCTGTAAGCAAGCACATTCTCATTCACAGTTGCAAGTTACTATGTAGGAACAAGTTTGTATAGGTATTTCAAAGATTCCCAGAACTGAGCTAAACTTGGTATGTATCCAACTCCTAGAAATAACTTCATGCCCCATCTCCCTTACTTCCAGCTAGTAAGGATCACATAATTCCTAACAATGTTTTGACACAGATTCCCAATTCGGGCATTCAGAACATATAGCACGTTGCTGTAAGCAAGCACATTCTCATTCAAAGTTGCAAGTTACTATGTAGGAACAAGTTTGTATAGGTATTTCAAAGATGCCCAGAACTGAGCTAAACTTGGTATGTCTCCAACTCCTAGAAATAACTTCATGCCCCATCTCCCCTACTTCCATCTAGTAAGGATCACATAATTTCTAACAAAGTTTTGACACAGATTCCCAATTCGGGCATTCAGAACATACAGCACGTTGCTGTAAGCAAGCACATTCTCATTAAAAGTTGCAAGTTACTATGTAGGAACAAGTTTGTATAGGTATTTCAAAGATGCCCAGAACTGAGCTAAACGTTGTATGTCTTCAACTCCTAGAAATAACATCATGCCCCATCTCCCTTACTTCCAGCTAGTAAGGATCACATAATTCCTAACAAAGATTTGAAACAGTTTCCCAATTCGGGCATTCAGAACATATAGCACGTTGCTGTAAGCAAGCACATTCTCATTCAAAGTTGCAAGTTACTATGTAAGAACAAGTTTGTATAGGTATTTCAAAGATGCCCAGAACTGAGCTAAACGTTGTATGTCTCCAACACCTAGAAATGACTTCATGCTCCATGTCCCTTACTTCCATCTAGTAAGGATCACATAATTCCTAACAAAGATTTGACACAGATTCCCAATTCGGGCATTCAGAACATACAGCACGTTGCTGTAAGCAAGCACATTCTCATTCAAAGTTGCAAGTTACAATGTAGGAAAAAGTTTGTATAGGTATTTCAAAGATGCCCAGAACTCAGCTAAACGTTGTATGTCTCCAACTCCTAGAAATAAATTCATGCCCCATCTCTCTTACTTCCAGCTGGTAAGGATCACATAATTCCTAACAAAGTTTTGACACAGATTCCCAATTCGGGCATTCAGAACATATAGCACGTTGCTGTAAGCAAGCACATTCTCATTCAAAGATGCAAGTTACTATGTATGAACAAGTTTGTATAGGTATTTCAAAGATGCCCAGAACTGAGCTAAACTTGGTATGTGTCCAACTCCTAGAAATAACTTCATGCCCCATCTCCCTTACTTCCAGCTAGTAAGGATCACATAATTCCTAACAAAGTGTTGACACAGATTCCCAATTTGGGCATTCAGAACATATAGCAAGTTGCTGTAAGCAAGCACATTCTCATTCAAAGTTGCAAGTTACTATGTAGGAACAAGTTTGTATAGGACTTTCAAAATGCCCAGAACTGAGCTAAAGTGGGTATGTCTCCAACTCATAGAAATAACTTCATGCCCCATCTCCCTTACTTCCAGCTTGTAAGGATCACATAATATTCCTAACAATGTTTTGACACAGATTCCCAATGCGGGCATTCAGAACATATAGCACGTTGCTGTAAGCAAGCACATTCTCATTCAAAGTTGAAAGTTACTATGTAGGAACAAGTTTGTATAGGTATTTCAAAGATGCCCAGAACTGAGCTAAACGTTGTATGTCTCCAACTCCTAGAAATAAATTTATGCTCCATGTCCCTTACTTCCAGCTAGTAAGGATCACATAATTCCTAACAAAGTTTTGACACAGATTCCCAATTCGGGCATTCAGAACATATAGCACGTTGCTGTAAGCAAGCACATTCTCATTCAAAGTTGCAAGTTATTATGTAGCAACAAGTTTGTATAGGTATTTCAAAGATGCCCAGAACTGAGCTAAACGTTGTATGTCTCCAACTCCTAGAAATAACTTCATGCCCCATCTCCCTTACATTCAGCTAGTAAGGATCACATAATTTCTAACAAAGTTTTGACACAGATTCCCAATTCGGGCATTCAGAACATGTAGCACGTTGCTGTAAGCAAGCACATTCTCATTCAAAGTTGCAAGTTACTATCTAGGAACAAGTTTGTATAGGTATTTCAAAGATGCCCAGAACTGAGCTAAACTTAGTATGTCTCCACTTCCTAGAAATAACTTCATGCCCCATCTCCCTTACTTCCAGCTAGTAAGGATCACATAATTCCTAACAATGTTTTGACACAGATTCCCAATTCGGGCATTCAGAACATATAGCACGTTGCTGTAAGCAAGCACATTCTCATTCAAAGTTGCAAGTTACTATGTAGGAACAAGTTTGTATAGGACTTTCAAAGATGCCCAGAACTGAGCTAAAGTGGGTATGTCTCCAACTCCTAGAAATAACTTCATGCCCCATCTCCCTTACTTCCAGCTAGAAAGGATCACATAATATTCCTAACAAAGTTTTGACACAGATTCCCAATTCGGGCATTCAGAACATATAGCACGTTGCTGTAAGCAAGCACATTCTCATTCAAAGTTGCAAGTTACTATGTAGGAACAAGTTTGTATAGGTATTTCAAAGATGCCCAGAACTGAGCTAAACTTGGTATGTGTCCAACTCCTAGAAATAACTTCATGCCCCGTCTCCCTTATTTCCAGCTAGTAAGGATCACATAATTCCTAACAAAGTTTTGACACAGATTCCCAATTCGGGCATTCAGAACATATAGCACGTTGCTGTAAGCAAGCACATTCTCATTCAAAGTTGCAAGTTACTATGTACAAACAAGTTTGTACAGGTATTTCAAAGATGCCCAGAACTGAGCTAAACGTTGTATGTCTCCAACTCCTAGAAATAACTTCATGCTCCATGTCCCTTACTTCCAGCTAGTAATGATCACATAATTTCTAACAAAGTTTTGACACAGATTCCCAATTCGGGCATTCAGAACATATAGCATGTTGCTGTAAGCAAGCACATTCTCATTCAAAGTTGCAAGTTACTATGTAGGAACAAGTTTGTATAGGTATTTCAAAGATGCCCAGAACTGAGCTAAACTTGATATGTCTCCAACTCCTAGAAATAACTTCATGCCCCATCTCCCTTACTTCCAGCTAGTAAGGATCACATAATTCCTAACAAAGTTTTGACACAGATTCCCAATTCGGGCATTCAGAACATGTAGCACGTTGCTGTAAGCAAGCACATTCTCATTCAAAGTTGCAAGTTACTATGTAGGAACAAGTTTGTATAGGTATTTCAAAGATGCCCAGAACTGAGCTAAACGTTGTATGTCTCCAACTCCTAGAAATAACTTCATGCCCCATGTCCCTTACTTCCAGCTAGTAAGGATCACATAATTCCTAACAAAGTTTTGACACAGATTCCCAATTCGGGCATTCAGAACATGTAGCACGTTGCTGTAAGCAAGCACATTCTCATTCAAAGTTGCAAGTTACTATGTAGGAACAAGTTTGTATAGGTATTTCAAAGATGCCCAGAACTGAGCTAAACTTGGTATGTCTCCAACTTCTAGAAATAACTTCACGCCCCATCTCCCTTACTTCCAGCCAGTAAGGATCACATAATTCCTAACAAAGTTTTGACACAGATTCCCAATTCGGGCATTCAGAACATATAGCACGTTGCTGTAAGCAAGCACATTCTCATTCACAGTTGCAAGTTACTATGTAGCAACAAGTTTGAATAGGTATTTCAAAGATGCCCAGAACTGAGCTAAACTTGGTATGTCTCCAACTCCTAGAAATAACATCATGCCCCATCTCCCTTACTTCCAGCTAGTAAGGATCACATAATTCCTAACAGAGTTTTGACACAGATTCCCAATTCGGGCATTCAGAACATATAGCACGTTGCTGTAAGCAAGCACGTTCTCATTCAAATTTGCAAGTTACTATCTAGGAACAAGTTTGTATAGGTATTTCAAAGATGTCCAGAACTGAGCTAAACTTGGTATGTCTCCAACTCCTAGAAATAAATTCATGCTCCATGTCCCTTACTTCCAGCTAGTAAGGATCACATAATTTCTAACAACGTTTTGACACAGATTCCCAATTCGGGCATTCAGAACATATAGCACGTTGCTGTAAGCAAGCACATTCTCATTCAAAGTTGCAAGTTACTATGTAGGAACAAGTTTGTATAGGTATTTCAAAGATGCCCAGAACTGAGCTAAACGTTGTATGTCTCCAACTCCTAGAAATAACTTCATGCCCCATCTCCCTTATTTCCAGCTAGTAAGGATCACATAATTTCTAACAAAGATTTGACACAGATTCCCAATTCGTGCATTCAGAACATGTAGCACGTTGCTGTAAGCAAGCACATTCTCATTCAAAGTTGCAAGTTACTATGTAGGAACAAGTTTGTATAGGTATTTCAAAGATGCCCAGAACTGAGCTAAACTTGGTATGTCTCCACCTCCTAGAAATAACATCATGCCCCATCTCCCTTACTTCCAGCTAGTAAGGATCACATAATTCCTAACAAAGTTTTGACACAGATTCCCAATTAGGGCATTCAGAACATATAGCACGTTGCTGTAAGCAAGCACATTCTCATTCAAAGTTGCAAGTTACTATGTAGGAACAAGTTTGTATAGGTATTTCAAAGATGCCCAGAACTGAGCTAAACTTGGTATGTCGCCAACTCCTAGAAATAACTTCATGCCCCAACTCCCTTACATCCAGCTAGTAAGGATCACATAATTCCTAACAAAGTTTTGACACAGATTCCCAATTCGGGCATTCAGAACACATAGCACGTTGCTGTAAGCAAGCACGTTCTCATTCAAAGTTGCAAGTTACTATGTAGGAACAAGTTTGTATAGGTATTTCAAAGATGCCCAGAACTGAGCTAAACGTTGTATTTCTCCAACTCCTAGAAATAACTTCATGCCCCGTCTCCCTTACTTCCAGCTAGTAAGGATCACATAATTCCTAACAAATTTATGACACAGATTCTCAATTCGGGCATTCCGAACTTATAGCACGTTGCTGTAAGCAAGCACATTCTCATTCAAAGTTGCAAGTTACTATGTAGGAACAAGTTTGTATAGGACTTTCAAAGATGCCCAGAACTGAGCTAAAGTGGGTATGTCTCCAACTTCTAGAAATAACTTCATGCCCCATCTCCCTTACTTCCAGCAAATAAGGATCACATAATATTCCTAACAAAGTTTTGACACAGATTCCCAATTCGGGCATTCAGAACATATAGCACGTTGCTGTAAGCAAGCACATTCTCATTCAAAGTTGCAAGTTACTATGTAGCAACAAGTTTGTATAAGTATTTCAAAGATGCCCAGAACTGAGCTAAACGTTGTATGTCTCCAACTCCTAGAAATAGCTTCATGCCCCATCTCCCTTACTTCCATCTAGTAAGGATCACATAATTTCTAACAAAGTTTTGACACAGATTCCCAATTCGGGCATTCAGAACATATAGCACGTTGCTGTAAGCAAGCACATTCTCATTCAAAGTTGCAAGTTACTATGTAGGAACAAGTTCGTATAGGTATTTCAAAGATGCCCAGTACTGAGCTAAACGTTGTATGTCTCCAACTCCTAGAAATAACTTCATGCCCCATCTCCCTTACTTCCATCTAGTAAGGATCACATAATTTCTAACAAAGTTTTGACACAGATTCCCAAATCGGGCATTCAGAACATAGCACGCTGCTGTATGCAAGCACATTCTCATTCAAAGTTGCAAGTTACTATGTAGGAACAAGTTTGTATAGGTATTTCAAAGATGCCCAGAACTGAGCTAAACGTTGTATGTCTCCAACTCCTAGAAATAACTTCATTCTCCATGTCCCATACTTCCATCTAGTAAGGATCACATAATATTCCTAACAAAGTTTTGACACAGATTCCCAATTCGGGCATTCAGAACATATAGCACGTTGCTGTAAGCAAGCACATTCTCATTCAAAGTTGCAAGTTACTATGTAGGAACAAGTTTGTATAGGTATTTCAAAGATGCCCAGTACTGAGCTAAACGTTGTATGTCTCCAACTCCTAGAAATAACTTCATGCCCCATCTCCATTACTTCCATCTAGTAAGGATCACATAATTTCTAACAAAGTTTTGACACAGATTCCCAATTCGGGCATTCAGAACATTGCACGTTGCTGTATGCAAGCACATTCTCATTCAAAGTTGCAAGTTACTGTGTAGGAACAAGTTTGTATAGGTATTTCAAAGATGCCCAGAACTGAGTTAAACTTGGTATGTCTCCAACTCCTAGAAATAACTTCATGCCCCATCTCCCTTACTTCCAGCTAGTAAGGATCACATAATTCCTAACAAAGTTTTGACACAGATTCCCAATTCGGGCATTCAGAACATATAGCACGTTGCTGTAAGCAAGCACATTCTCATTCAAAGTTGCAAGTTACTATGTAGGAACAAGTTTGTATAGGTATTTCAAAGATGCCTAGAACTGAGCTAAACTTGGTGTGTCTCCAACTCCTAGAAATAACTTCATGCCCCGTCTCCCTTACTTCCAGCTAGTAAGGTTCACATAATTCCTAACAAACTTTTGACACAGATTCCCAAATCGGGCATTCAGAACATATAGCACGTTGCTGTAAGCAAGCACATTCTCATTCAAAGTTGCAAGTTACTATGTAGGAACAAGTTTGTATAGGACTTTCAAAGATGCCCAGAACTGAGCTAAAGTGGGTATGTCTCCAACTCCTAGAAATAACTTCATGCCCCGTCTCCCTTACTTCCAGCTAGTAAGGATCACATAATATTCCTAACAAAGTTTTGACACAGATTCCCAATTCGGGCATTCAGAACATATAGCACGTTGCTGTAAGCAAGCACATTCTCATTCAAAGTTGCAAGTTACTATGTAGGAACAAGTTCGTATAGGTATTTCAAAGATGCCCAGTACTGAGCTAAACGTTGTATGTCTCCAACTCCTAGAAATAACTTCATGCCCCATCTCCCTTACTTCCAGCTAGTAAGGACCACATAATTCCTAACAAAGTTTTGACACAGATTCCCAATTCGGGCATTCAGAACATATAGCACGTTGCTGTAAGCAAGCACATTCTCATTCAAAGATGCAAGTTACTATGTAGGAACAAGTTTGTAAAGGTATTTCAAAGATGCCCATAACTGAGCTAAACTTGGTATGTCTCCAACTCCTAGAAATAACTTCATGCCCCATCTCCCTTACTTCCAGCTAGTAAGGATCACATAATTTCTAACAAAGTTTTGACACAGATTCCCAATTCGGGCATTCAGAACATGTAGCACGTTGCTGTAAGCAAGCACATTCTCATTCAAAGTTGCAAGTTACTATGTAGGAACAAGTTTGTATAGGTATTTCAAAGATGCCCAGAACTGAGCTAAACTTGGTATGTCTCCACCTCCTAGAAATAACATCATGCCCCATCTCCCTTACTTCCAGCTAGTAAGGATCACATAATTCCTAACAAAGTTTTGACACAGATTCCCAATTCGGGCATTCAGAACATATAGCACGTTGCTGTAAGCAAGCACATTCTCATGCAAAGTTGCAAGTTACTATGTAGGAACAAGTTTGTATAGGTATTTCAAAGATGCCTAGAACTGAGCTAAACTTGGTGTGTCTCCAACTCCTAGAAATAACTTCATGCCCCGTCTCCCTTACTTCCAGCTAGTAAGGTTCACATAATTCCTAACAAAGTTTTGACACAGATTCCCAAATCGGGCATTCAGAACATATAGCACGTTGCTGTAAGCAAGCACATTCTCATTCAAAGTTGCAAGTTACTATGTAGGAACAAGTTTGTATAGGACTTTCAAAGATGCCCAGAACTGAGCTAAAGTGGGTATGTCTCCAAGTCCTAGAAATAACTTCATACCTCGTCTCCCTTGCTTCCAGCTAGTAAGGATCACATAATATTCCTAACAAAGTTTTGACACAGATTCCCAATTCGGGCATTCAGAACATATAGCACGTTGCTGTAAGCAAGCACATTCTCATTCAAAGTTGCAAGTTACTATGTAGGAACAAGTTCGTATAGGTATTTCAAAGATGCCCAGTACTGAGCTAAACGTTGTATGTCTCCAACTCCTAGAAATAACTTCATGCCCCATCTCCCTTACTTCCAGCTAGTAAGGACCACATAATTCCTAACAAAGTTTTGACACAGATTCCCAATTCGGGCATTCAGAACATATAGCACGTTGCTGTAAGCAAGCACATTCTCATTCAAAGTTGCAAGTTACTATGTAGGAACAAGTTTGTATAGGTATTTCAAAGATGCCCAGAACTGAGCTAAACGTTGTATGTCTCCAACTCCTAGAAATAACTTCATGCCCCATCTCACTTACTTCCAGCTAGTAAGGATCACATAATTTCTAACAAAGTTTTGACACAGATTCCCAATTCGGGCATTCAGAACATGTAGCACGTTGCTTTAAGCAAGCACATTCTCATTCAAAGTTGCAAGTTACTATGTAGGAACAAGTTTGTATAGGTATTTCAAAGATGCCCAGAACTGAGCTAAACTTGGTATGTCTCCACCTCCTAGAAATAACATCATGCCCCATCTCCCTTACTTCCAGCTAGTAAGGATCACATAATTCCTAACAAGGTTTTGACACAGATTCCCAATTCGGGCATTCAGAACATATAGCACGTTGCTGTAAGCAAGCACATTCTCATTCAAAGATGCAAGTTACTGTGTAGGAACAAGTTTGTATAGGTATTTCAAAGATGCCCAGAACTGAGCTAAACTTGGTATGTCTCCAACTCCTAGAAATAAATTCATGCTCCATGTCCCTTACTTCCAGCTAGTAAGGATCACATAATTTCTAACAACGTTTTGACACAGATTCCCAATTCGGGCATTCAGAACATATAGCACGTTGCTGTAAGCAAGCACATTCTCATTCAAAGTTGCAAGTTACTATGTAGGAACAAGTTTGTATAGGTATTTCAAAGATGCCCAGAACTGAGCTAAACGTTGTATGTCTCCAACTCCTAGAAATAACTTCATGCCCCATCTCCCTTATTTCCAGCTAGTAAGGATCACATAATTTCTAACAAAGTTTTGACACAGATTCCCAATTCGTGCATTCAGAACATGTAGCACGTTGCTGTAAGCAAGCACATTCTCATTCAAAGTTGCAAGTTACTATGTAGGAACAAGTTTGTATAGGTATTTCAAAGATGCCCAGAACTGAGCTAAACTTGGTATGTCTCCACCTCCTAGAAATAACATCATGCCCCATCTCCCTTACTTCCAGCTAGTAAGGATCACATAATTCCTAACAAAGTTTTGACACAGATTCCCAATTAGGGCATTCAGAACATATAGCACGTTGCTGTAAGCAAGCACATTCTCATTCAAAGTTGCAAGTTACTATGTAGGAACAAGTTTGTATAGGTATTTCAAAGATGCCCAGAACTGAGCTAAACTTGGTATGTCGCCAACTCCTAGAAATAACTTCATGCCCCATCTCCCTTACATCCAGCTAGTAAGGATCACATAATTCCTAACAAATTTTTGACACAGATTCTCAATTCGGGCATTCCGAACTTATAGCACGTTGCTGTAAGCAAGCACATTCTCATTCAAAGTTGCAAGTTACTATGTAGGAACAAGTTTGTATAGGACTTTCAAAGATGTCCAGAACTCAGCTAAAGTGGGTATGTCTCCAACTTCTAGAAATAACTTCATGCCCCATCTCCCTTACTTCCAGCAAGTAAGGATCACATAATATTCCTAACAAAGTTTTGACACAGATTCCCAATTCGGGCATTCAGAACATATAGCACGTTGCTGTAAGCAAGCACATTCTCATTCAAAGTTGCAAGTTACTATGTAGCAACAAGTTTGTATAAGTATTTCAAAGATGCCCAGAACTGAGCTAAACGTTGTATGTCTCCAACTCCTAGAAATAGCTTCATGCCCCATCTCCCTTACTTCCATCTAGTAAGGATCACATAATTTCTAACAAAGTTTTGACACAGATTCCCAATTCGGGCATTCAGAACATATAGCACGTTGCTGTAAGCAAGCACATTCTCATTCAAAGTTGCAAGTTACTATGTAGGAACAAGTTCGTATAGGTATTTCAAAGATGCCCAGTACTGAGCTAAACGTTGTATGTCTCCAACTCCTAGAAATAACTTCATGCCCCATCTCCCTTACTTCCATCTAGTAAGGATCACATAATTTCTAACAAAGTTTTGACACAGATTCCCAAATCGGGCATTCAGAACATAGCACGCTGCTGTATGCAAGCACATTCTCATTCAAAGTTGCAAGTTACTATGTAGGAACAAGTTTGTATAGGTATTTCAAAGATGCCCAGAACTGAGCTAAACGTTGTATGTCTCCAACTCCTAGAAATAACTTCATTCTCCATGTCCCATACTTCCATCTAGTAAGGATCACATAATATTCCTAACAAAGTTTTGACACAGATTCCCAATTCGGGCATTCAGAACATATAGCACGTTGCTGTAAGCAAGCACATTCTCATTCAAAGTTGCAAGTTACTATGTAGGAACAAGTTTGTATAGGTATTTCAAAGATGCCCAGTACTGAGCTAAACATTGTATGTCTCCAACTCCTAGAAATAACTTCATGCCCCATCTCCATTACTTCCATCTAGTAAGGATCACATAATTTCTAACAAAGTTTTGACACAGATTCCCAATTCGGGCATTCAGAACATTGAACGTTGTTGTATGCAAGCACATTCTCATTCAAAGTTGCAAGTTACTGTGTAGGAACAAGTTTGTATAGGTATTTCAAAGATGCCCAGAACTGAGTTAAACTTGGTATGTCTCCAACTCCTAGAAATAACTTCATGCCCCATCTCCCTTACTTCCAGCTAGTAAGGATCACATAATTCCTAACAAAGTTTTGACACAGATTCCCAATTCGGGCATTCAGAACATATAGCACGTTGCTGTAAGCAAGCACATTCTCATTCAAAGTTGCAAGTTACTATGTAGGAACAAGTTTGTATAGGTATTTCAAAGATGCCTAGAACTGAGCTAAACTTGGTGTGTCTCCAACTCCTAGAAATAACTTCATGCCCCGTCTCCCTTACTTCCAGCTAGTAAGGTTCACATAATTCCTAACAAAGTTTTGACACAGATTCCCAAATCGGGCATTCAGAACATATATCACGTTGCTGTAAGCAAGCACATTCTCATTCAAAGTTGCAAGTTACTATGTAGGAACAAGTTTGTATAGGACTTTCAAAGATGCCCAGAACTGAGCTAAAGTGGGTATGTCTCCAACTCCTAGAAATAACTTCATGCCCCGTCTCCCTTACTTCCAGCTAGTAAGGATCACATAATATTCCTAACAAAGTTTTGACACAGATTCCCAATTCGGGCATTCAGAACATATAGCACGTTGCTGTAAGCAAGCACATTCTCATTCAAAGTTGCAAGTTACTATGTAGGAACAAGTTCGTATAGGTATTTCAAAGATGCCCAGTACTGAGCTAAACGTTGTATGTCTCCAACTCCTAGAAATAACTTCATGCCCCATCTCCCTTACTTCCAGCTAGTAAGGACCACATAATTCCTAACAAAGTTTTGACACAGATTCCCAATTCGGGCATTCAGAATATATAGCACGTTGCTGTAAGCAAGCACATTCTCATTCAAAGATGCAAGTTACTATGTAGGAACAAGTTTGTAAAGGTATTTCAAAGATGCCCAGAACTGAGCTAAACTTGGTATGTCTCCAACTCCTAGAATTAACTTCATGCCCCATCTCCCTTACTTCCAGCTAGTAAGGATCACATAATTTCTAACAAAGTTTTGACACAGATTCCCAATTCGGGCATTCAGAACATGTAGCACGTTGCTGTAAGCAAGCACATTCTCATTCAAAGTTGCAAGTTACTATGTAGGAACAAGTTTGTATAGGTATTTCAAAGATGCCCAGAACTGAGCTAAACTTGGTATGTCTCCACCTCCTAGAAATAACATCATGCCCCATCTCCCTTACTTCCAGCTAGTAAGGATCACATAATTCCTAACAAGATTTTGACACAGATTCCCAATTCGGGCATTCAGAACATATAGCACGTTGCTGTAAGCAAGCACATTCTCATTCAAAGATGCAAGTTACTATGTAGGAACAAGTTTGTATAGGTATTTCAAAGATGCCCAGAACTGAGCTAAACTTGGTATGTCTCCAACTCCTAGAAATAACTTCATGCCCCATCTCCCTTACTTCCAGCTAGTAAGGATCACATAATTCCTAACAAAGTTTTGACACAGATTCCCAATTCGGGCATTCAGAACATATAGCACGTTGCTGTAAGCAAGCACATTCTCATGCAAAGTTGCAAGTTACTATGTAGGAACAAGTTTGTATAGGTATTTCAAAGATGCCTAGAACTGAGCTAAACTTGGTGTGTCTCCAACTCCTAGAAATAACTTCATGCCCCGTCTCCCTTACTTCCAGCTAGTAAGGTTCACATAATTCCTAACAAAGTTTTGACACAGATTCCCAAATCGGGCATTCAGAACATATAGCACGTTGCTGTAAGCAAGCACATTCTCATTCAAAGTTGCAAGTTACTATGTAGGAACAAGTTTGTATAGGACTTTCAAAGATGCCCAGAACTGAGCTAAAGTGGGTATGTCTCCAACTCCTAGAAATAACTTCATGCCCCGTCTCCCTTACTTCCAGCTAGTAAGGATCACATAATATTCCTAACAAAGTTTTGACACAGATTCCCAATTCGGGCATTCAGAACATATAGCACGTTGCTGTAAGCAAGCACATTCTCATTCAAAGTTGCAAGTTACTATGTAGGAACAAGTTCGTATAGGTATTTCAAAGATGCCCAGTACTGAGCTAAACGTTGTATGTCTCCAACTCCTAGAAATAACTTCATGCCCCATCTCCCTTACTTCCAGCTAGTAAGGACCACATAATTCCTAACAAAGTTTTGACACAGATTCCCAATTCGGGCATTCAGAACATATAGCACGTTGCTGTAAGCAAGCACATTCTCATTCAAAGTTGCAAGTTACTATGTAGGAACAAGTTTGTATAGGTATTTCAAAGATGCCCAGAACTGAGCTAAACGTTGTATGTCTCCACCTCCTAGAAATAACATCATGCCCCATCTCCCTTACTTCCAGCTAGTAAGGATCACATAATTCCTAACAAGATTTTGACACAGATTCCCAATTCGGGCATTCAGAACATATAGCACGTTGCTGTAAGCAAGCACATTCTCATTCAAAGATGCAAGTTACTATGTAGGAACAAGTTTGTATAGGTATTTCAAAGATGCCCAGAACTGAGCTAAACTTGGTATGTCTCCAACTCCTAGAAATAACTTCATGCCCCATCTCCCTTACTTCCAGCTAGTAAGGATCACATAATTCCTAACAAAGTTTTGACACAGATTCCCAATTCGGGCATTCAGAACATATAGCACGTTGCTGTAAGCAAGCACATTCTCATGCAAAGTTGCAAGTTACTATGTAGGAACAAGTTTGTATAGGTATTTCAAAGATGCCTAGAACTGAGCTAAACTTGGTGTGTCTCCAACTCCTAGAAATAACTTCATGCCCCGTCTCCCTTACTTCCAGCTAGTAAGGTTCACATAATTCCTAACAAAGTTTTGACACAGATTCCCAAATCGGGCATTCAGAACATATAGCACGTTGCTGTAAGCAAGCACATTCTCATTCAAAGTTGCAAGTTACTATGTAGGAACAAGTTTGTATAGGACTTTCAAAGATGCCCAGAACTGAGCTAAAGTGGGTATGTCTCCAACTCCTAGAAATAACTTCATGCCCCGTCTCCCTTACTTCCAGCTAGTAAGGATCACATAATATTCCTAACAAAGTTTTGACACAGATTCCCAATTCGGGCATTCAGAACATATAGCACGTTGCTGTAAGCAAGCACATTCTCATTCAAAGTTGCAAGTTACTATGTAGGAACAAGTTCGTATAGGTATTTCAAAGATGCCCAGTACTGAGCTAAACGTTGTATGTCTCCAACTCCTAGAAATAACTTCATGCCCCATCTCCCTTACTTCCAGCTAGTAAGGACCACATAATTCCTAACAAAGTTTTGACACAGATTCCCAATTCGGGCATTCAGAACATATAGCACGTTGCTGTAAGCAAGCACATTCTCATTCAAAGTTGCAAGTTACTATGTAGGAACAAGTTTGTATAGGTATTTCAAAGATGCCCAGAACTGAGCTAAACGTTGTATGTCTCCAACTCCTAGAAATAACTTCATGCCCCATCTCCCTTACTTCCAGCTAGTAAGGATCACATAATTTCTAACAAAGTTTTGACACAGATTCCCAATTCGGGCATTCAGAACATGTAGCACGTTGCTGTAAGCAAGCACATTCTCATTCAAAGTTGCAAGTTACTATGTAGGAACAAGTTTGTATAGGTATTTCAAAGATGCCCAGAACTGAGCTAAACTTGGTATGTCTCCACCTCCTAGAAATAACATCATGCCCCATCTCCCTTACTTCCAGCTAGTAAGGATCACATAATTCCTAACAAGGTTTTGACACAGATTCCCAATTCGGGCATTCAGAACATATAGCACGTTGCTGTAAGCAAGCACATTCTCATTCAAAGATGCAAGTTACTGTGTAGGAACAAGTTTGTATAGGTATTTCAAAGATGCCCAGAACTGAGCTAAACTTGGTATGTCTCCAACTCCTAGAAATAACTTCATGCCCCATCTCCCTTACTTCCAGCTAGTAAGGATCACATAATTCCTAACAAAGTTTTGACACAGATTCCCAATTCGGGCATTCAGAACATATAGCACGTTGCTGTAAGCAAGCACATTCTCATGCAAAGTTGCAAGTTACTATGTAGGAACAAGTTTGTATAGGTATTTCAAAGATGCCTAGAACTGAGCTAAACTTGGTGTGTCTCCAACTCCTAGAAATAACTTCATGCCCCGTCTCCCTTACTTCCAGCTAGTAAGGTTCACATAATTCCTAACAAAGTTTTGACACAGATTCCCAAATCGGGCATTCAGAACATATAGCACGTTGCTGTAAGCAAGCACATTCTCATTCAAAGTTGCAAGTTACTATGTAGGAACAAGTTTGTATAGGACTTTCAAAGATGCCCAGAACTGAGCTAAAGTGGGTATGTCTCCAACTCCTAGAAATAACTTCATGCCCCATCTCCCTTACTTCCAGCTAGTAAGGATCACATAATTCCTAACAAAGTTTTGACACAGATTCCCAATTCGGGCATTCAGAACATATAGCACGTTGCTGTAAGCAAGCACATTCTCATTCAAAGTTGCAAATTACTATGTAGGAACAAGTTTGTATAGGTATTTCAAAGATGCCCAGAACTGAGCTAAACGTTGTATGTCTCCAACTCCTAGAAATAACTTATTGCCCCATCTCCCTTACTTCCAGCTAGTAAGGATCACATAATTCCTAACAAAGTTTTGACACAGATTCCCAATTCGGGCATTCAGAACATATAGCACGTTGCTGTAAGCAAGCACATTCTCATTCATAGTTGCAAGTTACTATGTAGGAACAAGTTTGTATAGGTATTTCAAAGATGCCCAGAACTGAGCTAAACTTGGTGTGTCTCCAACTCCTAGAAATAACTTCATGCCCCGTCTCCCTTACTTCCATCTAGTAAGGATCACATAATTCCTATCAAAGTTTTGACACAGATTCCCAATTCGGGCATTCAGAACATATAGCACGTTGCTGTAAGCAAGCACATTCTCATTCAAAGTTGGAAGTTACTGTGTAGGAACAAGTTTGTATAGGACTTTCAAAGATGCCCAGAACTGAGCTAAAGTGGGTATGTCTCCAACTCCTAAAAATAACATCATGCCCCTTCTCTCTTACTTCCAGCTAGTAAGGATCACATAATATTCCTAACAGAGTTTTGACACAGATTCCCAATACGGGCATACAGAACATATAGCACGTTGCTGTAAGCAAGCACATTCTCATTCAAAGTTGCAAGTTACTATGTAGGAACAAGTTTGTATAGGTATTTCTTAGATGCCCAGTACTGAGCTAAAAGTTGTATGTCTCCAACTCCTAGAAATAACTTCATGCCCCATCTCCCTTACTTCCATCTAGTAAGGATCACATAATTTCTAACAAAGTTTTCACACAGATTCCCAATTCGGGCATTCAGAACATATAGCACGTTGCTGTATGCAAGCACATTCTCATTCAAAGTTGCAAGTTACTATGTAGGAACAAGTTTGTATAGGTATTTCAAAGATGCCCAGAACTGAGCTAAACTTGGTATGTGTCCAACTCCTTGAAATAACTTCATGCCCCATCTCCCTTACTTCCAGCTAGTAAGGATCACATAATTCCTAACAAAGTTTTGACACAGATTCCCTATTCGGGCATTCAGAACATATAGCACGTTGCTGTAAGTAATCACATTCTCATTCAAAGTTGTAGGTTACTGTGTAGGAACAAGTTTGTATAGGTATTTCAAAGATGCCCAGAACTGAGCTAAACGTTGTATGTCTCCAACTCCTAGAAATAACTTCATGCCCCATCTCCCTTACTTCCAGCTAGTAAGGATCACATAATTCCTAACAAAGTTTTGACACAGATCCTAATTCCGGCATTCAGAACATGTAGCACGTTGCTGTAAGCAAGAACATTCTCATTCAAAGTTGCAAGTTACTATGTAGGAACAAGTTTGTATAGGTATTTCAAAGATGCCCAGAAGTGAGCTAAACTTGGTATGTCTCCAACTCCTAGAAATAACTTCATGCCCCATCTCCCTTACTTCCAGCTAGTAAGGATCACATAATTCCTAACAAAGTTTTGACACAGATTCCCAATTCGGGCATTCAGAACATATAGCACGTTGCTGTAAGCAAGCACATTCTCATTCAAAGTTGCAAGTTACTATGTAGGAACAAGTTTGTATAGGTATTTCAAAGATGCCCAGAACTGAGCTAAACCTTGTATGTCTCCAACTCCTAGAAATAACTTCATGCCCCATCTCCCTTACTTCCAGCTAGTAAGGATCACATAATTCCTAACAAAGTTTTGACACAGATTCCCAATTCGGGCATTCAGAACATATAGCACGTTGCTGTAAGCAAGCACATTCTCATTCAAAGTTGCAAGTTACTATGTAGGAACAAGTTTGTATAGGTATTTCAAAGATGCCCAGAACTGAGCTAAACTTGGTATGTCGCCAACTCCTAGAAATAACTTCATGCCCCATCTCCCTTACTTCCAGCTAGTAAGGATCACATAATTCCTAAAAAAGTTTTGACACAGATTCCCAATACGGGCATACAGAACATATAGCACGTTGCTGTAAGCAAGCACATTCTCATTCAAAGTTGCAAGTTACTATGTAGGAACAAGTTTGTATAGGTATTTCTTAGATGCCCAGTACTGAGCTAAAAGTTGTATGTCTCCAACTCCTAGAAATAACTTCATGCCCCATCTCCCTTACTTCCATCTAGTAAGGATCACATAATTTCTAACAAAGTTTTCACACAGATTCCCAATTCGGGCATTCAGAACATATAGCACGTTGCTGTATGCAAGCACATTCTCATTCAAAGTTGCAAGATACTATGTAGGAACAAGTTTGTATAGGTATTTCAAAGATGCCCAGAACTGAGCTAAACTTGGTATGTCTCCAACTCCTAGAAATAACTTCATGCCCCATCTCCCTTACTTCCAGCTAGTAAGGATCACATAATTCCTAACAAAGTTTTGACACAGATACCCAATTCGGGCATTCAGAACATATAGCACGTTGCTGTAAGCAAACACATTCTCATTCAAAGTTGCAAGTTACTATGTAGGAACAAGTTTGTATAGGTATTTCAAAGATGCCCAGAACTGAGCTAAACCTTGTATGTCTCCAACTCCTAGAAATAACCTCATGCCCCATCTCCCTTACTTCCAGCTAGTAAGGATCACATAATTCCTAACAAAGTTTTGACACAGATTCCCAATTCGGGCATTCAGAACATATAGCACGTTGCTGTAAGCAAGCACATTCTCATTCAAAGTTGCAAGTTACTATGTAGGAACAAGTTTGTATAGGTATTTCAAAGATGCCCAGAACTGAGCTAAACGTTGTATGTCTCCAACTCCTAGAAATAACTTCATGCCCCATCTCCCTTACTTCCAGCTAGTAAGGATCACATAATTCCTAACAAAGTTTTGACACAGATCCTAATTCCGGCATTCAGAACATGTAGCACGTTGCTGTAAGCAAGAACATTCTCATTCAAAGTTGCAAGTTACTATGTAGGAACAAGTTTGTATAGGTATTTCAAAGATGCCCAGAAGTGAGCTAAACTTGGTATGTCTCCAACTCCTAGAAATAACTTCATGCCCCATCTCCCTTACTTCCAGCTAGTAAGGATCACATAATTCCTAACAAAGTTTTGACACAGATTCCCAATTCGGGCATTCAGAACATATAGCACGTTGCTGTAAGCAAGCACATTCTCATTCAAAGTTGCAAGTTACTATGTAGGAACAAGTTTGTATAGGTATTTCAAAGATGCCCAGAACTGAGCTAAACCTTGTATGTCTCCAACTCCTAGAAATAACTTCATGCCCCATCTCCCTTACTTCCAGCTAGTAAGGATCACATAATTCCTAACAAAGTTTTGACACAGATTCCCAATTCGGGCATTCAGAACATATAGCACGTTGCTGTAAGCAAGCACATTCTCATTCAAAGTTGCAAGTTACTATGTAGGAACAAGTTTGTATAGGTATTTCAAAGATGCCCAGAACTGAGCTAAACTTGGTATGTCGCCAACTCCTAGAAATAACTTCATGCCCCATCTCCCTTACTTCCAGCTAGTAAGGATCACATAATTCCTAAAAAAGTTTTGACACAGATTCCCAATACGGGCATACAGAACATATAGCACGTTGCTGTAAGCAAGCACATTCTCATTCAAAGTTGCAAGTTACTATGTAGGAACAAGTTTGTATAGGTATTTCTTAGATGCCCAGTACTGAGCTAAAAGTTGTATGTCTCCAACTCCTAGAAATAACTTCATGCCCCATCTCCCTTACTTCCATCTAGTAAGGATCACATAATTTCTAACAAAGTTTTCACACAGATTCCCAATTCGGGCATTCAGAACATATAGCACGTTGCTGTATGCAAGCACATTCTCATTCAAAGTTGCAAGTTACTATGTAGGAACAAGTTTGTATAGGTATTTCAAAGATGCCCAGAACTGAGCTAAACTTGGTATGTCTCCAACTCCTAGAAATAACTTCATGCCCCATCTCCCTTACTTCCAGCTAGTAAGGATCACATAATTCCTAACAAAGTTTTGACACAGATACCCAATTCGGGCATTCAGAACATATAGCACGTTGCTGTAAGCAAACACATTCTCATTCAAAGTTGCAAGTTACTATGTAGGAACAAGTTTGTATAGGTATTTCAAAGATGCCCAGAACTGAGCTAAACCTTGTATGTCTCCAACTCCTAGAAATAACCTCATGCCCCATCTCCCTTACTTCCAGCTAGTAAGGATCACATAATTCCTAACAAAGTTTTGACACAGATTCCCAATTCGGGCATTCAGAACATATAGCACGTTGCTGTAAGCAAGCACATTCTCATTCAAAGTTGCAAGTTACTATGTAGGAACAAGTTTGTATAGGTATTTCAAAGATGCCCAGAACTGAGCTAAACTTGGTATGTCGCCAACTCCTAGAAATAACTTCATGCCCCATCTCCCTTACTTCCAGCTAGTAAGGATCACATAATTCCTAACAAAGTTTTGACACAGATTCCCAATTCGGGCATTCAGAACATATAGCACGTTGCTGTAAGCAAGCACATTCTCATTCAAAGTTGCAAGTTACGATGTAGGAACAAGTTTGTATAGGTATTTCAAAGATGCCCAGAACTGAGCAAAACTTGGTTTGTCTCCAACTCCTAGAAATAACTTCATGCCCCCTCTCCCTTACTTCCAGCTAGTAAGGATCACATAATTCCTAAAAAAGTTTTGACACAGATTCCCAATACGGGCATACAGAACATATAGCACGTTGCTGTAAGCAAGCACATTCTCATTCAAAGTTGCAAGTTACTATGTAGGAACAAGTTTGTATAGGTATTTCTTAGATGCCCAGTACTGAGCTAAAAGTTGTATGTCTCCAACTCCTAGAAATAACTTCATGCCCCATCTCCCTTACTTCCATCTAGTAAGGATCACATAATTTCTAACAAAGTTTTCACACAGATTCCCAATTCGGGCATTCAGAACATATAGCACGTTGCTGTATGCAAGCACATTCTCATTCAAAGTTGCAAGTTACTATGTAGGAACAAGTTTGTATAGGTATTTCAAAGATGCCCAGAACTGAGCTAAACTTGGTATGTCTCCAACTCCTAGAAATAACTTCATGCCCCATCTCCCTTACTTCCAGCTAGTAAGGATCACATAATTCCTAACAAAGTTTTGACACAGATACCCAATTCGGGCATTCAGAACATATAGCACGTTGCTGTAAGCAAACACATTCTCATTCAAAGTTGCAAGTTACTATGTAGGAACAAGTTTGTATAGGTATTTCAAAGATGCCCAGAACTGAGCTAAACCTTGTATGTCTCCAACTCCTAGAAATAACTTCATGCCCCATCTCCCTTACTTCCAGCTAGTAAGGATCACATAATTCCTAACAAAGTTTTGACACAGATTCCCAATTCGGGCATTCAGAACATATAGCACGTTGCTGTAAGCAAGCACATTCTCATTCAAAGTTGCAAGTTACTATGTAGGAACAAGTTTGTATAGGTATTTCAAAGATGCCCAGAACTGAGCTAAACTTGGTATGTCGCCAACTCCTAGAAATAACTTCATGCCCCATCTCCCTTACTTCCAGCTAGTAAGGATCACATAATTCCTAACAAAGTTTTGACACAGATTCCCAATTCGGGCATTCAGAACATATAGCACGTTGCTGTAAGCAAGCACATTCTCATTCAAAGTTGCAAGTTACTATGTAGGAACAAGTTTGTATAGGTATTTCAAAGATGCCCAGAACTGAGCAAAACTTGGTTTGTCTCCAACTCCTAGAAATAACTTCATGCCCCCTCTCCCTTACTTCCAGCTAGTAAGGATCACATAATTCCTAAAAAAGTTTTGACACAGATTCCCAATACGGGCATACAGAACATATAGCACGTTGCTGTAAGCAAGCACATTCTCATTCAAAGTTGCAAGTTACTATGTAGGAACAAGTTTGTATAGGTATTTCTTAGATGCCCAGTACTGAGCTAAACGTTGTATGTCTCCAACTCCTAGAAATAACTTCATGCCCCATCTCCCTTACTTCCATCTAGTAAGGATCACATAATTTCTAACAAAGTTTTCACACAGATTCCCAATTCGGGCATTCAGAACATATAGCACGTTGCTGTATGCAAGCACATTCTCATTCAAAGTTGCAAGTTACTATGTAGGAACAAGTTTGTATAGGTATTTCAAAGATGCCCAGAACTGAGTTAAACTTGGTATGTCTCCAACTCCTAGAAATAACTTCATGCCCCATCTCCCTTACTTCCAGCTTGTAAGGATCACATAATTCCTAACAAAGTTTTGACACAGATTCCCAATTCAGGCATTCAGAACATATAGCACGTTGCTGTAAGCAAGCACATTCTCATTCAAAGTTGCAAGTTACTATGTAGGAACAAGTTTGTATAGGTATTTCAAAGATGCCCAGAACTGAGCTAAACGTTGTATGTCTCCAACTCCTAGAAATAACTTCATGCCCCATCTCCCTTACTTCCAGCTAGTAAGGATCACATAATTCCTAACAAAGTTTTGACACAGATTCCCAATTCGGGCATTCAGAACATATAGCACGTTGCTGTAAGCAAGCACATTCTCATTCAAAGTTGCAAGTTACTATGTAGGAACAAGTTTGTATAGGTGTTTCAAAGATGCCCAGAACTGAGCAAAACTTGGTTTGTCTCCAAGTCCTAGAAATAACTTCATGCCCCCTCTCCCTTACTTCCAGCTAGTAAGGATCACATAATTCCTAACAAAGTTTTGACACAGATTCCCAATTCGGGCATTCAGAACATATAGCACGTTGCTGTAAGCAAGCACATTCCCATTCAAAGTTGCAAGTTACTATGTAGGAAAAAGTTTGTATAGGTATTTCAAAGATGCCCAGAACTGAGCTAAACTTGGTATGTCTCCAACTCCTAGAAATAACTTCATGCCCCATCTCCCTTACTTCCAGCTAGTAAGGATCACATAATTCCTATCAAAGTTTTGACACAGATTCCCAATTCGGGCATTCAGAACATATAGCACGTTGCTGTAAGCAAGCACATTCTCATTCAAAGTTGCAAGTTACTATGTAGGAACAAGTTTGTATAGGACTTTCAAAGATGCCCAGAACTGAGCTAAAGTGGGTATGTCTCCCACTCCTGGAAATAACTTCATGCCCCATCTCCCTTACTTCCAGCTAGTAAGGATCACATAATATTCCTAACAAAGTTTTGACACAGATTCCCAAATCGGGCATTCAGAACATATAGCACGTTGCTGTAAGCAAGCACATTCTCATTCAAAGTTGCAAGTTACTATGTATGAACAAGTATGTATAGGTATTTCAAAGAAGCCCAGAACTGAGCTAAACTGGGTATGTCTCCAACTCCTAGAAATAACTTCATGCCCCATCTCCCTTACTTCCAGCGAGTAGGGATCACATAATTCCTAACAAAGTTTTGACACAGATTCCCAATTCGGGCATCCAGAACATATAGCACATTGCTGTAAGCAAGCACACTCTCATTCAAAGTTGCAAGTTACTGTGTAGGAACAAGTTTGTATAGGTATTTCAAAGATTCCCAGAACTGAGCTAAACGTTGTACGTCTCCAACTCCTAGAAATAACTTCATGCCCCATCTCCCTTACTTCCAGCTAGTAAGGATCACATAATTCCTAACAAAGTTTTGACACAGATTCCCAATTCGGGCATTCAGAACATATAGCACGTTGCTGTAAGCAAGCACATTCTCATTCAAAGTTGCAAGTTACTATGTAGAAACAAGTTTGTATAGGTATTTTAAAGATGCCCAGAACTGAGCTAAACGTTGTATGTCTCCAACTCCTAGAAATAACTTCATGCTCCATGTCCCTTACTTCCATCTAGTAAGGATCACATAATTTCTAACGAAGTTTTGACACAGATTCCCAATTCGGGCATTCAGAACATATAGCACGTTGCTGTAAGCAAGCACATTCTCATTCAAAGTTGCAAGTTACTATGTAGGAACAAGTTTGTATAGGTATTTCAAAGATGCCCAGAACTGAGCTAAACTTGGTATGTCGCCAACTCCTAGAAATAACTTCATGCCCCATCTCCCTTACTTCCAGCTAGTAAGGATCACATAATTTCTAACAAAGTTTTGACACAGATTCCCAATTCGGGCATTCAGAACATATAGCACGTTGCTGTAAGCAAGCACATTCTCATTCAAAGTTGTAGGTTACTGTGTAGGAACAAGTTTGTATAGGTATTTCAAAGATGCCCAGAACTGAGCTAAACGTTGTATGTCTCCAACTCCTAGAAATAACTTCATGCCCCATCTCCCTTACTTCCAGCTAGTAAGGATCACATAATTCCTAACAAAGTTTTGACACAGATCCTACTTCCGGCATTCAGAACATGTAGCACGTTGCTGTAAGCAAGAACATTCTCATTCAAAGTTGCAAGTTACTATGTAGGAACAAGTTTGTATAGGTATTTCAAAGATGCCCAGAACTGAGCTAAACTTGGTATGTCTCCAACTCCTAGAAATAACTTCATGCCCCATCTCCCTTACTTCCAGCTAGTAAGGATCACATAATTCCTAACAAAGTTTTGACACAGATACCCAATTCGGGCATTCAGAACATATAGCACGTTGCTGTAAGCAAGCACATTCTCATTCAAAGTTGCAAGTTACTATGTAGGAACAAGTTTGTATAGGTATTTCAAAGATGCCCAGAACTGAGCTAAACCTTGTATGTCTCCAACTCCTAGAAATAACTTCATGCCCCATCTCCCTTACTTCCAGCTAGTAAGGATCACATAATTCCTAACAAAGTTTTGACACAGATTCCCAATTCGGGCATTCAGAACATATAGCACGTTGCTGTAAGCAAGCACATTCTCATTCAAAGTTGCAAGTTACTATGTAGGAACAAGTTTGTATAGGTATTTCAAAGATGCCCAGAACTGAGCTAAACTTGGTATGTCGCCAACTCCTAGAAATAACTTCATGCCCCATCTCCCTTACTTCCAGCTAGTAAGGATCACATAATTCCTAACAAAGTTTTGACACAGATTCCCAATTCGGGCATTCAGAACATATAGCACGGTGCTGTAAGCAAGCACATTCTCATTCAAAGTTGCAAGTTACTATGTAGGAACAAGTTTGTATAGGTATTTCAAAGATGCCCAGAACTGAGCAAAACTTGGTTTGTCTCCAACTCCTAGAAATAACTTCATGCCCCATCTCCCTTACTTCCAGCTAGTAAGGATCACATAATTCCTAAAAAAGTTTTGACACAGATTCCCAATTCTGGCATTCAGAACATATAGCACGTTGCTGTAAGCAAGCACATTCCCATTCAAAGTTGCAAGTTACTATGTAGGAAAAAGTTTGTATAGGTATTTCAAAGATGCCCAGAACTGAGCTAAACTTGTTATGTTGCCAACTCCTAGAAATAACTTCATGCCCCATCTCCCTTACTTCCAGCTAGTAAGGATCACATAATTCCTATCAAAGTTTTGACACAGATTCCCAATTCAGGCATTCAGAACATATAGCACGTTGCTGTAAGCAAGCACATTCTCATTCAAAGTTGCAAGTTACTATGTAGGAACAAGTTTGTATAGGTATTTCAAAGATGCCCAGAAGTGAGCTAAACGTGGTATGTCGCCAACTCCTAGAAATAACTTCATGCCCCATCTCCCTTACTTCCAGCTAGTAAGGATCACATAATTCCTAACAAAGTTTTGACACAGATTCCCAATTCGGGCATTCAGAACATATAGCACGTTGCTGTAAGCAAGCACATTCTCATTCAAAGTTGCAAGTTACTATGTAGGAACAAGTTTGTATAGGTATTTCAAAGATGCCCAGAACTGAGCTAAACTTGGTATGTCTCCAACTCCTAGAAATAACTTCATGCCCCATCTCCCTTACATCCAGCTTGTAAGGATCACATAATTTCTAACAAAGTTTTGACACAGATTCCCAATTCGGGCATTCAGAACATATAGCACGTTGCTGTAAGCAAGCACATTCTCATTAAAAGTTGCAAGTTACTATGTATGAACAAGTATGTATAGGTATTTCAAAGATGCCCAGAACTGAGCTAAACTGGGTATGTCTCCAACTCCTAGAAATAACTTCATGCTCCATCTCCCTTACTTCCAGCGAGTAGGGATCACATAATTCCTAACAAAGTTTTGACACAGATTCCCAATTCGGGCATTCAGAACATATAGCACATTGCTGTAAGCAAGCACACTCTCATTCAAAGTTGCAAGTTACTGTGAAGGAACAAGTTTGTATAGGTATTTCAAAGATGCCCAGAACTGAGCTAAACGTTGTATGTCTCCAACTCCTAGAAATAACTTCATGTCCCATCTCCCTTACTTCCAGCTAGTAAGGATCACATAATTCCTAACAAAGATTTGACACAGATTCCCCATTCGGGCATTCAGAACATAGAGCACGTTGCTGTAAGCAAGCACATTCTCATTCAAAGTTGCAAGTTACTATGTAGAAACAAGTTTGTATAGGTATTTCAAAGATGCCCTGAACTGAGCTAAACGTTGTATGTCTCCAACTCCTAGAAATAACTTCATGCTCCATGTCCCTTACTTCCATCTAGTAAGTATCACATAATTTCTAACGAGGTTTTGACACAGATTCCCAATTCGGGCATTCAGAACATATAGCACGTTGCTGTAAGCAAGCACATTCTCATTCAAAGTTGCAAGTTACTATGTAGGAACAAGTTTGTATAGGTATTTCAAAGATGCCCAGAACTGAGCTAAACTTGGTATGTCGCCAACTCCTAGAAATAAATTCATGAACCATCTCCCTTACTTCCAGCTAGTAAGGATCACATAATTCCTAACAAAGGTTTGACACAGATTCCCAATTCGGGCATTCAGAACATATAGCACGTTGCTGTAAGCAAGCACATTCTCATTCAAAGTTGCAAGTTACTATGTAGGAACAAGTTTGTATAGGTATTTCAAAGATGCCCAGAACTGAGTTAAACTTGGTATGTCGCCAACTCCTAGAAATAACTTCATGCCCCATCTCCCTTACTTCCAGCTTGTAAGGATCACAAAATTCCTAACAAAGTTTTGACACAGATTCCCAATTCGGGCATTCAGAACATATAGCACGTTGCTGTAAGCAAGCACATTCTCATTCAAAGTTGCAAGTTACTATGTAGGAACAAGTTTGCATAGGTATTTCAAAGATGCCAAGAACTGAACTGAAGTGGGTATGTCTCCAACTCCTAGAAATAACTTCATGCCCCATCTCCCTTACTTCCAGCTAGTAAGGATCACATAATTCCTAACAAAGTTTTGACACAGATTCCCAATTCGGGCATTCAGAACATATAGCACGTTGCTGTAAGCAAGCACATTCTCATTCAAAGTTGCAAGTTACTATGTAGGAACAAGTTTGTATAGGTATTTCAAAGATGCCCAGAACTGAGCTAAACGTTGTATGTCTCCAACTCCTAGAAATGACTTCATGCCCCATCTACTTTACTTCCAGCTAGTAAGGATCACATAATTCCTAACAAAGTTTTGACCCAGATTCCCAATTCGGGCATTCAGATCATATAGCACGTTGCTGTAAGCAAGCACATTCTCATTCAAAGTTGCAAGTTACTATGTAGGAACAAGTTTGTATAGGTATTTCAAAGATGCCCAGAACTGAGCTAAACTTGGTATGTCTCCAACTCCTAGAAATAACTTCATGCCCCATCTTACTTACTTACAGCTAGTAAGGATCACATAATTCCTAACAAAGTTTTGACACAGATTCCCAATTCGGGCATTCAGAACATATAGCACGTTGCTGTAAGCAAGCACATTCTCATTCAAAGTTGCAAGTTACTATGTAGGATCAAGTTTGTATAGGTATTTTAAAGATGCCTAGAACTGAGCTAAACTTGGTATGTCTCCAACTCCTAGAAATAAGTTCATGCCCCATCTCCCTTACTTCCAGCTAGTAAGGATCACATAATTCCTAACAAAGTTTTGACACAGATTCCCAATTCGGGCATTCAGAACATATAGCACGTTGCTGTAAGCAAGCACATTCTCATTCAAAGTTGGAAGTTACTATGTAGGAACAAGTTTGTATAGGTATTTCAAAGATGCCCAGAACTGTGCTAAACTTGGTATGTGTCCAGCTCCTAGAAATAACTTCATGCCCCAACTCCGTTACTTCCAGCTAGTAAGGATCACATAATTCCTAACAAAATTTTGACACAGATTCCCAATTAGGGCATTCAGAACATATAGCACGTTGCTGTAAGCAAGCACATTCTCATTCAAAGTTGCAAGTTCCTATGTAGGAACAAGTTTGTATAGGACTTTCAAAGATGCCCAGAACTGAGATAAAGTGGGTATGTCTCCAACTCCTAGAAATAACTTCATGCCCCATCTCCCTTACTTCCATCTAGTAAGGATCACATAATTCCTAACAAAGTTTTGACACAGATTCCCAATTCGGGCATTCAGAACATATAGCACGTTGCTGTAAGCAAGCACATTCTCATTCAAAGTTGCAAGTTACTATGTAGGATCAAGTTTGTATAGGTATTTCAAAGATGCCCAGAACTGAGCTAAACTTGGTATGTCTCCGACTCCTAGAAATAAGTTCATGCCCCATCTCCCTTACTTCCAGCTAGTAAGGATCACATAATTCCTAACAAAATTTTGACACAGATTCCCAATTCGGGCATTCAGAACATGTAGCACGTTGCTGTAAGCAAGCACATTCTCATTCAAAGTTGCAAGTTACTATGTAGGAACAAGTTTGTATAGGTATTTCAAAGATGCCCAGAACTGAGCTAAACGTTGTATGTCTCCAACTCCTAGAAATGACTTCATGCCCCATCTACTTTACTTCCAGCTAGTAAGGATCACATAATTCCTAACAAAGTTTTGACACAGATTCCCAATTCGGGCATTCAGAACATATAGCACGTTGCTGTAAGCAAGCATATTCTCATTCAAAGTTGCAAGTTACTATGTAGGAACAAGTTTGTATAGGTATTTCAAAGATGCCCAGAACTGAGCTAAAGTGGGTATGTCTCCAACTCCTAGAAATAACTTCATGCCCAATCTCCCTTACTTCCAGCTAGTAAGGATCACATAATTCCTAACAAAGACTTGACACAGATTCCCAATTCGGGCATTCAGAACATATAGCACGTTGCTGTAAGCAAGCACATTCTCAGTCAAAGTTGCAAGTTACTATGTAGGAACAAGTTTGTATAGGTATTTCAAAGATGCCCAGAACTGTGCTAAACTAGGTATGTGTCCAACTCCTAGAAATAACTTGATGCCCCAACTCCCTTACTTCCAGCTAGTAAGGATCACATAATTCCTAACAAAGTTTTGACACAGATTCCCAATTCGGGCATTCAGATCATATAGCACGTTGCTGTAAGCAAGCACATTCTCATTCAAAGTTGCAAGTTACTATGTAGGAACAAGTTTGTATAGGTATTTCAAAGATGCCCAGAACTGAGCTAAACTTGGTATGTCTCCAACTCCTAGAAATAACTTCATGCCCCATCTTACTTACTTCCAGCTAGTAAGGATCACATAATTCCTAACAAAGTTTTGACACAGATTCCCAATTCGGGCATTCAGAACATATAGCACGTTGCTGTAAGCAAGCACATTCTCATTCAAAGTTGCAAGTTACTATGTAGGAAAAAGTTTGTATAGGTATTTCAAAGATGCCCAGAACTGTGCTAAACTAGGTATGTGTCCAACTCCTAGAAATAACTTGATGCCCCAACTCCCTTACTTCCAGCTAGTAAGGATCACATAATTCCTAACAAAGTTTTGACCCAGATTCCCAATTCGGGCATTCAGATCATATAGCACGTTGCTGTAAGCAAGCACATTCTCATTCAAAGTTGCAAGTTACTATGTAGGAACAAGTTTGTATAGGTATTTCAAAGATGCCCAGAACTGAGCTAAACTTGGTATGTCTCCAACTCCTAGAAATAACTTCATGCCCCATCTTACTTACTTACAGCTAGTAAGGATCACATAATTCCTAACAAAGTTTTGACACAGATTCCCAATTCGGGCATTCAGAACATATAGCACGTTGCTGTAAGCAAGCACATTCTCATTCAAAGTTGCAAGTTACTATGTAGGATCAAGTTTGTATAGGTATTTTAAAGATGCCTAGAACTGAGCTAAACTTGGTATGTCTCCAACTCCTAGAAATAAGTTCATGCCCCATCTCCCTTACTTCCAGCTAGTAAGGATCACATAATTCCTAACAAAGTTTTGACACAGATTCCCAATTCGGGCATTCAGAACATATAGCACGTTGCTGTAAGCAAGCACATTCTCATTCAAAGTTGGAAGTTACTATGTAGGAACAAGTTTGTATAGGTATTTCAAAGATGCCCAGAACTGTGCTAAACTTGGTATGTGTCCAGCTCCTAGAAATAACTTCATGCCCCAACTCCGTTACTTCCAGCTAGTAAGGATCACATAATTCCTAACAAAATTTTGACACAGATTCCCAATTAGGGCATTCAGAACATATAGCACGTTGCTGTAAGCAAGCACATTCTCATTCAAAGTTGCAAGTTACTATGTAGGAACAAGTTTGTATAGGACTTTCAAAGATGCCCAGAACTGAGATAAAGTGGGTATGTCTCCAACTCCTAGAAATAACTTCATGCCCCATCTCCCTTACTTCCATCTAGTAAGGATCACATAATTCCTAACAAAGTTTTGACACAGATTCCCAATTCGGGCATTCAGAACATATAGCACGTTGCTGTAAGCAAGCACATTCTCATTCAAAGTTGCAAGTTACTATGTAGGATCAAGTTTGTATAGGTATTTCAAAGATGCCCAGAACTGAGCTAAACTTGGTATGTCTCCGACTCCTAGAAATAAGTTCATGCCCCATCTCCCTTACTTCCAGCTAGTAAGGATCACATAATTCCTAACAAAATTTTGACACAGATTCCCAATTCGGGCATTCAGAACATGTAGCACGTTGCTGTAAGCAAGCACATTCTCATTCAAAGTTGCAAGTTACTATGTAGGAACAAGTTTGTATAGGTATTTCAAAGATGCCCAGAACTGAGCTAAACGTTGTATGTCTCCAACTCCTAGAAATGACTTCATGCCCCATCTACTTTACTTCCAGCTAGTAAGGATCACATAATTCCTAACAAAGTTTTGACCCAGATTCCCAATTCGGGCATTCAGATCATATAGCACGTTGCTGTAAGCAAGCACATTCTCATTCAAAGTTGCAAGTTACTATGTAGGAACAAGTTTGTATAGGTATTTCAAAGATGCCCAGAACTGAGCTAAACTTGGTATGTCGCCAACTCCTAGAAATAACTTCATGCCCCATCTTACTTACTTACAGCTAGTAAGGATCACATAATTCCTAACAAAGTTTTGACACAGATTCCCAATTCGGGCATTCAGAACATATAGCACGTTGCTGTAAGCAAGCACATTCTCATTCAAAGTTGCAAGTTACTATGTAGGATCAAGTTTGTATAGGTATTTTAAAGATGCCTAGAACTGAGCTAAACTTGGTATGTCTCCAACTCCTAGAAATAAGTTCATGCCCCATCTCCCTTACTTCCAGCTAGTAAGGATCACATAATTCCTAACAAAGTTTTGACAGAGATTCCCAATTCGGGCATTCAGAACATATAGCACGTTGCTGTAAGCAAGCACATTCTCATTCAAAGTTGGAAGTTACTATGTAGGAACAAGTTTGTATAGGTATTTCAAAGATGCCCAGAACTGTGCTAAACTTGGTATGTGTCCAGCTCCTAGAAATAACTTCATGCCCCAACTCCGTTACTTCCAGCTAGTAAGGATCACATAATTCCTAACAAAATTTTGACACAGATTCCCAATTAGGGCATTCAGAACATATAGCACGTTGCTGTAAGCAAGCACATTCTCATTCAAAGTTGCAAGTTACTATGTAGGAACAAGTTTGTATAGGACTTTCAAAGATGCCCAGAACTGAGATAAAGTGGGTATGTCTCCAACTCCTAGAAATAACTTCATGCCCCATCTCCCTTACTTCCATCTAGTAAGGATCACATAATTCCTAACAAAGTTTTGACACAGATTCCCAATTCGGGCATTCAGAACATATAGCACGTTGCTGTAAGCAAGCACATTCTCATTCAAAGTTGCAAGTTACTATGTAGGATCAAGTTTGTACAGGTATTTCAAAGATGCCCAGAACTGAGCTAAACTTGGTATGTCTCCGACTCCTAGAAATAAGTTCATGCCCCATCTCCCTTACTTCCAGCTAGTAAGGATCACATAATTCCTAACAAAATTTTGACACAGATTCCCAATTCGGGCATTCAGAACATGTAGCACGTTGCTGTAAGCAAGCACATTCTCATTCAAAGTTGCAAGTTACTATGTAGGAACAAGTTTGTATAGGTATTTCAAAGATGCCCAGAACTTAGCTAAACGTTGTATGTCTCCAACTCCTAGAAATGACTTCATGCCCCATCTACTTTACTTCCAGCTAGTAAGGATCACATAATTCCTAACAAAGTTTTGACACAGATTCCCAATTCGGGCATTCAGAACATATAGCACGTTGCTGTAAGCAAGCATATTCTCATTCAAAGTTGCAAGTTACTATGTAGGAACAAGTTTGTATAGGTATTTCAAAGATGCCCAGAACTGAGCTAAAGTGGGTATGTCTCCAACTCCTAGAAATAACTTCATGCCCAATCTCCCTTACTTCCAGCTAGTAAGGATCACATAATTCCTAACAAAGACTTGACACAGATTCCCAATTCGGGCATTCAGAACATATAGCACGTTGCTGTAAGCAAGCACATTCTCAGTCAAAGTTGCAAGTTACTATGTAGGAACAAGTTTGTATAGGTATTTCAAAGATGCCCAGAACTGTGCTAAACTAGGTATGTGTCCAACTCCTAGAAATAACTTGATGCCCCAACTCCCTTACTTCCAGCTAGTAAGGATCACATAATTCCTAACAAAGTTTTGACACAGATTCCCAATTCGGGCATTCAGATCATATAGCACGTTGCTGTAAGCAAGCACATTCTCATTCAAAGTTGCAAGTTACTATGTAGGAACAAGTTTGTATAGGTATTTCAAAGATGCCCAGAACTGAGCTAAACTTGGTATGTCTCCAACTCCTAGAAATAACTTCATGCCCCATCTTACTTACTTCCAGCTAGTAAGGATCACATAATTCCTAACAAAGTTTTGACACAGATTCCCAATTCGGGCATTCAGAACATATAGCACGTTGCTGTAAGCAAGCACATTCTCATTCAAAGTTGCAAGTTACTATGTAGGAACAAGTTTGTATAGGTATTTCAAAGAGGCCCAGAACTGAGCTAAACTTGGTATGTCTCCAACTCCTAGAAATAACATCATGCCCCATCTCCCTTACTTCCAGCTAGTAAGGATCACATAATTCCTAACAAAGTGTTGACACAGATTCCCAATTCGGGCATTCAGAACATATAGCACGTTGCTCTAAGCAAGCACATTCTCATTCAAAGGTGCAAGTTACTATGTAGGAACAAGTTTGTATAGGACTTTCAAAGATGCCCAGAACTGAGCTAAAGTGGGTATGTCTCCAACTCCTAGAAATAACTTCATGCCCCATCTCCCTTACTTCCAGCTAGTAAGGATCACATAATTCCTAACAAAGATTTGACACAGATTCCCAATTCGTGCATTCAGAACATATAGCACGTTGCTGTAAGCAAGCACATTCTCATTCAAAGTTGCAAGATACTATGTAGGAACAAGTTTGTATAGGTTTTTCAAAGATGCCCAGAACTGAGCTAAAGTGGGTATGTCTCCAAGTCCTAGAAATATCTTCATGCCTCATCTCCCTTACTTCCATCTTGTAAGGATCACATAATTCCTAACGAAGTTTTGACACATATTCCCAATTCGGGCATTCAGAACATATAGCACGTTGCTGTAAGCAAGCACATTCTCATTCAAAGTTGCAAGTTACTATGTAGGAACAAGTTTGTATAGGTATTTCAAAGATGCCCAGAACTGAGCTAAACGTTGTATGTCTCGAACTCCTAGAAATAACTTCATGCCCCATCTCCCTTACTTCCAGCTAGTAAGGATCACATAATTCCTAACAATGTTTTGACACAGATTCCCAATTCGGGCATTCAGAACATATAGCACGTTGCTGTAAGCAAGCACATTCTCATTCAATGTTGCAAGTTACTATGTAGGAACAAGTTTGTATAGGTATTTCAAAGATGCCCAGAACTGAGCTAAACTTGGTATGTCTTCAACTCCTAGAAATAACTTCATGCCCCATCTCCCTTACTTCCAGCTAGTAAGGATCACATAATTCCTAACAAAGTTTTGACACAGACTCCCAATTCGGGCATTCAGAACATATAGCACGTTGCTGTAAGCAAGCACATTCTCATTCAAAGTTGCAAGATACTATGTAGGAACAAGTTTGTATAGGTTTTTCAAAGATGCCCAGAACTGAGCTAAAGTGGGTATGTCTCCAAGTCCTAGAAATATCTTCATGCCCCATCTCCCTTACTTCCATCTTGTAAGGATCACATAATTCCTAACAAGGTTTTGACACATATTCCCAATTCGGGCATTCAGAACATATAGCACGTTGCTGTAAGCAAGCACATTCTCATTCAAAGTTGCACGTTACTATGTAGGAACAAGTTTGTATAGGTATTTCAAAGATGCCCAGAACTGAGCTAAACGTTGTATGTCTCCAACTCCTAGAAATAACTTCATGCACCATCTTCCTTACTTCCAGCTAGTAAGGATCACATAATTCCTAACAAAGATTTGACACAGATTCACAATTCGGGCATTCGGAACATATAGCACGTTGCTGTAAGCAAGCACATTCTCATTCAAAGTTGCAAGTTACTATGTAGGAACAAGTTTGTATAGGTATTTCAAAGATGCCCAGAACTGAGCTAAACCTTGTATGTCTCCAATTCCTAGAAATAACTTCATGCTCCATGTCCCTTACTTCCATCTAGTAAGGATCACATAATTCCTAACAAAGTTTTGACACAGATTCCCAATTCGGGCATTCAGAACATATAGCACGTTGCTCTAAGCAAGCACATTCTCATTCAAAGTTGCAAGTTACTATGTAGGAACAAGTTTGTATAGTACTTTCAAAGAGGCCCAGAACTGAGCTAAAGTGGGTATGTCTCCAACTCCTAGAAATAACTTCATGCCCCATCTACCTTACTTCCAGCTAGTAAGGATCACATAATATTCCTAACAAACTTTTGACACAGATTCCCAATTCGGGCATTCAGAACATATAGCACGTTGCTGTAAGCAAGCACATTCTCATTCAAAGTTGCAAGTTACTATGTAGGAACAAGTTTGTATAGGTATTTCAAAGATGCCCAGAACTGAGCTAAACTTGGTATGTCTCCAACTCCTAGAAATAACTTCATGCCCCATCTCCCTTACTTCCAGCTAGTAAGGATCACATAATTCCTAACAAAGTTTTGACACAGATTACCAATTCGGGCATTCAGAACATATAGCACGTTGCTGTAAGCAAGCACATTCTCATTCAAAGTGGCAAGTTACTGTGTAGGAACAAGTTTGTATAGGTATTTCAAAGATGCCCAGAACTGAGCTAAACGTTGCATGTCTCCAACTCCTAGAAATAACTTCATGCCCCATCTCCCTTACTTCCAGCTAGTAAGGATCACATAATTCCTAACAAAGTTTTGACACAGATTCCCAATTCGGGCATTCGGAACATATAGCACGTTGCTGTAAGCAAGCACATTCTCATTCAAAGTTGCAAGTTACTATGTAGGAACAAGTTTGTATAGGTATTTCAAAGATGCCCAGAACTGAGCTAAACTTGGTATGTCTCCAACTCCTAGAAATAACTTCATGCCCCATCTCCCTTACTTCCAGCTAGTAAGGATCACATAATTCCTAACAAAGTTTTGACACAGATTCCCAATTCGGGCATTCAGAACATATAGCACGTTGCTGTAAGCAAGCACATTCTCATTCAAAGTTGCAAGTTACTATGAAGGAACAAGTTTGTATAGGTATTTCAAAGATGCCCAGAACTGAGCTAAACTTTGTATGTCTCCGTCTCCAAGAAATAACTTCATGCTCCATGTCCCTTACTTCCATCTAGTAAGGATCACTTAATTTCTAACAAAGTTTTGACACAGATTCCCAATTCGGGCATTCAGAACATATAGCACGTTGCTATAAGCAAGCACATTCTCATTCAAAGTTGGAAGTTACTATGTAGGAACAAGTTTGTATAGGTATTTCAAAGATGCCCAGAACTGAGCTAAACTTGGTATGTCTCCAACTCCTAGAAATAACTTCATGCCCCATCTCCCTTACTTCCAGCTAGTAAGGATCACATAATTCCTAACAAAGTTTTGACACAGATTCCCAATTCGGGCATTCAGAACATATAGCACGTTGCTGTAAGCAAGCACATTCTCATTCAAAGTTGGAAGTTCCTATGTAGGAACAAGTTTGTATAGGTATTTCAAAGATGCCCAGAACTGAGCTAAACTTGGTATGTCTCCAACTCCTAGAAATAACTTCATGCCCCATCTCCCTTACTTCCAGCTAGTAAGGATCACATAATTCCTAACAAAGTTTTGACACAGATTCCCAATTCGTGCATTCAGAACATATAGCACGTTGATGTAAGCAAGCACATTCTCATTCAAAGTTGCAAGTTACTATGTAGGAACAAGTTTGTATAGGTATTTCAAAGATGCCCAGAACAGAGCTAAACGTTGTATGTCTCCAACTGCTAGAAATAACTTCATGCCCCATCTCCCTTACTTCCAGCTAGTAAGGATCACATAATTCCTAACAAAGTTTTGAGACAGATTCCCAATTCGGGCATTCAGAACATATAGCACGTTGCTGTAAGCAAGCACATTTTCATTCAAAGTTGCAAGTTACTATGTAGGAACAAGTTTGTATAGGTATTTCAAGGATGCCCAGAACTGAGCTAAACTTGGTATGTCTCCACCTCGTAGAAATAACTTCATGCCCCATCTCCCTTACTTCCAGCTAGTCAGGATCACATAATTCCTAACAAAGTTTTGAGACAGACTCCCAATTCGGGCATTCAGAACATATAGCACGTTGCTGTAAGCAAGCACATTCTCATTCAAAGTTGTAAGATACTATGTAGGAACAAGTTTGTATAGGTTTTTCAAAGATGCCCAGAACTGAGCTAAAGTGGGTATGTCTCCAAGTCCTAGAAATATCTTCATGCCCCATCTCCCTTACTTCCATCTTGTAAGGATCACATAATTCCTAACAAGGTTTTGACACATATTCCCAATTCGGTCATTCAGAACATATAGCACGTTGCTGTAAGCAAGCACATTCTCATTCAAAGTTGCACGTTACTATGTAGGAACAAGTTTGTATAGGTATTTCAAAGATGTCCAGAACTGAGCTAAACGTTGTATGTCTCCAATTCCTAGAAATAACTTCATGTTCCATCTTCCTTACTTTCAGCTAGTAAGGATCACATAATTCCTAACAAAGTTTTGACACAGATTCACAATTCGGGCATTCGGAACATATAGCACGTTGCTGTAAGCAAGCACATTCTCATTCAAAGTTGCAAGTTACTATGTAGGAACAAGTTTGTATAGGTATTTCAAAGATGCCCAGAACTGAGCTAAACCTTGTATGTCTCCAACTCCAAGAAATAACTTCATGCTCCATGTCCCTTACATCCATCTAGTAAGGATCACATAATTTCTAACAAAGTTTTGACACAGATTCCCAATTCGGGCATTCAGAACATATAGCACGTTGCTTTAAGCAAGCACATTCTCATTCAAAGTTGCAAGTTACTATGTAGGAACAAGTTTGTATAGGTATTTCAAAGATACCCAGAACTGAGCGAAACCTTGTATGTCTCCAACTCCTAGAAATAACTTCATGCTCCATGTCCCTTACTTCCATCTAGTAAGGATCACATAATTCCTAACAAAGTTTTGACACAGATTCCCAATTCGGGCATTCAGAACATATAGCACGTTGCTGTAAGCAAGCACATTCTCATTCAAAGTTGGAAGTTCCTATGTAGGAACAAGTTTGTATAGGTATTTCAAAGATGCCCAGAACTGAGCTAAACTTGGTATGTCTCCAACTCCTAGAAATAACTTCATGCCCCTTCTCCCTTACTTCCAGCTAGTAAGGATCACATAATTCCTAACAAAGTTTTGACACAGATTCCCAATTCGTGCATTCAGAACATATAGCACGTTGCTGTAAGCAAGCACATTCTCATTCAAAGTTGCAAGTTACTATGTAGGAACAAGTTTGTATAGGTATTTCAAAGATGCCCAGAACTGAGCTAAACTTGGTATGTCTCCAACAACTAGAAATATCTTCATGCCCCATCTCCCTTACTTCCAGCTATTAAGGATCACATAATTTCTAACAAAGTTTTGACACAGATTCCCAATTCGGGCATTCAGAACATATAGCACCTTGCTGTAAGCAAGCATATTCTCATTCAAAGTTGCAAGTTACTATGTAGGAACAAGTTTGTATAGGTATTTCAAAGATGCCCAGAACTGAGCTAAACTTGGTATGTGTCCAACTCCTAGAAATAACTTCATGCCCCATCTCCCTTACTTCCAGCTAGTAAGGATCACATAATTCCTAACAAAGTTTTGACACAGATTCCCAATTCGGGCATTCAGAACATATAGCACGTTGCTGTAAGCAAGCACATTCTCATTCAAAGTTGCAAGTTACTATATTGGAACAAGATTGTATAGGTATTTCAAAGATGCCCAGTACTGAGCTAAAGTGGGTATGTCTCCAACTCCTAGAAATAACTTCATGCCCCATCTCCATTACTTCCAGTTAGTAAGGGTCACATAATTCCTAACAAAGTTTTGACACAGATTCCCAATTCGGGCATTCAGAACATGTAGCACGTTGCTGTAAGCAAGCACATTCTCATTCAAAGTTGCAAGTTACTATGTAGGAACAAGTTTGTATAGGTATTTCAAAGATGCCCAGAACTGAGCTAAACTTGGTATGTCTCCAACTCCTAGAAATAACTTCATGCCCCATCTCCCTTACTTCCAGCTAGTAAGGATCACATAATTCCTAACAAAGTTTTGACACAGATTCCCAATTCGGGCATTCAGAACATATAGCACGTTGCTGTAAGCAAGCACATTCTCATTCAAAGTTGCAAGTTACTATGTAGGAACAAGTTTGTATAGGTATTTCAAAGATGCCCAGAACTGAGCTAAACTTGGTATGTCTCCAACTCATAGAAATAAGTTCATGCCCCATCTCCCTTACTTCCAGCTAGTAAGGATCACATAATTCCTAACAAAGATTTGACACAGATTCCCAATTCGGGCATTCAGAACATATAGCACGTTGCTGTAAGCAAGCACATTCTCATTCAAAGTTGCAAGTTACTATGTAGGAACAAGTTTGTATAGGTATTTCAAAGATGCCCAGAACTGTGCTAAACTTGGTATGTGTCCAAATCCTAGAAATAACATCATGCCCCAACTCCCTTACTACCAGCTAGTTAGGATCACATAATTCCTAACAAAGTTTTGACACAGACTCCCAATTCGGGCATTCAGAACATATAGCACGTTGCTGTAAGCAAGCACATTCTCATTCAAAGTTGTAAGATACTAGGTAGGAACAAGTTTGTATAGGTTTTTCAAAGATGCCCAGAACTGAGCTAAAGTGGGTATGTCTCCAAGTCCTAGAAATATCTTCATGCCCCATCTCCCTTACTTCCATCTTGTAAGGATCACATAATTCCTAACAAGGTTTTGACACAGATTCCCAATTCGGGCATTCAGAACATATAGCACGTTGCTGTAAGCAAGCACATTCTCATTCAAAGTTGCACGTTACTATGTAGGAACAAGTTTGTATAGGTATTTCAAAGATGCCCAGAACTGAGCTAAACGTTGTATGTCTCCAACTCCTAGAAATATCTTCATGCCCCATCTTCCTTACTTCCAGCTAGTAAGGATCACATAATTCCTAACAAAGTTTTGACACAGATTCACAATTCGGGCATTCGGAACATATACCACGTTGCTGTAAGCAAGCACATTCTCATTCAAAGTTGCAAGTTACTATGTAGGAACAAGTTTGTATATGTATTTCAAAGATGCCCAGAACTGTGCTAAAATTGGTATGTGTCCAACTCCTAGAAATAACTTCATGCCCCATCTCCCTTACTTCCATCTAGTAAGGATCACATAATTCCTAACAAGGTTTTGACACAGATTCCCAATTCGGGCATTCAGAACATATAGCACGTTGCTGTAAGCAAGCACATTCTCATTCAAAGTTGCAAGTTACTATGTAGGAACAAGTTTGGATATGTGTTTCAATGATGCCCAGAACTGAGCTAAAGTGGGTATGTCTCCAACTCCTAGAAATATCTTCATACCCCATCTGCCTTACTTCCATCTAGTAAGGATCACATAATTCCTAACAATGTTTTGACAAAGATTCCCAATTCTGGCATTCAGAACATATAGCACGTTGCTGTAAGCAAGCACATTCTCATTGAAAGATGCAGGTTACTATGTAGGAACAAGATTGTATAGGTATTTCAAAGATGCACAGGACTGAGCTAAACTTGGTATGTCTCCAACTCCTAGAAATAACTTCATGCCCCATCTCCCTTACTTCCATCTAGTAAGGATCACATAATTCCTAACAAAGTTTTGACACAGACTCCCAATTTGGGCATTCAGAACACATAGCACGTTGCTGTAAGCAAGCACATTCTCATTCAAAGTTGCAAGTTACTATGTAGGAACAAGTTTGTATAGGTATTTCAAAGATTACCAGAACTGAGCTAAAGTGGGTATGTCTCCAACTCCTAAAATAACTTCATGCCCCATTTCCCTTACTTCCAGCTAGTAAGGATCCCATAATTCCTAACAAAGTTTTGACACAGATTCCCAATACGAGCATTCAGAACATATAGCACGTTGCTGTAAGCAAGCACATTCTCATTCAAAGTTGCAAGTTACTATGTAGGAACAAGTTTGTATAGGTATTTCAAAGATGCCCATAACTGAGCTAAACTTGCTATGACTCCAACTCCTAGAAATAACTTTATGCCCCAACTACCTTACTTCCAGCTAGTAAGGATCACATAATTCCTAACAAAATTTTGACACAGATTCCCAATTCGGGCATTCAGAACATAAAGCACGTTGCTGTAAGCAAGCACATTCTCATTCAAAGTTGCAAGTTACTATGTAGGAACAAGTTTGTATAGGACTTTCAAAGATGCCCAGAACTGAGCTAAACATGGTATGTCTCCAACTCCTAGAAATAACTTCATGCCCCAACTCCCTTACTTCCACCTAGTAAGGATCACATAATTCCTAACAAAGTTTTGACACAGATTCCCAATTCGGGCATTCAGAACATATAGCACGTTGCTGTAAGCAAGCACATTCTCATTCAAAGTTGCAAGTTACTATGTAGGAACAAGTTTGTATAGGTATTTCAAAGATGCCCAGAACTGAGCTAAACTTGGTATGTCTCCAACTCCTAGAAATAACTTCATGCTCCATGTCCCTTACTACCAGCTAGTAAGGATCACATAATTTCTAACAAAGTTTTGACACAGATTCCCAATTCGGGCATTCAGAACATATAGCACGTTGCTGTAAGCAAGCACATTCTCATTCAAAGTTGCAAGTTACTATGTAGGAACAAGTTTGTATAGGTATTTCAAAGATGCCCAGAACTGAGCTAAACTTGGTATGTCTCCAACTCCTAGAAATAACTTCATGCCCCATCTCCCTTACTTCCAGCTAGTAAGGATCACATAATTCCTAAAAAAGTTTTGACACAGATTCCCAATTCGGGCATTCAGAACATGTAGCACGTTGCTGTAAGCAAGCACATTCTCATTCAAAGTTGCCAGTTACTATGTAGGAACAAGTTTGTATACGTATTTCAAAGATGCCCAGAACTGAGCTGAAGTGGGTATGTCTCCAACTCCTAGAAATAACTTCATGCCCCATCTCCCTTACTTCCAGCTAGTAAGGATCACATAATTCCTAACAAAGTTTTGACACAGATTCCCAATTCGGGCATTCAGAACATAAAGCACGTTGCTGTAAGCAAGCACATTCTCATTCAAAGTTGCAAGTTACTATGTAGGAACAAGTTTGTATAGGACTTTCAAAGATGCCCAGAACTGAGCTAAACTTGGTATGTCTCAAACTCCTACAAATAACTACATGCCCCATCTCCCTTACTTACAACTAGTAAGGATCACATAATTTCTAACAAAGTTTTGACACAGATTCCTAATTCGGGCATTCTGAACGTGTAGCACGTTGCTTTAAGCAAGCACTTTCTCATTCCAAGTAGCAAGTTACTATGTAGGAAGTAGTTTCTATAGGTATTTCAAAGATGCCCAGAACTGAGCTAAAGTGTGTATGTCTCCAACTCCTAGAAATAACTTCATGCCCCATCTCCCTTACTTCCATGTAGTAAGGATCACATAATTTCTAAGAAAATTTTGACACAGATTCCCAATTCGGGCATTCAGAACATATAGAAATTTGCTGTAAGCAAGCACATTCTCATTCAAAGTTGCAAGTTACTATGTAGGAACAAGTTTGTATAGGTATTTCAAAGATGCCTAGAACTGAGCTAAACTTGGTATGTCTCCAACTCCTAGAAATAACTTCATGCTCCATGTCCCTTACTTCCAGCTAGTAAGGATCACATAATTTCTAACAAAGTTTTGACACAGATTCCCAATTCGGACATTCAGAACATATAGCACGTTGCTGTAAGCAAGCACATTCTCATTCAAAGTTGCAAGTTACTATGTAGGAACAAGTTTGCATATGTGTTTCAAAGATGCCCAGAACTGAGCTAAACTTCCTATGTCTCGAACTCCTAGAAATAACTGCATGCCCCATCTCCCTTACTTCCAGCTAGTAAGGATCACATAATTCCTAACAAAGTTTTGACACAGATTCCCAATTCTGGCATTCAGAACATATAGCACGTTGCTGTAAGCAAGCACATTCTCATTCAAAGTTGCAAGTTACTATGTAGGAACAAGTTTGTAAAGGTATTTCAAAGATGCCCAGAACTGAGCTAAACTTGGTATGTCTCCAACTCCTAGAAATAACTTCATGCCCCATCTCCCTTACTTCCATCTAGTAAGGATCACATAATTCCTAACAAAGTTTTGACACAGATTCCCAATTCGGGCATTCAGAACATATAGCACGTTGCTGTAAGCAAGCACATTCTCATTCAAAGATGCAAGTTGCTATGTAGGAACAAGTTTGTATAGGTATTTCAAAGATGCCCAGAATTGAGCTAAACTGGGTATGTCTCCATCTCCTAGAAATAACTTCATGCCCCATCTCCCTTACTTCCAGCTAGTAAGGATCACATAATTCCTAACAAAGTTTTGACACAGATTCCCAATTCGGGCATTCAGAACATGTAGCACGTTGCTGTAAGCAAGCACATTCGCATTCAATGTTGCCAGTTACTATGTAGGAACAAGTTTGTATAGGTATTTCAAAGATGCCCAGAACTGAGCTAAACTGGGTATGTCTCCAACTCCTAGAAATAACTTCATGCCCCATCTCCCTTACTTCCAGCTAGTAAGGATCACATCATTCCTAACAAAATGTTGACACAGATTCCCAATACGGGCATTCAGAACATATAGCACGTTGCTGTAAGCAAGCACATTCTCATTCAAATTTGCAAGTTACTATGTAGGAACAAGTTTGTATAGGTATTTCAAAGATGCCCAGAACTGAGCTAAACTTGCTATTACTCCAACTCCTAGAAATAACTTTATGCCCCAACTACCTTACTTTCAGCTAGTAAGGATCACATATTTCCTAACAAAGTTTTGACACAGATTCCCAATTCGGGCATTCAGAACATAAAGCACGTTGCTGTAAGCAAGCACATTCTCATTCAAAGTTGCAAGTTACTATGTAGGAACAAGTTTGTATAGGACTTTCAAAGATGCCCAGAACTGAGCTAAACTTGGTATGTCTCCAAATCCTAGAAATAACTTCATGCCCCAACTCCCTTACTTCCAGCTAGTAAGGATAACATAATTGCTAACAAAGTTTTGACACAGATTCCCAATTCGGGCATTCAGAACATATAGCACGTTGCTGTAAGCAAGCACATTCTCATTCAAAGTTGTAAGTTACTATGTAGGAACAAGTTTGTATAGGTATTTCAAAGATACCCAGAACTGAGCTAAACTTAGAATGTCTCCAACTCCTAGAAATAACTTCATGCCCCATCTCCCTTACTTCCAGCTAGTAAGGATCACATAATTCCTAACAAAGTTTTGACACAGATTCCCAATTCGGGCATTCAGAACATATAGCACGTTGCTGTAAGCAAGCACATTCTCATTCAAAGTTGCAAGTTACTATGTAGGAACAAGTTTGTATAGGTATTTCAAAGATGCCCAGAACTGTGCTAAACTTTGTATGTCTCCAACTCCTAGAAATAACTTCATGCCCCATCTCCCTTACTTACAACTAGTAAGGATCACATAATTTCTAACAAAGTTTTGACACAGATTCCTAATTCGGGCATTCTGAAGGTGTAGCACGTTGTTTTAAGCAAGCACTTTCTCATTCCAAGTAGCAAGTTACCATGTAGTAAGTAGTTTCTATAGGTATTTCAAAGATACCCAGAACTGAGCTAAAGTGTGTATGTCTCCAACTCCTAGAAATAACTTCATGCCCCATCTCCCTTACTTCCAGCTAGTAAGGATCACATAATTCCTAACAAAGTTTTGACACAGATTCCCAATCGGGCATTCAGAACATATAGCACGTTGCTGTAAGCAAGCACATTCTCATTCAAAGTTGCAAGTTACTATGTAGGAACAAGTTTGTATAGGTATTTCAAAGATGCCCAGAACTGTGCTAAACTTGGTATGTCTCCAACTCCTAGAAATAACTTCATGCCCCATCTCCCTTACTTACAACTAGTAAGGATCACATAATTCCTAACAAAGTTTTGACACAGATTCCTAATTCGGGCATTCTGAACGTTTAGCACGTTGCTTTAAGCAAGCACTTTCTCATTCCAAGTAGCAAGTTACTATGTAGGAAGTAGTTTCTATAGGTATTTCAAAGATGCCCAGAACTGAGCTAAACTTGGAATGTCTCCAACTCCTAGAAATAACTTCATGCCCCATCTCCCTTACTTCCATGTAGTAAGGATCACATAATTTCTAAGAAATTTTTGACACAGATTCCCAATTCGGGCATTCAGAACATATAGAAATTTGCTGTAAGCAAGCACATTCTCATTCAAAGTTGCAAGTTACTATGTAGGAACAAGTTTGTATAGGTATTTCAAAGATGCCCAGAACTGAGCTAAACTTGGTATGTCTCCAACTCCTAGAAATAACTTCATGCTCCATGTCCCTTACTTCCAGCTAGTAAGGATCACATAATTTCTAACAAAGTTTTGACACAGATTCCCAATTCGGGCATTCAGAACATATAGCACGTTGCTGTAAGCAAGCACATTCTCATTCAAAGTTGCAAGTTACTATGTAGGAACAAGTTTGCATAGGTGTTTCAAAGATGCCCAGAACTGAGCTAAACTTCCTATGTCTCCAACTCCTAGAAATAACTGCATGCCCCATCTCCCTTACTTCCAGCTAGTAAGGATCACATAATTCCTAACAAAGTTTTGACACAGATTCCCAATTCGGGCATTCAGAACATATAGCACGTTGCTGTAAGCAAGCACATTCTCATTCAAAGTTGCAAGTTACTATGTAGGAACAAGTTTGTATAGGTATTTCAAAGATGCCCAGAACTGAGCTAAAATTGGTATGTCTCCAACTCCTAGAAATAACTTCATGCCCCATCTCCCTTACTTCCATCTAGTAAGGATCACATAATTCCTAACAAAGTTTTGACACAGATTTCCAATTCGGGCATTCAGAACATATAGCACGTTGCTGTAAGCAAGCACATTCTCATTCAAAGTTGCAAGTTATTATGTAGGAACAAGTTTGTATAGGACTTTCAAAGATGCCCAGAACTGAGCTAAACATGGTATGTCTCCAACTCCTAGAAATAACTTCATGCCCCAACTCCCTTACTTCCACCTAGTAAGGATCACATAATTCCTAACAAAGTTTTGACACAGATTCCCAATTCGGGCATTCAGAACATATAGCACGTTGCTGTAAGAAAGCACATTCTCATTCAAAGTTGTAAATTACTATGTAGGAACAAGTGTGTATAGGTATTTCAAAGATGCCCAGAACTGAGCTAAACTTGGAATGTCTCCAACTCCTAGAAATAACTTCATGCCCCATCTCCCTTACTTCCAGCTAGTATGGATCACATAATTCCTAACAAAGTTTTGACACAGATTCCCAATTCGGGCATTCAGAACATATAGCACGTTGCTGTAAGCAAGCACATTCTCATTCAAAGTTGCAAGTTACTATGACGGAACAAGTTTGTATAGGTATTTCAAAGATGCCCCGAACTGTGCTAAACTTGGTATGTCTCCAACTCCTAGAGATAACTTCATGCCCCATCTCCCTTACTTCCAGCTAGTAAGGATCACATAATTTCTAACAAAGTTTTGACACAGATTCCTAATTCGGGCATTCAGAACGTGTAGCACGTTGCATTAAGCAAGCACTTTCTCATTCCAAGCAGCAAGTTACTATGTAGGAAGAAGTTTCTATAGGTATTTCAAAGATGCCCAGAACTGAGCTAAAGTGTGTATGTCTCCAACTCCTAGAAATAACTTTATGCCCCATCTCCCTTACTTCCATCTAGTAAGGATCACATAATTTCTAAGAAAATTTTGACACAGATTCCCAATTCGAGCATTCAGAACATATAGCACGTTGCTGTAAGCAAGCACATTCTCATTCAAAGTTGCAAGTTACTATGTAGGAACAAGTTTGTATAGGTATTTCAAAGATGCCCAGAACTGAGCTAAACTTGGTATGTCTCCAACTCCTAGAAATAACTTCATGCCCCATCTCCCTTACTTCCAGCTAGTAAGGATCACATAATTCCTAACAAAGTTTTGACACAGATTCCCAATTCGATCATTCAGAACATAATGCACGTTGCTGTATGCAAGAACATTCTCATTCAATGTTGCAAGTTACTATGTAGGAACAAGTTTGTATAGGTATTTCAAAGATGCCCAGAACTGAGCTAAACTTGGTATGTGTCCAACTCCTAGAAAGAACTTCATGCCCCATCTCCCTTACTTCCAGCTAGTAAGGATCACATAATTCCTAACAAAGTTTTGACACAGATTCCCAATTCGGGCATTCAGAACATATAGCACGTTGCTGTAAGCAAGCACATTCTCATTCAAAGTTGCAAGTTACTATGTAGGAACAAGTTTGTATAGGTATTTCAAAGATGCCCAGAACTGAGCTAAAGTGGGTATCTCTCCAACTCCTAGAAATAAATTCATGCCCCACATCCCTTACTTCCAGCTAGTAAGGATCACATAATTTCTAACAAAGTTTTGACACAGATTCCCAATTCGGGCATTCAGAACATATAGCAAGTTGCTGTAAGCAAGCACATTCTCATTCAAAGTTGCAAGTTACTATGTAGGAACAAGTTTGTATAGGTATTTCAAAGATGCCCAGAACTGAGCTAAACTTTTTTTGTCTCCAACTCCTAGAAATAACTTCATGCCCCATCTCCCTTACTTCCAGCTAGTAAGGATCACATAATTCCTAACAAAGTTTTGACACAGATTCCCAATCGGGCATTCAGAACATATAGCACGTTGCTGTAAGCAAGCACATTCTCATTCAAAGTTGCAAGTTACTATGTAGGAACAAGTTTGTATAGGTATTTCAAAGATGCCCAGAACTGTGCTAAACTTGGTATGTCTCCAACTCCTAGAAATATCTTCATGCCCCATCTCCCTTACTTACAACTAGTAAGGATCACATAATTCCTAACAAAGTTTTGACACAGATTCCTAATTCGGGCATTCTGAACGTTTAGCACGTTGCTTTAAGCAAGCACTTTCTCATTCCAAGTAGCAAGTTACTATGTAGGAAGTAGTTTCTATAGGTATTTCAAAGATACCCAGAACTGAGCTAAACTTGGAATGTCTCCAACTCCTAGAAATAACTTCATGCCCCATCTCCCTTACTTCCATGTAGTAAGGATCACATAATTTCTAAGAAATTTTTGACACAGATTCCCAATTCGGGCATTCAGAACATATAGAAATTTGCTGTAAGCAAGCACATTCTCATTCAAAGTTGCAAGTTACTATGTAGGAACAAGTTTGTATAGGTATTTCAAAGATGCCCAGAACTGAGCTAAACTTATTATGTCTCCAACTCCTAGAAATAACTTCATGCTCCATGTCCCTTACTTCCAGCTAGTAAGGATCACATAATTTCTAACAAAGTTTTGACACAGATTCCCAATTCGGGCATTCAGAACATATAGCACGTTGCTGTAAGCAAGCACATTCTCATTCAAAGTTGCAAGTTACTATGTAGGAACAAGTTTGCATAGGTGTTTCAAAGATGCCCAGAACTGAGCTAAACTTCCTATGTCTCCAACTCCTAGAAATAACTGCATGCCCCATCTCCCTTACTTCCAGCTAGTAAGGATCACATAATTCCTAACAAAGTTTTGACACAGATTCCCAATTCGGGCATTCAGAACATATAGCACGTTGCTGTAAGCAAGCACATTCTCATTCAAAGTTGCAAGTTACTATGTAGGACAAGTTTGTATAGGTATTTCAAAGATGCCCAGAACTGAGCTAAAATTGGTATGTCTCCAACTCCTAGAAATAACTTCATGCCCCATCTCCCTTACTTCCATCTAGTAAGGATCACATAATTCCTAACAAAGTTTTGACACAGATTTCCAATTCGGGCATTCAGAACATATAGCACGTTGCTGTAAGCAAGCACATTCTCATTCAAAGATGCAAGTTGCTATGTAGGAACAAGTTTGTATAGGTATTTCAAAGATGCCCAGAACTGAGCTAAACTTGCTATGACTCCAACTCCTAGAAATAACTTTATGCCCCAACTACCTTACTTCCAGCTAGTAAGGATCAAATAATTCCTAACAAAATTTTGACACAGATTCCCAATTCGGGCATTCAGAACATAAAGCACGTTGCTGTAAGCAAGCACATTCTCATTCAAAGTTGTAAGTTACTATGTAGGAACAAGTGTGTATAGGTATTTCAAAGATGCCCAGAACTGAGCTAAACTTGGAATGTCTCCAACTCCTAGAAATAACTTCATGCCCCATCTCCCTTACTTCCAGCTAGTAAGGATCACATAATTCCTAACAAAGTTTTGACACAGATTCCCAATTCGGGCATTCAGAACATATAGCACGTTGCTGTAAGCAAGCACATTCTCATTCAAAGTTGCAAGTTACTATGACGGAACAAGTTTGTATAAGTATTTCAAAGATGCCCCGAACTGTGCTAAACTTGGTATGTCTCCAACTCCTAGAGATAACTTCATGCCCCATCTCCCTTACTTCCAGCTAGTAAGGATCACATAATTTCTAACAAAGTTTTGACACAGATTCCTAATTCGGGCATTCAGAACGTGTAGCACGCTGCTTTAAGCAAGCACTTTCTCATTCCAAGCAGCAAGTTACTATGTAGGAAGAAGTTTCTATAGGTATTTCAAAGATGCCCAGAACTGAGCTAAAGTGTGTATGTCTCCAACTCCTAGAAATAACTTCATGCCCCATCTCCCTTACTTCCATCTAGTAAGTATCACATAATTTCTAAGAAAATTTTGACACAGATTCCCAATTCGGGCATTCAGAACATATAGCACGTTGCTGTAAGCAAGCACATTCTCATTCAAAGTTGCAAGTTACTATGTAGGAACAAGTTTGTATAGGTATTTCAAAGATGCCCAGAACTGAGCTAAACTTGGTATGTCTCCAACTCCTAGAAATAACTTCATGCCCCATCTCCCTTACTTCCAGCTAGTAAGGATCACATAATTCCTAACAAAGTTTTGACACAGAATCCCAATTCGATCATTCAGAACATAGAGCATGGTGCTGTATGCAAGCACATTCTCATTCAATGTTGCAAGTTACTATGTAGGAACAAGTTTGTATAGGTATTTCAAAGATGCCCAGAACTGAGCTAAACTTGGTATGTGTCCAACTCCTAGAAAGAACTTCATCACCCATCTCCCTTACTTCCAGCTAGTAAGGATCACATAATTCCTAACAAAGTTTTGACACAGATTCCCAATTCGGGCATTCAGAACATATAGCCCGTTGCTGTAAGCAAGCACATACTCATTCAAAGTTGCAAGTTACTATGTAGGAACAAGTTTGTATAGGTATTTCAAAGATGCCCAGAACTGAGCTAAAGTGGGTATCTCTCCAACTCCTAGAAATAAATTCATGCCCCACATCCCTTACTTCCAGCTAGTAAGGATCACATAATCTCTAACAAAGTTTTGACACAGATTCCCAATTCGGGCATTCAGAACATATAGCAAGTTGCTGTAAGCAAGCACATTCTCATTCAAAGTTGCAAGTTACTATGTAGGAACAAGTTTGTATAGGTATTTCAAAGATGCCCAGAACTGAGCTAAACTTGTTTTGTCTCCAACTCCTAGAAATAACTTCATGCCCCATCTCCCTTACTTCCAGCTAGTAAGGATCACATAATTCCTAACAAAGTTTTGACACAGATTCCCAATTCGGGCATTCAGAACATATAGCACGTTGCTGTAAGCAAGCACATTCTCATTGAAAGATGCAGGTTACTATGTAGGAACAAGTTTGTATAGGTATTTCAAAGATGCCCAGGACTGAGCTAAACTTGGTATGTCTCCAACTCCTAGAAATAACTTCATGCCCCATCTCCCTTACTTCCATCTAGTAAGGATCACATAATTCCTAACAAAGTTTTGACACAGACTCCCAATTTGGGCATTCAGAACATATAGCACGTTGCTGTAAGCAAGCACATTCTCATTCAAAGTTGCAAGTTACTATGTAGGAACAAGTTTGTATAGGTGTTTCAATGATGACCAAAACTGAGCTAAAGTGGGTATGTCTCCAACTCCTAGAAATATCTTCATACCCCATCTGCCTTACTTCCATCTAGTAAGGATCACATAATTCCTAACAAAGTTTTGACACAGATTGCCAATTCGGGCATTCAGAACATATAGCACGTTGCTGTAAGCAAGCACATTCTCATTCAAAGTTGCAAGTTACTATGTAGGAACAAGTTTGTATAGGTATTTCAAAGATGCCCAGAACTCAGCTAAACTTGGTATGTCTCCAACTCCTAGAAATAACTTCATGCCCCATCTCCCTTAATTCCATGTAGTAAGGATCACATAATTTCTAAGAAATTTTTGACACAGATTCCCAATTCGGGCATTCAGAACATATAGCACGTTGCTGTAAGCAAGCACATTCTCATTCAAAGTTGCAAGTTACTATGTAGGAACAAGTTTGTATAGGTATTTCAAAGATGCCCAGAACTGAGGTAAACTTGGTATGTCTCCAACTCCTAGAAATAACTTCATGCCCCATCTCCCTTACTTCTAGCTAGTAAGGATCACATAATTCCTAACAAAGTTTTGACACAGATTCCCAATTCGGGCATTCAGAACATATAGCACGTTGCTGTAAGCAAGCACATTCTCATTCAAAGTTGCAAGTTACTATGTAGGAACAAGTTTTGTACAGGTATTTCAAAGATGCCCAGAACTGAGCTAAACTTGGTATGTGTAAAACTCCTAGAAATAAATTCATGCCCCATCTCCCTTATTCCAGCTAGTAAGGATCACATAATTGCTAACAAAGTTTTGACACAGATTCCCAATTCGGGCATTCAGAACATATAGCACGTTGCTGTAAGCAAGCACATTCTCATTCAAAGTTGCAAGTTACTATGTAGGAACAAGTTTGTATAGGTATTTCAAAGATGCCCAGAACTGAGCTAAACGTAGTGTGTCTCCAACTCCTAGAAATAACATCATGCCCCATCTTCTTTACTTCCAGCTGGTAAGGATCACATAATTCCTAACAAAGTTTTGACACCGATTCCCAATTCGCGCATTCAGAACATATAGCATGTTGCTTTAAGCAAGCACTTTCTCTTTACAAGTAGCAAGTTACTATGTAGGAACAAGTTTGTATAGGTATTTCAAAGATGCCCAGAACTGAGCTAATCTTGGTATGTCTCCAACTCCTAGAAATAACTTCATGCCCCATCTCCCTTACTTCCAGCTAGTAAGGATCACATAATTCCTAACAAAGTTTTGACACAGATTCCCAATTCGGGCATTCAGAATATATAGCACGTTGCTGTAAGCAAGCACATTCTCATTCAAAGTTGCAAGTTACTATGTAGGAACAAGTTTGTATAGTTATTTCAAAGATGCCCAGAACTGAGCTAAACTTGGTATGTCTCCAACTCCTAGAAATAACTTCATGCCCCATCTTCCTTACTTCCAGCTAGTAAGGATCACAAAATTCCTAACACAGTTTTGACACACATTCCCACTTCGGGCATTCAGAACATATAGCACGTTGCTATAAGCAAGCACATTCTCATTCAAAGTTGCAAGTTACTATGTAGGAACAAGTTTGTATAGGTATTTCAAAGATGCCCAGAACTGAGCTAAATTTGGTATGTTTCAAACTCCTAGAAATAACTTCATGCCCCATCTCCCTTACTTTCAGCTAGTAAGGATCACATAATTCCTAACAAAGTTTTGACACAGATTCCCAATTCGGGCATTCAGAACATATAGCACGTTGGTGTAAGCAAGCACATTCTCATTCAAAGTTGCAAGTTATTATGTAGGAACAAGTTTTGTATAGGTATTTCAAAGATGCCCAGAAGTGAGCTAAACTTGGTATGTGTACAACTCCTAGAAATAACATCTTGCCCCATCTCCCTTACTTCCAGCTAGTAAGGATCACATAATTCCTAACAAAGTTTTGACACAGATTCCCAATTCGGGCATTCAGAACATATAGCACGTTGGTGTAAGCAAGCACATTCTCATTCAAAGTAGCAATTTATTATGTAGGAACAAGTTTTGTATAGGTATTTCAAAGATGCCCAGAACTGAGCTAAACTTGGTATGTGTACAACTCCTAGAAATAACTTCATGCCCCATCTCCCTTACTTCCAGCTATTAAGGATCACATAATTCCTAACAAAGTTTTGACACAGATTCCCAATTCGGGCATTCAGAACATATAGCACGTTGCTGTAAGCAAGCAATTCTCATTCAAATTTGCAAGTTACTATGTAGGAACAAGTTTGTATAGGTATTTCAAAGATGCCCAGAACTCAGCTAAACGTTGTATGTCTCCAACTCCTACAAATAACTTCATGCCCCATCTCCCTTACTTCCAACTAGTAAGGATCACATAATTTCTAACAAAGTTTTGACACAGATTCCCAATTCGGGCATTCAGAACATATAGCACGTTGCTGTAAGCAAGCACATTCTCATTCAAAGTTGCAAGTTACTATGTAGGAACAAGTTTGTATAGGTATTTCAAAGATGCCCAGAACTCAGCTAAACGTTGTATGTCTCCAACTCCTACAAATAACTTCATGCCCCATCTCCCTTACTTCCAACTAGAAAGGATCACATAATTTCTAACAAAGTTTTGACACAGATTCCCAATTCGGGCATTCAGAACATATAGAACGTTGCTGTAAGCAAGCACATTCTCATTCAAAGTTGCAAGTTACTATGTAGGAACAAGTTTGTATAGTTATTTCTAAGATGCCCAGAACTGAGCCAAACGTTGTATGTCTCCAACTCCTAGAAATAAATTCATGCCCCATCTCCCTTACTCCAGCTAGTTAGGATCACATAATTCCTAACAAAGTTTTGACACAGATTCCCAATTCGGGCATTCAGAACATATAGCACGTTGCTGTAAGCAAGCACATTCTCATTCAAAGTTGCAAGTTACTATGTAGGAACAAGTTTGTATAGGTATTTCAAAGATGCCCAGAACTTAGCTAAACGTTGTATGTCTCCAACTCCCAGATATAACTTCATGCCCCATCTCCCATACTTCCAGCGAGTAAGGATCACATAATTCCTAACAAAGTTTTGACACAGATTCCCAATTCGGGCATTCAGAACATGTAGCACGTTGCTGTAAGCAAGCACATTCTCATTCAAAGTTGCAAGTTACTATGTAGGAACAAGTTTGTATAGGTATTTCAAAGATGCCCAGAACTGAGCTAAAGTGGGTATCTCTCCAACTCCTAGAAATAAATTCATGCCCCACATCCCTTACTTCCAGCTAGTAAGGATCACATAATTCCTAACAAAGTTTTGACACAGATTCCCAATTCGGGCATTCAGAACATATAGCCCGTTGCTGTAAGCAAGCACATTCTCATTCAAAGTTGCAAGTTACTATGTAGGAACAAGTTTGTATAGGTATTTCAAAGATGCCCAGAACTGAGCTAAAGTGGGTATCTCTCCAACTCCTAGAAATAAATTCATGCCCCACATCCCTTACTTCCAGCTAGTAAGGATCACATAATTTCTAACAAAGTTTTGACACAGATTCCCAATTCGGGCATTCAGAACATATAGCAAGTTGCTGTAAGCAAGCACATTCTCATTCAAAGTTGCAAGTTACTATGTAGGAACAAGTTTGTATAGGTATTTCAAAGATGCCCAGAACTGAGCTAAACTTGTTTTGTCTCCAACTCCTAGAAATAACTTCATGCCCCATCTCCCTTACTTCCAGCTAGTAAGGATCACATAATTCCTAACAAAGTTTTGACACAGATTCCCAATTCGGGCATTCAGAACATATAGCACGTTGCTGTAAGCAAGCACATTCTCATTGAAAGATGCAGGTTACTATGTAGGAACAAGTTTGTATAGGTATTTCAAAGATGCCCAGGACTGAGCTAAACTTGGTATGTCTCCAACTCCTAGAAATAACTTCATGCCCCATCTCCCTTACTTCCATCTAGTAAGGATCACATAATTCCTAACAAAGTTTTGACACAGACTCCCAATTTGGGCATTCAGAACATATAGCACGTTGCTGTAAGCAAGCACATTCTCATTCAAAGTTGCAAGTTACTATGTAGGAACAAGTTTGTATAGGTGTTTCAATGATGACCAAAACTGAGCTAAAGTGGGTATGTCTCCAACTCCTAGAAATATCTTCATACCCCATCTGCCTTACTTCCATCTAGTAAGGATCACATAATTCCTAACAAAGTTTTGACACAGATTCCCAATTCGGGCATTCAGAACATATAGCACGTTGCTGTAAGCAAGCACATTCTCATTCAAAGTTGCAAGTTACTATGTAGGAACAAGTTTGTATAGGTATTTCAAAGATGCCCAGAACTCAGCTAAACTTGGTATGTCTCCAACTCCTAGAAATAACTTCATGCCCCATCTCCCTTAATTCCATGTAGTAAGGATCACATAATTTCTAAGAAATTTTTGACACAGATTCCCAATTCGGGCATTCAGAATATATAGCACGTTGCTGTAAGCAAGCACATTCTCATTCAAAGTTGCAAGTTACTATGTAGGAACAAGTTTGTATAGGTATTTCAAAGATGCCCAGAACTGAGGTAAACTTGGTATGTCTCCAACTCCTAGAAATAACTTCATGCCCCATCTCCCTTACTTCTAGCTAGTAAGGATCACATAATTCCTAACAAAGTTTTGACACAGATTCCCAATTCGGGCATTCAGAACATATAGCACGTTGCTGTAAGCAAGCACATTCTCATTCAAAGTTGCAAGTTACTATGTAGGAACAAGTTTTGTACAGGTATTTCAAAGATGCCCAGAACTGAGCTAAACTTGGTATGTGTAAAACTCCTAGAAATAAATTCATGCCCCATCTCCCTTATTCCAGCTAGTAAGGATCACATAATTGCTAACTAAGTTTTGACACAGATTCCCAATTCGGGCATTCAGAACATATAGCACGTTGCTGTAAGCAAGCACATTCTCATTCAAAGTTGCAAGTTACTATGTAGGAACAAGTTTGTATAGGTATTTCAAAGATGCCCAGAACTGAGCTAAACGTTGTGTGTCTCCAACTCCTAGAAATAACATCATGCCCCATCTTCTTTACTTCCAGCTGGTAAGGATCACATAATTCCTAACAAAGTTTTGACACCGATTCCCAATTCGCGCATTCAGAACATATAGCATGTTGCTTTAAGCAAGCACTTTCTCTTTACAAGTAGCAAGTTACTATGTAGGAACAAGTTTGTATAGGTATTTCAAAGATGCCCAGAACTGAGCTAATCTTGGTATGTCTCCAACTCCTAGAAATAACTTCATGCCCCATCTTCCTTACTTCCAGCTAGTAAGGATCACAAAATTCCTAACACAATTTTGACACACATTCCCACTTCGGGCATTCAGAACATATAGCACGTTGCTATAAGCAAGCACATTCTCATTCAAAGTTGCAAGTTACTATGTAGGAACAAGTTTGTATAGGTATTTCAAAGATGCCCAGAACTGAGCTAAATTTGGTATGTTTCAAACTCCTAGAAATAACTTCATGCCCCATCTCCCTTACTTTCAGCTAGTAAGGATCACATAATTCCTAACAAAGTTTTGACACAGATTCCCAATTCGGGCATTCAGAACATATAGCACGTTGCTGTAAGCAAGCAATTCTCATTCAAATTTGCAAGTTACTATGTAGGAACAAGTTTGTATAGGTATTTCAAAGATGCCCAGAACTCAGCTAAACGTTGTATGTCTCCAACTCCTACAAATAACTTCATGCCCCATCTAACTTACTTCCAACTAGTAAGGATCAAATAATTTCTAACAAAGTTTTGACACAGATTCCCAATTCGGGCATTCAGAACATATAGCACGTTGCTGTAAGCAAGCACATTCTCATTCAAAGTTGCAAGTTACTATGTAGGAACAAGTTTGTATAGGTATTTCAAAGATGCCCAGAACTCAGCTAAACGTTGTATGTCTCCAACTCCTACAAATAACTTCATGCCCCATCTCCCTTACTTCCAACTAGAAAGGATCACATAATTTCTAACAAAGTTTTGACACAGATTCCCAATTCGGGCATTCAGAACATATAGAACGTTGCTGTAAGCAAGCACATTCTCATTCAAAGTTGCAAGTTACTATGTAGGAACAAGTTTGTATAGTTATTTCTAAGATGCCCAGAACTGAGCCAAACGTTGTATGTCTCCAACTCCTAGAAATAAATTCATGCCCCATCTCCCTTACTCCAGCTAGTTAGGATCACATAATTCCTAACAAAGTTTTGACACAGATTCCCAATTCGGGCATTCAGAACATATAGCACGTTGCTGTAAGCAAGCACATTCTCATTCAAAGTTGCAAGTTACTATGTAGGAACAAGTTTGTATAGGTATTTCAAAGATGCCCAGAACTTAGCTAAACGTTGTATGTCTCCAACTCCCAGATATAACTTCATGCCCCATCTCCCATACTTCCAGCGAGTAAGGATCACATAATTCCTAACAAAGTTTTGACACAGATTCCCAATTCGGGCATTCAGAACATGTAGCACGTTGCTGTAAGCAAGCACATTCTCATTCAAAGTTGCAAGGTACTACGTAGGAACAAGTTTGTATAGGTATTTCAAAGATGCCCAGAACTGAGCTAAACTTGGTATGTGTCCAACTCCTAGAAATAACTTCATGCCCCAACTCAATTACTTCCAGCTAGTAAGGATCACTTAATTCCTAACAAAGTTTTGACACAGATTCCCAATTCGGGCATTCAGAACGTATAGCACGTTGGTGTAAGCAAGCACATTCTCATTCAAAGTTGCAAGTTATTATGTAGGAACAAGTTTTGTATAGGTATTTCAAAGATGCCCAGAAGTGAGCTAAACTTGGTATGTGTACAACTCCTAGAAATAACTTCATGCCCCATCTCCCTTACTTCCAGCTAGTAAGGATCACATAATTCCTAACAAAGTTTTGACACAGATTCCCAATTCGGGCATTCAGAACATATAGCACGTTGGTGTAAGCAAGCACATTCTCATTCAAAGTAGCAAGTTATTATGTAGGAACAAGTTTTGTATAGGTATTTCAAAGATGCCCAGAACTGAGCTAAACTTGGTATGTGTACAACTCCTAGAAATAACTTCATGCCCCATCTCCCTTACTTCCAGCTAGTAAGGATCACATAATTCCTAACAAAGTTTTGACACAGATTCCCAATTCGGGCATTCAGAACATATAGCACGTTGCTGTAAGCAAGCACATTCTCATTCAAATTTGCAAGTTACTATGTAGGAACAAGTTTGTATAGGTATTTCAAAGATGCCCAGAACTCAGCTAAACGTTGTATGTCTCCAACTCCTACAAATAACTTCATGCCCCATCTCCCTTACTTCCAACTAGTAAGGATCACATAATTTCTAACAAAGTTTTGACACAGATTCCCAATTCGGGCATTCAGAACATATAGCACGTTGCTGTAAGCAAGCACATTCTCATTCAAAGTTGCAAGTTACTATGTAGGAACAAGTTTGTATAGTTATTTCTAAGATGCCCAGAACTGAGCCAAACGTTGTATGTCTCCAACTCCTAGAAATAAATTCATGCCCCATCTCCCTTACTCCAGCTAGTTAGGATCACATAATTCCTAACAAAGTTTTGACACAGATTCCCAATTCGGGCATTCAGAACATATAGCACGTTGCTGTAAGCAAGCACATTCTCATTCAAAGTTGCAAGTTACTATGTAGGAACAAGTTTGTATAGGTATTTCAAAGATGCCCAGAACTTAGCTAAACGTTGTATGTCTCCAACTCCCAGATATAACTTCATGCCCCATCTCCCATACTTCCAGCGAGTAAGGATCACATAATTCCTAACAAAGTTTTGACACAGATTCCCAATTCGGGCATTCACAACATGTAGCACGTTGCTGTAAGCAAGCACATTCTCATTCAAAGTTGCAAGGTACTACGTAGGAACAAGTTTGTATAGGTATTTCAAAGATGCCCAGAACTGAGCTAAACTTGGTATGTGTCCAACTCCTAGAAATAACTTCATGCCCCAACTCAATTACTTCCAGCTAGTAAGGATCACATAATTCCTAACAAAGTTTTGACACAGATTCCCAATTCGGGCATTCAGAACATATAGCACGTTGCTGTAAGCAAGCACATTCTCATTCAAAGTTGCAAGTTACTATGTAGGAACATGTTTGTATAGGTATTTCAAAGATGCCCAGAACTGAGCTAAATTTGGTATGTCTCCAACTCCTAGAAATAACTTCATGCCCCATCTCCCTTACTTCCAGCTAGTAAGGATCACATAATTCCTAACAAAGTTTTGACACAGATTCCCAATTCGGGCATTCAGAACATATAGCACGTTGCTGTAAGCAAGCACATTCTCATTCAAAGTTGCAAGTTACTATGTAGGAACAAGTTTGTATAGGTATATCAAAGATGCCCAGAACTTAGCTAAACGTTGTATGTCTCCACCTCCCAGATATAACATCATGCCCCATCTCCCTTACTTCCAGCTAGTAAGGATCACATAATTCCTAACAAAGTTTTGACACAGATTCCCAATTCGGGCATTCAGTACATATAGCACGTTGGTGTAAGCAAGCACATTCTCATTCAAAGTTGCAAGTTATTATGTAGGAACAAGTTTTGTATAGGTATTTCAAAGATGCCCAGAACTGAGCTAAACTTGGTATGTGTACAACTCCTAGAAATAACTTCATGCCCCATCTCCCTTACTTCCAGCTAGTAAGGATCACATAATTTCTAACAAAGTTTTGACACAGATTCCCAATTCGGGCATTCAGAACATATAGCACGTTGCTGTAAGCAAGCACATTCTCATTCAAAGTTGCAAGTTACTATGTAGGAACAAGTTTGTATAGGTATTTCAAAGATGCCCAGAACTGAGCTAAACATGGTATGTCTCCAACTCTTATAAATAACTTCATGCCCCATCTCCCTTACTTCCAGCTAGTAAGGATCACATAATTTCTAACAAAGTTTTGACACAGATTCCCAATTCGGGCATTCCGAACATATAGCACTTTGCTGTAAGCAAGCACATTCTCATTCAAAGTTGCAAGTTACTATGTAGGAACAAGTTTGTATAGTTATTTCAAAGATGCCCAGAACTGAGCTAAACTTGGTATGTCTCCAACTCCTAGAAATAACTTCATGCCCCATCTTCCTTACTTCCAGCTAGTAAGGATCACAAAATTCCTAATACAGTTTTGACACACATTCCCACTTCGGGCATTCAGAACATATAGCACGTTGCTATAAGCAAGCACATTCTCATTCAAAGTTGCAAGTTACTATGTAGGAACAAGTTTGTATAGGTATTTCAAAGATGCCCAGAACTGAGCTAAATTTGGTATGTTTCAAACTCCTAGAAATAACTTCATGCCCCATCTCCCTTACTTTCAGCTAGTAAGGATCACATAATTCCTAACAAAGTTTTGACACAGATTCCCAATTCGGGCATTCAGAACATATAGCACGTTGGTGTAAGCAAGCACATTCTCATTCAAAGTTGCAAGTTATTATGTAGGAACAAGTTTTGTATAGGTATTTCAAAGATGCCCAGAAGTGAGCTAAACTTGGTATGTGTAAAACTCCTAGAAATAACATCTTGCCCCATCTCCCTTACTTCCAGCTAGTAAGGATCACATAATTCCTAACAAAGTTTTGACACAGATTCCCAATTCGGGCATTCAGAACATATAGCACGTTGGTGTAAGCAAGCACATTCTCATTCAAAGTAGCAATTTATTATGTAGGAACAAGTTTTGTATAGGTATTTCAAAGATGCCCAGAACTGAGCTAAACTTGGTATGTGTACAACTCCTAGAAATAACTTCATGCCCCATCTCCCTTACTTCCAGCTATTAAGGATCACATAATTCCTAACAAAGTTTTGACACAGATTCCCAATTCGGGCATTCAGAACATATAGCACGTTGCTGTAAGCAAGCAATTCTCATTTAAATTTGCAAGTTACTATGTAGGAACAAGTTTGTATAGGTATTTCAAAGATGCCCAGAACTCAGCTAAACGTTGTATGTCTCCAACTCCTACAAATAACTTCATGCCCCATCTCCCTTACTTCCAACTAGTAAGGATCACATAATTTCTAACAAAGTTTTGACACAGATTCCCAATTCGGGCATTCAGAACATATAGCACGTTGCTGTAAGCAAGCACATTCTCATTCAAAGTTGCAAGTTACTATGTAGGAACAAGTTTGTATAGGTATTTCAAAGATGCCCAGAACTCAGCTAAACGTTGTATGTCTCCAACTCCTACAAATAACTTCATGCCCCATCTCCCTTACTTCCAACTAGTAAGGATCACATAATTTCTAACAAAGTTTTGACACAGATTCCCAATTCGGGCATTCAGAACATATAGCACGTTGCTGTAAGCAAGCACATTCTCATTCAAAGTTGCAAGTTACTATGTAGGAACAAGTTTGTATAGTTATTTCTAAGATGCCCAGAACTGAGCCAAACGTTGTATGTCTCCAACTCCTAGAAATAAATTCATGCCCCATCTCCCTTACTCCAGCTAGTTAGGATCACATAATTCCTAACAAAGTTTTGACACAGATTCCCAATTCGGGCATTCAGAACATATAGCACGTTGCTGTAAGCAAGCACATTCTCATTCAAAGTTGCAAGTTACTATGTAGGAACAAGTTTGTATAGGTATTTCAAAGATGCCCAGAACTTAGCTAAACGTTGTATGTCTCCAACTCCCAGATATAACTTCATGCCCCATCTCCCATACTTCCAGCGAGTAAGGATCACATAATTCCTAACAAAGTTTTGACACAGATTCCCAATTCGGGCATTCAGAACATGTAGCACGTTGCTGTAAGCAAGCACATTCTCATTCAAAGTTGCAAGGTACTACGTAGGAACAAGTTTGTATAGGTATTTCAAAGATGCCCAGAACTGAGCTAAACTTGGTATGTGTCCAACTCCTAGAAATAACTTCATGCCCCAACTCAATTACTTCCAGCTAGTAAGGATCACATAATTCCTAACAAAGTTTTGACACAGATTCCCAATTCGGGCATTCAGAACATATAGCACGTTGGTGTAAGCAAGCACATTCTCATTCAAAGTTGCAAGTTATTATGTAGGAACAAGTTTTGTATAGGTATTTCAAAGATGCCCAGAAGTGAGCTAAACTTGGTATGTGTACAACTCCTAGAAATAACTTCATGCCCCATCTCCCTTACTTCCAGCTAGTAAGGATCACATAATTCCTAACAAAGTTTTGACACAGATTCCCAATTCGGGCATTCAGAACATATAGCACGTTGGTGTAAGCAAGCACATTCTCATTCAAAGTAGCAAGTTATTATGTAGGAACAAGTTTTGTATAGGCATTTCAAAGATGCCCAGAACTGAGCTAAACTTGGTATGCGTACAACTCCTAGAAATAACTTCATGCCCCATCTCCCTTACTTCCAGGTAGTAAGGATCACATAATTCCTAACAAAGTTTTGACACAGATTCCCAATTCGGGCATTCAGAACATATAGCACGTTGCTGTAAGCAAGCACATTCTCATTCAAATTTGCAAGTTACTATGTAGGAACAAGTTTGTATAGGTATTTCAAAGATGCCCAGAACTCAGCTAAACGTTGTATGTCTCCAACTCCTACAAATAACTTCATGCCCCATCTCCCTTACTTCCAACTAGTAAGGATCACATAATTCCTTACAAAGTTTTGACACAGATTCCCAATTCGGGCATTCAGAACATATAGCACGTTGCTGTAAGCAAGCACATTCTCATTCAAAGTTGCAAGTTACTATGTAGGAACAAGTTTGTATAGGTATTTCAAAGATGCCCAGAACTTAGCTAAACGTTGTATGTCTCCACCTCCCAGATATAACATCATGCCCCATCTCCCTTACTTCCAGCTAGTAAGGATCACATAATTCCTAACAAAGTTTTGACACAGATTCCCAATTCGGGCATTCAGTACATATAGCACGTTGGTGTAAGCAAGCACATTCTCATTCAAAGTTGCAAGTTATTATGTAGGAACAAGTTTTGTATAGGTATTTCAAAGATGAACAGAACTGAGCTAAACTTGGTATGTGTACAACTCCTAGAAATAACTTCATGCCCCATCTCCCTTACTTCCAGCTAGTAAGGATCACATAATTTCTAACAAAGTTTTGACACAGATTCCCAATTCGGGCATTCAGAACATATAGCACGTTGCTGTAAGCAAGCACATTCTCATTCAAAGTTGCAAGTTACTATGTAGGAACAAGTTTGTATAGGTATTTCAAAGATGCCCAGAACTGAGCTAAACATGGTATGTCTCCAACTCTTATAAATAACTTCATGCCCCATCTCCCTTACTTCCAGCTAGTAAGGATCACATAATTCCTAACAAAGTTTTGACACAGATTCCCAATTCTGGCATTCAGAACATATAGCACGTTGCTGTAAGCGAGCACATTCTCATTCAAAGTTGCAAGTTACTATGTAGGAACAAGTTTGTATAGTTATTTCTAAGATGCCCAGAACTGAGCCAAACGTTGTATGTCTCCAACTCCTAGAAATAACTTCATGCCCCATCTCCCTTACTCCAGCTAGTTAGGATCACATAATTCCTAAGAAAGTTTTGACACAGATTCCCAATTCGGGCATTCAGAACATATAGCACGTTGCTGTAAGCAAGCACATTCTCATTCAAAGTTGCAAGTTACTATGTAGGAACAAGTTTGTATAGGTATTTCAAAGATGCCCAGAACTGAGCTAAAAGCTGTATGTCTCCAACTCCTACAAATAACTTCATGTCCCATCTCCCTTACTTCCATCTATTAAGGATCACATAATTTCTAACAAAGTTTTGACACAGATTCCCAATTCGGGCATTCAGAACATATAGCACGTTGCTGTAAGCAAGCACATTCTCATTCAAAGTTGTAAGTTACTATGTAGGAACTAGTTTGTATAAGTATTTCAAAGATGCCCAGAACTGAGCTAAACGTTGTATGTCTCCAACTCCTAGAAATAACTTCAGGCCCCATCTCCCTTACTTCCATCTAGTAAGGATCACATAATTTCTAACAAAGTTTTGACATAGATTCCCAATTCGGGCATTCAGAACATATAGCACGTTGCTGTAAGCAAGCACATTCTCATTCAAAGTTGCAAGGTATTATGTAGGAACAAGTTTTGTATAGGTATTTCAAAGATGCCCAGAACTGAGCTAAACTTGGTATGTGTAAAACTCCTAGAAATAACTTCATGCCCCATCTCCCTTATTCCAGCTATTAAGGATCACATAATTGCTAACAAAGTTTTGACACAGATTCCCAATTCGGGCATTCAGAACATATAGCACGTTGCTGTAAGCAAGCACATTCTCATTCAAAGTTGCAAGTTACTATGTAGGAACAAGTTTGCATAGGTATTTCAAAGATGCCCAGAACTGAGCTAAACGTTGTCTGTCTCCAACTCCTAGAAATAAATTCATGCACCATCTCCTTTACTTCCAGCTAGTAAGGATCACATAATTCCTAACAAAGTTTTGACACCGATTCCCAATTCGGGCATTCAGAGCATATAGCATGTTGCTTTAAGCAAGCACTTTCTCTTTACATGTAGCAAGTTACTATGTAGGAACAAGTTTGTATAGGTATTTCAAAGATGCCCAGAACTGAGCTAATCTTGGTATGTCTCCAACTCCTAGAAATAACTTCATGCCACATCTCCCTTACTTCCAGCTAGTAAGGATCACATAATTCCTAACAAAGTTTTGACACAGATTCCCAATTCGGGCATTCAGAACATATAGCAAGTTGCTGTAAGCAAGCACATTCTCATTCAAAGTTGCAAGTTACTATGTAGCAACAAGTTTGTATAGTTATTTCAAAGATGCCCAGAACTGAGCTAAACTTGGTATGTCTCCAACTCCTAGAAATAACTTCATGCCCCATCTTCCTTACTTCCAGCTAGTAAGGATCACATAATTCCTAACACAGTTTTGACACAGATTCCCACTTCGGGCATTCAGAACATATAGCACGTTGCTATAAGCAAGCACATTCTCATTCAAAGTTGCAAGTTACTATGTAGGAACAAGTTTGTATAGGTATTACAAAGATGCCCGAACTGAGCTAAACGTTGTATGTCTCCACCTCCTAGAAATAACATCATGCCCCATCTCTCTTACTTCCATCTAGTAAGGATCACATAATTCCTAACAAAGTTTTGACACAGATTCCCAATTCGGGCATTCAGAACATATAGCACGTTGCTGTAAGCAAGCACATTCTCATTCAAAGTTGCAAGTTACAATGTAGGAACAAGTTTGTATAGGTATTTCAAAGATGCCCAGAACTGTGCTAAACTTGGTATGTCTCCAACACCTAGAAATAACTTCATGCCCCATCTCCCTTACTTCCAGCTAGTAAGGATCACATAATTCCTAACACAGTTTTGACACAGATTCCCAATTCGGGCATTCAGAACATATAGCACATTGCTGTAAGCAAGCACATTCTCATTCAAAGTTGCAAGTTACTAAGTAGGAACAAGTTTGTATAGGTATTTCAAAGATGCCCAGAACTGAGCTAAACGTTGCATGTCTCCAATTCCTAGAAATAACTTCATGCCCCATCTCCCTTACTTCCAGCTGGTAAGTATCACATAATTCCTAACAAAGTTTTGACACCGATTCCCAATTCGGGCATTCAGAACATATAGCATGTTGCTTTAAGCAAGCACTTTCTCTTTACAAGTAGCAAGTTACTATGTAGGAACAAGTTTGTATAGGTATTTCAAAGATGCCCAGAACTGTGCTAAACTTGGTATGTTTCCAACTTCTAGAAATAACTAAATGCACCATCTCCCTTACTTCCAGCTAGTAAGGATCACATAATTCCTAACAAAGTTTTGACACAGATTCCCAATTCGGGCTTTCAGAACATATAGCACGTTGCTGTAAGCAAGCACATTCTCATTCAAAGTTTCAAGTTACTATGTAGGAACAAGTTTGTATAGGTATTTCAAAGATGCCCAGAACTGAGCTAAACGTTGTATGTCTCCAACTCCTTGAAATAACTTCATGCCCCATCTCCCTTACTCCAGCTAGTAAGGATCACATAATTCCTAACAAAGTTTTGACACAGATTCCCAATTCGGGCATTCAGAACATATAGCACGTTGCTGTAAGCAAGCACATTCTCATTCAAAGTTGCAAGTTACTATGTAGGAACAAGTTTGTATAGGTATTTCAAAGATGCCCAGAACTTAGCTAAACGTTGTATGTCTCCACCTCCCAGATATAACTTCATGCCCCATCTCCCTTACTTCCAGCTAGTAAGGATCACATAATTCCTAACAAAGTTTTGACACAGATTCCCAATTCGGGCATTCAGAACATGTAGCACGTTGCTGTAAGCAAGCACATTCTCATTCAAAGTTGGAAGTTACTACGTAGGAACAAGTTTGTATAGGTATTTCAAAGATGCCCAGAACTGAGCTAAACTTGGTATGTGTCCAACTCCTAGAAATAACTTCATGCCCCAACTCAATTACTTCCAGCTAGTTAGGATCACATAATTCCTAACAAAGTTTTGACACAGATTCCCAATTCGGGCATTCCGAACATATAGCACGTTGCTGTAAGCAAGCACATTCTCATTCAAAGTTGCAAGTTACTATGTAGGAACAAGTTTGTATAGGTATTTCAAAGATGCCCAGAACTGAGCTAAACGTTGTATGTCTCCAACTCCTAGAAATAACTTCATGCCCCATCTCCCTTACTTCCAGCCAGTAAGGATCACATAATTCCTAACAAAGTTTTGACACAGATTCCCAATTCGGGCATTCAGAACATATAGCACGTTGCTGTAAGCAAGCACATTCTCATTCAAAGTTGCAAGTTACTATGTAGGAACAAGTTTGTAGAGGTATTTCAAAGATGCCCAGAACTTAGCTAAACGTTGTATGTCTCCAACTCCCAGATATAACTTCATGCCCCATCTCCCTTACTTCCAGCGACTAAGGATCACATAATTCCTAACAAAGTTTTGACACAGATTCCCAATTCGGGCATTCAGAACATGTAGCACGTTGCTGTAAGCAAGCACATTCTCATTCAAAGTTGCAAGTTACTACGTAGGAACAAGTTTGTATAGGTATTTCAAAGATGCCCAGAACTGAGCTAAACTTGGTATGTGTCAAACTCCTAGAAATAACTTCATGCCCCAACTCAATTACTTCCAGCTAGTAAGGATCACATAATTTCTAAGAAAGTTTTGACACAGATTCCCAATTCGGGCATTCAGAACATATAGCACGTTGCTGTAAGCAAGCACATTCTCATTCAAAGTTGCAAGTTACTATGTAGGAACAAGTTTGTATAGGTATTTCAAAGATGCCCAGAACTGAGCTAAACGTTGTATGTCTCCAACTCCTAGAAATAACTTCATGCCCCATCTCCCTTACTTCCAGCTAGTAAGGATCACATAATTCCTAACAAAGTTTTGACACAGATTCCCAATTCGGGCATTCAGAACATATAGCACGTTGCTGTAAGCAAGCACATTCTCATTCAAAGTTGCAAGTTACTATGTAGGAACAAGTTTTGTATAGGTATTTCAAAGATGCCCAGAACTGAGCTAAACTTGGTATGTGTAAAACTCCTAGAATTAACTTCATGCCCCATCTCCCTTATTCCAGCTAGTAAGGATCACATAATTCCTAAGAAAGTTTTGACACAGATTCCCAATTCGGGCATTCAGAACATATAGCACGTTGCTGTAAGCAAGCACATTCTCATTCAAAGTTGCAAGTTACTATGTAGGAACAAGTTTGTATAGGTATTTCAAAGATGCCCAGAACTGAGCTAAACGTTGTATGTCTCCAACTCCTAGAAATAACTTCATGCCCCATCTCCCTTACTTCCAGCCAGTAAGGATCACATAATTCCTAACAAAGTTTTGACACAGATTCCCAATTCGGGCATTCAGAACATATAGCACGTTGCTGTAAGCAAGCACATTCTCATTCAAAGTTGCAAGTTACTATGTAGGAACAAGTTTGTAGAGGTATTTCAAAGATGCCCAGAACTTAGCTAAACGTTGTATGTCTCCAACTCCCAGATATAACTTCATGCCCCATCTCCCTTACTTCCAGCGACTAAGGATCACATAATTCCTAACAAAGTTTTGACACAGATTCCCAATTCGGGCATTTAGAACATGTAGCACGTTGCTGTAAGCAAGCACATTCTCATTCAAAGTTGCAAGTTACTACGTAGGAACAAGTTTGTATAGGTATTTCAAAGATGCCCAGAACTGAGCTAAACTTGGTATGTGTCCAACTCCTAGAAATAACTTCATGCCCCAACTCAATTACTTCCAGCTAGTAAGGATCACATTATTTCTAAGAAAGTTTTGACACAGATTCCCAATTCGGGCATTCAGAACATATAGCATGTTGCTGTAAGCAAGCACATTCTCATTCAATGTTGCAAGTTACTATGTAGGAACAAGTTTGTATAGGTATTTCAAAGATGCCCAGAACTGAGCTAAACGTTGTATGTCTCCAACTCCTAGAAATAACTTCATGCCCCATCTCCCTTACTTCCAGCTAGTAAGGATCACATAATTCCTAACAAAGTTTTGACACCGATTCCCAATTCGGGCATTCAGAACATATAGCATGTTGCTTTAAGCAAGCACTTTTTCTTTACAAGTAGCAAGTTACTATGTAGGAACAAGTTTGTATAGGTATTTCAAAGATGCCCAGAACTGAGCTAATCTTGGTATGTCTCCAACTCCTAGAAATAACTTCATGCCCCATCTCCCTTACTTCCAGCTAGTAAGGATCACATAATTCCTAACAAAGTTTTGACACAGATTCCCAATTCGGGCATTCAGAATATATAGTACGTTGCTGTAAGCAAGCACATTCTCATTCAAAGTTGCAAGTTACTATGTAGGAACAAGTTTGTATAGTTATTTCAAAGATGCCCAGAACTGAGCTAAACTTGGTATGTCTCCAACTCCTAGAAATAACTTCATGCCCCATCTTCCTTACTTCCAGCTAGTAAGGATCACATAATTCCTAACACAGTTTTGACACAGATTCCCACTTCGGGCATTCAGAACATATAGCACGTTGCTATAAGCAAGCACATTCTCATTCAAAGTTGCAAGTTACTATGTAGGAACAATTTTGTATAGGTATTTCAAAGATGCCCAGAACTGAGCTAAAAGTTGTATGTCTCCACCTCCTAGAAATAACTTCATGCCCCATCTCTCTTACTTCCATCTAGTAAGGATCACATAATTCCTAACAAAGCTTTGACACCGATTCCCAATTCGGGCATTCAGAACATATAGCACGTTGCTGTAAGCAAGCACATTCTCATTCAAAGTTGGAAGTTACTATGTAGGAACAAGTTTGTATAGGTATTTCAAAGATGCCCAGAACTGAGCTAAACTTGGTATGTTTCCAACTCCTAGATATAACTTCATGCCTCATCTCAGTTACTTCCAGCTAGTAAGGATCACATAATTCCTAACAAAGTTTTGACACAGATTCCCTATTCGGGCATTCAGAACATAGAGCAAGTTGCTGTAAGCCAGCACATTCTCATTCAAAGTTGCAAGTTACTATGTAGGAACAAGTTTGAATAGGACTTTCAAAGATGCCCAGAACTGAGCTAAACGTTGTATGTCTCGAACTCCTAGAAATAACTTCATGCCCCATCTCCCTTACTTCCAGCTGGTAAGGATCACATAATTCCTAACAATGTTTTGACGCCGATTCCCAATTCGGGCATTCAGAACATATAGCATGTTGCTTTAAGCAAGCACTTTCTCTTTACAAGTAGCAAGTTACTATGTAGGAACAAGTTTGTATAGGTATTTCAAAGATGCCCAGAACTGTGCTAAACTTGGTATGTTTCCAACTCCCAGAAATAACTTCATGCCCCATCTCCCTTACTTCCAGCTAGTAAGGATCACATAATTCCTAATAAAGTTTTGACACAGATTCCCAATTCGGGCATTCAGAACATATAGCACGTTGCTGTAAGCAAGCACATTCTCATTCAAAGTTGCAAGTTACTATGTAGGAACAAGTTTGTATAGGTATTTCAAAGATGCCCAGAACTGAGCTAAATTTGGTATGTTTCAAACTCCTAGAATTAACTTCATGCCCCATCTCCCTTACTTTCAGCTAGTAAGGATCACATAATTCCTAACAAAGTTTTGACACAGATTCCCAATTCGGGCATTCAGAACATATAGCACGTTGGTGTAAGCAAGCACCTTCTCATTCAAAGTTGCAAGTTATTATGTAGGAACAAGTTTTGTATAGGTATTTCAAAGATGCCCAGAACTGAGCTAAACTTGGTATGTGTACAACTCCTAGAAATAACTTCATGCCCCATCTCCCTTACTTCCAGCTAGTAAGGATCACATAATTCCTAACAAAGTTTTGACACAGATTCCCAATTCGGGCATTCAGAACATATAGCACGTTGCTGTAAGCAAGCACATTCTCATTCAAAGTTGCAAGTTACTATGTAGGAACAAGTTTGTATAGTTATTTTTTGATGTCCAGAACTGAGCCAAACGTTGTATGTCTCCAACTCCTAGAAATAAATTCATGCCCCATCTCCCTTACTCCAGCTAGTTAGGATCACATAATTCCTAACAAAGTTTTGACACAGATTCCCAATTCGGGCATTCAGAACATATAGCACGTTGCTGTAAGGAAGCACATTCTCATTCAAAGTTGCAAGTTACTATGTAGGAACAAGTTTGTATAGGTATTTCAAAGATGCCCAGAACTTAGCTAAACGTTGTATGTCTCCACCTCCCAGATATAACTTCATGCCCCATCTCCCTTACTTCCAGCTAGTAAGGATCACATAATTCCTAACAAAGTTTTGACACAGATTCCCAATTCGGGCATTCAGAACATATAGCACGTTGCTGTAAGCAAGCACATTCTCATTCAAAGTTGCAAGTTACTATGTAGGAACAAGTTTGTATAGGTATTTCAAAGATGCCCAGAACTGAGCTAATCGTTGTATGTCTCCAACTCCTAGAAACAACTTCATGCCCCATCTCCCTTACTTCCAGTTAGTAAGGATCACATAATTCCTAACAAAGTTTTGACACAGATTCCCAATTCGGGCATTCAGAACATATAGCACGTTGATGTAAGCAAGCACATTCTCATTCAAAGTTGCAAGTTACTATGTAGGAACAAGTTTGTAGAGGTATTTCAAAGATGCCCAGAACTTAGCTAAACGTTGTATGTCTCCACCTCCCAGATATAACTTCATGCCCCATCTCCCTTACTTCCAGCTAGTAAGGATCACATAATTCCTAACAAAGTTTTGACACAGATTCCCAATTCGGGCATTCAGAACATATAGCACGTTGCTGTAAGCAAGCACATTCTCATTCAAAGTTGCAAGTTACTATGTAGGAACAAGTTTGTATAGGTATTTCAAAGATGCCAAGAACTGAGCTAAACGTTGTATGTCTCCAACTCCTAGAAATAACTTCATGCCCCATCTCCCTTACTTCCAGTTAGTAAGGATCACATAATTCCTAACAAAGTTTTGACACAGATTCCCAATTCGGGCATTCAGAACATATAGCACGTTGATGTAAGCAAGCACATTCTCATTCAAAGTTGCAAGTTACTATGTAGGAACAAGTTTGTAGAGGTATTTCAAAGATGCCCAGAACTGAGCTAAACGTTGTATGTCTCCAACTCCTACAAATAACTTCATGTCCCATCTCACTTACTTCCATCTATTAAGGATCACATAATTTCTAACAAAGTATTGACACAGATTCCCAATTCGGGCATTCAGAACATATAGCACGTTGCTGTAAGCAAGCACATTCTCATTCAAAGTTGCAAGTTACTATGTAGGAACTAGTTTGTATAGGTATTTCAAAGATGCCCAGAACTGAGCTAAACGTTGTATGTCTCCAACTCCTAGAAATAACTTCATGCCCCATCTCCCTTACTTCCATCTAGTAAGGGTCACATAATTTCTAACAAAGTTTTGACACAGATTCCCAATTCGGGCATTCAGAACATATAGCACGTTGCTGTAAGCAAGCACATTCTCATTCAAAGTTGCATGTTACTATGTAGGAACAAGTTTGTATAGGTATTTCAAAGATGCCCAGAACTGAGCTAAACTTGGTATGTTTCCAACTCCTAGATATAACTTCATGCCTCATCTCCCTTACTTCCATCTAGTAAGGGTCACATAATTTCTAACAAAGTTTTGACACCGATTCCCAATTCGGGCATTCAGAACATATAGCATGTTGCTTTAAGCAAGCACTTTTTCTTTACAAGTAGCAAGTTACTATGTAGGAACAAGTTTGTATAGGTATTTCAAAGATGCCCAGAACTGAGCTAATCTTGGTATGTCTCCAACTCCTAGAAATAACTTCATGCCCCATCTCCCTTACTTCCAGCTAGTAAGGATCACATAATTCCTAACAAAGTTTTGACACAGATTCCCAATTCGGGCATTCAGAATATATAGTACGTTGCTGTAAGCAAGCACATTCTCATTCAAAGTTGCAAGTTACTATGTAGGAACAAGTTTGTATAGTTATTTCAAAGATGCCCAGAACTGAGCTAAACTTGGTATGTCTCCAACTCCTAGAAATAACTTCATGCCCCATCTTCCTTACTTCCAGCTAGTAAGGATCACATAATTCCTAACACAGTTTTGACACAGATTCCCACTTCGGGCATTCAGAACATATAGCACGTTGCTATAAGCAAGCACATTCTCATTCAAAGTTGCAAGTTACTATGTAGGAACAATTTTGTATAGGTATTTCAAAGATGCCCAGAACTGAGCTAAAAGTTGTATGTCTCCACCTCCTAGAAATAACATCATGAGCCATCTCTCTTACTTCCATCTAGTAAGGATCACATAATTCCTAACAAAGTTTTGACACCGATTCCCAATTCGGGCATTCAGAACATATAGCACGTTGCTGTAAGCAAGCACATTCTCATTCAATGTTGGAAGTTACTATGTAGGAACAAGTTTGTATAGGTATTTCAAAGATGCCCAGAACTGAGCTAAACTTGGTATGTTTCCAACTCCTAGATATAACTTCATGCCTCATCTCAGTTACTTCCAGCTAGTAAGGATCACATAATTCCTAACAAAGTTTTGACACAGATTCCCTATTCGGGCATTCAGAACATAGAGCAAGTTGCTGTAAGCCAGCACATTCTCATTCAAAGCTGCAAGTTACTATGTAGGAACAAGTTTGAATAGGACTTTCAAAGATGCCCAGAAATGAGCTAAACGTTGTATGTCTCGAACTCCTAGAAATAACTTCATGCCCCATCTCCCTTACTTCCAGCTGGTAAGGATCACATAATTCCTAACAATGTTTTGACGCCGATTCCCAATTCGGGCATTCAGAACATATAGCATGTTGCTTTAAGCAAGCACTTTCTCTTTACAAGTAGCAAGTTACTATGTAGGAACAAGTTTGTATAGGTATTTCAAAGATGCCCAGAACTGTGCTAAACTTGGTATGTTTCCAACTCCCAGAAATAACTTCATGCCCCATCTCCCTTACTTCCAGCTAGTAAGGATCACATAATTCCTAATAAAGTTTTGACACAGATTCCCAATTCGGGCATTCAGAACATATAGCACGTTGCTGTAAGCAAGCACATTCTCATTCAAAGTTGCAAGTTACTATCTAGGAACAAGTTTGTATAGGTATTTCAAAGATGCCCAGAACTGAGCTAAATTTGGTATGTTTCAAACTCCTAGAATTAACTTCATGCCCCATCTCCCTTACTTTCAGCTAGTAAGGATCACATAATTCCTAACAAAGTTTTGACACAGATTCCCAATTCGGGCATTCAGAACATATAGCACGTTGGTGTAAGCAAGCACATTCTCATTCAAAGTTGCAAGTTATTATGTAGGAACAAGTTTTGTATAGGTATTTCAAAGATGCCCAGAACTGAGCTAAACTTGGTATGTGTACAACTCCTAGAAATAACTTCATGCCCCATCTCCCTTACTTCCAGCTAGTAAGGATCACATAATTCCTAACAAAGTTTTGACACAGATTCCCAATTCGGGCATTCAGAACATATAGCACGTTGCTGTAAGCAAGCACATTCTCATTCAAAGTTGCAAGTTACTATGTAGGAACAAGTTTGTATAGGTATTTCAAAGATGCCCAGAACTGAGCCAAAAGTTGTATGTCTCCAACTCCTAGAAATAAATTCATGCCCCATCTCCCTTACTCCAGCTAGTTAGGATCACATAATTCCTAACAAAGTTTTGACACAGATTCCCAATTCGGGCATTCAGAACATATAGCACGTTGCTGTAAGGAAGCACATTCTCATTCAAAGTTGCAAGTTACTATGTAGGAACAAGTTTGTATAGGTATTTCAAAGATGCCCAGAACTTAGCTAAACGTTGTATGTCTCCACCTCCCAGATATAACTTCATGCCCCATCTCCCTTACTTCCAGCTAGTAAGGATCACATAATTCCTAACAAAGATTTGACACAGATTCCCAATTCGGGCATTCAGAACATATAGCACGTTGCTGTAAGCAAGCACATTCTCATTCAAAGTTGCAAGTTACTATGTAGGAACAAGTTTGTATAGGTATTTCAAAGATGCCCAGAACTGAGCTAAACGTTGTATGTCTCCAACTCCTAGAAATAACTTCATGCCCCATCTCCCTTACTTCCAGTTAGTAAGGATCACATAATTCCTAACAAAGTTTTGACACAGATTCCCAATTCGGGCATTCAGAACATATAGCACGTTGATGTAAGCAAGCACATTCTCATTCAAAGTTGCAAGTTACTATGTAGGAACAAGTTTGTAGAGGTATTTCAAAGATGCCCAGAACTTAGCTAAACGTTGTATGTCTCCACCTCCCAGATATAACTTCATGCCCCATCTCCCTTACTTCCAGCTAGTAAGGATCACATAATTCCTAACAAAGTTTTGACACAGATTCCCAATTCGGGCATTCAGAACATATAGCACGTTGCTGTAAGCAAGCACATTCTCATTCAAAGTTGCAAGTTACTATGTAGGAACAAGTTTGTATAGGTATTTCAAAGATGCCAAGAACTGAGCTAAACGTTGTATGTCTCCAACTCCTAGAAATAACTTCATGCCCCATCTCCCTTACTTCCAGTTAGTAAGGATCACATAATTCCTAACAAAGTTTTGACACAGATTCCCAATTCGGGCATTCAGAACATATAGCACGTTGATGTAAGCAAGCACATTCTCATTCAAAATTGCAAGTTACTATGTAGGAACAAGTTTGTATAGGTATTTCAAAGATGCCCAGAACTGAGCTAAACGTTGTATGTCTCCAACTCCTACAAATAACTTCATGTCCCATCTCACTTACTTCCATCTATTAAGGATCACATAATTTCTAACAAAGTATTGACACAGATTCCCAATTCGGGCATTCAGAACATATAGCACGTTGCTGTAAGCAAGCACATTCTCATTCAAAGTTGCAAGTTACCTTGTAGGAACTAGTTTGTATAGGTATTTCAAAGATGCCCAGAACTGAGCTAAACGTTGTATGTCTCCAACTCCTAGAAATAACTTCATGCCCCATCTCCCTTACTTCCATCTAGTAAGGGTCACATAATTTCTAACAAAGTTTTGACACAGATTCCCAATTCGGGCATTCAGAACATATAGCACGTTACTGTAAGCAAGCACATTCTCATTCAAAGTTGCAAGTTACTATGTAGGAACAACTTTGTATAGGTATTTCAAAGATGCCCAGAACTGAGCTAAACCTTGTATGTCTCCAACTCCTAGAAATAACTTCATGCCCCATCTCCCTTACTTCCATCTAGTAAGGGTCACATAATTTCTAACAAAGATTTGACACAGATTCCCATTTCGGGCATTCAGAACATCTAGCACGTTGCTGTAAGCAAGCACATTCTCATTCAAAGTTGCATGTTACTATGTAGGAAAAAGTTTGTATAGGTATTTCAAAGATGCCCAGAACTGAGCTAAACGTTGTATGTCTCCAACTCGTATAAATAACTTCATGCCCCATCTCCCTTACTTCCAGCTGGTAAGGATCACATAATTCCTAACAAAGTTTTGACACCGATTCCCAATTCGGGCATTCAGATCATATAGCGCGTTGCTGTAAGCAAGCACATTCTCATTCAAAGTTGGAAGTTACTATGTAGGAACAAGTTTGTATAGGTATTTCAAAGATGCCCAGAACTGAGCTAAACTTGGTATGTTTCCAACTCCTAGATATAACTTCATGCCTCATCTCCCTTACTTCCAGCTAGTAAGGATCACATAATTCCTAACAAAGTTTTGACACAGATTCCCAATTCGGGCATTCAGAACATATAGCAAGTTGCTGTAAGCCAGCACATTCTCATTCAAAGTTGCAAGTTACTATGTAGGAACAAGTTTGAATAGGACTTTCAAAGATGCCCAGAACTGAGCTAAACGTTGTATGTCTCCAACTCCTAGAAATAACTTCATGCCCCATCTCCCTTACTTCCAGCTGGTAAGGATCACATAATTCCTAACAAAGTTTTGACACAGATTCCCAATTCGGGCATTCAGAACATATAGCATGTTGCCTTAAGCAAGCACTTTCTCTTTACAAGTAGCAAGTTACTATGTAGGAACAAGTTTGTATAGGTATTTCAAAGATGCCCAGAACTGTGCTAAACTTGGTATGTTTCCAACTCCTAGAAATAACTTCATGCACCATCTCCCTTAATTCCAGCTAGTAAGGATCACATAATTCCTAACAAAGTTTAGACACAGATTCCCAATTCGGGCTTTCAGAACATATAGCACGTTGCTGTAAGCAAGCACATTCTCATTCAAAGTTGCAAGTTACTATGTAGGAACAAGTTTGTATAGGTATTTCAAAGATGCCCAGAACTGAGTTAAACGTTTTATGTCTCCAACTCCTAGAAATAACTTCATGCCCCATCTCCCTTACTCCAGCTAGTAAGGATCACATAATTCCTAACAAAGTTTTGACACAGATTCCCAATTCGGGCATTCAGAACATATAGCACGTTGCTGTAAGCAAGCACATTCTCATTCAATGTTGCAAGTTATTATGTAGGAACAAGTTTGTATAGGTATTTCAAAGATGCCCACAACTGAGCTAAACTTGGTATGTCTCCAACTCCTAGAAATAACTTCATGCCCCATCTCCCTTACTTCCAGCTAGTAAGGATCACATAATTCCTAACAAAGTTTTGACACAGATTCCCAGTTCGGGCATTCAGAACATATAGCACGTTGCTGTAAGCAAGCACATTCTCATTCAAAGTTGCAAGATACTATGTAGGAACAAGTTTGTATAGTTATTTCAAAGATGCCCAGAACTGAGCTAAACGTTGTATGTCTCCAACTCCTAGAAATAACTTCATGCCCCATCTCCCTTACTTCCAGCTAGTAAGGATCACATAATTCCTAACCAAGTTTTGACACAGATTCCCAATTCGGGCATTCAGAACATATAGCACGTTGCTGTAAGCAAGCACATTTTCATTCAAAGTTGCAAGTTACTATGTAGGAACAAGTTTGTATAGGTATTTCAAAGATGCCCAGAACTGAGCTAAACCTTGTATGTCTCCAACTCCTAGAAATAGCTTCATGCCCCACCTCCCTTACTTCCAGCTAGTAAGGATCACATAATTCCTAACAAAGTTTTGACACAGATTCCCAATTCGGGCATTCAGAACATGTAGCACGTTGCTGTAAGCAAGCACATTTTCATTCAAAGTTGCAAGTTACTATGTAGGAACAAGTTTGTATAGGTATTTCAAAGATGCCCAGAACTGAGCTAAACTTGGTATGTCTCCAACTTCTAGAAATAACTTCACGCCCCATCTCCCTTACTTCCAGCTAGTAAGGATCACATAATTCCTAACAAAGTTTTGACACAGATTCCCAATTCGGGCATTCAGAACATATAGCACGTTGCTGTAAGCAAGCACATTCTCATTCACAGTTGCAAGTTACTATGTAGCAAAAAGTTTGAATAGGTATTTCAAAGATGCCCAGAACTGAGCTAAACTTGGTATGTCTCCAACTCCTAGAAATAACTTCATGCCCCATCTCCCTTACTTCCAGTTAGTAAGGATCACATAATTCCTAACAAAGTTTTGACACAGATTCCCAATTCGGGCATTCAGAACATATAGCACGTTGATGTAAGCAAGCACATTCTCATTCAAAATTGCAAGTTACTATGTAGGAACAAGTTTGTATAGGTATTTCAAAGATGCCCAGAACTGAGCTAAACGTTGTATGTCTCCAACTCCTACAAATAACTTCATGTCCCATCTCACTTACTTCCATCTATTAAGGATCACATAATTTCTAACAAAGTATTGACACAGATTCCCAATTCGGGCATTCAGAACATATAGCACGTTGCTGTAAGCAAGCACATTCTCATTCAAAGTTGCAAGTTACCTTGTAGGAACTAGTTTGTATAGGTATTTCAAAGATGCCCAGAACTGAGCTAAACGTTGTATGTCTCCAACTCCTAGAAATAACTTCATGCCCCATCTCCCTTACTTCCATCTAGTAAGGGTCACATAATTTCTAACAAAGTTTTGACACAGATTCCCAATTCGGGCATTCAGAACATATAGCACGTTACTGTAAGCAAGCACATTCTCATTCAAAGTTGCAAGTTACTATGTAGGAACAACTTTGTATAGGTATTTCAAAGATGCCCAGAACTGAGCTAAACCTTGTATGTCTCCAACTCCTAGAAATAACTTCATGCCCCATCTCCCTTACTTCCATCTAGTAAGGGTCACATAATTTCTAACAAAGATTTGACACAGATTCCCATTTCGGGCATTCAGAACATCTAGCACGTTGCTGTAAGCAAGCACATTCTCATTCAAAGTTGCATGTTACTATGTAGGAAAAAGTTTGTATAGGTATTTCAAAGATGCCCAGAACTGAGCTAAACGTTGTATGTCTCCAACTCGTATAAATAACTTCATGCCCATCTCCCTTACTTCCAGCTGGTAAGGATCACATAATTCCTAACAAAGTTTTGACACCGATTCCCAATTCGGGCATTCAGATCATATAGCGCGTTGCTGTAAGCAAGCACATTCTCATTCAAAGTTGGAAGTTACTATGTAGGAACAAGTTTGTATAGGTATTTCAAAGATGCCCAGAACTGAGCTAAACTTGGTATGTTTCCAACTCCTAGATATAACTTCATGCCTCATCTCCCTTACTTCCAGCTAGTAAGGATCACATAATTCCTAACAAAGTTTTGACACAGATTCCCAATTCGGGCATTCAGAACATATAGCAAGTTGCTGTAAGCCAGCACATTCTCATTCAAAGTTGCAAGTTACTATGTAGGAACAAGTTTGAATAGGACTTTCAAAGATGCCCAGAACTGAGCTAAACGTTGTATGTCTCCAACTCCTAGAAATAACTTCATGCCCCATCTCCCTTACTTCCAGCTGGTAAGGATCACATAATTCCTAACAAAGTTTTGACACAGATTCCCAATTCGGGCATTCAGAACATATAGCATGTTGCCTTAAGCAAGCACTTTCTCTTTACAAGTAGCAAGTTACTATGTAGGAACAAGTTTGTATAGGTATTTCAAAGATGCCCAGAACTGTGCTAAACTTGGTATGTTTCCAACTCCTAGAAATAACTTCATGCACCATCTCCCTTAATTCCAGCTAGTAAGGATCACATAATTCCTAACAAAGTTTAGACACAGATTCCCAATTCGGGCTTTCAGAACATATAGCACGTTGCTGTAAGCAAGCACATTCTCATTCAAAGTTGCAAGTTACTATGTAGGAACAAGTTTGTATAGGTATTTCAAAGATGCCCAGAACTGAGTTAAACGTTTTATGTCTCCAACTCCTAGAAATAACTTCATGCCCCATCTCCCTTACTCCAGCTAGTAAGGATCACATAATTCCTAACAAAGTTTTGACACAGATTCCCAATTCGGGCATTCAGAACATATAGCACGTTGCTGTAAGCAAGCACATTCTCATTCAATGTTGCAAGTTATTATGTAGGAACAAGTTTGTATAGGTATTTCAAAGATGCCCACAACTGAGCTAAACTTGGTATGTCTCCAACTCCTAGAAATAACTTCATGCCCCATCTCCCTTACTTCCAGCTAGTAAGGATCACATAATTCCTAACAAAGTTTTGACACAGATTCCCAGTTCGGGCATTCAGAACATATAGCACGTTGCTGTAAGCAAGCACATTCTCATTCAAAGTTGCAAGATACTATGTAGGAACAAGTTTGTATAGGTATTTCAAAGATGCCCAGAACTGAGCTATACGTTGTATGTCTCCAACTCCTAGAAATAACTTCATGCCCCATCTCCCTTACTTCCAGCTAGTAAGGATCACATAATTCCTAACCAAGTTTTGACACAGATTCCCAATTCGGGCATTCAGAACATATAGCACGTTGCTGTAAGCAAGCACATTTTCATTCAAAGTTGCAAGTTACTATGTAGGAACAAGTTTGTATAGGTATTTCAAAGATGCCCAGAACTGAGCTAAACCTTGTATGTCTCCAACTCCTAGAAATAGCTTCATGCCCCACCTCCCTTACTTCCAGCTAGTAAGGATCACATAATTCCTAACAAAGTTTTGACACAGATTCCCAATTCGGGCATTCAGAACATGTAGCACGTTGCTGTAAGCAAGCACATTTTCATTCAAAGTTGCAAGTTACTATGTAGGAACAAGTTTGTATAGGTATTTCAAAGATGCCCAGAACTGAGCTAAACTTGGTATGTCTCCAACTTCTAGAAATAACTTCACGCCCCATCTCCCTTACTTCCAGCTAGTAAGGATCACATAATTCCTAACAAAGTTTTGACACAGATTCCCAATTCGGGCATTCAGAACATATAGCACGTTGCTGTAAGCAAGCACATTCTCATTCACAGTTGCAAGTTACTATGTAGCAAAAAGTTTGAATAGGTATTTCAAAGATGCCCAGAACTGAGCTAAACTTGGTATGTCTCCAACTCCTAGAAATAACTTCATGCCCCATCTCCCTTACTTCCAGCTAGTAAGGATCACATAATTCCTAACAAATTTTTGACACAGATTCCAAATTCGGGCATTCAGAACATATAGCACGTTGCTGTAAGCAAGCACATTCTGATACAAAGTTGCAAGTTACTATGTAGGAACAAGTTTGTATAGGTATTTCAAAGATGCCCAGAACTGAGCTAAACATGGTATGTCTCCCACTCCTAGAAATAACTTCATGCCCCATCTCCCTTACTTCCAGCTAGTAAGGATCACATAATTCCTAACACAGTTTTGACACAGATTCCCAATTCGGGCATTCAGAACATATAGCACGTTGCTGTAAGCAAGCACATTCTCATTCAAAGTTGCAAGTTACTATGTAGGAACAAGTTTGTATAGGTATTTCAAAGATGCCCAGAACTGAGCTAAACTTGGTATGTCTCCAAGTCCTAGAAATAACTTCATGCCCCATCTCCCTTACTTCCAGCTAGTAAGGATCACATAATTCCTAACAAAGTTTTGACACAGATTCCAAATTCGGGCATTCAGAACATATAGCACGTTGCTGTAAGCAAGCACATTCTGATTCAAAGTTGCTAGTTACTATGTAGGAACAAGTTTGTATAGGTATTTCAAAGATGCCCAGAACTGAGCTAAACATGGTATGTCTCCCATTCCTAGAAATAACTTCATGCCCCATCTCCCTTACTTCCAGCTAGTAAGGATCACATAATTCCTAACACAGTTTTGACACAGATTCCCAATTCGGGCATTCAGAACATATAGCACGTTGCTGTAAGCAAGCACATTCTCATTCAAAGTTGCAAGTTACTATGTAGGAACAAGTTTGTATAGGTATTTCAAAGATGCCCGGAACTGAGCTAAACGTTGTATGTCTCCAACTCCTAGAAATAACTTCATGCCCCATCTCCCTTACTTCCAGCTAGTAAGGATCACATAATTTCTAACAAAGATTTGACACAGATTCCCAATTCGGGCATTCAGAACATATAGCACGTTGCTGTAAGAAAGCACATTCGCATTCATAGTTGCAAGTTACTATGTAGGAACAAGTTTGTATAGGTATTTCAAAGATGCCCAGAACTGAGCTAAACGTTGTGTGTCTCCAACTCCTAGAAATAACTTCATGCCCCATCTCCCTTACTTCCAGCTTGTAAGGATCACATAATTCCTAACAAAGTTTTGACACCGATTCCCAATTCGGGCATTCAGAACATATAGCATGTTGCTTTAAGCAAGCACTTTCTCATTCAATGTTGCAAGTTATTATGTAGGAACAAGTTTGTATAGGTATTTCAAAGATGCCCAGAACTGAGCTAAACTTGGTATGTCTCCAACTCCTAGAAATAACTTCATGCCCCATATCCCTTACTTCCAGCTATTAAGGATCACATAATTCCTAACAAAGTTTTCACACAGATTCCCAATTCGGGCATTCAGAACATATAGCACGTTGCTGTAAGCAAGCACATTCTCATTCAAAGTTGCAAGTTACTATGTAGGAACAAGTTTGTATAGGTATTTCAAAGATGCCCAGAACTGAGCCAAACTTGGTATGTCTCCAACTCCTAGAAATAACTTCATGCCCCATCTCCCTTACTTCCAGCTAGTAAGGATCACATAATTCCTAACACAGTTTTCACACAGATTCCCAATTCGGGCATTCAGAACATATAGCACATTGCTGTAAGCAAGCACATTCTCATTCAAAGTTGCATGTTACTATGTAGGAAAAAGTTTGTATAGGTATTTCAAAGATGCCCAGAACTGAGCTAAACGTTGTATGTCTCCAACTCGTATAAATAACTTCATGCCCCATCTCCCTTACTTCCAGCTGATAAGGATCACATAATTCCTAACAAAGTTTTGACACCGATTCCCAATTCGGGCATTCAGAACATATAGCGCGTTGCTGTAAGCAAGCACTTTCTCTTTACAAGTAGCAAGTTACTATGTAGGAACAAGTTTGTATAGGTATTTCAAAGATGCCCAGAACTGTGCTAAACTTGGTATGTTTCCAACTCCTAGAAATAACTTCATGCACCATCTCCCTTAATTCCAGCTAGTAAGGATCACATAATTCCTAACAAAGTTTAGACACAGATTCCCAATTCGGGGTTTCAGAACATATAGCACGTTGCTGTAAGCAAGCACATTCTCATTCAAAGTTGCAAGTTACTATGTAGGAACAAGTTTGTATAGGTATTTCAAAGATGCCCAGAACTGAGCTAAACGTTTTATGTCTCCAACTCCTAGAAATAACTTCATGCCCCATCTCCCTTACTCCAGCTAGTAAGGATCACATAATTCCTAACAAAGTTTTGACACAGATTCCCAATTCGGGCATTCAGAACATATAGCCCGTTGCTGTAAGCAAGCACATTCTCATTCAATGTTGCAAGTTATTATGTAGGAACAAGTTTGTATAGGTATTTCAAAGATGCCCAGAACTGAGCTAAACTTGGTATGTCTCCAACTCCTAGAAATAACTTCATGCCCCATCTCCCTTACTTCCAGCTAGTAAGGATCACATAATTCCTAACAAAGTTTTGACACAGATTCCCAATTCGGGCATTCATAACATATAGCACGTTGCTGTAAGCAAGCACATTCTCATTCAAAGTTGCAAGATACTATGTAGGAACAAGTTTGTATAGGTATTTCAAAGATGCCCAGAACTGAGCTAAACTTTGTATGTCTCCAACTCCTAGAAATAACTTCATGACCCATCTCCCTTACTTCCAGCTAGTAAGGATCACATAATTCCTAACAAAGTTTTGACACAGATTCCCAATTCGGGCATTCAGAACATATAGCACGTTGCTGTAAGCAAGCACATTTTTATTCAAAGTTGCAAGTTACTATGTAGGAACAAGTTTGTATAGGTATTTCAAAGATGCCCAGAACTGAGCTAAACCTTGTATGTCTCCAACTCCTAGAAATAGCTTCATGCCCCACCTCCCTTACTTCCAGCTAGTAAGGATGACATAATTCCTAACAAAGTTTTGACACAGATTCCCAATTCGGGCATTCAGAACATGTAGCACGTTGCTGTAAGCAAGCACATTTTCATTCAAAGTTGCAAGTTACTATGTAGGAACAAGTTTGTATAGGTATATCAAAGATGCCCAGAACTGAGCTAAACTTGGTATGTCTCTAACTTCTAGAAATAACTTCACGCCCCATCTCCCTTACTTTCAGCTAGTAAGGATCACATAATTCCTAACAAAGTTTTGACACAGATTCCCAATTCGGGCATTCAGAACATATAGCACGTTGCTGTAAGCAAGCACATTCTCATTCACAGTTGCAAGTTACTATGTAGCAAAAAGTTTGAATAGGTATTTCAAAGATGCCCAGAACTGAGCTAAACTTGGTATGTCTCCAAGTCCTAGAAATAACTTCATGCCCCATCTCCCTTACTTCCAGCTAGTAAGGATCACATAATTCCTAACAAAGTTTTGACACAGATTCCAAATTCGGGCATTCAGAACATATAGCACGTTGCTGTAAGCAAACACATTCTGATTCAAATTTGCTAGTTACTATGTAGGAACAAGTTTGTATAGGTATTTCAAAGATGCCCAGAACTGAGCTAAACATGGTATGTCTCCCATTCCTAGAAATAACTTCATGCCCCATCTCCCTTACTTCCAGCTAGTAAGGATCACATAATTCCTAACACAGTTTTGACACAGATTCCCAATTCGGGCATTCAGAACATATAGCACGTTGCTGTAAGCAAGCACATTCTCATTCAAAGTTGCAAGTTACTATGTAGGAACAAGTTTGTATAGGTATTTCAAAGATGCCCGGAACTGAGCTAAACGTTGTATGTCTCCAACTCCTAGAAATAACTTCATGCCCCATCTCCCTTACTTCCAGCTAGTAAGGATCACATAATTTCTAACAAAGATTTGACACAGATTCCCAATTCGGGCATTCAGAACATATAGCACGTTGCTGTAAGAAAGCACATTCGCATTCATAGTTGCAAGTTACTATGTAGGAACAAGTTTGTATAGGTATTTCAAAGATGCCCAGAACTGAGCTAAACGTTGTGTGTCTCCAACTCCTAGAAATAACTTCATGCCCCATCTCCCTTACTTCCAGCTTGTAAGGATCACATAATTCCTAACAAAGTTTTGACACCGATTCCCAATTCGGGCATTCAGAACATATAGCATGTTGCTTTAAGCAAGCACTTTCTCATTCAATGTTGCAAGTTATTATGTAGGAACAAGTTTGTATAGGTATTTCAAAGATGCCCAGAACTGAGCTAAACTTGGTATGTCTCCAACTCCTAGAAATAACTTCATGCCCCATATCCCTTACTTCCAGCTATTAAGGATCACATAATTCCTAACAAAGTTTTCACACAGATTCCCAATTCGGGCATTCAGAACATATAGCACGTTGCTGTAAGCAAGCACATTCTCATTCAAAGTTGCAAGTTACTATGTAGGAACAAGTTTGTATAGGTATTTCAAAGATGCCCAGAACTGAGCCAAACTTGGTATGTCTCCAACTCCTAGAAATAACTTCATGCCCCATCTCCCTTACTTCCAGCTAGTAAGGATCACATAATTCCTAACACAGTTTTCACACAGATTCCCAATTCGGGCATTCAGAACATATAGCACATTGCTGTAAGCAAGCACATTCTCATTCAAAGTTGCAAGTTACTATGTAGGAACAAGTTTGTATAGGTATTTCAAAGATGCCCAGAACTGAGCTAAACGTTGTATGTCTCCAACTCCTAGAAATAACATCATGCCCCATCTCTCTTACTTCCAGCTAGTAAGGATCACATAATTCCTAACAAAGTTTTGACACAGATTCCCAATTCGGGCATTCAGAACATAAAGCACGTTGCGGTAAGCAAGCACATTCTCATTCAAAGTTGCAAGTTACTATGTAGGAACAAGTTTGTATGGGTATTCAAAGATGCCCAGAACTGAGCTAAACGTTGTATGTCTCCAACTCCTAGGTATAACTTCATGCCCCATCTCCATTACTTCCAGCTAGTAAGGATCACATAATTCCTAACAAAGTTTTGACACAGATTCCCAATTCGGGCATTCAGAACATATAGCACGTTGCTGTAAGCAAGCACATTCTCAATCAAAGTTGCAAGTTACTACGTAGGAACAAGTTTGTATAGGTATTTCAAAGATGCCCAGAACTGAGCTAAACTTGGTATGAGTGCAACTCCTAGAAATAACTTCATGCCCCTACTCAATTACTTCCAGCTAGTAAGGATCACATAATTCCTAACAAAGTTTTGACACAGATTCCCAATTCGGGCATTCAGAACATATAGCACGTTGCTGTAAGTAAGCACATTCTCATTCAAAGTTGCAAGTTACTATGTAGGAACAAGTTTGTATAGGTATTTCAAAGATGCCCATAACTGAGCTAAACGTTGTATGTCTCCAACTCCTACAAATAACTTCATGTCCCATATCCCTTACTTCCATCTATTAAGGATCACATAATTTCTAACAAAGTTTTGACACAGATTCCCAATTCGGGCATTCAGAACATATAGCACGTTACTGTAAGCAAGCACATTCTCATTCAAAGTTGCAAGTTACTATGTAGGAACTAGTTTGTATAGGTATTTCAAAGATGCCCAGAACTGAGCTAAACGTTGTATGTCTCCAACTCCTAGAAATAACTTCATGCCCCATCTCCCTTACTTCCATCTAGTAAGGGTCACATAATTTCTAACAAAGTTTTGACACAGATTCCCAATTCGGGCATTCAGAACATATAGCACGTTGCTGTAAGCAAGCACATTCTCATTCAAAGTTGCATGTTACTATGTAGGAAAAAGTTTGTATAGGTATTTCAAAGATGCCCAGAACTGAGCTAAACGTTGTATGTCTCCAACTCCTATAAATAACTTCATGCCCCATCTCCCTTACTTCCAGCTGATAAGGATCACATAATTCCTAACAAAGTTTTGACACCGATTCCCAATTCGGGCATTCAGAACATATAGAGCGTTGCTGTAAGCAAGCACATTCTCATTCAAAGTTGGAAGTTACTATGTAGGAACAAGTTTGTATAGGTATTTCAAAGATGCCCAGAACTGAGCTAAACTTGGTATGTTTCCAACTCCGAGATATAACTTCATGCCTCATCTCCCTTACTTCCAGCTACTAAGGATCACATAATTCCTAACAAAGTTTTGACACAGATTCCCAATTCGGGCATTCAGAACATATAGCAAGTTGCTGTAAGCCAGCACATTCTCATTCAAAGTTGGAAGTTACTATGTAGGAACAAGTTTGTATAGGTATTTCAAAGATGCCCAGAACTGAGCTAAACTTGGTATGTTTCCAACTCCTAGAAATAACGTCATACCCCATCTCCCTTACTTTCAGCTGGTAAGGATCACATAATTCCTAAAAAAGTTTTGACACCGATTCCCAATTCGGGCATTCAGAACATATAGCATGTTGCTTTAAGCAAGCACTTTCTCTTTACAAGTAGCAAGTTAATATGTAGGAACAAGTTTGTATAGGTATTTCAAAGATGCCCAGAACTGTGCTAAACTTGGTATGTTTCCAACTCCTAGAAATAACTTCATGCACCATCTCCCTTAATTCCAGCTAGTAAGGATCACATAATTCCTAACAAAGTTTAGACACAGATTCCCAATTCGGGCTTTCAGAACATATAGCACGTTGCTGTAAGCAAGCACATTCTCATTCAAAGTTGCAAGTTACTATGTAGGAACAAGTTTGTATAGGTATTTCAAAGATGCCCAGAACTGAGCTAAACGTTGTATGTCTCCAACTCCTAGAAATAACTTCATGCCCCATCTCCCTTACTCCAGCTAGTAAGGATCACATAATTCCTAACAAAGTTTTGACACAGATTCCCAATTCGGGCATTCAGAACATATAGCACGTTGCTGTAAGCAAGCACTTTCTCATTCAATGTTGCAAGTTATTATGTATGAACAAGTTTGTATAGGTATTTCAAAGATGCCCAGAACTGAGCTAAACTTGGTATGTCTCCAACTCCTAGAAATAACTTCATGCCCCATCTCCCTTACTTCCAGCTAGTAAGGATCACATAATTCCTAACAAAGTTTTGACACAGATTCCCAATTCGGGCATACACAACATATAGCACGTTGCTGTAAGCAAGCACATTCTCATTCAAAGTTGCAAGTTACTATGTAGGAACAAGTTTGTATAGGTATTTCAAAGATGCCCAGAACTGAGCTAAACGTTGTATGTCTCCAACTCCTGGAAATAACTTCATGCCCCATCTCCCTTACTTCCAGCTAGTAAGGATCACATAATTCCTAACAAAGTTTTGACACAGATTCCCAATTCGGGCATTCAGAACATATAGCACGTTGCTGTAAGCAAGCACATTCTCATTCAAAGTTGCAAGTTACTATGTAGGAACAAGTTTGTATATGTATTTCAATGATGCCCAGTACTGAGCTAAACCTTGTATGTCTCCAACTCCTAGAAATAACTTCATGCCCCACCTCCCTTACTTCCAGCTAGTAAGGATCACATAATTCCTAACAAAGTTTTGACACAGATTCCCAATTCGGGCATTCAGAACATATAGCACGTTGCTGTAAGCAAGCACATTCTGATTCAAAGTTGCAAGTTACTATGTAGGAACAAGTTTGTATAGGTATTTCAAAGATGCCCAGAACTGAGCTAAACATGGTATGTCTCCCACTCCTAGAAATAACTTCATGCCCCATCTCCCTTACTTCCAGCTAGTAAGGATCACATAATTCCTAACACAGTTTTGACACAGATTCCCAATTCGGGCATTCAGAACATATAGCACGTTGCTGTAAGCAAGCACATTCTCATTCAAAGTTGCAAGTTACTATGTAGGAGAAAGTTTGTATAGGTATTTCAAAGATGCCCAGAACTGAGCTAAACTTGGTATGTCTCCAACTCCTAGAAATAACTTCATGCCCCATCTCCCTTACTTCCAGCTAGTAAGGATCACATAATTCCTAACAAAGTTTTGACACAGATTCCCAATTCGGGCATTCAGAACATATAGCACGTTGCTGTAAGCAAGCACATTCTCATTTAAAGTTGCAAGTTACTATGTAGGAACAAGTTTGTTTAGGTATTTCAAAGATGCCCAGAACTGAGCTAAACGTTGTATGTCTCCAACTCCTAGAAATAACTTCATGCCCCATCTCCCTTACTTCCAGCTAGTAAGGATCACATAATCCCTAACAAAGTTTTGACACAGATTCCCAATTCGGGAATTCAGAACATATAGCACGTTGCTGTAAGCAAGCACATTCTCATTCAAAGTTGCAAGTTACTATGTAGGAACAAGTTTGTATAGGTATTTCAAAGATGCCCAGAACTGAGCTAAACTTGGTATGTCTCCAACTCCTAGAAATAACTTCATGCCCCATCTCCCTTACTCCAGCTAGTAAGGATCACATAATTCCTAACAAAGTTTTGACACAGATTCCCAATTCGGGCATTCAGAACATATAGCACGTTGCTGTAAGGAAGCACGTTCTCATTCAATGTTGCAAGTTATTATGTAGGAACAAGTTTGTATAGGTATTTCAAAGAAGCCCAGAACTGAGCTAAACTTGGTATGTCTCCAACTCCTAGAAATAACTTCATGCCCCATATCCCTTACTTCCAGCTATTAAGGATCACAGAATTCCTAACAAAGTTTTGACACAGATTCCCAATTCGGGCATTCAGAACATATAGCACGTTGCTGTAAGCAAGCACATTCTCATTCAAAGTTGCAAGTTACTATGTAGGAACAAGTTTGTATAGGTATTTCAAAGATGCCCAGAACTGAGCTAAACTTGGTATGTCTCCAACTCCTAGAAATAACTTCATGCCCCATCTCCCTTACTTCCAGCTAGTAAGGATCACATAATTCCTAACACAGTTTTGACACAGATTCCCAATTCGGGCATTCAGAACATATAGCACGTTGCTGTAAGCAAGCACATTCTCATTCAAAGTTGCAAGTTACTATGTAGGAACAAGTTTGTATAGGTATTTCAAAGATGCCCAGAACTGAGCTAAACTTGGTATGTCTCCAACTCCTAGAAATAGCATCATGCCCCATCTCTCTTACTTCCATCTAGTAAGGATCACATAATTTCTAACAAAGTTTTGACACAGATTCCCAATTCGGGCATTCAGAACATAAAGCACGTTGCGGTAAGCAAGCACTTTCTCATTCAAAGTTGCAAGTTACTATGTAGGAACAAGTTTGTATGGGTATTCAAAGATGCCCAGAACTGAGCTAAACGTTGTATGTTTCCAACTCCTAGGTATAACATCATGCCCCATCTCCATTACTTCCAGCTAGTAAGGATCACATAATTCCTAACAAAGTTTTGACACAGATTCCCAATTCGGGCATTCAGAACATGTAGCACGTTGCTGTAAGCAAGCACATTCTCATTCAAAGTTGCAAGTTACTACGTAGGAACAAGTTTGTATAGGTATTTCAAAGATGCCCAGAACTGAGCTAAACTTGGTATGTGTCCAACTCCTAGAAATAACTTCATGCCCCAACTCAATTACTTCCAGCTAGTAAGGATCACATAATTCATAACAAAGTTTTGACACAGATTCCCAATTCGGGCATTCAGAACATATAGTACGTTGCTGTAAGCAAGCACATTCTCATTCAAAGTTGCAAGTTACTATGTAGGAACAAGTTTGAATAGGACTTTCAAAGATGCCCAGAACTGAGCTAAACGTTGTATGTCTCCAACTCCTAGAAATAACTTCATGCCCCATCTCCCTTACTTCCAGCTGGTAAGTATCACATAATTCCTAACAAAGTTTTGACACCAATTCCCAATTCGGGCATTCAGAACATATAGCATGTTGCTTTAAGCAAGCACTTTCTCTTTACAAGTAGCAAGTTACTATGTAGGAACAAGTTTGTATAGGTATTTCAAAGATGCCCAGAACTGTGCTAAACTTGGTATGTTTCCAACTCCTAGAAATAACTTCATGCACCATCTCCCTTAATTCCAGCTAGTAAGGATCACATAATTCCTAACAAAGTTTAGACACAGATTCCCAATTCGGGCTTTCAGAACATATAGCACGTTGCTGTAAGCAAGCACATTCTCATTCAAAGTTGCAAGTTACTATGTAGGAACAAGTTTGTATAGGTATTTCAAAGATGCCCAGAACTGAGCTAAACGTTGTATGTCTCCAACTCCTAGAAATAACTTCATGCCACATCTCCCTTACTCCAGCTAGTAAGGATCACATAATTCCTAACAAAGTTTTGACACAGATTCCCAATTCGGGCATTCAGAACATATAGCACGTTGCTGTAAGCAAGCACATTCTCATTCAATGTTGCAAGTTATTATGTAGGAACAAGTTTGTATAGGTATTTCAAAGATGCCCAGAACTGAGCTAAACTTGGTATGTCTCCAACTCCTAGAAATAACTTCATGCCCCATCTCCCTTACTTCCAGCTAGTAAGGATCACATAATTCCTAACAAAGTTTTGACACAGATTCCCAATTCGGGCATTCAGAACATATAGCACGTTGCTGTAAGCAAGCACATTCTCATTAAAAGTTGCAAGTTACTATGTAGGAACAAGTTTGTTTAGGTATTTCAAAGATGCCCAGAACTGAGCTAAACGTTGTATGTCTCCAACTCCTAGAAATAACTTCATGCCCCATCTCCCTTACTTCCAGCTAGTAAGGATCACATAATCCCTAACAAAGTTTTGACACAGATTTCCAATTCGGGAATTCAGAACATATAGCACGTTGCTGTAAGCAAGCACATTCTCATTCAAAGTTGCAAGTTACTATGTAGGAACAAGTTTGTATAGGTATTTCAAAGATGCCCAGAACTGAGCTAAACCTTGTATGTCTCCAACTCCTAGAAATAACTTCATGCCCCATCTCCCTTACTTCCAGCTAGTAAGGATCACATAATTCCTAACAAAGTTTTGACACAGATTCCCAATTCGGGCATTCAGAACATGTAGCACGTTGCTGTAAGCAAGCACATTTTCATTCAAAGTTGCAAGTTACTATGTAGGAACAAGTTTGTATAGGTATTTCAAAGATGCCCAGAACTGAGCTAAACTTGGTATGTCTCCAACTTCTAGAAATAACTTCACGCCCCATCTCCCTTACTTTTAGCTAGTAAGGATCACATAATTCCCAACAAAGTTTTGACACAGATTCCCAATTCGGGCATTCAGAACATATAGCACGCTGCTGTAAGCAAGCACATTATCATTCAAAGTTGCAAGTTACTATGTAGCAAAAAGTTTGAATAGGTATTTCAAAGATGCCCAGAACAGAGCAAAACTTGGTATGTGTCAAACTCCTAGAAATAACTTCATGCCCCATGTCCCTTACTTCCAGCTAGTAAGGATCACATAATTCCTAACAATGTTTTGACACAGATTCCCAATTCGGGCATTCAGAACATATAGCACGTTGCAGTAAGCAAGCACATTCTCATTCAAAGTTGCAAGTTACTATGTAGGAACAAGTTTGTATAGGTATTTCAAAGATGCCCAGAACTGAGCTAAACATGGTATGTCTCCAACTCCTAGAAATAACTTCATGCCCCATCTCCCTTACTTCCAGCTAGTAAGGATCACATAATTCCTAACACAGTTTTGACACAGATTCCCATTTCGGGCATTCAGAACATATAGCACGTAGCTGTAAGCAAGCACATTCTCATTCAAAGTTGCAAGTTACTATGTAGGAACAAGTTTGTATAGGTATTTCAAAGATGCCCAGAACTGAGCTAAACTTGGTATGTCTCCAACTCCTAGAAATAACTTCATGCCCCATCTCCCTTACTTCCAGCTAGTAAGGATCACATAATTCCTAACACAGTTTTGACACAGATTCCCAATTCGGGCATTCAGAACATATAGCACATTGCTGTAAGCAAGCACATTCTCATTCAAAGTTGCAAGTTACTATGTAGGAACAAGTTTGTATAGGTATTTCAAAGATGCCCAGAACTGAGCTAAACGTTGTATGTCTCCAACTCCTAGAAATAACATCATGCCCCATCTCTCTTACTTCCATCTAGTAAGGATCACATAATTCCTAACAAAGTTTTGACACAGATTCCCAATTCGGGCATTCAGAACATATAGCACGTTGCTGTAAGCAAGCACATTCTAATTAAATGTTGCAAGTTATTATGTAGGAACAAGTTTGTATAGGTATTTCAAAGATGCCCAGAACTGAGCTAAACTTGGTATGTCTCCAACTCCTAGAAATAACTTCATGCCCCATCTCCCTTACTTCCTGCTAGTAACGATCACATAATTCCTAACAAAGTTTGACACAGATTCCCAATTCGGGCATTCAGAACATATAGCACGTTGCTGTAAGCAAGCACATTCTCATTCAAAGTTGCAAGTTACTATGTAGGAACAAGTTTGTATAGGTATTTCAAAGATGCCCAGAACTGAGCTAAACGTTGTATGTCTCCAACTCCTAGAAATAACATCATGCCCCATCTCTCTTACTTCCATCTAGTAAGGATCACATAATTTCTAACAAAGTTTTGACACAGATTCCCAATTCGGGCATTCAGAACATATAGCACGTTGCTGTAAGCAAGCACATTCTCATTCAAAGTTGCAAGTTACTATGTAGGAACAAGTTTGTATGGGTATTCAAAGATGCCCAGAACTGAGCTAAACGTTGTATGTCTCCAAATCCTAGATATAACTTCATGCCCCATCTCCATTACTTCCAGCTAGTAAGGATCACATAATTCCTAACAAAGTTTTGTCACAGATTCCCAATTCGGGCATTCACAACATATAGCACGTTGCTGTAAGCAAGCACATTCTCATTCAAAGTTGCAAGTTACTATGTAGGAACAAGTTTGTATAGGTATTTCAAAGAAGCCCAGAACTGAGCTAAACTTGGTATGTCTCCAACTCCTAGAAATAACTTCATGCCCCATCTCCCTTACTTCCAGCTAGTAAGGATCACATAATTCCTAACACAGTTTTCACACAGATTCCCAATTCGGACATTCAGAACATATAGCACGTTGCTGTAAGCAAGCACATTCTCATTCAAAGTTGCAAGTTACTATGTAGGAACAAGTTTGTATAGGTATTTCAAAGATGCCCAGAACTGAGCTAAATGTTGCATGTCTCCAACTTCTAGAAATAACTTCATGCCCCATCTCCCTTACTTCCAGCTAGTAAGGATCACATAATTCCTAACAAAGCTTTGACACAGATTCCCAATTCGGGCATTCAGAACATATAGCAAGTTGCTGTAAGCCAGCACATTCTCATTCAATGTTGCAAGTTACTATGTAGGAACAAGTTTGAATAGGACTTTCAAAGATGCCCAGAACTGAGCTAAACGTTGTATGTCTCCAACTCCTAGAAATAACTTCATGCCCCATCTCACTTACTTCCAGCTGGTAAGTATCACATAATTCCTAACAAAGTTTTGACACCAATTCCCAATTCGGGCATTCAGAACATATAGCATGTTGCTTTAAGCAAGCACTTTCTCTTTACAAGTAGCAAGTTACTATGTAGGAACAAGTTTGTATAGGTATTTCAAAGATGCCCAGAACTGTGCTAAACTTGGTATGTTTCCAACTCCTAGAAATAACTTCATGCACCATCTCCCTTAATTCCAGCTAGTAAGGATAACATAATTCCTAACAAAGTTTAGACACAGATTCCCAATTCGGGCTTTCAGAACATATAGCACGTTGCTGTAAGCAAGCACATTCTCATTCAAAGTTGCAAGTTACTATGTAGGAACAAGTTTGTATAAGTATTTCAAAGATGCCCAGAACTGAGCTAAACGTTGTATGTCTCCAACTCCTAGAAATAACTTCATGCCCCATCTCCCTTACTCCAGCTAGTAAGGATCACATAATTCCTAACAAAGTTTTGACACAGATTCCCAATTCGGGCATTCAGAACATATAGCACGTTGCTGTAAGCAAGCACATTCTAATTAAATGTTGCAAGTTATTATGTAGGAACAAGTTTGTATAGGTATTTCAAAGATGCCCAGAACTGAGCTAAACTTGGTATGTCTCCAACTCCTAGAAATAACTTCATGCCCCATCTCCCTTACTTCCAGCTAGTAAGGATCACATAATTCCTAACAAAGTTTTGACACAGATTCCCAATTCGGGCATTCAGAACATATAGCACGTTGCTGTAAGCAAGCACATTCTCATTAAAAGTTGCAAGTTACTATGTAGGAACAAGTTTGTTTAGGTATTTCAAAGATGCCCAGAACTGAGCTAAACGTTGTATGTCTCCAACTCCTAGAAATAACTTCATGCCCCATGTCCCTTACTTCCAGCTAGTAAGGATCACATAATCCCTAACAAAGTTTTGACACAGATTCCCAATTCGGGAATTCAGAACATATAGCACGTTGCTGTAAGCAAGCACATTCTCATTCAAAGTTGCAAGTTACTATGTAGGAACAAGTTTGTATAGGTATTTCAAAGATGCCCAGAACTGAGCTAAACCTTGTATGTCTCCAACTCCTAGAAATAACTTCATGCCCCATCTCCCTTACTTCCAGCTAGTAAGGATCACATAATTCCTAAAAAAGTTTTGACACAGATTCCCAATTCGGGCATTCAGAACATGTAGCACGTTGCTGTAAGCAAGCACATTTTCATTCAAAGTTGCAAGTTACTATGTAGGAACAAGTTTGTATAGGTATTTCAAAGATGCCCAGAACTGAGCTAAACTTGGTATGTCTCCAACTTCTAGAAATAACTTCACGCCCCATCTCCCTTACTTTTAGCTAGTAAGGATCACATAATTCCCAACAAAGTTTTGACACAGATTCCCAATTCGGGCATTCAGAACATATAGCACGCTGCTGTAAGCAAGCACATTATCATTCAAAGTTGCAAGTTACTATGTAGCAAAAAGTTTGAATAGGTATTTCAAAGATGCCCAGAACAGAGCAAATCTTGGTATGTGTCAAACTCCTAGAAATAACTTCATGCCCCATGTCCCTTACTTCCAGCTAGTAAGGATCACATAATTCCTAACAATGTTTTGACACAGATTCCCAATTCGGGCATTCAGAACATATAGCACGTTGCTGTAAGCAAGCACATTCTCATTCAAAGTTGCAAGTTACTATGTAGGAACAAGTTTGTATAGGTATTTCAAAGATGCCCAGAACTGAGCTAAACATGGTATGTCTCCAACTCCTAGAAATAACTTCATGCCCCATCTCCCTTACTTCCAGCTAGTAAGGATCACATAATTCCTAACACAGTTTTGACACAGATTCCCATTTCGGGCATTCAGAACATATAGCACGTTGCTGTAAGCAAGCACATTCTCATTCAAAGTTGCAAGTTACTATGTAGGAACAAGTTTGTATAGGTATTTCAAAGATGCCCAGAACTGAGCTAAACTTGGTATGTCTCCAACTCCTAGAAATAACTTCATGCCCCATCTCCCTTACTTCCAGCTAGTAAGGATCACATAATTCCTAACACAGTTTTGACACAGATTCCCAATTCGGGCATTCAGAACATATAGCACATTGCTGTAAGCAAGCACATTCTCATTCAAAGTTGCAAGTTACTATGTAGGAACAAGTTTGTATAGGTATTTCAAAGATGCCCAGAACTGAGCTAAACGTTGTATGTCTCCAACTCCTAGAAATAACATCATGCCCCATCTCTCTTACTTCCATCTAGTAAGGATCACATAATTCCTAACAAAGTTTTGACACAGATTCCCAATTCGGGCATTCAGAACATATAGCACGTTGCTGTAAGCAAGCACATTCTCTTTCAATGTTGCAAGTTATTATGTAGGAACAAGTTTGTATAGGTATTTCAAAGATGCCCAGAACTGAGCTAAACTTGGTATGTCTCCAACTCCTAGAAATAACTTCATGCCCCATCTCCCTTACTTCCAGCTAGTAAGGATCACATAATTCCTAACACAGTTTTGACACAGATTCCCAATTCGGGCATTCAGAACATATAGCACGTTGCTGTAAGCAAGCACATTCTCATTCAAAGTTGCAAGTTACTATGTAGGAACAAGTTTGTATAGGTATTTCAAAGATGACCAGAACTGAGCTAAATGTTGCATGTCTAAAACTTCTAGAAATAACTTCATGCCCCATCTCCCTTAACTCCAGCTAGTAAAGATCACATAATTCCTAACAAAGTTTTGACACAGATTCCCAATTCGGGCTTTCAGAACATATAGCACGTTGCTGTAAGCAAGCACATTCTCATTCAAAGTTGCAAGTTACTATTTAGGAACAAGTTTGTATAGGTATTTCAAAGATGCCCAGAACTGAGCTAAACGTTGTATGTCTCCAAATCCTAGAAATAACTTCATGCCCCATCTCCCTTACTCCAGCTAGTAAGGATCACATAATTCCTAAAAAAGTTTTGACACAAATTCCCAATTCGGGCATTCAGAACATATAGCACGTTGCTGTAAGCAAGCACATTCTAATTAAATGTTGCAAGTTATTATGTAGGAACAAGTTTGTATAGGTATTTCAAAGATGCCCAGAACTGAGCTAAACTTGGTATGTCTCCAACTCCTAGAAATAACTTCATGCCCCATCTCCCTTACTTCCTGCTAGTAAGGATCACATAATTCCTAACAAAGTTTGACACAGATTCCCAATTCGGGCATTCAGAACATATAGCACGTTGCTGTAAGCAAGCACATTCTCATTCAAAGTTGCAAGTTACTATGTAGGAACAAGTTTGTATAGGTATTTCAAAGATGCCCAGAACTGAGCTAAACGTTGTATGTCTCCAACTCCTAGAAATAACATCATGCCCCATCTCTCTTACTTCCATCTAGTAAGGATCACATAATTTCTAACAAAGTTTTGACACAGATTCCCAATTCGGGCATTCAGAACATATAGCACGTTGCTGTAAGCAAGCACATTCTCATTCAAAGTTGCAAGTTACTATGTAGGAACAAGTTTGTATGGGTATTCAAAGATGCCCAGAACTGAGCTAAACGTTGTATGTCTCCAAATCCTAGATATAACTTCATGCCCCATCTCCATTACTTCCAGCTAGTAAGGATCACATAATTCCTAACAAAGTTTTGTCACAGATTCCCAATTCGGGCATTCACAACATATAGCACGTTGCTGTAAGCAAGCACATTCTCATTCAAAGTTGCAAGTTACTATGTAGGAACAAGTTTGTATAGGTATTTCAAAGAAGCCCAGAACTGAGCTAAACTTGGTATGTCTCCAACTCCTAGAAATAACTTCATGCCCAATCTCCCTTACTTCCAGCTAGGAAGGATCACATAATTCCTAACAAAGTTTTGACACATTCCCAATCGGGCATTCAGAACATATAGCACGTTGCTGTAAGCAAGCACATTCTCATTCAAAGTGGCAAGTTACTACGTAGGAACAAGTTTGTATAGGTATTTGAAAGATGCCCAGAACTGAGCTAAACGTTGTATGTCTCCAATTCCTAGAAATAACTTCATGCCCCATATCCCTTACTTCCAGCTAGTAAGGATCATATAATTTCTAACAAAGTTTTGACACAGATTCCCAATTCGGGCATTGAGAACATATAGCACGTTGCTGTAAGCAAGCACATTCTCATTCAAAGTAGCAAGTTACTATGTAGGAACAAGTTTGTATAGGTATTTCAAAGATGCCCAGAACTGAGCTAAACGTTGTATGTCTCCAACTCCTAGAAATAACTTCATGAACCATCTCCCTTACTTCCAGCTAGTAAGGATCACATAATTCCTAACAAACTTTTGACACAGATTCCCAATTCGGGCATTCAGAACATATAGCACGTTGCTGTAAACAAGCACATTCTCATTCAAAGTTGCAAGTTACGATGTAGGAACAAGTTTGTATAGGTATTTCAAAGATGCCCAGAACGGAGCTAAACGTTGTATGTCTCCAATTCCTAGAAATAACTTCATGCCCCATCTCCCTTACTTCCAGCTAGTAAGGATCACATAATTTCTAACAAAGTTTTGCACAGATTCCCAATTCGGGCATTCAGAACATATAGCACGTTGCTGTAAGCAAGCACATTCTCATTCAAAGTTGCAAGTTACTATGTAGGAACAAGTTTGTATAGGCATTTCAAAGATTTCCAGAACTGAGCTAAACTTGGTATGTTTCCAACTCCTAGAAATAACTTCATGCCCCATCTCCCTTACTTCCAGCTAGTAAGGATCACATAATTCCTAACAAAGTTTGACACAGATTCCCAATTCAGGCATTCAGAACGTATAGCAAGTTGCTGTAGGCAAGCACATTCTCATTCAAAGTTGCAAGTTACTATGTAGGAACAAATTTGTATAGGTATTTCAAAGATGCCCAGAACTGAGCTAAACGTTGTATGTCTCCAACTCCTAGAAATAACTTCATGCCCCATCTCCCTTATTTCCAGCTAGTAAGGATCACATAATTCCTAACAAAGATTTGACACAGATTCCCAATTCGGGCATTCAGAACATATAGCACGTTGCTGTAAGCAAGCACATTCTTATTCAAAGTTGCAAGTTACTATGTAGGAACAAGTTTGTATAGGTATTTCAAAGATGCCCAGAACTGAGCTAAACGTTGTATGTCTCCAACTCCTAGATATAACTTCATGCCCCATCTCCCTTACTTCCAGCTAGTAAGGATCACATAATTCCTAACAAAGTTTTGACACAGATTCTCAATTCGGGCATTCAGAACATATAGCACGTTGCTGTAAGCAAGCACATTCTCATTCAAAGTTGCAAGTTACTATGTAGAAACAAGTTTGTATAGGTATTTCAAAGATGCCCAGAACTGAGCTAAACTTGGTATGTTTCCAACTCCTAGAAATAACTTCATGCCCCATCTACCTTATTCCAGCTAGTAAGGATCACATAATTCCTAACAAAGTTTTGACACATGTTCCCAATTCGGGCATTCAGAACATATAGCACGTTGCTGTAAGCAAGCACATTCTCATTAAAAGTTGCAAGTTACTATGTAGGAACAAGTGTGTATAGGTATTTCAAAGATGCCCAGAACTGAGCTAAACGTTGTATGTCTCCAACTCCTAGAAATAACATCATGCCCCATGTCCCTTTCTTCCATCTAGTAAGGATCACATAATTCCTAACAAAGTTTTGACACCGATTCCCAATTCGGGCATTCAGAACATATAGCACGTTGCTGTAAGCAAGCACATTCTCATTCAAAGTTGCAAGTTACTATCTAGGAACAAGTTTGTATAGGTATTTCAAAGATGCCCAGAACTGTGCTAAACTTGGTATGTTTCCAACTCCTAGAAATAACTTCATGCACCATCTCCCTTAATTCCAGCTAGTAAGGATCACATAATTCCTAACAAAGTTTAGACACAGATTCCCAATTCGGGCTTTCAGAACATATAGCACGTTGCTGTAAGCAAGCACATTCTCATTCAAAGTTGCAAGTTACTATGTAGGAACAAGTTTGTATAGGTATTTCAAAGATGCCCAGAACTGAGCTAAACGTTGTATGTCTCCAACTCCTAGAAATAACTTCATGCCACATCTCCCTTACTCCAGCTAGTAAGGATCACATAATTCCTAACAAAGTTTTGACACAGATTCCCAATTCGGGCATTCAGAACATATAGCACGTTGCTGTAAGCAAGCACATTCTCATTCAATGTTGCAAGTTATTATGTAGGAACAAGTTTGTATAGGTATTTCAAAGATGCCCAGAACTGAGCTAAACTTGGTATGTCTCCAACTCCTAGAAATAACTTCATGCCCCATCTCCCTTACTTCCAGCTAGTAAGGATCACATAATTCCTAACAAAGTTTTGACACAGATTCCCAATTCGGGCATTCAGAACATATAGCACGTTGCTGTAAGCAAGCACATTCTCATTAAAAGTTGCAAGTTACTATGTAGGAACAAGTTTGTTTAGGTATTTCAAAGATGCCCAGAACTGAGCTAAACGTTGTATGTCTCCAACTCCTAGAAATAACTTCATGCCCCATCTCCCTTACTTCCAGCTAGTAAGGATCACATAATCCCTAACAAAGTTTTGACACAGATTTCCAATTCGGGAATTCAGAACATATAGCACGTTGCTGTAAGCAAGCACATTCTCATTCAAAGTTGCAAGTTACTATGTAGGAACAAGTTTGTATAGGTATTTCAAAGATGCCCAGAACTGAGCTAAACCTTGTATGTCTCCAACTCCTAGAAATAACTTCATGCCCCATCTCCCTTACTTCCAGCTAGTAAGGATCACATAATTCCTAACAAAGTTTTGACACAGATTCCCAATTCGGGCATTCAGAACATGTAGCACGTTGCTGTAAGCAAGCACATTTTCATTCAAAGTTGCAAGTTACTATGTAGGAACAAGTTTGTATAGGTATTTCAAAGATGCCCAGAACTGAGCTAAACTTGGTATGTCTCCAACTTCTAGAAATAACTTCACGCCCCATCTCCCTTACTTTTAGCTAGTAAGGATCACATAATTCCCAACAAAGTTTTGACACAGATTCCCAATTCGGGCATTCAGAACATATAGCACGCTGCTGTAAGCAAGCACATTATCATTCAAAGTTGCAAGTTACTATGTAGCAAAAAGTTTGAATAGGTATTTCAAAGATGCCCAGAACAGAGCAAAACTTGGTATGTGTCAAACTCCTAGAAATAACTTCATGCCCCATGTCCCTTACTTCCAGCTAGTAAGGATCACATAATTCCTAACAATGTTTTGACACAGATTCCCAATTCGGGCATTCAGAACATATAGCACGTTGCAGTAAGCAAGCACATTCTCATTCAAAGTTGCAAGTTACTATGTAGGAACAAGTTTGTATAGGTATTTCAAAGATGCCCAGAACTGAGCTAAACATGGTATGTCTCCAACTCCTAGAAATAACTTCATGCCCCATCTCCCTTACTTCCAGCTAGTAAGGATCACATAATTCCTAACACAGTTTTGACACAGATTCCCATTTCGGGCATTCAGAACATATAGCACGTAGCTGTAAGCAAGCACATTCTCATTCAAAGTTGCAAGTTACTATGTAGGAACAAGTTTGTATAGGTATTTCAAAGATGCCCAGAACTGAGCTAAACTTGGTATGTCTCCAACTCCTAGAAATAACTTCATGCCCCATCTCCCTTACTTCCAGCTAGTAAGGATCACATAATTCCTAACACAGTTTTGACACAGATTCCCAATTCGGGCATTCAGAACATATAGCACATTGCTGTAAGCAAGCACATTCTCATTCAAAGTTGCAAGTTACTATGTAGGAACAAGTTTGTATAGGTATTTCAAAGATGCCCAGAACTGAGCTAAACGTTGTATGTCTCCAACTCCTAGAAATAACATCATGCCCCATCTCTCTTACTTCCATCTAGTAAGGATCACATAATTCCTAACAAAGTTTTGACACAGATTCCCAATTCGGGCATTCAGAACATATAGCACGTTGCTGTAAGCAAGCACATTCTAATTAAATGTTGCAAGTTATTATGTAGGAACAAGTTTGTATAGGTATTTCAAAGATGCCCAGAACTGAGCTAAACTTGGTATGTCTCCAACTCCTAGAAATAACTTCATGCCCCATCTCCCTTACTTCCTGCTAGTAACGATCACATAATTCCTAACAAAGTTTGACACAGATTCCCAATTCGGGCATTCAGAACATATAGCACGTTGCTGTAAGCAAGCACATTCTCATTCAAAGTTGCAAGTTACTATGTAGGAACAAGTTTGTATAGGTATTTCAAAGATGCCCAGAACTGAGCTAAACGTTGTATGTCTCCAACTCCTAGAAATAACATCATGCCCCATCTCTCTTACTTCCATCTAGTAAGGATCACATAATTTCTAACAAAGTTTTGACACAGATTCCCAATTCGGGCATTCAGAACATATAGCACGTTGCTGTAAGCAAGCACATTCTCATTCAAAGTTGCAAGTTACTATGTAGGAACAAGTTTGTATGGGTATTCAAAGATGCCCAGAACTGAGCTAAACGTTGTATGTCTCCAAATCCTAGATATAACTTCATGCCCCATCTCCATTACTTCCAGCTAGTAAGGATCACATAATTCCTAACAAAGTTTTGTCACAGATTCCCAATTCGGGCATTCACAACATATAGCACGTTGCTGTAAGCAAGCACATTCTCATTCAAAGTTGCAAGTTACTATGTAGGAACAAGTTTGTATAGGTATTTCAAAGAAGCCCAGAACTGAGCTAAACTTGGTATGTCTCCAACTCCTAGAAATAACTTCATGCCCCATCTCCCTTACTTCCAGCTAGTAAGGATCACATAATTCCTAACACAGTTTTCACACAGATTCCCAATTCGGACATTCAGAACATATAGCACGTTGCTGTAAGCAAGCACATTCTCATTCAAAGTTGCAAGTTACTATGTAGGAACAAGTTTGTATAGGTATTTCAAAGATGCCCAGAACTGAGCTAAATGTTGCATGTCTCCAACTTCTAGAAATAACTTCATGCCCCATCTCCCTTACTTCCAGCTAGTAAGGATCACATAATTCCTAACAAAGCTTTGACACAGATTCCCAATTCGGGCATTCAGAACATATAGCAAGTTGCTGTAAGCCAGCACATTCTCATTCAATGTTGCAAGTTACTATGTAGGAACAAGTTTGAATAGGACTTTCAAAGATGCCCAGAACTGAGCTAAACGTTGTATGTCTCCAACTCCTAGAAATAACTTCATGCCCCATCTCACTTACTTCCAGCTGGTAAGTATCACATAATTCCTAACAAAGTTTTGACACCAATTCCCAATTCGGGCATTCAGAACATATAGCATGTTGCTTTAAGCAAGCACTTTCTCTTTACAAGTAGCAAGTTACTATGTAGGAACAAGTTTGTATAGGTATTTCAAAGATGCCCAGAACTGTGCTAAACTTGGTATGTTTCCAACTCCTAGAAATAACTTCATGCACCATCTCCCTTAATTCCAGCTAGTAAGGATCACATAATTCCTAACAAAGTTTAGACACAGATTCCCAATTCGGGCTTTCAGAACATATAGCACGTTGCTGTAAGCAAGCACATTCTCATTCAAAGTTGCAAGTTACTATGTAGGATCAAGTTTGTATAAGTATTTCAAAGATGCACAGAACTGAGCTAAACGTTGTATGTCTCCAACTCCTAGAAATAACTTCATGCCCCATCTCCCTTACTCCAGCTAGTAAGGATCACATAATTCCTAACAAAGTTTTGACACAGATTCCCAATTCGGGCATTCAGAACATATAGCACGTTGCTGTAAGCAAGCACATTCTAATTAAATGTTGCAAGTTATTATGTAGGAACAAGTTTGTATAGGTATTTCAAAGATGCCCAGAACTGAGCTAAACTTGGTATGTCTCCAACTCCTAGAAATAACTTCATGCCCCATCTCCCTTACTTCCAGCTAGTAAGGATCACATAATTCCTAACAAAGTTTTGACACAGATTCCCAATTCGGGCATTCAGAACATATAGCACGTTGCTGTAAGCAAGCACATTCTCATTAAAAGTTGCAAGTTACTATGTAGGAACAAGTTTGTTTAGGTATTTCAAAGATGCCCAGAACTGAGCTAAACGTTGTATGTCTCCAACTCCTAGAAATAACTTCATGCCCCATGTCCCTTACTTCCAGCTAGTAAGGATCACATAATCCCTAACAAAGTTTTGACACAGATTCCCAATTCGGGAATTCAGAACATATAGCACGTTGCTGTAAGCAAGCACATTCTCATTCAAAGTTGCAAGTTACTATGTAGGAACAAGTTTGTATAGGTATTTCAAAGATGCCCAGAACTGAGCTAAACCTTGTATGTCTCCAACTCCTAGAAATAACTTCATGCCCCATCTCCCTTACTTCCAGCTAGTAAGGATCACATAATTCCTAAAAAAGTTTTGACACAGATTCCCAATTCGGGCATTCAGAACATGTAGCACGTTGCTGTAAGCAAGCACATTTTCATTCAAAGTTGCAAGTTACTATGTAGGAACAAGTTTGTATAGGTATTTCAAAGATGCCCAGAACTGAGCTAAACTTGGTATGTCTCCAACTTCTAGAAATAACTTCACGCCCCATCTCCCTTACTTTTAGCTAGTAAGGATCACATAATTCCCAACAAAGTTTTGACACAGATTCCCAATTCGGGCATTCAGAACATATAGCACGCTGCTGTAAGCAAGCACATTATCATTCAAAGTTGCAAGTTACTATGTAGCAAAAAGTTTGAATAGGTATTTCAAAGATGCCCAGAACAGAGCAAAACTTGGTATGTGTCAAACTCCTAGAAATAACTTCATGCCCCATGTCCCTTACTTCCAGCTAGTAAGGATCACATAATTCCTAACAATGTTTTGACACAGATTCCCAATTCGGGCATTCAGAACATATAGCACGTTGCTGTAAGCAAGCACATTCTCATTCAAAGTTGCAAGTTACTATGTAGGAACAAGTTTGTATAGGTATTTCAAAGATGCCCAGAACTGAGCTAAACATGGTATGTCTCCAACTCCTAGAAATAACTTCATGCCCCATCTCCCTTACTTCCAGCTAGTAAGGATCACATAATTCCTAACACAGTTTTGACACAGATTCCCATTTCGGGCATTCAGAACATATAGCACGTTGCTGTAAGCAAGCACATTCTCATTCAAAGTTGCAAGTTACTATGTAGGAACAAGTTTGTATAGGTATTTCAAAGATGCCCAGAACTGAGCTAAACTTGGTATGTCTCCAACTCCTAGAAATAACTTCATGCCCCATCTCCCTTACTTCCAGCTAGTAAGGATCACATAATTCCTAACACAGTTTTGACACAGATTCCCAATTCGGGCATTCAGAACATATAGCACATTGCTGTAAGCAAGCACATTCTCATTCAAAGTTGCAAGTTACTATGTAGGAACAAGTTTGTATAGGTATTTCAAAGATGCCCAGAACTGAGCTAAACGTTGTATGTCTCCAACTCCTAGAAATAACATCATGCCCCATCTCTCTTACTTCCATCTAGTAAGGATCACATAATTCCTAACAAAGTTTTGACACAGATTCCCAATTCGGGCATTCAGAACATATAGCACGTTGCTGTAAGCAAGCACATTCTCTTTCAATGTTGCAAGTTATTATGTAGGAACAAGTTTGTATAGGTATTTCAAAGATGCCCAGAACTGAGCTAAACTTGGTATGTCTCCAACTCCTAGAAATAACTTCATGCCCCATCTCCCTTACTTCCAGCTAGTAAGGATCACATAATTCCTAACACAGTTTTGACACAGATTCCCAATTCGGGCATTCAGAACATATAGCACGTTGCGGTAAGCAAGCACATTCTCATTCAAAGTTGCAAGTTACTATGTAGGAACAAGTTTGTATAGGTATTTCAAAGATGACCAGAACTGAGCTAAATGTTGCATGTCTAAAACTTCTAGAAATAACTTCATGCCCCATCTCCCTTAACTCCAGCTAGTAAAGATCACATAATTCCTAACAAAGTTTTGACACAGATTCCCAATTCGGGCTTTCAGAACATATAGCACGTTGCTGTAAGCAAGCACATTCTCATTCAAAGTTGCAAGTTACTATTTAGGAACAAGTTTGTATAGGTATTTCAAAGATGCCCAGAACTGAGCTAAACGTTGTATGTCTCCAAATCCTAGAAATAACTTCATGCCCCATCTCCCTTACTCCAGCTAGTAAGGATCACATAATTCCTAAAAAAGTTTTGACACAAATTCCCAATTCGGGCATTCAGAACATATAGCACGTTGCTGTAAGCAAGCACATTCTAATTAAATGTTGCAAGTTATTATGTAGGAACAAGTTTGTATAGGTATTTCAAAGATGCCCAGAACTGAGCTAAACTTGGTATGTCTCCAACTCCTAGAAATAACTTCATGCCCCATCTCCCTTACTTCCTGCTAGTAAGGATCACATAATTCCTAACAAAGTTTGACACAGATTCCCAATTCGGGCATTCAGAACATATAGCACGTTGCTGTAAGCAAGCACATTCTCATTCAAAGTTGCAAGTTACTATGTAGGAACAAGTTTGTATAGGTATTTCAAAGATGCCCAGAACTGAGCTAAACGTTGTATGTCTCCAACTCCTAGAAATAACATCATGCCCCATCTCTCTTACTTCCATCTAGTAAGGATCACATAATTTCTAACAAAGTTTTGACACAGATTCCCAATTCGGGCATTCAGAACATATAGCACGTTGCTGTAAGCAAGCACATTCTCATTCAAAGTTGCAAGTTACTATGTAGGAACAAGTTTGTATGGGCATTCAAAGATGCCCAGAACTGAGCTAAACGTTGTATGTCTCCAAATCCTAGATATAACTTCATGCCCCATCTCCATTACTTCCAGCTAGTAAGGATCACATAATTCCTAACAAAGTTTTGTCACAGATTCCCAATTCGGGCATTCACAACATATAGCACGTTGCTGTAAGCAAGCACATTCTGATTCAAAGTTGCAAGTTACTATGTAGGAACAAGTTTGTATAGGTATTTCAAAGAAGCCCAGAACTGAGCTAAACTTGGTATGTCTCCAACTCCTAGAAATAACTTCATGCCCCATCTCCCTTACTTCCAGCTAGTAAGGATCACATAATTCCTAACACAGTTTTCACACAGATTCCCAATTCGGACATTCAGAACATATAGCACGTTGCTGTAAGCAAGCACATTCTCATTCAAAGTTGCAAGTTACTATGTAGGAACAAGTTTGTATAGGTATTTCAAAGATGCCCAGAACTGAGCTAAATGTTGCATGTCTCCAACTTCTAGAAATACCTTCATGCCCCATCTCCCTTACTTCCAGCTAGTAAGGATCACATAATTTCTAACAAAGTTTTGACACAGATTCCCAATTCGGGCATTCAGAACATGTAGCACGTTGCTGTAAGCAAGCACATTCTCATTCAAAGTTGCAAGTTACTATGTAGGAACTAGTTTGTATAGGTATTTCAAAGATGCCCAGAACTGAGCTAAACGTTGTATGTCTCCAACTCCTAGAAATAACATCATGCCCAATCTCCCTTACTTCCATCTAGTAAGGGTCACATAATTTCTAACAAAGTTTTGACACAGATTCCCAATTCGGGCATTCAGAACATATAGCACGTTGCTGTAAGCAAGCACATTCTCATTCAAAGTTGCATGTTACTATGTAGGAAAAAGTTTGTATAGGTATTTCAAAGATGCCCAGAACTGAGCTAAACGTTGTATGTCTCCAACTCTTATAAATAACTTCATGCCCCATCTCCCTTACTTCCAGCTGGTAAGGATCACATAATTCCTAACAAAGTTTTGACACCGATTCCCAATTCGGGCATTCAGAACATATAGCACGTTGCTGTAAGCAAGCACATTCTCATTCAATGTTGGAAGTTACTATGTAGGAACAAGTTTGTATAGGTATTTCAAAGATGCCCAGAACTGAGCTAAACTTGGTATGTTTCCAACTCCTAGATATAACTTCATGCCTCATCTCCCTTACTTCCAGCTAGTAAGGATCACATAATTCCTAACAAAGTTTTGACACAGATTCCCAATTCGGGCATTCAGAACATATAGCAAGTTGCTGTAAGCCAGCACATTCTCATTCAATGTTGCAAGTTACTATGTAGGAACAAGTTTGAATAGGACTTTCAAAGATTCCCAGAACTGAGCTAAACGTTGTATGTCTCCAACTCCTAGAAATAACTTCATGCCCCATCTCCCTTACTTCCAGCTGGTAAGTATCACATAATTCCTAACAAAGTTTTGACACCAATTCCCAATTCGGGCATTCAGAACATATAGCATGTTGCTTTAAGCAAGCACTTTCTCTTTACAAGTAGCAAGTTACTATGTAGGAACAAGTTTGTATAGGTATTTCAAAGATGCCCAGAACTGTGCTAAACTTGGTATGTTTCCAACTCCTAGAAATAACTTCATGCACCATCTCCCTTAATTCCAGCTAGTAAGGATCACATAATTCCTAACAAAGTTTAGACACAGATTCCCAATTCGGGCTTTCAGAACATATAGCACGTTGCTGTAAGCAAGCACATTCTCATTCAAAGTTGCAAGATACTATGTAGGAACAAGTTTGTATAAGTATTTCAAAGATGCCCAGAACTGAGCTAAACGTTGTATGTCTCCAACTCCTAGAAATAACTTCATGCCCCATCTCCCTTACTCCAGCTAGTAAGGATCACATAATTCCTAACAAAGTTTTGACACAGATTCCCAATTCGGGCATTCAGAACATATAGCACGTTGCTGTAAGCAAGCACATTCTCATTCAATGTTGCAAGTTATTATGTAGGAACAAGTTTGTATAGGTATTTCAAAGATGCCCAGAACTGAGCTAAACTTGGTATGTCTCCAACTCCTAGAAATAACTTCATGCCCCATCTCCCTTACTTCCTGCTAGTAAGGATCACATAATTCCTAACAACGTTTGACACAGATTCCCAATTCGGGCATTCAGAACATATAGCACGTTGCTGTAAGCAAGCACATTCTCATTCAAAGTTGCAAGTTACTATGTAGGAACAAGTTTGTATAGGTATTTCAAAGATGCCCAGAACTGAGCTAAACGTTGTATGTCTCCAACTCCTAGAAATAACATCATGCCCCATCTCTCTTACTTCCATCTAGTAAGGATCACATAATTTCTAACAAAGTTTTGACACAGATTCCCAATTCGGGCATTCAGAACATATAGCACGTTGCTGTAAGCAAGCACATTCTCATTCAAAGTTGCAAGTTACTATGTAGGAACAAGTTTGTATGGGTATTCAAAGATGCCCAGAACTGAGCTAAACGTTGTATGTCTCCAAATCCTAGATATAACTTCATGCCCCATCTCCATTACTTCCAGCTAGTAAGGATCACATAATTCCTAACAAAGTTTTGTCACAGATTCCCAATTCGGGCATTCACAACATATAGCACGTTGCTGTAAGCAAGCACATTCTCATTCAAAGTTGCAAGTTACTATGTAGGAACAAGTTTGTATAGGTATTTCAAAGAAGCCCAGAACTGAGCTAAACTTGGTATGTCTCCAACTCCTAGAAATAACTTCATGCCCCATCTCCCTTACTTCCAGCTAGTAAGGATCACATAATTCCTAACACAGTTTTCACACAGATTCCCAATTCGGACATTCAGAACATGTAGCACGTTGCTGTAAGCAAGCACATTCTCATTCAAAGTTGCAAGTTACTATGTAAGAACAAGTTTGTATAGGTATTTCAAAGATGCCCAGAACTGAGCTAAATGATGCATGTCTCCAACTTCTAGAAATAACTTCATGCCCCATCTCCCTTACTTCCAGCTAGTAAGGATCACATAATTTCTAACAAAGTTTTGACACAGATTCCCATTTCGGGCATTCAGAACATATAGCACGTTGCTGTACGCAAGCACATTCTCATTCAAAGTTGCAAGTTACTATGTAGGAACAAGTTTGTATAGGTATTTCAAAGAAGCCCAGAACTGAGCTAAACGTTGTATGTCTCCAACTCCTAGAAATAACTTCATGCCCCATCTCCCTTACTTCCAGCTAGTAAGGATCACATAATTCCTAACAATGTTTTGACACAGATTCACAATTCGCGCATTCAGAACATGTAGCACGTTGCTGTAAGCAAGCACATTCTCAATCAAAGTTGCAAGTTACTATGTAGGAACAAGTTTGTATAGGTATTTCAAAGATGCCCAGAACTGAGCTAAACTTGGTATGTCTCCAACTTCTAGAAATAACTTCACGCCCCATCTCCCTTACTTCCAGCTAGTAAGGATCACATAATTCCTAACAAAGTTTTGACACAGATTCCCAATTCGGGCATTCAGAACATATAGAACGTTGCTGTAAGCAAGCACATTCTCATTCACAGTTGCAAGTTACTATGTAGGAACAAGTTTGAATAGGTATTTCAAAGATGCCCAGAGCTGAGCTAAACTTGGTATGTCTCCAACTCCTGGAAATAACTTCATGCCCCATCTCCCTTACTTCCAGCTAGTAAGGATCACATTATTCCTAACAAAGTTTTGACACAGATTCCCAATTCGGGCATTCAGAACATATAGCACGTTGCTGTAAGCAAGCACGTTCTCATTCAAAGTTGCAAGTTACTATGTAGGAACAAGTTTGTATAGGTATTTCAAAGATGCCCAGAACTGAGCTAAACGTTGTATGTCTCCAACTCCTAGAAATAACATCATGCCCCATCTCCCTTATTTCCAGCTAGTAAGGATCACATAATTTCTAACAAAGTTTTGACACAGATTCCCAATTCGGGCATTCAGAACATATAGCACGTTGCTGTAAGCAAGCACATTCTCATTAAATGTTGCAAGTTATTATGTAGGAACAAGTTTGTATAGGTATTTCAAAGATGCCCAGAACTGAGCTAAACTTGGTATGTCTCCAACTCCTAGAAATAACTTCATGCCCCATCTCCCTTACTTCCTGCTAGTAAGGATCACATAATTCCTAACAAAGTTTGACACAGATTCCCAATTCGGGCATTCAGAACATATAGCACGTTGCTGTAAGCAAGCACATTCTCATTCAAAGTTGCAAGTTACTATGTAGGAACAAGTTTGTATAGGTATTTCAAAGATGCCCAGAACTGAGCTAAACGTTGTATGTCTCCAACTCCTAGAAATAACATCATGCCCCATCTCTCTTACTTCCATCTAGTAAGGATCACATAATTTCTAACAAAGTTTTGACACAGATTCCCAATTCGGGCATTCAGAACATATAGCACGTTGCTGTAAGCAAGCACATTCTCATTCAAAGTTGCAAGTTACTATGTAGGAACAAGTTTGTATGGGTATTCAAAGATGCCCAGAACTGAGCTAAACGTTGTATGTCTCCAAATCCTAGATATAACTTCATGCCCCATCTCCATTACTTCCAGCTAGTAAGGATCACATAATTCCTAACAAAGTTTTGTCACAGATTCCCAATTCGGGCATTCACAACATATAGCACGTTGCTGTAAGCAAGCACATTCTCATTCAAAGTTGCAAGTTACTATGTAGGAACAAGTTTGTATAGGTATTTGAAAGAAGCCCAGAACTGAGCTAAACTTGGTATGTCTCCAACTCCTAGAAATAACTTCATGCCCCATCTCCCTTACTTCCAGCTAGTAAGGATCACATAATTCCTAACACAGTTTTCACACAGATTCCCAATTCGGACATTCAGAACATATAGCACGTTGCTGTAAGCAAGCACATTCTCATTCAAAGTTGCAAGTTACTATGTAGGAACAAGTTTGTATAGGTATTTCAAAGATGCCCAGAACTGAGCTAAATGTTGCATGTCTCCAACTTCTAGAAATAACTTCATGCCCCATCTCCCTTACTTCCAGCTAGTAAGGATCACATAATTTCTAACAAAGTTTTGACACATATTCCCATTTCGGGCATTCAGAACATATAGCACGTTGCTGTACGCAAGCACATTCTCATTCAAAGTTGCAAGTTACTATGTAGGAACAAGTTTGTATAGGTATTTCAAAGAAGCCCAGAACTGAGCTAAACGTTGTATGTCTCCAACTCCTAGAAATAACTTCATGCCCCATCTCCCTTACTTCCAGCTAGTAAGGATCACATAATTCCTAACAATGTTTTGACACAGATTCACAATTCGCGCATTCAGAACATGTAGCACGTTGCTGTAAGCAAGCACATTCTCAATCAAAGTTGCAAGTTACTATGTAGGAACAAGTTTGTATAGGTATTTCAAAGATGCCCAGAACTGAGCTAAACTTGGTATGTCTCCAACTTCTAGAAATAACTTCACGCCCCATCTCCCTTACTTCCAGCTAGTAAGGATCACATAATTCCTAACAAAGTTTTGACACAGATTCCCAATTCGGGCATTCAGAACATATAGCACGTTGCTGTAACCAAGCACATTCTCATTCACAGTTGCAAGTTACTATGTAGGAACAAGTTTGAATAGGTATTTCAAAGATGCCCAGAGCTGAGCTAAACTTGGTATGTCTCCAACTCCTGGAAATAACTTCATGCCCCATCTCCCTTACTTCCAGCTAGTAAGGATCACATTATTCCTAACAAAGTTTTGACACAGATTCCCAATTCGGGCATTCAGAACATATAGCACGTTGCTGTAAGCAAGCACGTTCTCATTCAAAGTTGCAAGTTACTATGTAGGAACAAGTTTGTATAGGTATTTCAAAGATGCCCAGAACTGAGCTAAACGTTGTATGTCTCCAACTCCTAGAAATAACATCATGCCCCATCTCCCTTATTTCCAGCTAGTAAGGATCACATAATTTCTAACAAAGTTTTGACACAGATTCCCAATTCGGGCATTCAGAACATGTAGCACGTTGCTGTAAGCAAGCACATTCTCATTCAAAGTTGCAAGTTACTATGTAGGAACAAGTTGGTATAGGTATTTCAAAGATGCCCAGAACTGAGCTAAACTTGGTATGTCTCCACCTCCTAGAAATAACTTCATGCCCCATCTCCCTTACTTCCAGCTAGTAAGGATCACATAATTCCTAACAAAGTTTTGACACAGATTCCCAATTCGGGCATTCAGAACATATAGCACGTTGCTGTAAGCAAGCACATTCTCATTCAAAGTTGCAAGTTACTATGTAGGAACAAGTTTGTATAGGTATTTCAAAGATGCCCAGAACTGAGCTAAACTTGGTATGTCGCCAACTCCTAGAAATAACTTCATGCCCCATCTCCCTTACTTCCAGCTAGTAAGGATCACATAATTCCTAACAAAGTTTTGACACAGATTCCCAATTCGGGCATTCAGAACATATAGCACGTTGCTGTAAGCAAGCACATTCTCATTGAAAGTTGCAAGTTACTATGTAGGAACAAGTTTGTATAGGTATTTCAAAGATGCCCAGAACTGAGCTAAACGTTGTATTTCTCCAACTCCTAGAAATAACTTCATGCCCCGTCTCCCTTACTTCCAGCTAGTAAGGATCACATAATTCCTAACAAAGTTTTGACACAGATTCCCAATTCGTGTATTCAGAACATAAAGCACGTTGCTGTAAGCAAACACATTCTCATTCAAAGTTGCAAGTTACTATGTAGGAACAAGTTTGTATAGGAGTTTCAAAGATGCCCAGAACTGAGCTAAAGTGGGTATGTCTCCAACTTCTAGAAATAACTTCATGCCCCATCTCCCTTACTTCCTGCAAGTAAGGATCACATAATATTCCTAACAAAGTTTTGACACAGATTCCCAATTCGGGCATTCAGAACATATAGCACGTTGCTGTAAGCAAGCACATTCTCATTCAAAGTTGCAAGTTACTATGTAGGAACAAGTTTGTATAGGTATTTCAAAGATGCCCAGAACTGAGCTAAACTTGGTATGTCTCCAACCCTAGAAATAACTTCATGCCCCATCTCCATTACTTCCAGCTAGTAAGGATCACATAATTTCTAACAAAGTTTTGACACAGATTCCCAATTCGGGCATTCAGAACATATAGCACGTTGCTGTAAGCAAGCACATTCTCATTCAAAGTTGCAAGTTACTATGTAGGAACAAGTTTGTATAGGTATTTCAAAGATGCTCAGAACTGATGTAAACTAGGTATGTCTCCAACTCCTAGAAATAACTTCATGCCCCATCTCCCTTACTTCCAGCTAGTAAGGATCACATAATTCCTTACAAAGTTTTGACACAGATTCCCAATTCGGGCATTCAGAACATATAGCACGTTGCTGTAAGCAAGCACATTCTCATTCAAAGTTGCAAGTTACTATGTAGGAACAAGTTTGTATAGGTATTTCAAAGATGCCCAGAACTGAGCTGAACTTGGTATGTCCCCAACTCCTAGAAATAACATCATGCCCCATCTCCCTTACTTCCAGCTAGTAAGGATCACATAATTCCTAACAAAATTTTGACACAGATTCCCAATTCGGGCATTCAGAACATATAGCACGTTGCTGTAAGCAAGCACATTCTCATTCAAAGTTGCAAGTTACTATGTAGGAACAAGTTTGTATAGGTATTTCAAAGATGCCCAGAACTGAGCTAAACTTGGTATGTCGCCAACTCCTAGAAATAACTTCATGCCCCATCTCCCTTATTTCCAGCTAGTAAGGATCACATAATTTCTAACAAAGTTTTGCCACAGATTCCCAATTCGGGCATTCAGAACATGTAGCACGTTGCTGTAAGCAAGCACATTCTCATTCAAAGTTGCAAGTTACTATGTAGGAACAAGTTTGTATAGGTATTTCAAAGATGCCCAGAACTGAGCTAAACTTTGTATGTGTCCAACTCCTAGAAATAACTTCATGCCCAATCTCCCTTACTTCCAGCTAGTAAGGATCACATAATTCCTAACAAAGTTTTGACACAGATTCCCAATTCGGGCATTCAGAACATATAGCACGTTGCTGTAAGCAAGCACATTCTCATTCAAAGTTGCAAGTTACTATGTAGGAACAAGTTTGTCTAGGTATTTCAAAGATGCCCAGAACTGAGCTAAATTTGGTATGTCGCCAACTCCTAGAAATAACTTCATGCCCCATCTCCCTTACTTCCAGCTAGTAAGGATCACATAATTCCTAACAAAGTTTTGACACAGATTCCCAATTCGGGCATTCAGAACATATAGCACGTGGCTGTAAGCAAGCACATTCTCATTCATAGTTGCAAGTTACTATGTAGGAACAAGTTTGTATAGGTATTTCAAAGATGCCCAGAACTGAGCTAAACGTTGTATTTCTCCAACTCCTAGAAATAACTTCATGCCCCGTCTCCCTTACTTCCAGCTGGTAAGGATCACATAATTCCTAACAAAGTTTTGACACAGATTCCCAATTCGGGCATTCAGAACATATAGCACGTTGCTGTAAGCAAGCACATTCTCCTTCAAAGTTGCAAGTTACTATGTAGGAACAAGTTTGTATAGGACTTTCAAAGATGCCCAGAACTGAGCTAAAGTGGGTATGTCTCCAACTTCTAGAAATAACTTCATGCCCCATCTCCCTTACTTCCAGCAAGTAAGGATCACATAATATTCCTAACAAAGTTTTGACACAGATTCCCAATTCGGGCATTCAGAACATATAGCACGTTGCTGTAAGCAAGCACATTCTCATTCAAAGTTGCAAGTTACTATGTAGGAACAAGTTTGTATAGGTATTTCAAAGATGCCCAGAACTGAGCTAAACGTTGTATGTCTCCAACTCCTAGAAATAGCTTCATGCCCCATCTCCCTTACTTCCATCTAGTAAGGATCACATAATTTCTAACAAAGTTTTGACACAGATTCCCAATTCGGGCCTTCAGAACTTATAGCACGTTGCTGTATGCAAGCACATTCTCATTCAAAGTTGCAAGTTACTATGTAGGAACAAGTTTGTATAGGTATTTCAAAGATGCCCAGAACTGAGTTAAACTTGGTATGTCTCCAACTCCAAGAAATAACTTCATGCCCCATCTCCCTTACTTCCAGATAGTAAGGCTCACATAATTCCTAACAAAGTTTTGACACAGATTCCCAATTCGGGCATTGAGAACATATAGCACGTTGCTGTAAGCAAGCACATTCTCATTCAAAGTTGCAAGTTACTATGTAGGAACAAGTTTGTATAGGTATTTCAAAGATGCCCAGAACTGAGCTAAACTTGGTATATCGCCAACTCCTAGAAATAACTTCATGCCCCATCTCCCTTACTTCCAGCTAGTAAGGATCACATAATTCCTAACAAAGTTTTGACACAGATTCCCAATTCGGGCATTCAGAACATATAGCACGTTGCTGTAAGCAAGCACATTCTCATTCAAAGTTGCAAGTTACTATGTAGGAACAAGTTGGTATAGGTATTTCAAAGATGCCCAGAACTGAGCTAAACTTGGTATGTCTCCAACTCCTAGAAAAAACTTCATGCCCCATCTCCCTTACTTCCAGCTAGTAAGGATCACATAATTCCTAACAAACTTTTGACACAGATTCCCAATTCGGGCATTCAGAACATATAGCACGTTGCTGTAAGCAAGCACATTCTCATTCAAAGTTGCAAGTTACTATGTAGGAACAAGTTTGTATAGGTATTTCAAAGATGCCCAGAACTGAGCTAAACTTGGTATGTCTCCAACTCCTAGAAATAACTTCATGCCCCATCTCCCTTACTTCCAGCTAGTAAGGATCACATAATTCCTAACAAAGTTTTGACACAGATTCCCAATTCGGGCATTCAGAACATATAGCACGTTGCTGTAAGCAAGCACATTCTCATTCAAAGATGCAAGTTACTATGTAGGAACAAGTTTGTATAGGTATTTCAAAGATGCCCAGAACTGAGCTAAACGTTGTATGTCTCCAACTCCTAGAAATAACTTCATGCCCCATCTCCCTTACTTCCAGCTAGTAAGGATCACATATTTCCTAACAAAGATTTGACACAGATTCCCAATTCGGGCATTCACAACATATAGCACGTTGCTGTAAGCAAGCACATTCTCATTCAAAGTTGCATGTTACTATGTAGGAACAAATTTGTATAGGTATATCAAAGATGCACAGAACTGACCTAAACTTGGTGTGTCTCCAACTCCTAGAAATAACTTCATGCCCCGTCTCCCTTACTTCCAGCTAGTAAGGATCACATAATTCCTAACAAAGTTTTGACACAGATTCCCAATTCGGGCATTCAGAACATATACCACGTTGCTGTAAGCAAGCACATTCTCATTCAAAGTTGCAAGTTACTATGTAGGAACAAGTTTGTATAGGACATTCAAAGATGCCCAGAACTGAGCTAAACTTGATATGTCTCCAACTCAAAGAAATATCTTCATGCCCCATCTCCCTTACTTCCAGCTAATAAGGATCACATAATTCCTAACAAAGTTGTGACACAGATTCCCAATTCGGGCATTCAGAACGTATAGCACGTTGCTGTAAGCAAGCACATTCTCATTCAAAGTTGCAAGTTACTATGTAGGAACAAGTTTGTATAGGTCTTTCAAAGATGCCCAGAACTGAGCTAAACTTGGTATGTCGCCAACTCCTAGAAATAACTTCATGCCCCATCTCCCTTACTTCCAGCTAGTAAGGATCACATAATTCCTAACAAAGTTTTGACACAGATTCCCAATTCGGGCATTCAGAACATATAGCACGTTGCTGTAAGCAAGCACATTCTCATTCAAAGTTGCAAGTTACTATGTAGGAACAAGTTTGTATAGGTATTTCAAAGATGCCCAGAACTGAGCTAAACGTTGTATGTCTCCAACTCCTAGAAATAACTTCATGCCCCGTCTCACTTACTTCCAGCTAGTAAGGATCACATAATTCCTAACAAAGATTTGACACAGATTCCCAATTCGGGCATTCAGAACATATAGCACGTTGCTGTAAGCAAGCACATTCTCATTCAAAGTTGCAAGTTACTATGTAGGAACAAGTTTGTATAGGTATTTCAAAGATGCCCAGAACTGAGCTAAACTTGGTATGTCTCCAACTCCTAGAAATAACTTCATGCCCCATCTCCCTTACTTCCATCTAGTAAGGTTCACATAATTTCTAACAAAGTTTTGACACAGATTCCCAATTCGGGCATTCAGAACATATAGCACGTTGCTGTAAGCAAGCACATTCTCATTTAAAGTTGCAAGTTACTATGTAGGAACAAGTTAGTATAGGTATTTCAAAGATGCCCAGAACTGAGTTAAACTTGGTATGTCTCCAATTCCTAGAAATAACTTCATGCCCCATCTCCCTTACTTCCAGCTAGTAAGGATCTCATAATTCCTAACAAAGTTTTGACACAGATTCCCAATTCGGGCATTCAGAACATATAGCACGTTGCTGTAAGCAAGCACATTCTCATTCAAAGTTGCAAGTTACTATGTTGGAACAAGTTTGTATAGGTATTTCAAAGATGCCCAGAATTGAGCTAAACTTGGTATGTCTCCAACTCCTAGAAATAACTTCATGCCCCTTCTCCCTTACTTCCAGCTAGTAAGGATCACATAATTCCTAACAAAGATTTGACACAGATTCCCAATTCGGTCATTCAGAACATGTAGCACGTTGCTGTAAGCAAGCACACTCTCATTCATAGTTGCAAGTTACTATGTAGGAACAAGTTTGTATAGGTATTTCAAAGATGCCCAGAACTGAGCTAAACTTGGTATGTCTCCAACTCCTAGAAATAACTTCATGCCCCATCTCCCTTACTTCCAGCTAGTAAGGATCACATAATTCCTAACAAAGTTTTGACACAGATTCCCAATTCGGGCATTCAGAACATATAGCACGTTGCTGTAAGCAAGCACATTCTCATTCAAAGTTGCAAGTTACTATGTAGGAACAAGTTTGTATAGGTATTTCAAAGATGCCCAGAACGGAGCTAAACGTTGTATGTCTCCAACTCCTAGAAATAACTTCATGCCCCATCTCCCTTACTTCCAGCTAGTAAGGATCACATAATTCCTAACAAAGTTTTGACACAGATTCCCAATTCGGGCATTCAGACCATATAGCACGTTGCTGTAAGCAAGCACATTCTCATTCAAAGTTGCAAGTTACTATGTAGGAACAAGTTTGTATAGGTATTTCAAAGATGCTGAGAACTGAGGTAAACTTGGTATGTCTCCAACTCCTAGAAATAACTTCATGCCCCATCTCCCTTACTTCCAGCTAGTAAGGATCACATAATTCCTTACAAAGTTTTGACACAGATTCCCAATTCGGGCATTCAGAACATATAGCACGTTGCTGTAAGCAAGCACATTCTCATTCAAAGTTGCAAGTTACTATGTAGGAACAAGTTTGTATAGGTATTTCAAAGATGCCCAGAACTGAGCTAAACTTGGTATGTCGCCAACTCCTAGAAATAACTTCATGCCCCATCTCCCTTACTTCCAGCTAGTAAGGATCACATAATTCTTAACAAAGTTTTGACACAGATTCCCAATTCGGGCATTCAGAACATATAGCACGTTGCTGTAAGCAAGCACATTCTCATTCAAAGTTGCAAGTTACTATGTAGGAACAAGTTTGTATAGGTATTTCAAAGATGCCCAGAACTGAGCTAAACGTTGTATGTCTCCAACTCCTACAAATAACTTGATGCCCCATCTCCCTTACTTCCAGCTAGTAAGGATCACATAATTCCTAACAAAGTTTTGACACAGATTCCCAATGCGGGCCTTCAGAACATATAGCACGTTGCTGTAAGCAAGCACATTCTCATTCAAAGTTGCAAGTTACTATGTAGGAACAAGTTTGTATAGGTATTTCAAAGATGCCCAGAACTGAGCTAAACTTGGTATGTCTCCAACTCCTAGAAATAACTTCATGCCCAATCTCCCTTACTTCCAGCTAGGAAGGATCACATAATTCCTAACAAAGTTTTGACACATTCCCAATCGGGCATTCAGAACATATAGCACGTTGCTGTAAGCAAGCACATTCTCATTCAAAGTGGCAAGTTACTACGTAGGAACAAGTTTGTATAGGTATTTGAAAGATGCCCAGAACTGAGCTAAACGTTGTATGTCTCCAATTCCTAGAAATAACTTCATGCCCCATATCCCTTACTTCCAGCTAGTAAGGATCATATAATTTCTAACAAAGTTTTGACACAGATTCCCAATTCGGGCATTGAGAACATATAGCACGTTGCTGTAAGCAAGCACATTCTCATTCAAAGTAGCAAGTTACTATGTAGGAACAAGTTTGTATAGGTATTTCAAAGATGCCCAGAACTGAGCTAAACGTTGTATGTCTCCAACTCCTAGAAATAACTTCATGAACCATCTCCCTTACTTCCAGCTAGTAAGGATCACATAATTCCTAACAAACTTTTGACACAGATTCCCAATTCGGGCATTCAGAACATATAGCACGTTGCTGTAAACAAGCACATTCTCATTCAAAGTTGCAAGTTACGATGTAGGAACAAGTTTGTATAGGTGTTTCAAAGATGCCCAGAACGGAGCTAAACGTTGTATGTCTCCAATTCCTAGAAATAACTTCATGCCCCATCTCCCTTACTTCCAGCTAGTAAGGATCACATAATTTCTAACAAAGTTTTGCACAGATTCCCAATTCGGGCATTCAGAACATATAGCACGTTGCTGTAAGCAAGCACATTCTCATTCAAAGTTGCAAGTTACTATGTAGGAACAAGTTTGTATAGGCATTTCAAAGATTTCCAGAACTGAGCTAAACTTGGTATGTTTCCAACTCCTAGAAATAACTTCATGCCCCATCTCCCTTACTTCCAGCTAGTAAGGATCACATAATTCCTAACAAAGTTTGACACAGATTCCCAATTCAGGCATTCAGAACGTATAGCAAGTTGCTGTAGGCAAGCACATTCTCATTCAAAGTTGCAAGTTACTATGTAGGAACAAATTTGTATAGGTATTTCAAAGATGCCCAGAACTGAGCTAAACGTTGTATGTCTCCAACTCCTAGAAATAACTTCATGCCCCATCTCCCTTATTTCCAGCTAGTAAGGATCACATAATTCCTAACAAAGATTTGACACAGATTCCCAATTCGGGCATTCAGAACATATAGCACGTTGCTGTAAGCAAGCACATTCTTATTCAAAGTTGCAAGTTACTATGTAGGAACAAGTTTGTATAGGTATTTCAAAGATGCCCAGAACTGAGCTAAACGTTGTATGTCTCCAACTCCTAGATATAACTTCATGCCCCATCTCCCTTACTTCCAGCTAGTAAGGATCACATAATTCCTAACAAAGTTTTGACACAGATTCTCAATTCGGGCATTCAGAACATATAGCACGTTGCTGTAAGCAAGCACATTCTCATTCAAAGTTGCAAGTTACTATGTAGAAACAAGTTTGTATAGGTATTTCAAAGATGCCCAGAACTGAGCTAAACTTGGTATGTTTCCAACTCCTAGAAATAACTTCATGCCCCATCTACCTTATTCCAGCTAGTAAGGATCACATAATTCCTAACAAAGTTTTGACACATGTTCCCAATTCGGGCATTCAGAACATATAGCACGTTGCTGTAAGCAAGCACATTCTCATTAAAAGTTGCAAGTTACTATGTAGGAACAAGTGTGTATAGGTATTTCAAAGATGCCCAGAACTGAGCTAAACGTTGTATGTCTCCAACTCCTAGAAATAACATCATGCCCCATGTCCCTTTCTTCCATCTAGTAAGGAGCACATAATTCCTAACAAAGTTTTGACACCGATTCCCAATTCGGGCATTCAGAACATATAGCACGTTGCTGTAAGCAAGCACATTCTCATTCAAAGTTGCAAGTTACTATCTAGGAACAAGTTTGTATAGGTATTTCAAAGATGCCCAGAACTGAGCTAAAACTTGTATGTCTCCAACTCCTAGAAATAACTTCATGCCCCATCTCCCTTACTTCCATCTAGTAAGGATCACATAATTTCTAACAAACTTTTGACACAGTTTCCCAATTCGGGCATTCAGAACATATAGCACGTTGCTGTAAGCAAGCACATTCTCATTCAAAGTTGCAAGTTACTATGTAGGAACAAGTTTGTGTAGGTATTTCAAAGATGCCCAGAACTGTGCTAAACTTGGTATGTCTCCAACTCCTAGAAATAACTTCATGCCCCATCTCCCTTATTTCGAGCTAGTAAGGATCACATAATTCCTAACAAAGTTTTGATACAGATTCCCAATTCGGACATTCAGAACGTATAGCAAGTTGCTGTAAGCAAGCACATTCTCATTCAAAGTTGCAAGTTACTATGTAGGAACAAGTTTGTATAGGTCTTTCAAAGATGCCCAGAACTGAGCTAAACGTTGTATGTCTCCAACTCCTAGAAATAACTTCATGCCCCATCTCCCTTATTTCCAGCTAGTAAGGATCACAAAATTCCTAACAAAGTTTTGACACAGATTCCCAATTCGGGCATTCAGAACATATAGCACGTTGCTGTAAGCAAGCACATTCTCATTCAAAGTTGCAAGTTACTATGTAGGAACAAGTTTGTATAGGTATTTCAAAGATGCCCAGAAGTGAGCTAAACTTGGTATGTCTCCAACTCCTAGAAATAACTTCATGCCCCATCTCCCTTACTTCCAGCTAGTAAGGATCACATAATTCCTAACAAAGTTTTGACACAGATTCCCAATTCGGGCATTGAGAACATATAGCACGTTGCTGTAAGCAAGCACATTCTCATTCAAAGTTGCAAGTTACTATGTAGGAACAAGTTTGTATAGGTATTTCAAAGATGCCCAGAACTGAGCTAAACGTTGTATGTCTCCAACTCCTAGAAATAACTTCATGCCCCATCTCCCTTCCTTCAAGCTAGTAAGGATTACATAATTCCTAACAAACTTTTGACACAGATTCCCAATTCGGGCATTCACAACATATAGCACGTTGCTGTAAGCAAGCACATTCTCATTCAAAGTTGCAAGTTACTATGTAGGAACAAGTTTGTATATGTATTTCAAAGATGCCCAGAACTGAGCTAAAGTGGGTATGTCTCCAACTCCTAGAAATAACTTCAAGCCCCATCTCCCTTACTTCCAGCTAGTAAGGATCACATAATTCCTAACAAAGTTTTGACACAGATTCCCAATTCGGGCATTGAGAACATATAGCACGTTGCTGTAATCAAGCACATTCTCATTCAAAGTTGCAAGTTACTATGTAGGAACAAGTTTGTATAGGTATTTCAAAGATGCCCAGAACTGAGCTAAACGTTTTATGTCTCCAACTCCTAGAAATAACTTCATGCCCCATCTCCCTTACTTCCAGCTAGTAAGGATCACAAAATTCCTAACAAAGTTTTGACACAGATTCCCAATGCGGGCATTCAGAACATATAGCACGTTGCTGTAAGCAAGCACATTCTCATTCAAAGTTGCAAGTTACTATGTAGGAACAAGTTTGTATAGGTATTTCAAAGATGCCCAGAACTGAGCTAAACTTGGTATGTCTCCAACTCCTAGAAATAACTTCATGCCCCATCTCCCTTACTTCCATCTAGTAAGGATCACATAATTCCTAACAAAGTTTTGACACATTCCCAATCGGGCATTCAGAACATATAGCACGTTGCTGTAAGCAAGCACATTCTCATTCAAAGTGGCAAGTTACTACGTAGGAACAAGTTTGTATAGGTATTTGAAAGATGCCCAGAACTGAGCTAAACGTTGTATGTCTCCAATTCCTAGAAATAACTTCATGCCCCATCTCCCTTACTTCCAGCTAGTAAGGATCATATAATTTCTAACAAAGTTTTGACACAGATTCCCAATTCGGGCATTGAGAACATATAGCACGTTGCTGTAAGCAAGCACATTCTCATTCAAAGTTGCAAGTTACTATGAAGGAACAAGTTTGTGTAGGTATTTCAAAGATGCCCAGAACTGAGCTAAACGTTGTATGTCTCCAACTCCTAGAAATAACTTCATGCCCCATCTCCCTTACTTCCAGCTAGTAAGGATCACATAATTCCTAACAAACTTTTGACACAGATTCCCAATTCGGGCATTCAGAACATATAGCACGTTGCTGTAAACAAGCACATTCTCATTCAAAGTTGCAAGTTACGATGTAGGAACAAGTTTGTATAGGTATTTCAAAGATGCCCAGAACGGAGCTAAACTTGGTATGTCTCCAACTCCTAGAAATAACTTCATGCCCCATCTCCCTTACTTCCAGCTAGTAAGGATCACATAATTCCTAACAAAGTTTTGACACAGATTCCCAATTCTGGCATTCAGAACATATAGCACGTTGCTGTAAGCAAGCACATTCTCATTCAAAGTTGCAAGTTACTATGTAGGAACAAGTTTGTATAGGTATTTCAAACATGCTCAGAACTGAGGTAAACTTGGTATGTCTCCAACTCCTAGAAATAACTTCATGCCCCATCTCCCTTACTTCCAGCTAGTAAGGATCACATAATTCCTTACAAAGTTTTGACACAGATTCCCAATTCGGGCATTCAGAACATATAGCACGTTGCTGTAAGCAAGCACATTCTCATTCAAAGTTGCAAGTTACTATGTAGGAACAAGTTTGTATAGGTATTTAAAAGATGACCAGAACTGAGCTAAACTTGGTATGTCGCCAACTCCTAGAAATAACTTCATGCTCCATCTCCCATACTTCCAGCTAGTAAGGATCACATAATTCCTAACAAAGTTTTGACACAGATTCCCAATTCAGGCATTCAGAACATATAGCACGTTGCTGTAAGCAAGCACATTCTCATTCAAAGTTGCAAGTTACTATGTAGGAACAAGTTTGTATAGGTATTTCAAAGATGCCCAGAACTGAGCTAAACGTTGTATGTCTCCAACTCCTACAAATAACTTGATGCCCCATCTCACTTACTTCCATCTAGTAAGGGTCACATAATTCCTAACAAAGATTTGACACAGATTTCCAATTCGGGCATTCAGAACATATAGCACGTTGCTGTAAGCAAGCACATTTTCATTCAAAGTTGCAAGTTACTATGTAGGAAAAAGTTTGTATAGGTATTCCAAAGATGCCCAGAACTGAGCTAAACTTGGTATGTCTCCAACTCCTAGAAATAACTTCATGCCCCATCTCCCTTACTTCCAGCTAGTAAGGATCACATAATTCCTAACAAAGTTTTGACAGAGATTCCCAATTCGGGCATTCAGAACATATAGCACGTTGCTGTAAGCAAGCACATTCTCATTCAAAGTTGCAAGTTACTATGTAGGAACAAGTTTGTATAGGTATTTCAAAGATGCCCAGAACTGAGCTAAACTTGGTATGTGTCCAACTCCTAGAAAGAACTTCATGCCCCATCTCCCTTACTTCCAGCTAGTAAGGATCACATAATTCCTAACAAAGTTTTGACACAGATTCCCAATTCGGACATTCAGAACATATAGCACGTTGCTAAAGCAAGCACATTCTCATTCAAAGTTGCAAGTTACTATGTAGGAACACGTTTGTATAGGTATTTCAAAGATGCCCAGAACTGAGCTAAACTTGGTATGTTTCCAACTCCTAGAAATAACTTCATGCCAAATCTCCCTTACTTCCAGCTAGTAAGGATCACATAATTCCTAACAAAGTTTTGACACAGATTCCCAATTCGGGCATTCAGAACGTATAGCAAGTTGCTTTAAGCAAGCACATTCTCATTCAAAGTTGCAAGTTACTATGTAGGAACAAATTTGTATAGGTATTTCAAAGATGCCCAGAACTGAGCTAAACGTTGTATGTCTCCAACTCCTAGAAATAACTTCATGCCCCATCTCCCTTATTTCCAGCTAGTAAGGATCACATAATTCCTAACAAAGATTTGACACAGATTCCCAATTCGGGCATTCAGAACATATAGCACGTTGCTGTAAGCAAGCACATTCTCATTCAAAGTTGCAAGTTACTATGTAGGAAAAAGTTTGTATAGGTATTTCAAAGATGCCCAGAACTGAGCTAAACTTGGTATGTCTCCAACTCCTAAAAATAACTTCATGCCCCATCTCCCTTACTTCCAGCTAGTAAGGATCACATAATTCCTAACAAAGTTTTGACAGAGATTCCCAATTCGGGCATTCAGAACATATAGCACGTTGCTGTAAGCAAGCACATTCTCATTCAAAGTGGCATGTTACTATGTAGGAACAAGTTTGTATAGGTATTTCAAAGATGCCCAGAACTGAGCTAAATCTTGTATGTCTCCAACTCCTAGAAATAACTTCATGCCCCATCTCCCTTACTTCCATCTAGTAAGGATCACATAATTTCTAACAAAGTTTTGACACAGTTTCCCAATTCGGGCATTCAGAACATATAGCACGTTGCTGTAAGCAAGCACATTCTCATTCAAAGTTGCAAGTTACTATGTAGGAACAAGTTTGTATAGGTATTTCAAAGATGCCCAGAACTGTGCTAAACTTGGTATGTGTCCAACTCCTAGAAATAACTTCATGCCCCAACTCCCTTACTTCCAGCAGGTAAGGATCACATAATTCCTAACAAAGTTTTGACACAGATTCCCAATTCGGGCATTCAGAACATATAGCACGTCGCTGTAAGCAAGCACATTCTCATTCAAAGTTGCAAGTTACTATGTAGGAACAAGTTTGTATAGGTATTTCAAAGATGCCCAGAACTGAGCTAAACTTGGTATGTGTCCAACTCCTAGAAAGAACTTCATGCCACATCTCCCTTACTTCCAGCTAGTAAGGATCACATAATTCCTAACAAAGTTTTGACACAGATTCCCAATTCTGGCATTCAGAACATATAGCACGTTGCTGTAAGCAAGCACATTCTCATTCAAAGTTGCAAGTTACTATGTAGGAACAAGTTTGTATAGGTATTTCAAACATGCTCAGAACTGAGGTAAACTTGGTATGTCTCCAACTCCTAGAAATAACTTCATGCCCCATCTCCCTTACTTCCAGCTAGTAAGGATCACATAATTCCTTACAAAGTTTTGACACAGATTCCCAATTCGGGCATTCAGAACATATAGCACTTTGCTGTAAGCAAGCACATTCTCATTCAAAGTTGCAAGTTACTATGTAGGAACAAGTTTGTATAGGTATTTAAAAGATGACCAGAACTGAGCTAAACTTGGTATGTCGCCAACTCCTAGAAATAACTTCATGCTCCATCTCCCATACTTCCAGCTAGTAAGGATCACATAATTCCTAACAAAGTTTTGACACAGATTCCCAATTCAGGCATTCAGAACATATAGCACGTTGCTGTAAGCAAGCACATTCTCATTCAAAGTTGCAAGTTACTATGTAGGAACAAGTTTGTATAGGTATTTCAAAGATGCCCAGAACTGAGCTAAACGTTGTATGTCTCCAACTCCTACAAATAACTTGATGCCACATCTCACTTACTTCCATCTAGTAAGGGTCACATAATTCCTAACAAAGATTTGACACAGATTTCCAATTCGGGCATTCAGAACATATAGCACGTTGCTGTAAGCAAGCACATTCTCATTCAAAGTTGCAAGTTACTATGTAGGAAAAAGTTTGTATAGGTATTCCAAAGATGCCCAGAACTGAGCTAAACTTGGTATGTCTCCAACTCCTAGAAATAACTTCATGCCCCATCTCCCTTACTTCCAGCTAGTAAGGATCACATAATTCCTAACAAAGTTTTGACAGAGATTCCCAATTCGGGCATTCAGAACATATAGCACGTTGCTGTAAGCAAGCACATTCTCATTCAAAGTTGCAAGTTACTATGTAGGAACAAGTTTGTATAGGTATTTCAAAGATGCCCAGAACTGAGCTAAACTTGGTATGTGTCCAACTCCTAGAAAGAACTTCATGTCCCATCTCCCTTACTTCCAGCTAGTAAGGATCACATAATTCCTAACAAAGTTTTGACACAGATTCCCAATTCGGACATTCAGAACATATAGCACGTTGCTAAAGCAAGCACATTCTCATTCAAAGTTGCAAGTTACTATGTAGGAACACGTTTGTATAGGTATTTCAAAGATGCCCAGAACTGAGCTAAACTTGGTATGTTTCCAACTCCTAGAAATAACTTCATGCCAAATCTCCCTTACTTCCAGCTAGTAAGGATCACATAATTCCTAACAAAGTTTTGACACAGATTCCCAATTCGGGCATTCAGAACGTATAGCAAGTTGCTTTAAGCAAGCACATTCTCATTCAAAGTTGCAAGTTACTATGTAGGAACAAATTTGTATAGGTATTTCAAAGATGCCCAGAACTGAGCTTAACGTTGTATGTCTCCAACTCCTAGAAATAACTTCATGCCCCATCTCCCTTATTTCCAGCTAGTAAGGATCACATAATTCCTAACAAAGATTTGACACAGATTCCCAATTCGGGCATTCAGAACATATAGCACGTTGCTGTAAGCAAGCACATTCTCATTCAAAGTTGCAAGTTACTATGTAGGAAAAAGTTTGTATAGGTATTTCAAAGATGCCCAGAACTGAGCTAAACTTGGTATGTCTCCAACTCCTAAAAATAACTTCATGCCCCATCTCCCTTACTTCCAGCTAGTAAGGATCACATAATTCCTAACAAAGTTTTGACAGAGATTCCCAATTCGGGCATTCAGAACATATAGCACGTTGCTGTAAGCAAGCACATTCTCATTCAAAGTGGCAAGTTACTATGTAGGAACAAGTTTGTATAGGTATTTCAAAGATGCCCAGAACTGAGCTAAATCTTGTATGTCTCCAACTCCTAGAAATAACTTCATGCCCCATCTCCCTTACTTCCATCTAGTAAGGATCACATAATTTCTAACAAAGTTTTGACACAGTTTCCCAATTCGGGCATTCAGAACATATAGCACGTTGCTGTAAGCAAGCACATTCTCATTCAAAGTTGCAAGTTACTATGTAGGAACAAGTTTGTATAGGTATTTCAAAGATGCCCAGAACTGTGCTAAACTTGGTATGTGTCCAACTCCTAGAAATAACTTCATGCCCCAACTCCCTTACTTCCAGCAGGTAAGGATCACATAATTCCTAACAAAGTTTTGACACAGATTCCCAATTCGGGCATTCAGAACATATAGCACGTCGCTGTAAGCAAGCACATTCTCATTCAAAGTTGCAAGTTACTATGTAGGAACAAGTTTGTATAGGTATTTCAAAGATGCCCAGAACTGAGCTAAACTTGGTATGTGTCCAACTCCTAGAAAGAACTTCATGCCACATCTCCCTTACTTCCAGCTAGTAAGGATCACATAATTCCTAACAAAGTTTTGACACAGATTCCCAATTCTGGCATTCAGAACATATAGCACGTTGCTGTAAGCAAGCACATTCTCATTCAAAGTTGCAAGTTACTATGTAGGAACAAGTTTGTATAGGTATTTCAAACATGCTCAGAACTGAGGTAAACTTGGTATGTCTCCAACTCCTAGAAATAACTTCATGCCCCATCTCCCTTACTTCCAGCTAGTAAGGATCACATAATTCCTTACAAAGTTTTGACACAGATTCCCATTTCGGGCATTCAGAACATATAGCACTTTGCTGTAAGCAAGCACATTCTCATTCAAAGTTGCAAGTTACTATGTAGGAACAAGTTTGTATAGGTATTTAAAAGATGACCAGAACTGAGCTAAACTTGGTATGTCGCCAACTCCTAGAAATAACTTCATGCTCCATCTCCCATACTTCCAGCTAGTAAGGATCACATAATTCCTAACAAAGTTTTGACACAGATTCCCAATTCAGGCATTCAGAACATATAGCACGTTGCTGTAAGCAAGCACATTCTCATTCAAAGTTGCAAGTTACTATGTAGGAACAAGTTTGTATAGGTATTTCAAAGATGCCCAGAACTGAGCTAAACGTTGTATGTCTCCAACTCCTACAAATAACTTGATGCCCCATTTCACTTACTTCCATCTAGTAAGGGTCACATAATTCCTAACAAAGTTTTGACACAGATTCCCAATTCGGGCATTCAGAACATATAGCACGTTGCTGTAAGCAAGCACATTCTCATTCAAAGTTGCAAGTTACTATGTAGGAAAAAGTTTGTATAGGTATTTCAAAGATGCCCAGAACTGAGCTAAACTTGGTATGTCTCCAACTCCTAGAAATAACTTCATGCCCCATCTCCCTTACTTCCAGCTAGTAAGAATCACATAATTCCTAACAAAGTTTTGACAGAGATTCCCAATTCGGGCATTCAGAACATATAGCACGTTGCTGTAAGCAAGCACATTCTCATTCAAAGTTGCAAGTTACTATGTAGGAACAAGTTTGTATAGGTATTTCAAAGATGCCCAGAACTGAGCTAAACTTGGTATGTGTCCAACTCCTAGAAAGAACTTCATGCCCCATCTCCCTTACTTCCAGCTAGTAAGGATCACATAATTCCTAACAATGTTTTGACACAGATTCCCAATTCGGACATTCAGAACATGTAGCACGTTGCTAAAGCAAGCACATTCTCATTCAAAGTTGCAAGTTACTATGTAGGAACACGTTTGTATAGGTATTTCAAAGATGCCCAGAACTGAGCTAAAATTGGTATGTTTCCAACTCCTAGAAATAACTTCATGCCAAATCTCCCTTACTTCCAGCTAGTAAGGATCACATAATTCCTAACAAAGTTTTGACACAGATTCCCAATTCGGGCATTCAGAACGTATAGCAAGTTGCTTTAAGCAAGCACATTCTCATTCAAAGTTGCAAGTTACTATGTAGGAACAAATTTGTATAGGTATTTCAAAGATGCCCAGAACTGAGCTAAACGTTGTATGTCTCCAACTCCTAGAAATAACTTCATGCCCCATCTCCCTTATTTCCAGCTAGTAAGGATCACATAATTCCTAACAAAGATTTGACACAGATTCCCAATTCGGGCATTCAGAACATATAGCACGTTGCTGTAAGCAAGCACATTCTCATTCAAAGTTGCAAGTTACTATGTAGGAAAAAGTTTGTATAGGTATTTCAAAGATGCCCAGAACTGAGCTAAACTTGGTATGTCTCCAACTCCTAAAAATAACTTCATGCCCCATCTCCCTTACTTCCAGCTAGTAAGGATCACATAATTCCTAACAAAGTTTTGACAGAGATTCCCAATTCGGGCATTCAGAACATATAGCACGTTGCTGTAAGCAAGCACATTCTCATTCAAAGTGGCAAGTTACTATGTAGGAACAAGTTTGTATAGGTATTTCAAAGATGCCCAGAACTGAGCTAAATCTTGTATGTCTCCAACTCCTAGAAATAACTTCATGCCCCATCTCCCTAACTTCCAGCTAGTAAGGATCCCATAATTCCTAACAAAGTTTTGACACATATTCCCAATACGGGCATTCAGAACATATAGCACGTTGCTGTAAGCAAGCACATTCTCATTCAAAGTTGCAAGTTACTATGTAGGAACAAGTTTGTATAGGTATTTCAAAGATGCCCAGAACTGTGTTAAACTTGGTATGTGTCCAACTCCTAGAAATAACTTCATGCCCCATCTCCCTTACTTGCAGCTAGTAAGGATCACATAATTCCTAACAAAGTTTTGACACAGATTCCCAATTCGGGCATTCAGAACATATAGCACGTTGCTGTAAGCAAGCACATTCTCATTCAAAGTTGCAAGTTACTATGTAGGAACAAGTTTGTATAGGTATTTCAAAGATGACCAGAACTGAGCTAAACTTGGTCTGTCTCCAACTCCTAGAAATAACTTTGCCCCATCTCCCTTACTTCCAGCTAGTAAGGATCACATAATTCCTAACAATGTTTTGACACAGATTCCCAATTCGGGCATTCAGAACATATAGCACGTTGCTGTAAGCAAGCACATTCTCATTCAAAGTTGCAAGTTACTATGTAGGAACAAGTTTGTATAGGTATTTCAAAGATGCCCAGAACTGTGCTAAACTTGGTATGTGTCAAACTCCTAGAAATATCTTCATGCCCCATCTCCCTTACTTCCAGCTAGTAAGGATCACATAATTCCTAACAAAGTTTTGACACAGATTCCCAATTCGGGCATTCAGAACATATAGCACGTTGCTGTAAGCAAGCACATTCTCATTCAAAGTTGCAAGTTACTATGTAGGAACAAGTTTGTATAGGAATTTCAAAGATGCCCAGAACTGAGCTAAACGCTGTATGTCTCCAACTCCTAGAAATAACTTCATGCCCCATCTCCCTAACTTCCAGCTAGTAAGGATCACATAATTCCTAACAAAGTTTTGACACAGATTCCCAATTCGGGCATTCAGAACATATAGCACGTTGCTGTAAGCAAGCACATTCTTATTCAAAGTTGCAAGTTACTATGTAGGAACAAGTTTGTATAGGTATTTCAAAGATGCCCAGAACTGAGCTATACGTTGTATGTCTCCAACTCCTAGAAATAACTTCATGCCCCATCTCCCTAACTTCCAGCTAGTAAGGATGACATAATTCCTAACAAAGTTTTGACACAGATTCCCAATTCGGGCATTCAGAACATATAGCACGTTGCTGTAAGCAAGCACATTCTCATTCAAAGTTGCAAGTTACTATGTAGGAACAAGTTTGTATAGGTATTTCAAAGATGCCCAGAACTGAGCTAAACTTGGTATGTCTCCAACTCCTAGAAATAACTTCATGCCCCATCTCCCTTACTTCCAGCTAGTAAGGATCACATAATTCCTAACAAAGTTTTGACACAGATTCCCAATTCGGGCATTCAGAACATATAGCACGTTGCTGTAAGCAAGCACATTCTCATTCAAAGTTGCAAGTTACTATGTAGGAACAAGTTTGTATAGGTCTTTCAAAGATGCCCAGAACTGAGCTAAACTTGGTATGTCTCCAACTCCTAGAAATAACTTTGCCCCATCTCCCTTACTTCCAGCTAGTAAGGATCACATAATTCCTAAGAAAGTTTTGACACAGATTCCCAATTCGGGCATTCAGAACATATAGCACGTTGCTGTAAGCAAGCACATTCTCATTCAAAGTTGCAAGTTACTATGTAGGAACAAGTTTGTATAGGTATTTCAAAGATGCCCAGAACTGTGCTAAACTTGGTATGTGTCAAACTCCTAGAAATAACTTCATGCCCCATCTCCCTTACTTCCAGCTAGTAAGGATCACATAATTCCTAACAAATTTTTGACACAGATTCCCAATTCGGGCATTCAGAACATATAGCACGTTGCTGTAAGCAAGCACATTCTCATTCAAAGTTGCAAGTTACTATGTAGGAACAAGTTTGTATAGGTCTTTCAAAGATGCCCAGAACTGAGCTAAACTTGGTATGTCTCCAACTCCTAGAAATAACTTTGCCCAATCTCCCTTACTTACAGCTAGTAAGGATCACATAATTCCTAACAAAGTTTTGACACAGATTCCCAATTCGGGCATTCAGAACATATAGCACGTTGCTGTAAGCAAGCACATTCTCATTCAAAGTTGCAAGTTACTATGTAGGAACAAGTTTGTATAGGAATTTCAAAGATGCCCAGAACTGTGCTAAACTTGGTATGTGTCAAACTCCTAGAAATAACTTCATGCCCCATCTCCCTAACTTCCAGCTAGTAAGGATCACATAATTCCTAACAATGTTTTGACACAGATTCCCAATTCGGGCATTCAAAACATATAGCACGTTGCTGAAAGCAAACACATTCTCATTTAAAGTTGCAAGTTACTATGTAGGAACAAGTTTGTATAGGTATTTCAAAGATGCCCAGAACTGTGCTAAACTTGGTATGTGTCCAACTCCTAGAAATAACTTCATGCCCCATCTCCCTTACTTCCAGCTAGTAAGGATCACATAATTCCTAACAAAGTTTTGACACAGATTCCCAATTCGGTCATTCAGAACATATAGCACGTTGCTGTAAGCAAGCACATTATCATTCAAAGTTGCAAGTTACTATGTACGAACAAGTTTGTACAGGTATTTCAAAGATGCCCAGACCTGAGCTAAACGTTGTATGTCTCCAACTCCTAGAAATAACTTCATGCCCCATCTCCCTAACTTCCAGCTATTAAGGATCACATAATTCCTAACAAAGTTTTGACACAGATTCCCAATTCGGGCATTCAGAACATATAGCACGTTGCTGTAAGCAAGCACATTCTCATTCAAAGTTGCAAGTTACTATGTAGGAACAAGTTTGTATAGGTATTTCAAAGATGCCCAGAACTGAGCTAAACTTGGTATGTCTCCAACTCCTAGAAATAACTTTGCCCCATCTAACTTACTTCCAGCTAGTAAGGATCACATAATTCCTAACAAAGTTTTGACACAGATTCCCAATTCGGGCATTCAGAACATATAGCACGTTGCTGTAAGCAAGCACATTCTCATTCAAAGTTGCAAGTTACTATGTAGTAACAAGTTTGTATAGGTGTTTCAAAGATGCCCAGAACTGAGCTAAACTTGGTATGTCTCCAACTCCTAGAAATAACTTCATGCCCCATCTCCCTTACTTCCAGCTAGTAAGGATCACATAATTCCTAACAAAGTTTTGACACAGATTCCCAATTCGGGCATTCAGAACATATAGCACGTTGCTGTAAGCAAGCACATTCTCATTCAAAGTTGCAAGTTACTATGTAGGAACAAGTTTGTATAGGTATTTCAAAGATGCCCAGAACTGAGCTAAACTTGGTATTTCTCAAACTCCTAGAAATAACTTCTTGCCCGAACTCCCTTACTTCCAGCTAGTAAGGGTCACATAATTCCTAAGAAAGTTTTGACACAGATTCCCAATTCGGGCATTCAGAACATATAGCACGTTGCTGTAAGCAAGCACATTCTGATTCAAAGTTGCAAGTTACTATGTAGGAACAAGTTTCTATAGGTATTTCAAAGATGCCCAGAACTGAGCTAAACTTGGTATGTCTCCAACTCCTAGAAATAACTTCATGCCCCATCTCCCTTACTTCCAGCTAGTAAGGATCACATAATTCCTAACAAAGTTTTGACACAGATTCCCAATTCGGGCATTCAGAACATATAGCACGTTGCTGTAAGCAAGCACATTCTCATTCAAAGTTGCAAGTTACTATGTAGGAACAAGTTTGTATAGGTATTTCAAAGATGCCCAGAACTGAGCTAAACCTTGTATGTCTCCAACTCCTAGAAATAACTTCATGCCCCATCTCCCTTACTTCCAGCTAGTAAGGATCAAATAATTCCTAACAAAGTTTTGACACAGATTCCCAATTCGGGAATTCAGAACATATAGCACGTTGCTGTAAGCAAGCACATTCTCATTCAAAGTTGCAAGTTACTATGTAGGAACAAGTTTGTATAGGTATTTCAAAGATGCCCAGAACTGAGCTAAACTTGGTATGTCTCCAACTCCTAGAAATAACTTCATGCCCCATCTCCCTTACTTCCAGCTAGTAAGGATCACATAATTCCTAACAAAGTTTTGACAGAGATTCCCAATTCGGGCATTCGGAACATATAGCACGTTGCTGAAAGCAAGCACATTCTCATACAAAGTTGCAAGTTACTATGTAGGAACAAGTTTGTATAGGTATTTCAAAGAAGCCCAGAACTAAGCTAAACTTGGTATGTCTCCAACTCCTAGAAATAACTTCATGCCCCATCTCCCTTACTTCCAGCTAGTAAGGATCACATAATTCCTAACAAACTTTTGACACAGATTCCCAATTCGGGCATTCAGAACATATAGCACGTTGCTGTAAGCAAGCTCATTCTCATTCAAAGTTGCAAGTTACTATGTAGGAACAAGTTTGTATAGGTATTTCAAAGATGCCCAGAACTGAGCTAAACGTTTTATGTCTCCAACTCCTAGAAATAACTTCAAGCCCCATCTCCTTACTTCCAGCTAGTAAGGATCACATAATTCCTAACAAAGTTTTGACACAATTCCCAATTCGGGCATTCAGAACATATAGAAATTTGCTGTAAGCAAGCACATTCTCATTCAAAGTTGCAAGTTACTATGTAGAAACAAGTTTGTATAGGACTTTCAAAGATGTCCAGAACTTAGCTAAACATGGTATGACTCCAACTCCTAGAAATAACTTCATGCCCCATCTCCGTTACTTCCAGCTAGTAAGGATCACATAATTTCTAACATAGTTTTGACACAGATTCCCAATTCGGTCATTCAGAACATTTAGCACGTTGCTGTAAGCAAGCACATTCTCATTCAAAGTTGCAAGTTACTAAGTAGGAACAAGTTTGTATAGGTATTTCAAATATGCCCAGAACTGAGCTAAACTTGGTATGTCTCCAACTCCTAGAAATAACTACATGCCCCATCTCCCTTACTTCCAACTAGTAAGGATTACATAATTTCTAACAAAGTTTTGTAACAGATTCCCAATTCGGGCATTCAGAACATACAGCACGTTGCTGTAAGCAAGCACATTCTCATTCAAAGTTGCAAGATACTATGTAGGAACAAGTTTGTATAGGTATTTCAAAGATTCCCAGAACTGAGCTAAACTTGGTATTTCTCTAACTCCTAGAAATATCTTCATGCCCCAACTCCCTTACTTCCAGGTAGTAAAGATCACATAAATATTAAGAAAGTTTTGACACAGATTCCCAATTCGGGCATTCAGAACATATAGCACGTTGCTGAAAGCAAGCACATTCTCATTCAAAGTTGCAAGTTACTATGTAGGAACAAGTTTGTATAGGTATTTCAAAGATGCCCAGAACTGAGCTAAACGTTGTATGTCTCCAACTCCTAGAAATAACTTCATGCCCCATCTCCCTTACTTCCAGCTAGTAAGGATCAAATAATTCCTAACAAAGTTTTGACACAGATTCCCAATTCGGGAATTCAGAACATATAGCACGTTGCTGTAAGCAAGCACATTCTCATTCAAAGTTGCAAGTTACTATGTAGGAACAAGTTTGTATAGGTATTTCAAAGATGCCCAGAACTGAGCTAAACTTGGTATGTCTCCAACTCCTAGAAATAACTTCATGCCCCATCTCCCTTACTTCCAGCTAGTAAGGATCACATAATTCCTAACAAAGTTTTGACAGAGATTCCCAATTCGGGCATTCGGAACATATAGCACGTTGCTGAAAGCAAGCACATTCTCATACAAAGTTGCAAGTTACTATGTAGGAACAAGTTTGTATAGGTATTTCAAAGAAGCCCAGAACTAAGCTAAACTTGGTATGTCTCCAACTCCTAGAAATAACTTCATGCCCCATCTCCCTTACTTCCAGCTAGTAAGGATCACATAATTCCTAACAAACTTTTGACACAGATTCCCAATTCGGGCATTCAGAACATATAGCACGTTGCTGTAAGCAAGCTCATTCTCATTCAAAGTTGCAAGTTACTATGTAGGAACAAGTTTGTATAGGTATTTCAAAGATGCCCAGAACTGAGCTAAACGTTTTATGTCTCCAACTCCTAGAAATAACTTCAAGCCCCATCTCCTTACTTCCAGCTAGTAAGGATCACATAATTCCTAACAATGTTTTGACACAATTCCCAATTCGGGCATTCAGAACATATAGAAATTTGCTGTAAGCAAGCACATTCTCATTCAAAGTTGCAAGTTACTATGTAGAAACAAGTTTGTATAGGACTTTCAAAGATGTCCAGAACTTAGCTAAACATGGTATGACTCCAACTCCTAGAAATAACTTCATGCCCCATCTCCGTTACTTCCAGCTAGTAAGGATCACATAATTTCTAACATAGTTTTGACACAGATTCCCAATTCGGTCATTCAGAACATTTAGCACGTTGCTGTAAGCAAGCACATTCTCATTCAAAGTTGCAAGTTACTAAGTAGGAACAAGTTTGTATAGGTATTTCAAATATGCCCAGAACTGAGCTAAACTTGGTATGTCTCCAACTCCTAGAAATAACTACATGCCCCATCTCCCTTACTTCCAACTAGTAAGGATTACATAATTTCTAACAAAGTTTTGTAACAGATTCCCAATTCGGGCATTCAGAACATACAGCACGTTGCTGTAAGCAAGCACATTCTCATTCAAAGTTGCAAGATACTATGTAGGAACAAGTTTGTATAGGTATTTCAAAGATTCCCAGAACTGAGCTAAACTTGGTATTTCTCTAACTCCTAGAAATATCTTCATGCCCCAACTCCATTACTTTCAGGTAGTAAAGATCACATAAATATTAAGAAAGTTTTGACACAGATTCCCAATTCGGGCATTCAGAACATATAGCACGTTGCTGAAAGCAAGCACATTCTCATTCAAAGTTGCAAGTTACTATGTAGGAACAAGTTTGTATAGGTATTTCAAAGATGCCCAGAACTGAACTAAAAGTTGTATGTCTCAAACTCCTAGAAATAACTTCATGCCCCATCTCCCTTACTTCCAGCTAGTAAGGATCACATAATTCCTGACAAAGTTTTGACACAATTCCCAATTCGGGCATTCAGAACATATACAAATTTGCTGTAAGCAAGCACATTCTCATTCAAAGTTGCAAGTTACTATGTAGGAACAAGTTTGTATAGGTATTTCAAAGATTCCCAGAACTGAGCTAAACTTGGTATTTCTCTAACTCCTAGAAATATCTTCATGCCCCAACTCCCTTACTTCCAGGTAGTAAAGATCACATAAATATTAAGAAAGTTTTGACACAGATTCCCAATTCGGGCATTCAGAACATATAGCACGTTGCTGAAAGCAAGCACATTCTCATTCAAAGTTGCAAGTTACTATGTAGGAACAAGTTTGTATAGGTATTTCAAAGATGCCCAGAACTGAACTAAACGTTGTATGTCTCAAACTCCTAGAAATAACTTCATGCCCCATCTCCCTTACTTCCAGCTAGTAAGGATCACATAATTCCTGACAAAGTTTTGACACAATTCCCAATTCGGGCATTCAGAACATATACAAATTTGCTGTAAGCAAGCACATTCTCATTCAAAGTTGCAAGTTACTATGTAGGAACCAGTTTGTATAGAACTTTCAAAGATGCCCAGAACTGAGCTAAACATGGTATGACTCCAACTCCTAGAAATAACTTCATGCCCCATCTCCCTTACTTCCAGCTAGTAAGGATCACATAATTTCTAACAAAGTTTTGACACAGATTCCCAATTCGGGCATTCAGAACATATAGCACGTTGCTGTAAGCAAGCACATTCTCATTCAAAGTTGCAAGTTACTATGTAGGAACAAGTTTGTATAGGTATTTCAAAGATGCCCAGAACTGAGCTAAACGTTGTATGTCTCCAACTCCTAGAAATAACTTCATGCCCCATCTCCCTTACTTCCAGCTAGTAATGATCACATAATTTCTAACAAAGTTTTGAAACAGATTCCCAATTCGGGCATTCAGAACATATAGCACGTTGCTGTAAGCAAGCACATTCTCATTCAAAGTTGCAAGTTACTATGTAGGAACAAGTTTGTATAGGTATTTCAAAGATTCCCAGAACTGAGCTAAACTTGGTATTTCTCTAACTCCTAGAAATAACTTCATGCCCCATCTCCCTTACTTCCAGCTAGTAAAGATCACATAAATCTTAAGAAAGTTTTGACAGAGTTTCCCAATTCGGGCATTCAGAACATATAGCACGTTGCTGTAAGCAAGCACATTCTCATTCAAAGTTGCAAGTTACTATGTAGGAACAAGTTTGTATAGGTATTTCAAAGATTCCCAGAACTGAGCTAAACTTGGTATTTCTCCAACTCCTAGAAATATCTTCATGCCCCAACTCCCTTACTTCCAGGTAGTAAAGATCACATAATTCCTAACAAAGTTTTGACACAGATTCCCAATTCGGGCATTCAGAACATATAGCACGTTGCTGAAAGCAAGCACATTCTCATTCAAAGTTGCAAGTTACTATGTAGGAACAAGTTTGTATAGGTATTTCAAAGATGCCCAGAACTGAACTAAAAGTTGTATGTCTCAAACTCCTAGAAATAACTTCATGCCCCATCTCCCTTACTTCCAGCTAGTAAGGATCACATAATTCCTGACAAAGTTTTGACACAATTCCCAATTCGGGCATTCAGAACATATTCAAATTTGCTGTAAGCAAGCACATTCTCATTCAAAGTTGCAAGTTACTATGTAGGAACCAGTTTGAATAGAACTTTCAAAGATGCCCAGAACTGAGCTAAACATGGTATGACTCCAACTCCTAGAAATAACTTCATGCCCCATCTCCCTTACTTCCAGCTAGTAAGGATCACATAATTTCTAACAAAGTTTTGACACAGATTCCCAATTCGGGCATTCAGAACATATAGCACGTTGCTGTAAGCAAGCACATTCTCATTCAAAGTTGCAAGTTACTATGTAGGAACAAGTTTGTATAGGTATTTCAAAGATGCCCAGAACTGAGCTAAACGTTGTATGTCTCCAACTCCTAGAAATAACTTCATGCCCCATCTCCCTTACTTCCAGCTAGTAATGATCACATAATTTCTAACAAAGTTTTGAAACAGATTCCCAATTCGGGCATTCAGAACATATAGCACGTTGCTGTAAGCAAGCACATTCTCATTCAAAGTTGCAAGTTACTATGTAGGAACAAGTTTGTATAGGTATTTCAAAGATTCCCAGAACTGAGCTAAACTTGGTATTTCTCTAACTCCTAGAAATATCTTCATGCCCCAACTCCCTTACTTCCAGGTAGTAAAGATCACATAAATCTTAAGAAAGTTTTGACAGAGTTTCCCAATTCGGGCATTCAGAACTTATAGCACGTTGCTGTAAGCAAGCACATTCTCATTCAAAGTTGCAAGTTACTATGTAGGAACAAGTTTGTATAGGTATTTCAAAGATGCCCAGAACTGAGCTAAACTTGGTATGTCTCCAACTCCTAGAAATAACTTCATGCCCCATCTCCCTTACTTCCAGCTAGTAAGGATCACATAATTCCTAACAAAGTTTTGACACAGATTCCCAATTCGGGCATTCAGAACATAAAGCAAGATGCTGTAAGCAAGCACATTCTCATTCAAAGTTGCAAGTTACTATGTAGGAACAAGTTTGTATAGGTATTTCAAAGATGCACAGAACTGAGCTAAAATTGGTATGTCTCCAACACCTAGAAATAACTTCATGCCCCATCTCCCTTACTTCCAGCTAGTAAGGATCACATAATTCCTAACAAAGTTTTGACACAGATTCCCAATTCGGGCATTCAGAACATATAGCACGTTGCTGTAAGCAAGCACATTCTCATTCAAAGTTGCAAGTTACTATGTAGGAACAAGTTTGTATAGGTGTTTCAAAGATGCCCAGAACTGAGGTAAACTTGGTATGTCTCCAACTCATAGAAATAACTTCATGCCCCATCTCCCTTACTTCCAGCTAGTAAGGATCACATAATTCCTAACAAAGTTTTGACACAGATTCCCAATTCGGGCATTCAGAACATATAGCACGTTGCTGTAAGCAAGCACATTCTCATTCAAAGTTGCAAGTTACTATGTAGGAACAAGTTTGTATAGGTATTTCAAAGATGCCCAGAACTGAGCTAAACTTGGTATGTCTCCAACTCCTAGAAATAACTTCATGCCCCATCTCCCTTACTTCCAGCTAGTAAGGATCACATAATTCCTAACAAAGTTTTGACACAGATTCCCAATTCGGGCATTCAGAACATATAGCACGTTGCTGTAAGCAAGCACATTCTCATTCAAAGTTGCAAGTTACTATGTAGGAACAAGTTTGTATAGGTCTTTCAAAGATGCCCAGAACTGAGCTAAACTTGGTATGTCTCCAACTCCTAGAAATAACTTTGCCCCATCTCCCTTACTTCCAGCTAGTAAGGATCACATAATTCCTAAGAAAGTTTTGACACAGATTCCCAATTCGGGCATTCAGAACATATAGCACGTTGCTGTAAGCAAGCACATTCTCATTCAAAGTTGCAAGTTACTATGTAGAAACAAGTTTGTATAGGACTTTCAAAGATGTCCAGAACTGAGCTAAACATGGTATGACTCCAACTCCTAGAAATAACTTCATGCCCCATCTCCGTTACTTCCAGCTAGTAAGGATTACATAATTTCTAACAAAGTTTTGTAACAGATTCCCAATTCGGGCATTCAGAACATACAGCACGTTGCTGTAAGCAAGCACATTCTCATTCAAAGTTGCAAGATACTATGTAGGAACAAGTTTGTATAGGTATTTCAAGGATTCCCAGAACTGAGCTAAACTTGGAATTTCTCTAACTCCTAGAAATATCTTCATGCCCCAACTCCCTTACTTCCAGGTAGTAAAGATCACATAAATATTAAGAAAGTTTTGACACAGATTCCCAATTCGGGCATTCAGAACATATAGCACGTTGCTGAAAGCAAGCACATTCTCATTCAAAGTTGCAAGTTACTATGTAGGAACAAGTTTGTATAGGTATTTCAAAGATGCCCAGAACTGAACTAAACGTTGTATGTCTCAAACTCCTAGAAATAACTTCATGCCCCATCTCCCTTACTTCCAGCTAGTAAGGATCACATAATTCCTGACAAAGTTTTGACACAATTCCCAATTCGGGCATTCAGAACATATACAAATTTGCTGTAAGCAAGCACATTCTCATTCAAAGTTGCAAGTTACTATGTAGGAACAAGTTTGTATAGGTATTTCAAAGATTCCCAGAACTGAACTAAAGTTGGTATTTCTCTAACTCCTAGAAATATCTTCATGCCCCAACTCCCTTACTTCCAGGTAGTAAAGATCACATAAATATTAAGAAAGTTTTGACACAGATTTCCAATTCGGGCATTCAGAACATATAGCACGTTGCTGAAAGCAAGCACATTCTCATTCAAAGTTGCAAGTTACTATGTAGGAACAAGTTTGTATAGGTATTTCAAAGATGCCCAGAACTGAACTAAACGTTGTATGTCTCAAACTCCTAGAAATAACTTCATGCCCCATCTCCCTTACTTCCAGCTAGTAAGGATCACATAATTCCTGACAAAGTTTTGACACAATTCCCAATTCGGGCATTCAGAACATATACAAATTTGCTGTAAGCAAGCACATTCTCATTCAAAGTTGCAAGTTACTATGTAGGAACCAGTTTGTATAGAACTTTCAAAGATGCCCAGAACTGAGCTAAACATGGTATGACTCCAACTCCTAGAAATAACTTCATGCCCCATCTCCCTTACTTCCAGCTAGTAAGGATCACATAATTTCTAACAAAGTTTTGACACAGATTCCCAATTCGGGCATTCAGAACATATAGCACGTTGCTGTAAGCAAGCACATTCTCATTCAAAGTTGCAAGTTACTATGTAGGAACAAGTTTGTATAGGTATTTCAAAGATGCCCAGAACTGAGCTAAACGTTGTATGTCCCCAACTCCTAGAAATAACTTCATGCCCCATCTCCCTTACTTCCAGCTAGTAATGATCACATAATTTCTAACAAAGTTTTGAAACAGATTCCCAATACGGGCATTCAGAACATATAGCACGTTGCTGTAAGCAAGCACATTCTCATTCAAAGTTGCAAGTTACTATGTAGGAACAAGTTTGTATAGGTATTTCAAAGATTCCCAGAACTGAGCTAAACTTGGTATTTCTCTAACTCCTAGAAATATCTTCATGCCCCAACTCCCTTACTTCCAGGTAGTAAAGATCACATAAATCTTAAGAAAGTTTTGACAGAGTTTCCCAATTCGGGCATTCAGAACATATAGCACGTTGCTGTAAGCTATCACATTCTCATTCAAAGTTGCAAGTTACTATGTAGGAACAAGTTTGTATAGGTATTTCAAAGATGCCCAGAACTGAGCTAAACTTGGTCTGTCTCCAACTCCTAGAAATATCTTCATGCCCCATCTCCCTTACTTCCAGCTAGTAAGGATCACATAATTCCTAACAAACTTTTGACACAGATTCCCAATTCGGGCATTCAGAACATATAGCACGTTGTTGTAAGCAAGCACATTCTCATTCAAAGTTGCAAGTTACTATGTAGGAACAAGTTTATATAGGTATTTCAAAGATGCCCAGAACTGAGCTAAACTTGGTATGTCTCGAACTCCTAGAAATAATTTCATGCCCCATCTCCCTTACTTCCAGCTAGTAAGGATCACATAATTCCTAACAAAGTTTTGACACAGATTCCCAATTCGGGCATTCAGAACATATAGCACGTTGCTGAAAGCAAGCACATTCTCATTCAAAGTTGCAAGTTACTATGTAGGAACAAGTTTGTATAGGTATTTCAAAGATGCCCAGAACTGAACTAAACTTGGTATGTCTCCAACTCCTAGAAATAACTTCATGCCCCATCTCCCTTACTTCCAGCTAGTAAGGATCACATAATTCCTGACAAAGTTTTGACACAATTCCCAATTCGGGCATTCAGAATATATTCAAATTTGCTGTAAGCAAGCACATTCTCATTCAAAGTTGCAAGTTACTATGTAGGAACAAGTTTGTATAGGTATTTCAAAGATGCACAGAACTGAGCTAAAATTGGTATGTCTCCAACACCTAGAAATAACTTCATGCCCCATCTCCCTTACTTCCAGCTAGTAAGGATCACATAATTCCTAACAAAGTTTTGACACAGATTCCCAATTCGGGCATTCAGAACATATAGCACGTTGCTGTAAGCAAGCACATTCTCATTCAAAGTTGCAAGTTACTATGTAGGAACAAGTTTGTATAGGTATTTCAAAGATTCCCAGAACTGAGCTAAACTTGGTATTTCTCTAACTCCTAGAAATATCTTCATGCCCCAACTCCCTTACTTCCAGGTAGTAAAGATCACATAAATCTTAAGAAAGTTTTGACAGAGTTTCCCAATTCGGGCATTCAGAACATATAGCACGTTGCTGTAAGCAAGCACATTCTCATTCAAAGTTGCAAGTTACTATGTAGGAACAAGTTTGTATAGGTATTTCAAAGATTCCCAGAACTGAGCTAAACTTGGTATTTCTCTAACTCCTAGAAATATCTTCATGCCCCAACTCCCTTACTTCCAGGTAGTAAAGATCACATAAATCTTAAGAAAGTTTTGACAGAGTTTCCCAATTCGGGCATTCAGAACATATAGCACGTTGCTGTAAGCAAGCACATTCTCATTCAAAGTTGCAAGTTACTATGTAGGAACAAGTTTGTATAGGTATTTCAAAGATGAACAGAACTGAGCTAAACTTGGTATGTCTCCAACTCCTAGAAATAACTTCATGCCCCATCTCCCTTACTTCCAGCTAGTAAGGATCACATAATTCCTAACAAAGTTTTGACACAGATTCCCAATTCGGGCATTCAGAACATAAAGCAAGATGCTGTAAGCAAGCACATTCTCATTCAAAGTTGCAAGTTACTATGTAGGAACAAGTTTGTATAGGTATTTCAAAGATGCACAGAACTGAGCTAAAATTGGTATGTCTCCAACACCTAGAAATAACTTCATGCCCCATCTCCCTTACTTCCAGCTAGTAAGGATCACATAATTCCTAACAAAGTTTTGACACAGATTCCCAATTCGGGCATTCAGAACATATAGCACGTTGCTGTAAGCAAGCACATTCTCATTCAAAGTTGCAAGTTACTATGTAGGAACAAGTTTGTATAGGTATTTCAAAGATGCCCAGAACTGAGCTAAACTTGGTATGTCTCCAACTCCTAGAAATAACTTCATGCCCCATCTCCCTTACTTCCAGCTAGTAAGGATCACATAATTCCTAACAAAGTTTTGACACAGATTCCCAATTCGGGCATTCAGAACATATAGCACGTTGCTGTAAGCAAGCACATTCTCATTCAAAGTTGCAAGTTACTATGTAGGAACAAGTTTGTATAGGTCTTTCAAAGATGCCCAGAACTGAGCTAAACTTGGTATGTCTCCAACTCCTAGAAATAACTTTGCCCCATCTCCCTTACTTCCAGCTAGTAAGGATCACATAATTCCTAAGAAAGTTTTGACACAGATTCCCAATTCGGGCATTCAGAACATATAGCACGTTGCTGTAAGCAAGCACATTCTCATTCAAAGTTGCAAGTTACTATGTAGAAACAAGTTTGTATAGGACTTTCAAAGATGTCCAGAACTGAGCTAAACATGGTATGACTCCAACTCCTAGAAATAACTTCATGCCCCATCTCCGTTACTTCCAGCTAGTAAGGATTACATAATTTCTAACAAAGTTTTGTAACAGATTCCCAATTCGGGCATTCAGAACATACAGCACGTTGCTGTAAGCAAGCACATTCTCATTCAAAGTTGCAAGATACTATGTAGGAACAAGTTTGTATAGGTATTTCAAAGATTCCCAGAACTGAGCTAAACTTGGTATTTCTCTAACTCCTAGAAATATCTTCATGCCCCAACTCCCTTACTTCCAGGTAGTAAAGATCACATAAATATTAAGAAAGTTTTGACACAGATTCCCAATTCGGGCATTCAGAACATATAGCACGTTGCTGTAAGCAAGCACATTCTCATTCAAAGTTGCAAGTTACTATGTAGGAACAAGTTTGTATAGGTATTTCAAAGATGCCCAGAACTGAACTAAACGTTGTATGTCTCAAACTCCTAGAAATAACTTCATGCCCCATCTCCCTTACTTCCAGCTAGTAAGGATCACATAATTCCTGACAAAGTTTTGACACAATTCCCAATTCGGGCATTCAGAACATATACAAATTTGCTGTAAGCAAGCACATTCTCATTCAAAGTTGCAAGTTACTATGTAGGAACAAGTTTGTATAGGTATTTCAAAGATTCCCAGAACTGAACTAAACTTGGTATTTCTCTAACTCCTAGAAATATCTTCATGCCCCAACTCCCTTACTTCCAGGTAGTAAAGATCACATAAATATTAAGAAAGTTTTGACACAGATTCCCAATTCGGGCATTCAGAACATATAGCACGTTGCTGAAAGCAAGCACATTCTCATTCAATGTTGCAAGTTACTATGTAGGAACAAGTTTGTATAGGTATTTCAAAGATGCCCAGAACTGAACTAAACGTTGTATGTCTCAAACACCTAGAAATAACTTCATGCCCCATCTCCCTTACTTCCAGCTTGTAAGGATCACATAATTCCTAACAAAGTTTTGACACAGATTCCCAATTCGGGCATTCAGAACATATAGCACGTTGCTGAAAGCAAGCACATTCTCATTCAAAGTTGCAAGTTACTATGTAGGAACAAGTTTGTATAGCTATTTCAACGATGCCCAGAACTGAGCTAAACTTGGTATGTCTCCAACTCCTACAAATAACTTCATGCCCCATCTCCCTTACTTCCAGCTAGTAAGGATCACATAATTCCTAACAAAGTTTTGACACAGATTCCCAATTCGGGCATTCAGAACATATAGCACGTTGCTGTAAGCAAGCACATTCTCATTCAAAGTTGCAAGTTACTATGTAGGAACAAGTTTGTATAGGTTTTTCAAAGATGCCCAGAACTGAGGTAAACTAGGTATGTCTCAAACTCCTAGAAATAACTTCATGCCCCATCTCCCTTACTTCCAGCTAGTAAGGATCACATAATTCCTAACAAAGTTTTGACACAGATTCCCAATTCGGGCATTCATAACATATAGCACGTTGCTGATAGCAAGCACATTCTCATTCAAAGTTGCAAGTTACTATGTAGGAACAAGTTTGTATAGGTATTTCAAAGATGCCCAGAACTGAGCTAAACGTTGTATGTCTCCAACTCCTAGAAATAACTTCATGCCCCATCTCCCTTACTTCCATCTATTAAGGATCACATAATTTCTAACAAAGTTTTGACACAGATTCCCAATTCGGGCATTCAGAACATATAGCACGTTGCTGAAAGCAAACACATTCTCATTCAAAGATGCAAGTTACTATGTAGGAACAAGTTTGTATAGGTATTTCAAAGATGCCCAGAACTGAGCTAAAGTTGGTATGTCTCCAACTCCTAGAAATAACTTCATGCCCCATCTCCCTTACTTCCAGCTAGTAAGGATCACATAATTTCTAACAAAGTTTTGACACAGATTCCCAATTCGGGCATTCAGAACATATAGCACGTTGCTGTAAGCAAGCACATTCTCATTCAAAGTTGCAAGTTACTACGTAGGAACAAGTTTGTATAGGTATTTCAAAGATTCCCAGAACTGAGCTAAACGTTGTATGTCTCCAACTCCTAGAAATAACTTCATGCCCCATCTCCCTTACTTCCAGCTAGTAAGGATCACATAATTCCTAACAAAGTTTTGAAACAGATTCCCAATTCGGGCATTCAGAACATATAGCACGTTGCTGTAAGCAAGCACATTCTCATTCCAAGTTGCAAGTTACTATGTAGGAACAAGTTTGTATAGGTATTTCAAAGATGTCCAGAACTGAGCTAAACTTGGTATGTCTCCAACTCCTAGAAATAACTTCATGCCCCATCAACCTTACTTCTAGCTAGTAAGGATCACATAATTCCTAACAAAGATTTGACACAGATTCCCAATTCGGGCATTCAGAACATATAGCACGTTGCTGTAAGCAAGCACATTCTCATTCAAAGTTGCAAGTTACTATGTAGGAACAAGTTTGTATAGGTATTTCAAAGATTCCCAGAACTGAGCTAAACTTGGCATATCTCCAACTCCTAGAAATAACTTCATGCCCCATCTCCCTTACTTCCATCAGGTAAGGATCACATAATTCCTAAGAAAGATTTGACACAGATTCCCAATTCGGGCATTCAGTACATATAGCACGTTGCTGTATGCAATCACATTCTCATTCAAAGTTGCAAGATACTATGTAGGAACAAGTTCGTATAGGTATTTCAAAGATGCCCAGAACTGAGCTAAACTTGGTATGTCTCCAACTCCTAGAAATAACTTCCTGCCCTATCTCCCTTACTTCCAGCTTGTAAGGATCAAATAATTCCTAACAAAGTTTTGACACAGATTCCCAATTCGGGCATTCAGAACATATAGCACGTTGCTGTAAGCAAGCACATTCTCATTCAAAGTTGCAAGTTACTATGTAGGAACAAGTTTGTATAGCTATTTCAACGATGCCCAGAACTGAGCTAAACTTGGTATGTCTCCAACTCCTAGAAATAACTTCATGCCCCATCTCCCTTACTTCCAGCTACTAAGGATCACATAATTCCTAACAAAGTTTTGACACAGATTCCCAATTCGGGCATTCAGAACATATAGCACGTTGCTGTAAGCAAGCACATTCTCATTCAAAGTTGCAAGTTACTACGTAGGAACAAGTTTGTATAGGTATTTCAAAGATTCCCAGAACTGAGCTAAACGTTGTATGTCTCCAACTCCTAGAAATAACTTCATGCCCCATCTCCCTTACTTCCAGCTAGTAAGGATCACATAATTCCTAACAAAGTTTTGAAACAGATTCCCAATTCGGGCATTCAGAACATATAGCACGTTGCTGTAAGCAAGCACATTCTCATTCAAAGTTGCAAGTTACTATGTAGGAACAAGTTTGTATAGGTATTTCAAAGATTCCCAGAACTGAGCTAAACTTGGCATATCTCCAACTCCTAGAAATAACTTCATGCCCCAACTCCCTTACTTCCAGCTAGTAAGGATCACATAATTCCTAAGAAAGTTTTGACACAGATTCCCAATTCGGGCATTCAGTACATATAGCACGTTGCTGTATGCAATCACATTCTCATTCAAAGTTGCAAGATACTATGTAGGAACAAGTTCGTATAGGTATTTCAAAGATGCCCAGAACTGAGCTAAACTTGGTATGTCTCCAACTCCTAGAAATAACTTCATGCCCCATCTCCCTTACTTCCAGCTAGTAAGGATCACATAATTCCTAACAAATTTTTGACACAGATTCCCAATTCGGGCATTCAGAACATATAGCACGTTGCTGTAAGCAAGCACATTCTCATTCAAACTTGCAAGTTACTATGTAGGAACAAGTTTGTATAGGTATTTCAAAGATGCCCAGAACTGAGCTAAACTTGGTATGTCTCCAACTCCTTGAAATAACTTCCTGCCCTATCTCCCTTACTTCCAGCTTGTAAGGATCAAATAATTCCTAACAAAGTTTTGACACAGATTCCCAATTCGGGCATTCAGAACATATAGCACGTTGCTGTAAGCAAGCACATTCTCATTCAAAGTTGCAAGTTACTATGTAGAAACAAGTTTGTATAGCTATTTCAACGATGCCCAGAACTGAGCTAAACTTGGTATGTCTCCAACTCCTAGAAATAACTTCATGCCCCATCTCCCTTACTTCCAGCTAGTAAGGATCACATAATTCCTAACAAAGTTTTGACACAGATTCCCAATTCGGGCATTCAGAACATATAGCACGTTGCTGTAAGCAAGCACATTCTCATTCCAAGTTGCAAGTTACTATGTAGGAACAAGTTTGTATAGGTATTTCAAAGATGCCCAGAACTGAGCTAAAGTTGGTATGTCTCCAACTCCTAGAAATAACTTCATGCCCCATCTCCCTTACTTCCAGCTAGTAAGGATCACATAATTTCTAACAAAGTTTTCACACAGATTCCCAATTCGGGCATTCAGAACATATAGCACGTTGCTGTAAGCAAGCACATTCTCATTCAAAGTTGCAAGTTACTACGTAGGAACAAGTTTGTATAGGTATTTCAAAGATTCCCAGAACTGAGCTAAACGATGTATGTCTCCAACTCCTAGAAATAACTTCATGCCCCATCTCCCTTACTTCCAGCTAGTAAGGATCACATAATTCCTAACAAAGTTTTGAAACAGATTCCCAATTCGGGCATTCAGAACATATAGCACGTTGCTGTAAGCAAGCACATTCTCATTCAAAGTTGCAAGTTACTATGTAGGAACAAGTTTGTATAGGTATTTCAAAGATTCCCAGAACTGAGCTAAACTTGGCATATCTCCAACTCCTAGAAATAACTTCATGCCCCAACTCCCTTACTTCCATCTAGTAAGGATCACATAATTCCTAAGAAAGATTTGACACAGATTCCCAATTCGGGCATTCAGTACATATAGCACGTTGCTGTATGAAATCACATTCTCATTCAAAGTTGCAAGATACTATTTAGGAACAAGTTCGTATAGGTATTTCAAAGATGCCCAGAACTGAGCTAAACTTGGTATGTCTCCAACTCCTAGAAATAACTTCATGCCCCATCTCACGTACTTCCAGCTAGTAAGGATCACATAATTCCTAACAATGTTTTGACAAAGATTCCCAATTCGGGCATTCAGAACATATAGCACGTTGCTGTAAGCAAGCACATTCTCATTCAAAGTTGCAAGTTACTATGTAGGAACAAGTTTGTGTAGGTATTTCAAAGATGCCCAGAACTGAGCTAAACTTGGTATGTCTCCAACTCCTAGAAATAACTTCCTGCCCTATCTCCCTTACTTCCAGCTTGTAAGGATCAAATAATTCCTAACAAAGTTTTGACACAGATTCCCAATTCGGGCATTCAGAACGTATAGCACGTTGCTGTAAGCAAGCACATTCTCATTCAAAGTTGCAAGTTACTATGTAGGAACAAGTTTGTATAGCTATTTCAACGATGCCCAGAACTGAGCTAAACTTGGTATGTCTCCAACTCCTAGAAATAACTTCATGCCCCATCTCCCTTACTTCCAGCTAGTAAGGATCACATAATTCCTAACAAAGTTTTGACACAGATTCCCAATTCGGGCATTCAGAACATATAGCACGTTGCTGTAAGCAAGCACATTCTCATTCAAAGTTGCAAGTTACTACGTAGGAACAAGTTTGTATAGGTATTTCAAAGATTCCCAGAACTGACCTAACGTTGTATGTCTCCAACTCCTAGAAATAACTTCATGCCCCATCTCCCTTACTTCCAGCTAGTAAGGATCACATAATTCCTAACAAAGTTTTGAAACAGATTCCCAATTCGGGCATTCAGAACATATAGCACGTTGCTGTAAGCAAGCACATTCTCATTCAAAGTTGCAAGTTACTATGTAGGAACAAGTTTGTATAGGTATTTCAAAGATTCCCAGAACTGAGCTAAACTTGGCATATCTCCAACTCCTAGAAATAACTTCATGCCCCAACTCCCTTACTTCCATCTAGTAAGGATCACATAATTCCTAAGAAAGATTTGACACAGATTCCCAATTCGGGCATTCAGTACATATAGCACGTTGCTGTATGCAATCACATTCTCATTCAAAGTTGCAAGATACTATGTAGGAACAAGTTCGTATAGGTATTTCAAAGATGCCCAGAACTGAGCTAACCTTGGTATGTCTCCAACTCCTAGAAATAACTTCATGCCCCATCTCCCTTACTTCCAGCTAGTAAGGATCACATAATTCCTAACAAAGTTATGACACAGAATCCCAATTCGGGCATTCAGAACATATAGCACGTTGCTGTAAGCAAGCACATTCTCATTCAAAGTTGCAAGTTACTATGTAGGAACAAGTGTGTATAGGTATTTCAAAGATGCCCAGAACTGAGCTAAACTTGGTATGTCTCCAACTCCTAGAAATAACTTCCTGCCCTATCTCCCTTACTTCCAGCTTGTAAGGATCAAATAATTCCTAACAAAGTTTTGACACAGATTCCCAATTCGGGCATTCAGAACATATAGCACGTTGCTGTAAGCAAGCACATTCTCATTCAAAGTTGCAAGTTACTATGTAGGAACAAGTTTGTATAGCTATTTCAACGATGCCCAGAACTGAGCTAAACTTGGTATGTCTCCAACTCCTAGAAATAACTTCATGCCCCGTCTCCCTTACTTCCAGCTAGTAAGCATCACATAATTCCTAACAAAGTTTTGACACAGATTCCCAATTCGGGCATTCAGAACATATAGCACGTTGCTGTAAGCAAGCACATTCTCATTCAAAGTTGCAAGTTACTATGTAGGAACAAGTTTGTATAGGTATTTCAAAGATTCCCAGAACTGAGCTAAACGTTGTATGTCTCCAACTCCTAGAAATAACTTCATGCCCCATCAACCTTACTTCCAGCTAGTAAGGATCACATAATTCCTAACAAAGTTTTGACACAGATTCCCAATTCGGGCATTCAGAACATATAGCACGTTGCTGTAAGCAAGCTCATTCTCATTCAAAGTTGCAAGTTACTATGTAGGAACAAGTTTGTATAGGTATTTCAAAGATGCCCAGAACTGAGCTAAACTTGGTATGTCTCCAACTCCTAGAAATAACTTCATGCCCCATCTCCCTTACTTCCAGCTAGTAAGGATCACATAATTTCTAACAAAGTTTTGACACAAATTCCCAATTCGGGCATTCAGAACATATAGCACGTTGCTGTAAGCAAGCACATTCTCATTCAAAGTTGCAAGTTACTACGTAGGAACAAGTTTGTACAGGTATTTCAAAGATTCCCAGAACTGAGCTAAACGTTGTATGTCTCCAACTCCTAGAAATAACTTCATGCCCCATCTCCCTTACTTCCAGCTAGTAAGGATCACATAATTCCTAACAAAGTTTTGAAACAGATTCCCAATTCGGGCATTCAGAACATATAGCACGTTGCTGTAAGCAAGCACATTCTCATTCAAAGTTGCAAGTTGCTATGTAGGAACAAGTTTGTATAGGTATTTCAAAGATTCCCAGAACTGAGCTAAACTTGGCATATCTCCAACTCCTAGAAATAACTTCATGCCCCAACTCCCTTACTTCCAGCTAGTAAGGATCACATAATTCCTAAGAAATTTTTGACACAGATTCCCAATTCGGGCATTCAGTACATATAGCACGTTGCTGTATGCAATCACATTCTCATTCAAAGTTGCAATATACTATGTAGGAACAAGTTCGTATAGGTATTTCAAAGATGCCCAGAACTGAGCTAAACTTGGTATGTCTCCAACTCCTAGAAATAACTTCATGCCCCATCTCCCTTACTTCCAGCTAGTAAGGATCACATAATTCCTAACAAATTTTTGACACAGATTCCCAATTCGGGCATTCAGAACATATAGCACGTTGCTGTAAGCAAGCACATTCTCATTCAAACTTGCAAGTTACTATGTAGGAACAAGTTTGTATAGGTATTTCAAAGATGCCCAGAACTGAGCTAAACTTGGTATGTCTCCAACTCCTAGAAATAACTTCCTGCCCTATCTCCCTTACTTCCAGCTTGTAAGGATCAAATAATTCCTAACAAAGTTTTGACACAGATTCCCAATTCGGGCATTCAGAAGATATAGCACGTTGCTGTAAGCAAGCACATTCTCATTCAAAGTTGCAAGTTACTATGTAGGAACAAGTTTGTATAGCTATTTCAACGATGCCCAGAACTGAGCTAAACTTGGTATGTCTCCAACTCCTAGAAATAACTTCATGCCCCATCTCCCTTACTTCCAGCTAGTAAGGATCACATAATTCCTAACAAAGTTTTGACACAGATTCCCAATTCGGGCATTCAGAACATATAGCACGTTGCTGTAAGCAAGCACATTCTCATTCCAAGTTGCAAGTTACTATGTAGGAACAAGTTTGTATAGGTATTTCAAAGATGCCCAGAACTGAGCTAAACTTGGTATGTCTCCAACTTCTAGAAATAACTTCATGCCTCTTCAACCTTACTTCCATCTAGTAAGGATCACATAATTCCTAACAAAGTTTTGACACAGATTCCCAATTCGGGCATTCAGAACATATAGCACGTTGCTGTAAGCAAGCACATTCTCATTCAAAGTTGCAAGTTACTATGTAGGAACAAGTTTGTATAGCTATTTCAACGATGCCCAGAACTGAGCTAAACTTGGTATGTCTCCAACTCCTAGAAATAACTTCATGCCCCGTCTCCCTTACTTCCAGCTAGTAAGGATCACATAATTCCTAACAAAGTTTTGACACAGATTCCCAATTCGGGCATTCAGAACATATAGCACGTTGCTGTAAGCAAGCACATTCTCATTCAAAGTTGCAAGTTACTATGTAGGAACAAGTTTGTATAGGTATTTCAAAGATGCCCAGAACTGAGCTAAACTTGGTATGTCTCCAACTCCTAGAAATAACTTCATGCCCCATCAACCTTACTTCCAGCTAGTAAGGATCACATAATTCCTAACAAAGTTTTGACACAGATTCCCAATTCGGGCATTCAGAACATATAGCACGTTGCTGTAAGCAAGCACATTCTCATTCAAAGTTGCAAGTTACTATGTAGGAACAAGTTTGTATAGGTATTTCAAAGATGCCCAGAACTGAGCTAAACTTGGTATGTCTCCAACTCCTAGAAATAACTTCATGCCCCATCTCCCTTACTTCCAGCTAGTAAGGATCACATAATTTCTAACAAAGTTTTGACACAAATTCCTAATTCGGGCATTCAGAACATATAGCACGTTGCTGTAAGCAAGCACATTCTCATTCAAAGTTGCAAGTTACTACGTAGGAACAAGTTTGTACAGGTATTTCAAAGATTCCCAGAACTGAGCTAAACGTTGTATGTCTCCAACTCCTAGAAATAACTTCATGCCCCATCTCCCTTACTTCCAGCTAGTAAGGATCAAATAATTCCTAACAAAGTTTTGAAACAGATTCCCAATTCGGGCATTCAGAACATATAGCACGTTGCTGTAAGCAAGCACATTCTCATTCAAAGTTGCAAGTTACTATGTAGGAACAAGTTTGTATAGGTATTTCAAAGATTCCCAGAACTGAGCTAAACTTGGCATATCTCCAACTCCTAGAAATAACTTCATGCCCCAACTCCCTTACTTCCAGCTAGTAAGGATCACATAATTCCTAAGAAATTTTTGACACAGATTCCCAATTCGGGCATTCAGTACATATAGCACGTTGCTGTATGCAATCACATTCTCATTCAAAGTTGCAAGATACTATGTAGGAACAAGTTCGTATAGGTATTTCAAAGATGCCCAGAACTGAGCTAAACTTGGTATGTTTCCAACTCCTAGAAATAACTTCATGCCCCATCTCCCTTACTTCCAGCTAGTAAGGATCACATAATTCCTAACAAATTTTTGACACAGATTCCAAATTCGGGCATTCAGAACATATAGCACGTTGCTGTAAGCAAGCACATTCTCATTCAAACTTGCAAGTTACTATGTAGGAACAAGTTTGTATAGGTATTTCAAAGATGCCCAGAACTGAGCTAAACTTGGTATGTCTCCAACTCCTAGAAATAACTTCCTGCCCTATCTCCCTTACTTCCAGCTTGTAAGGATCAAATAATTCCTAACAAAGTTTTGACACAGATTCCCAATTCGGGCATTCAGAAGATATAGCACGTTGCTGTAAGCAAGCACATTCTCATTCAAAGTTGCAAGTTACTATGTAGGAACAAGTTTGTATAGCTATTTCAACGATGCCCAGAACTGAGCTAAACTTGGTATGTCTCCAACTCCTAGAAATAACTTCATGCCCCATCTCCCTTACTTCCAGCTAGTAAGGATCACATAATTCCTAACAAAGTTTTGACACAGATTCCCAATTCGGGCATTCAGAACATATAGCACGTTGCTGTAAGCAAGCACATTCTCATTCCAAGTTGCAAGTTACTATGTAGGAACAAGTTTGTATAGGTATTTCAAAGATGCCCAGAACTGAGCTAAACTTGGTATGTCTCCAACTTCTAGAAATAACTTCATGCCCCATCAACCTTACTTCCATCTAGTAAGGATCACATAATTCCTAACAAAGTTTTGACACAGATTCCCAATTCGGGCTTTCAGAACATATAGCAGGTTGCTGTAAGCAAGCACATTCTCATTCAAAGTTGCAAGTTACTATGTAGGAACAAGTTTGTATAGGTATTTCAAAGATGCCCAGAACTGAGCTAAACGTTGTATGTCTCCAACTCCTAGAAATAACTTCATGCCCCATCTCCCTTACTTCCATCTAGTAAGGATCACATAATTCCTAACAAAGTTTTGACACAAATTCCCAATTCGGGCATTCAGAACATATAGCACGTTGCTGAGAGCAAGCACATTCTCATTCAAAGTTGCAAGTTACTATGTAGGAACAAGTTTGTATAGGTATTTCAAAGATGCCCAGAACTGTGCTAAACTTGCTATGTCTCCAACTCCTAGAATTAACTTCATGCCCCATCTCCCTTACTTCCAGCTAGTAAGGATTACATAATTCCTAACAAACTTTTGACACAGATTCCCAATTCGGGCATTCAGAACATATAGCACGTTGCTGTAAGCAAGCACATTCTCATTCAGGTTGCAAGTTACTATGTAGGAACAAGTTTGTATAGGACTTTCAAAGATGCCCAGAACTGAGCTAAACGTTGTATGTATCCAATACCTAGAAATAACTTCAAGCCCCATCTCCCTCACTTCTAGCTAGTAAGGATCACATAATTTCTAACAAAGTTTTGACACAATTCCCAATTCGGGCATTCAGAAAATATAGAAATTTGCTGTAAGCAAGCACATTCTCATTCAAAGTTACAAGTTACTATGTAGAAACAAGTTTGTATAGGACTTTCAAAGATGCCCAGAACTGAGCTAAACATGGTATGACTCCAACTCCTAGAAATAACTTCATGCCCCATCTCCCTTACTTCCAGCTAGTAAGGATCACATAATTTCTAACAAAGTTTTGACACAATTCCCAATTCGGGCATTCAGAAAATATAGAAATTTGCTGTAAGCAAGCACATTCTCATTCAAAGTTGCAAGTTACTACGTAGGAACAAGTTTGTATAGGTATTTCAAAGATTCCCAGAACTGAGCTAAACGTTGTATGTCTCCAACTCCCTTACTTCCAGGTAGTAAAGATCACATAAATCTTAAGAAAGTTTTGACAGAGTTTCCCAATTCGGGCATTCAGAACATATAGCACGTTGCTGTAAGCAATCACATTCTCATTCAAAGTTGCAAGTTACTATGTAGGAACAAGTTTGTATAGGTATTTCAAAGATGCCCAGAACTGAGCTAAACTTGGTCTGTCTCCAACTCCTAGAAATATCTTCATGCCCCATCTCCCTTACTTCCAGCTAGTAAGGATCACATAATTCCTAACAAACTTTTGACACAGATTCCCAATTCGGGCATTCAGAACATATAGCACGTTGCTGTAAGCAAGCACATTCTCATTCAAAGTTGCAAGTTACTATGTAGGAACAAGTTTATATAGGTATTTCAAAGCTGCCCAGAACTGAGCTAAACTTGGTATGTCTCCAACTCCTAGAAATAATTTCATGCCCCATCTCCCTTACTTCCAGCTAGTAAGGATCACATAATTCCTAACAAAGTTTTGACACAGATTCCCAATTCGGGCATTCAGAACATATAGCACGTTGCTGTAAGCAAGCACATTCTCATTCAAAGTTGCAAGTTACTATGTAGGAACATGTTTGTATAGGTATTTCAAAGATGTCCAGAACTGAGCTAAACTTGGTATGTCTGCAACTGCTAGAAATATCTTCATGCCCTATCTCCCTTACTTCCAGCTTGTAAGGATCACATATTTCCTAACAAAGTTTTGACACAGATTCCCAATTCGGGCATTCAGAACATATAGCACGTTGCTGTAAGCAAGCACATTCTCATTCAATGTTGCAAGTTACTATGTAGGAACAAGTTTGTATAGCTATTTCAACGATGCCCAGTACTGAGCTAAACTTGGTATGTCTCCAACTCCTACAAATAACTTCATGCCCCATCTCCCTTACTTCCAGCTAGTAAGCATCACATAATTCCTAACAAAGATTTGACACAGATTCCCAATTCGGGCATTCAGAACATCTAGCAAGTTGCTGTAAGCAAGCACATTCTCATTCAAAGTTGCAAGTTACTATGTAGGAACAAGTTTGTATAGGTTTTTCAAAGATGCCCAGAACTGAGGTAAACTAGGTATGTCTCAAACTCCTAGAAATAACTTCATGCCCCATCTCCCTTACTTCCAGCTAGTAAGGATCACATAATTCCTAACAAAGTTTTGACACAGATTCCCAATTCGGGCATTCAGAACATATAGCACGTTGCTGTAGGCAAGCACATTCTCATTCAAAGTTGCAAGTTACTATGTAGGAACAAGGTTGTATAGGTATTTCAAAGATGCCCAGAACTGAGCTAAACTTGGTATGTCTCCAACTCCTAGAAATAACTTCATGCCCCATCTCCCTTACTTCCAGCTAGTAAGGATCACATAATTTCTAACAAAGTTTTGACACAGATTCCCAATTCGGGCATTCAGAACATATAGCACGTTGCTGTAAGCAAGCACATTCTCATTCAAAGTTGCAAGTTACTACGTAGGAACAAGTTTGTATAAGTATTTCAAAGATTCCCAAAACTGAGCTAAACGTTGTATGTCTCCAACTCCTAGAAATAACTTCATGCCCCATCTCCCTTACTTCCAGCTAGTAAGGATCACATAATTCCTAACAAAGTTTTGAAACAGATTCCCAATTCGGGCATTCAGAACATATAGCACGTTGCTGTAAGCAAGCACATTCTCATTCAAAGTTGCAAGTTACTATGTAGGAACAAGTTTGTATAGCTATTTCAACGATGCCCAGAAGTGAGCTAAACTTGGTATGTCTCCAACTCCTACAAATAACTTCATGCCCCATCAACCTTACTTCCAGCTAGTAAGGATCACATAATTCCTAACAAAGTTTTGACACAGATTCCCAATTCGGGCATTCAGAACATATAGCACGTTGCTGTAAGCAAGCTCATTCTCATTCCAAGTTGCAAGTTACTATGTAGGAACAAGTTTGTATAGGTATTTCAAAGATGCCCAGAACTGAGCTAAACTTGGTATGTCTCCAACTCCTAGAAATAACTTCATGCCCCATCTCCCTTACTTCCAGCTAGTAAGGATCACATAATTCCTAACAAAGTTTTGACACAGATTCCCAATTCGGGCATTCAGAACATATAGCACGTTGCTGAAAGCCAGCACATTCTCATTCAAAGTTGCAAGATACTATGTAGGAACAAGTTTGTATAGGTATTTCAAAGATGACAAGAACTGAGCTAAACGTTGTATGTCTCCAACTCCTAGAAATAACTTCATGCCCCATCTCCCTTACTTCCAGCTAGTAAGGATCACATAATTCCTAACAAAGTTTTGACACAGATTCCCAATTCGGGCATTCAGAACATATAGCACGTTGCTGAAAGCAAGCACATTCTCATTCAAAGTTGCAAGTTACTATGTAGGAACAAGTTTGTATAGGTATTTCAAAGATGCCCAGAACTGAGCTAAACTTGCTATGTCTCCAACTCCTAGAATTAACTTCATGCCCCATCTCCCTTACTTCCAGCTAGTAAGGATTACGTAATTTCTAACAAACTTTTGACACAGATTCCCAATTCGGGCATTCAGAACATATAGCACGTTGCTGTAAGCAAGCACATTCTCATTCAAAGTTGCAAGTTACTATGTAGGAACAAGTTTGTATAGGTATTTCAAAGATGCCCAGAACTGAGCTAAACATGGTATGACTCCAACTCCTAGAAATAACTTCATGCCCCATCTCCCTTACTTCCAGCTAGTAAGGATCACATAATTTCTAGCAAAGTTTTGACACAGATTCCCAATTCGGGCATTCAGAACATATAGCACGTTGCTGTAATCAAGCACATTCTCATTCAAAGTTGCAAGTTACTACGTAGGAACAAGTGTGTATAGGTATTTCAAAGATGCCCAGAACTGAGCTAAAGTGTGTATGTCTCCAACTCCTAGAAATAACTTCATGCCCCATCTCCCTTACTTCCAGCTAGTAAGGATCACATAATTCCTAACAAAGTTTTGACACAGATTCCCAATTCGGGCATTCAGAACATATAGCACGTTGCTGTAAGCAAGCACATTCTCATTCAAAGTTGCAAGATACTATGTAGGAACAAGTTTGTATAGGTATTTCAAAGATGCCCAGAACTGAGCTAAACGTTGTATGTCTCCAACTCCTAGAAATAACTTCAAGCCCCATTTCCCTTACTTCCAGCTAGTAAGGATCACATAATTCCTAACAAAGTTTTGACACAAATTCCCAATTCGGGCATTCAGAACATATAGAAATTTGCTGTAAGCAACCACATTCTCATTCAAAGTTGCAAGTTACTATGTAGAAACAAGTTTGTATAGGAATTTCAAAGATGCCCAGAACTGAGCTAAACATGGTATGACTCCAACTCCTAGAAATAACTTCATGCCCCATCTCCCTTACTTACAGCTAGTAAGGATCACATAATTTCTAACAAAGATTTGACACAGATTCCCAATTCGGGCATTCAGAACATATAGCACGTTGCTGTAAGCAAGCACATTCTCATTCAAAGTTGCAAGTTACTATGTAGGAACAAGTTTGTATAGGTATTTCAAAGATGCCCAGAACTGAGCTAAACGTTGTATGTCTCCAACTCCTATAAATAACTTCATGCCCCATCTCCCTTACTTCCAGCTAGTAAGGATCACATAATTTCTTACAAAGTTTTGAAACAGATTCCCAATTCGGGCATTCAGAACATATAGCACGTTGCTGTAAGCAATCACATTCTCATTCAAAGTTGCAAGTTACTATGTAGGAACAAGTTTGTATAGGTATTTCAAAGATTCCCAGAACTGAGCTAAACTTGGTATTTCTCTAACTCCTAGAAATATCTTCATGCTCCAACTCCCTTACTTCCAGGTAGTAAAGATCACATAAATCTTAAGAATGATTTGACACAGTTTCCCAATTCGGGCATTCAGAACATATAGCACGTTGCTGTAAGCAATCACATTCTCATTCAAAGTTGCAAGTTACTATGTAGGAACAAGTTTGTATAGGTATTTCAAAGATGCCCAGAACTGAGCTAAACGTTGTATGTCTCCAACTCCTAGAAATAACTTCATGCCCCATCTCCCTTACATCCAGCTAGTAAGGATCACATAATTCCTAACAAACTTTTGACACAGATTCCCAATTCGGGCATTCAGAACATATAGCACGTTGCTGTAAGCAAGCACATTCTCATTCAAAGTTGCAAGTTACTATGTAGGAACAAGTTTGTATAGGTATTTCAAAGATGCCCAGAACTGAGCTAAACTTGGTATGTCTCCAACTCCTAGAAATAACTTCATGCCCCATCTCCCTTACTTCCAGCTAGTAAGGATCACATAATTCCTAACAAAGTTTTGACACAGATTCCCAATTCGGGCATTCAGAACATATAGCACGTTGCTGTAAGCAAGCACATTCTCATTCAAAGTTGCAAGTTACTATGTAGGAACAAGTTTGTATAGGTATTTCAAAGATGCCCAGAACTGAGCTAAACTTGGTATTTCTCTAACTCCTAGAAATATCTTCATGCCCCAACTCCCTTACTTCCAGGTAGTAAAGATCACATAAATCTTAAGAAAGTTTTGACAGAGTTTCCCAATTCGGGCATTCAGAACATATAGCACGTTGCTGTAAGCAATCACATTCTCATTCAAAGTTGCAAGTTACTATGTAGGAACAAGTTTGTATAGGTATTTCAAAGATGCCCAGAACTGAGCTAAACTTGGTCTATCTCCAACTCCTAGAAATATCTTCATGCCCCATCTCCCTTACTTCCAGCTAGTAAGGATCACATAATTCCTAACAAAGTTTTGACACAGATTCCCAATTCGGGCATTCAGAACATATAGCACGTTGCTGTAAGCAAGCACATTCTCATTCAAAGTTGCAAGTTACTATGTTGGAACAAGTTTATATAGGTATTTCAAAGATGCCCAGAACTGAGCTAAACTTGGTATGTCTCCAACTCGTAGAAATAATTTCATGCCCCATCTCCCTTACTTCCAGCTAGTAAGGATCACATAATTCCTAACAAAGTTTTGACACAGATTCCCAATTCGGGCATTCAGAACATATAGCACGTTGCTGTAAGCAAGCACATTCTCATTCAAAGTTGCAAGTTACTATGTAGGAACAAGTTTGTATAGGTATTTCAAAGATGCCCAGAACTAAGCTAAACTTGGTATGTCTGCAACTGCTAGAAATAACTTCATGCCCTATCTCCCTTACTTCCAGCTTGTAAGGATCACATAATTCCTAACAAAGTTTTGACACAGATTCCCAATTCGGGCATTCAGAACATATAGCACGTTGCTGTAAGCAAGCACATTCTCATTCAATGTTGCAAGTTACTATGTAGGAACAAGTTTGTATAGCTATTTCAACGATGCCCAGAACTGAGCTAAACGTTGTATGTCTCAAACTCCTAGAAATAACTTCATGCCCCATCTCCCTTACTTCCAGCTAGTAAGCATCACATAATTCCTAACAAAGTTTTGACACAGATTCCCATTCGGGCATTCAGAACATATAGCAAGTTGCTGTAAGCAAGCACATTCTCATTCAAAGTTGCAAGTTACTATGTAGGAACAAGTTTGTATAGGTTTTTCAAAGATGCCCAGAACTGAGCTAAACGTTGTATGTCTCCAACTCCTAGAAATAACTTCATGCCCCATCTCCCTTACTTCCATCTAGTAAGGATCACATAATTTCTAACAAAGTTTTGACACAGATTCCCACTTCGGGCATTCAGAACATATAGCACGTTGCTGAAAGCAAACACATTCTCATTCAAAGATGCAAGTTACTATGTAGGAACAAGTTTGTATAGGTATTTCAAAGATGCCCAGAACTGAGCTAAACTTGGTATGTCTCCAACTCCTAGAAATAACTTCATGCCCCATCTCCCTTACTTCCAGCTAGTAAGGATCACATAATTTCTAACAAAGTTTTGACACAAATTCCCAATTCGGGCATTCAGAACATATAGCACGTTGCTGTAAGCAAGCACATTCTCATTCAAAGTTGCAAGTTACTACGTAGGAACAAGTTTGTATAGGTATTTCAAAGATTCCCAGAACTGAGCTAAACGTTGTATGTCTCCAACTCCTAGAAATAACTTCATGCCCCATCTCCCTTACTTCCAGCTAGTAAGGATCACATAATTCCTAACAAAGTTTTGAAACAGATTCCCAATTCGGGCATTCAGAACATATAGCACGTTGCTGTAAGCAAGCACATTCTCATTCAAAGTTGCAAGTTACTATGTAGGAACAAGTTTGTATAGGTATTTCAAAGATTCCCAGAACTGAGCTAAACTAGGCATATCTCCAACTCCTAGAAATAACTTCATGCCCCAACTCCCTTACTTCCAGCTAGTAAGGATCACATAATTCCTAAGAAAGTTTTGACACAGATTCCCAATTCGGGCATTCAGTACATATAGCACGTTGCTGAATGCAATCACATTCTCATTCAAAGCTGCAAGATACTATGTAGGAACAAGTTCGTATAGGTATTTCAAAGATGCCCAGAACTGAGCTAAACTTGGTATGTCTCCAACTCCTAGAAATAACTTCATGCCCCATCTCCCTTACTTCCAGCTTGTAAGGATCAAATAATTCCTAACAAAGTTTTGACACAGATTCCCAATTCGGGCATTCAGAACATATAGCACGTTGCTGTAAGCAAGCACATTCTCATTCAAAGTTGCAAGTTACTATGTAGGAACAAGTTTGTATAGCTATTTCAACGATGCCCAGAACTGAGCTAAACTTGGTATGTCTCCAACTCCTAGAAATAACTTCATGCCCCCTCTCCCTTACTTCCAGCTAGTAAGGATCACATAATTCCTAACAAAGTTTTGACATAGATTCCCAATTCGGGCATTCACAACATATAGCACGTTGCTGTAAGCAAGCACATTCTCATTCCAAGTTGCAAGTTACTATGTAGGAACAAGTTTGTATAGGTATTTCAAAGATGCCCAGAACTGAGCTAAACTTGGTATGTCTCCAACTCCTAGAAATAACTTCATGCCCCATCAACCTTACTTCCAGCTAGTAAGGATCACATAATTCCTAACAAAGTTTTGACACAGATTCCCAATTCGGGCATTCAGAACATATAGCAGGTTGCTGTAAGCAAGCACATTCTCATTCAATGTTGCAAGTTACTATGTAGGAACAAGTTTGTATAGGTATTTCAAAGATGACAAGAACTGAGCTAAACGTTGTATGTCTCCAACTCCTAGAAATAACTTCATGCCCCATCTCACTTACTTCCATCTAGTAAGGATCACATAATTCCTAACAAAGTTTTGACACAAATTCCCAATTCGGGCATTCAGAACATATAGCACGTTGCTGAAAGCAAGCACATTCTCATTCAAAGTTGCAAGTTACTATGTAGGAACAAGTTTGTATAGGTATTTCAAAGATGCCCAGAACTGAGCTAAACTTGCTATGTCTCCAACTCCTAGAATTAACTTCATGCCCCATCTCCCTTACTTCCAGCTAGTAAGGATTACATAATTCCTAACAAACTTTTGACACAGATTCCCAATTCGGGCATTCAGAACATATAGCACGTTGCTGTAAGCAAGCACATTCTCATTCAGGTTGCAAGTTACTATGTAGGAACAAGTTTGTATAGGACTTTCAAAGATGCCCAGAACTGAGCTAAACGTTGTATGTCTCCAATACCTAGAAATAACTTCAAGCCCCATCTCCCTTACTTCTAGCTAGTAAGGATCACATAATTTCTAACAAAGTTTTGACACAATTCCCAATTCGGGCATTCAGAACATATAGAAATTTGCTGTAAGCAAGCACATTCTCATTCAAAGTTACAAGTTACTATGTAGAAACAAGTTTGTATAGGACTTTCAAAGATGCCCAGAACTGAGCTAAACATGGTATGACTCCAACTCCTAGAAATAACTTCATGCCCCATCTCCCTTACTTCCATCTAGTAAGGATCACATAATTTCTAACAAAGTTTTGACACAGATTCCCAATTCGGGCATTCAGAACATATAGCACGTTGCTGTAATCAAGCACATTCTCATTCAAAGTTGCAAGTTACTACGTAGGAACCAGTTTGTATAGGTATTTCAAAGATTCCCAGAACTGAGCTAAACGTTGTATGTCTCCAACTCCTAGAAATAACTTCATGCCCCATCTCCCTTACTTCCAGCTAGTAAGGATCACATAATTTCTAACAAAGTTTTGAAACAGATTCCCAATTCGGGCATTCAGAACATATAGCACGTTGCTGTATGCAATCACATTCTCATTAAAAGTTGCAAGTTACTATGTAGGAACAAGTTCGTATAGGTATTTCAAAGATGCCCAGAACTGAGCTAAACTTAGTATGTCTCCAACTCATAGAAATAACTTCATGCCCCATCTCCCTTACTCTCAGCTAGTAAGAATCACATAATTCCTAACAAAGTTTTGACACAGATTCCCAATTCGGGCATTCAGAACATATAGCACGTTGCTGTAAGCAAGCACATTCTCCTTCAAAGTTACAAGTTACTATGTAGGAACAAGTTTGTATAGGTATTTCAAAGATGCCCAGAACTGAGCTAAACTGTGTATGTCTCCAACTTCTAGAAATAACTTCATGCCCCATCTCCCTTACTTCCAGGTAGTAAGGATCACATAATTCCTAACAAAGTTTTGACACAGATTCCCAATTCGGGCATTCAGAACATATAGCACGTTGCTGTAAGCAAGCACATTCTCATTCAATGTTGCAAGTTACTATGTAGGAACAAGTTTGTATAGGTTTTCAAAGATGCCCAGAACTGAACTAAACGTTGTATGTCTCAAACTCCTAGAAATAACTTCATGCCCCATCTCCCTTACTTCCAGCTAGTAAGGATCACATAATTCCTGACAAAGTTTTGACACAATTCCCAATTCGGGCATTCAGAACATATACAAATTTGCTGTAAGCAAGCACATTCTCATTCAAAGTTGCAAGTTACTATGTAGGAACCAGTTTGTATAGAACTTTCAAAGATGCCCAGAACTGAGCTAAACATGGTATGACTCCAACTCCTAGAAATAACTTCATGCCCCATCTCGCTTACTTCCAGCTAGTAAGGATCACATAATTTCTAACAAAGTTTTGACACAGATTCCCAATTCGGGCATTCAGAACATATAGAAATTTGCTGTAAGCAAGCACATTCTCATTGAAAGTTACAAGTTGCTATGTAGAAACAAGTTTGTATAGGACTTTCAAAGATGCCCAGAACTGAGCTAAACATGGTATGTCTCCAACTCCTAGAAATAACTTCATGCCCCATCTCCCTTACTTCCAGCTAGTAAGGATCACATAATTTCTAACAAAGTTTTGACACAGATTCCCAATTCGGGCATTCAGAACATATAGCACGTTGCTGTAAGCAAGCACATTCTCATTCAAAGTTGCAAGTTACTATGTAGGAACAAGTTTGTATAGGACTTTCAAAGATGCCCAGAACTGAGCTAAACGTTGTATGTCTCCAACTCCTAGAAATAACTTCATGCCCCATCTCCCTTACTTCCAGCTAGTAAGGATCACATAATTCCTAACAAAGTTTTGACACAATTCCCAATTCGGGCATTCAGAACATATAGAAATTTGCTGTAAGCAAGCACATTCTCATTCAAAGTTACAAGTTACTATGTAGAAACAAGTTTGTATAGGACTTTCAAAGATGCCCAGAACTGAGCTAAACATGGTATGACTCCAACTCCTAGAAATAAATTCATGCCCCATCTCCCTTACTTCCAGCTAGTAAGGATCACATAATTTCTAACAAAGTTTTGACACAGATTCCCAAATCGGGCATTCAGAACATATAGCACGTTGCTGTAATCAAGCACATTCTCATTCAAAGTTGCAAGTTACTACGTAGGAACAAGTTTGTATAGGTATTTCAAAGATTCCCAGAACTGAGCTAAACGTTGTATGTCTCCAACTCCTAGAAATAACTTCATGCCCCATCTCCCTTACTTCCATCTAGTAAGGATCACATAATTTCTAACAAAGTTTTGAAACAGATTCCAAATTCGGGCATTCAGAACATATAGCACGTTGCTGTAAGCAAGCACATTCTCATTCAAAGTTGCAAGTTACTATGTAGGAACAAGTTTGTATAGGTATTTCAAAGATTCCCAGAACTGAGCTAAACTTGGCATTTCTCTAACTCCTAGAAATAACTTCATGCCCCAACTCCCTTACTTCCTGCTAGTTAGGATCACATAATTCCTAACAAAGATTTGACACAGATTCCCAATTCGGGCATTCAGAACATATAGCACGTTGCTGTATGCAATCACATTCTCATTCAAAGTTGCAAGTTACTATGTAGGAACAAGTTCGTATAAGTATTTCAAAGATGCCCAGAACTGAGTTAACTTGGTATGTCTCCAACTCCTAGAAATAACTTCATGCCCCATCTCCCTTACTTCAAGCTAGTAAGGATCACATAATTCCTAACAAAGTTTTGACACAGATTCCCAATTCGGGCATTCAGAACATATAGCACCTTGCTGTAAGCAAGCACATTCTCCTTCAAAGTTGCAAGTTACTATGTAGGAACAAGTTTGTATAGGTATTTCAAAGATGCCCAGAACTGAGCTAAAGTGGGTATGTCTCCAACTCCTAGAAATATCTTCATGCCCCATCTCACTTACTTCCAGCTAGTAAGGATCACATATTTCCTAACAAAGTTTTGACACAGATTCCCAATTCGGGCATTCAGAACATATAGCACGTTGCTGTAAGCAAGCACATTCTCATTCAAAGTTGCAAGTTACTATGTAGAAACAAGTTTGTATAGGACTTTCAAAGATGCCCAGAACTGAGCTAAACATGGTATGACTCCAACTCCTAGAAATAACTTCATGCCCCATCTCCCTTACTTCCATCTAGTAAGGATCACATAATTTCTAACAAAGTTTTGACACAGATTCCCAATTCGGGCATTCAGAACATATAGCACGTTGCTGTAATCAAGCACATTCTCATTCAAAGTTGCAAGTTACTACGTAGGAACCAGTTTGTATAGGTATTTCAAAGATTCCCAGAACTGAGCTAAACGTTGTATGTCTCCAACTCCTAGAAATAACTTCATGCCCCATCTCCCTTACTTCCAGCTAGTAAGGATCACATAATTTCTAACAAAGTTTTGAAACAGATTCCCAATTCGGGCATTCAGAACATATAGCACGTTGCTGTATGCAATCACATTCTCATTAAAAGTTGCAAGTTACTATGTAGGAACAAGTTCGTATAGGTATTTCAAAGATGCCCAGAACTGAGCTAAACTTAGTATGTCTCCAACTCCTAGAAATAACTTCATGCCCCATCTCCCTTACTCTCAGCTAGTAAGAATCACATAATTCCTAACAAAGTTTTGACACAGATTCCCAATTCGGGCATTCAGAACATATAGCACGTTGCTGTAAGCAAGCACATTCTCCTTCAAAGTTACAAGTTACTATGTAGGAACAAGTTTGTATAGGTATTTCAAAGATGCCCAGAACTGAGCTAAACTGTGTATGTCTCCAACTCCTAGAAATAACTTCATGCCCCATCTCCCTTACTTCCAGGTAGTAAGGATCACATAATTCCTAACAAAGTTTTGACACAGATTCCCAATTCGGGCATTCAGAACATATAGCACGTTGCTGTAAGCAAGCACATTCTCATTCAATGTTGCAAGTTACTATGTAGGAACAAGTTTGTATAGGTTTTCAAAGATGCCCAGAACTGAGCTAAACGTTGTATGTCTCAAACTCCTAGAAATAACTTCATGCCCCATCTCCCTTACTTCCAGCTAGTAAGGATCACATAATTCCTGACAAAGTTTTGACACAATTCCCAATTCGGGCATTCAGAACATATACAAATTTGCTGTAAGCAAGCACATTCTCATTCAAAGTTGCAAGTTACTATGTAGGAACCAGTTTGTATAGAACTTTCAAAGATGCCCAGAACTGAGCTAAACATGGTATGACTCCAACTCCTAGAAATAACTTCATGCCCCTCTCGCTTACTTCCAGCTAGTAAGGATCACATAATTTCTAACAAAGTTTTGACACAGATTCCCAATTCGGGCATTCAGAACATATAGAAATTTGCTGTAAGCAAGCACATTCTCATTGAAAGTTACAAGTTGCTATGTAGAAACAAGTTTGTATAGGACTTTCAAAGATGCCCAGAACTGAGCTAAACATGGTATGTCTCCAACTCCTAGAAATAACTTCATGCCCCATCTCCCTTACTTCCAGCTAGTAAGGATCACATAATTTCTAACAAAGTTTTGACACAGATTCCCAATTCGGGCATTCAGAACATATAGCACGTTGCTGTAAGCAAGCACATTCTCATTCAAAGTTGCAAGTTACTATGTAGGAACAAGTTTGTATAGGACTTTCAAAGATGCCCAGAACTGAGCTAAACGTTGTATGTCTCCAACTCCTAGAAATAACTTCAAGCCCCATCTCCCTTACTTCCAGCTAGTAAGGATCACATAATTCCTAACAAAGTTTTGACACAATTCCCAATTCGGGCATTCAGAACATATAGAAATTTGCTGTAAGCAAGCACATTCTCATTCAAAGTTACAAGTTACTATGTAGAAACAAGTTTGTATAGGACTTTCAAAGATGCCCAGAACTGAGCTAAACATGGTATGACTCCAACTCCTAGAAATAAATTCATGCCCCATCTCCCTTACTTCCAGCTAGTAAGGATCACATAATTTCTAACAAAGTTTTGACACAGATTCCCAATTCGGGCATTCAGAACATATAGCACGTTGCTGTAATCAAGCACATTCTCATTCAAAGTTGCAAGTTACTACGTAGGAACAAGTTTGTATAGGTATTTCAAAGATTCCCAGAACTGAGCTAAACGTTGTGTGTCTCCAACTCCTAGAAATAACTTCATGCCCCATCTCCCTTACTTCCAGCTAGTAAGGATCACATAATTTCTAACAAAGTTTTGAAACAGATTCCAAATTCGGGCATTCAGAACATATAGCACGTTGCTGTAAGCAAGCACATTCTCATTCAAAGTTGCAAGTTACTATGTAGGAACAAGTTTGTATAGGTATTTCAAAGATTCCCAGAACTGAGCTAAACTTGGCATTTCTCTAACTCCTAGAAAAAACTTCATGCCCCAACTCCCTTACTTCCTGCTAGTTAGGATCACATAATTCCTAACAAAGATTTGACACAGATTCCCAATTCGGGCATTCAGAACATATAGCACGTTGCTGTATGCAATCACATTCTCATTCAAAGTTGCAAGTTACTATGTAGGAACAAGTTCGTATAAGTATTTCAAAGATGCCCAGAACTGAGTTAACTTGGTATGTCTCCAACTCCTAGAAATAACTTCATGCCCCATCTCCCTTACTTCAAGCTAGTAAGGATCACATAATTCCTAACAAAGTTTTGACACAGATTCCCAATTCGGGCATTCAGAACATATAGCACCTTGCTGTAAGCAAGCACATTCTCCTTCAAAGTTGCAAGTTACTATGTAGGAACAAGTTTGTATAGGTATTTCAAAGATGCCCAGAACTGAGCTAAAGTGGGTATGTCTCCAACTCCTAGAAATAACATCATGCCCCATCTCCTTTACTTCCAGCTAGTAAGGATCACATAATTCCTAACAAAGTTTTGACACAGATTCCCAATTCGGGCATTCAGAACATATAGCACGTTGCTGCAAGCAAGCACATTCTCATTCAAAGTTGCAAGTTACTATGTAGGAACAAGTTTGTATCGGACTTTCAAAGATGCCCAGAACTGAGCTAAACTTGGTATGTCTCCAACTCCTAGAAATATCTTCATGCCCCATCTCCATTGCTTCCAGCTAGTAAGGATCACATAATTCCTAACAAAGTTTTGACACAGTTTCTCAATTCGGGCATTCAGATCATATAGCACGTTGCTGTAAGCAAGCACATTCTCATTCAAAGTTGCAAGTTACTATGTAGGAACAAGTTTGTATAGGTATTTCAAAGATGCACAGAACTGAGCTAAACTTGGTATGTCTCCAACTCCTAGAAATATCTTCATGCCCCATCTCACTTACTTCCAGCTAGTAAGGATCACATAATTCCTAACAAAGTTTTGACACAGATTCCCAATTCGGGCATTCAGAACATATAGCACGTTGCTGTAAGCAAGCACATTCTCATTCAAAGTTGCAAGTTACTATGTAGGAACAAGTTTGTATAGGTATTTCAAAGATGCCCAGAACTGAGCTAAACTTGGTATGTCTCCAACTCCTAGAAATAACTTCATGCCCCATCTCCCTTACTTCCAGCTAGTAAGGATCACATAATTCCTAAGCAAGATTTGACACAGATTCCCAATTCGGGCATTCAGAACATATAGCACGTTGCTGTATGCAATCACATTCTCATTCAAAGTTGCAAGTTACTATGTAGGAACAAGTTCGTATAGGTATTTCAAAGATGCCCAGAACTGAGCTAAACTTGGTATGTCTCCAACTCCTAGAAATAACTTCATGCCCCATCTCCCTTACTTCCAGCTAGTAAGGATCACATAATTCCTAACAAAGTTTTGACACAGATTCCCAATTCGGGCATTCAGAACATATAGCACGTTGCTGTAAGCAAGCACATTCTCCTTCAAAGTTGCAAGTTACTATGTAGGAACAAGTTTGTATAGGTATTTCAAAGATGCCCAGAACTGAGCTAAAGTGGATATGTCTCCAACTCCTAGAAATAACTTCATGCCCCATCTCCCTTACTTCCAGCTAGTAAGGATCACATAATTCCTAACAAAGTTTTGACACAGATTCCCAATTCGGGCATTCAGAACATATAGAAATTTGCTGTAAGCAAGCACATTCTCATTCAAAGTTGCAAGTTACTATGTAGGAACAAGTTTGTATAGGTATTTCAAAGATGCCCAGAACTGAGCTAAACTTGGTATGTCTCCAACTCCTAGAAATAACTTCATGCCCCATCTCCCTTACTTCCAGCTAGTAAGGATCACATAATTCCTAACAAAGTTTTGACACAGCTTCTCAATACGGGAATTCAGAACATATAGCACGTTGCTGTAAGCAAGCACATTCTCATTCAAAGTTGCAAGTTACTATGTAGGAACAAGTTTGTATAGGTATTTCAAAGATGTCCAGAACTGAGCTAAATGTTGTATGATTCCAACTCCTAGAAATAACTTCATGCCCCATCTCCCTTACTTCCAGCTTGTAAGGATCACATAATTCCTAACAAAGTTTTGACTCAGTTTCCCATTTCGGGCATTCAGAACATATAGCACGTTGCTGTAAGCAAGCACATTCTCATTCAAAGTTGCAAGTTACGATGTAGGAACAAGTTTGTATAGGACTTTCAAAGATGCCCAGAACTGAGCTAATCATGGTATGACTCCAACTCATAGAAATAACTTCATGCCCCATCTCCCTTACTTCCAGCTAGTAAGGATCACATAATTCCTAAGCAAGATTTGACACAGATTCCCAATTCGGGCATTCAGAACATATAGCACGTTGCTGTATGCAATCACATTCTCATTCAAAGTTGCAAGTTACTACGTAGGAACAAGTTTGTATAGGTATTTCAATGATGCCCAGAACTGAGCTAAACGTTGTATGTCTCCAACTCCCAGAAATAACTTCATGCCCCATCCCCCTTACTTCCAGCTAGTAAGGATCACATAAATTCTAACAAAGTTTTGAAACAGATTCCCAATTTGGGCATTCAGAACATATAGCACGTTGCTGTAAGCAAGCACATTCTCATTCAAAGTTGCAAGTTACTATGTAGGAACAAGTTCGTATAGGTATTTCAAAGATGCCCAGAACTGAGCTAAACTTGGTATGTCTCCAACTCCTAGAAATAACTTCATGCCCCATCTCCCTTACTTCCAGCTTGTAAGGATCACATAATTCCTAACAAAGTTTTGACACAGATTCCCAATTCGGGCATTCAGAACATATAGCACGTTGCTGTAAGCAAGCACATTCTCATTCAAAGTTGCAAGTTACTATGTAGGAACAAGTTTGTATAGGTATTTCAAAGATGTCCAGAACTGAGCTAAATGTTGTATGATTCCAACTCCTAGAAATAACTTCATGCCCCATCTCCCTTACTTCCAGCTTGTAAGGATCACATAATTCCTAACAAAGTTTTGACACAGATTCCCAATTCGGGCATTCAGAAAATATAGCACGTTGCTGTAAGCAAGCACATTCTCATTCAAAGTTGCAAGTTACTATGTAGGAACAAGTTTGTATAGGTATTTCAAAGATGCCCAGAACTGAGCTAAACTTGGTATGTCTCCAACTCCTAGAAATAAATTCATGCCCCATCTCCCTTACTTCCAGCTAGTAAGGATCACATAATTCCTAACAAAGTTTTGACACAGATTCCCAATACGGGCATTCAGAACATATAGCACGTTGCTGTAAGCAAGCACATTCTCATTCAAAGTTGCAAGTTACTATGTATGAACAAGTTTGTATAGGTATTTCAAAGATGTCCAGAACTGAGCTAAATGTTGTATGATTCCAACTCCTAGTAATAACTTCATGCCCCATCTCCCTTACTTCCAGCTTGTAAGGATCACATAATTCCTAACAAAGTTTTGACACAGATTCCCAATTCGGGCATTCAGAAAATATAGCACGTTGCTGTAAGCAAGCACATTCTCATTCAAAGTTGCAAGTTACTATGTAGGAACAAGTTTGTATAGGTATTTCAAAGGTGCCCAGAACTGAGCTAAACTTGGTATGTCTCCAACTCCTAGAAGTAACTTCATGCCCCATCTCACTTGCTTCCAGCTAGTAAGGATCACATAATTCCTAACAAAGTTTGGACACAGATTCCCAATTCGGGCATTCAGAACATATAGCACGTTGCTGTAAGCAAGCACATTCTCATTCAAAGTTGCAAGTTACGATGTAGGAACAAGTTTGTATAGGACTTTCAAAGATGCCCAGAACTGAGCTAATCATGGTATGACTCCAACTCATAGAAATAACTTCATGCCCCATCTCCCTTACTTCCAGCTAGTAAGGATCACATAATTCCTAAGCAAGATTTGACACAGATTCCCAATTCGGGCATTCAGAACATATAGCACGTTGCTGTATGCAATCACATTCTCATTCAAAGTTGCAAGTTACTACGTAGGAACAAGTTTGTATAGGTATTTCAAAGATGCCCAGAACTGAGCTAAACGTTGTATGTCTCCAACTCCTAGAAATAACTTCATGCCCCATCTCCCTTACTTCCAGCTAGTAAGGATCACATAAATTCTAACAAAGTTTTGAAACAGATTCCCAATTTGGGCATTCAGAACATATAGCACGTTGCTGTAAGCAAGCACATTCTCATTCAAAGTTGCAAGTTACTATGTAGGAACAAGTTTGTATAGGTATTTCAAAGATGCCCAGAACTGAGCTAAACTTGGTATGTCTCCAACTCCTAGAAATAACTTCATGCCCCATCTCCCTTACTTCCAGCTTGTAAGGATCACATAATTCCTAACAAAGTTTTGACACAGATTCCCAATTCGGGCATTCAGAACATATAGCACGTTGCTGTAAGCAAGCACATTCTCATTCAAAGTTGCAAGTTACTATGTAGGAACAAGTTTGTATAGGTATTTCAAAGATGTCCAGAACTGAGCTAAATGTTGTATGATTCCAACTCCTAGAAATAACTTCATGCCCCATCTCCCTTACTTCCAGCTTGTAAGGATCACATAATTCCTAACAAAGTTTTGACACAGATTCCCAATTCGGGCATTCAGAAAATATAGCACGTTGCTGTAAGCAAGCACATTCTCATTCAAAGTTGCAAGTTACTATGTAGGAACAAGTTTGTATAGGTATTTCAAAGATGCCCAGAACTGAGCTAAACTTGGTATGTCTCCAACTCCTAGAAATAAATTCATGCCCCATCTCCCTTACTTCCAGCTAGTAAGGATCACATAATTCCTAACAAAGTTTTGACACAGATTCCCAATACGGGCATTCAGAACATATAGCACGTTGCTGTAAGCAAGCACATTCTCATTCAAAGTTGCAAGTTACTATGTATGAACAAGTTTGTATAGGTATTTCAAAGATGTCCAGAACTGAGCTAAATGTTGTATGATTCCAACTCCTAGTAATAACTTCATGCCCCATCTCCCTTACTTCCAGCTTGTAAGGATCACATAATTCCTAACAAAGTTTTGACACAGATTCCCAATTCGGGCATTCAGAAAATATAGCACGTTGCTGTAAGCAAGCACATTCTCATTCAAAGTTGCAAGTTACTATGTAGGAACAAGTTTGTATAGGTATTTCAAAGGTGCCCAGAACTGAGCTAAACTTGGTATGTCTCCAACTCCTAGAAGTAACTTCATGCCCCATCTCACTTGCTTCCAGCTAGTAAGGATCACATAATTCCTAACAAAGTTTGGACACAGATTCCCAATTCGGGCATTCAGAACATATAGCACGTTGCTGTAAGCAAGCACATTCTCATTCAAAGTTGCAAGTTACTATGTAGGAACAAGTTTGTATAGGTATTTCAAAGATGCCCAGAACTGAGCTAAACTTGGTATGTCTCCAACTCCTAGAAATAACTTCATGTCCCATCTCCCTTACTTCCAGCTAGTAAGGATCACATAATTCCTAACAAAGTTTTGACACAGATTCCCAATTCAGGCATTCAGAACATATAGCACGTTGCTGTAAGCAAGCACATTCTCATTCAAAGTTGCAAGTTACTATGTAGGAACAAGTTTGTATAGGTATTTCAAAGATGCCAAGAACTGAGCTAAACTTGGTATGTCTCCAACTCCTAGAAATATCTTCATGCCCCATCTCCCTTACTTCCAGCTAGTAAGGATCACATAATTCCTAACAAAGTTTTGACACAGATTCCCAATTCGGGCATTCAGAACATATAGCACGTTGCTGTAAGCAAGCACATTCTCATTCAAAGTTGCAAGTTACTATGTTGGAACAAGTTTGTATAGGTATTTCAAAGATGTCCAGAACTGAGCTAAATGTTGTATGATTCCAACTCCTAGAAATAACTTCATGCCCCATCTCCCTTACTTCCATCTTGTAAGGATCACATAATTCCTAACAAAGTTTTGACACAGATTCCCAATTCGGGCATTCAGAAAATGTAGCACGTTGCTGTAAGCAAGCACATTCTCATACAAAGTTGCAAGTTACTATGTAGGAACAAGTTTGTATCGGTATTTCAAAGATGCCCAGAACTGAGCTAAACGTTGTATGTCTCCAACTCCTAGAAATAACTTCATGCACCATCTCCCTTACTTCCAGCTAGTAAGGATCACATAATTCCTAACAAAGTTTTGACACAGATTCCCAATTCGAGCATTCAGAACATATAACACGTTGCTGTAAGCAAGCACATTCTCATTCAAAGTTGCAAGTTACTATGTAGGAACAAGTTTGTATATGTATTTCAAAGATGCCCAGAACTGAGCTAAACTTGGTATGTCTCCAACTCCTAGAAATAACTTCATGCCCCATCTCCCTTACGTCCAGCTTGTAAGGATCACATAATTCCTAACAAAGATTTGACACAGATTCCCAATTCGTGCATTCAGAACATATAGCACGTTGCTGTAAGCAAGCACATTCTCATTCAAAGTTGCAAGTTACTATGTAGGAACAAGTTTGTATAGGTATTTCAAAGATGCCCAGAACTGAGCTAAACTTGGTATGTCTCCAACTCCTACAAATAACTTCATGCCCCATCTCCCTTACTTCCAGCTAGTAAGGATCACATAATTCCTAACAAAGTTTTGACACATATTCCCAATTCAGGCATTCAGAACATATAGCACGTTGCTGTAAGCAAGCACATTCTCATTCAATGTAGCAAGTTACTATGTAGGAACAAGTTCGTATAGGTATTTCAAAGATGCCCAGAACTGAGCTAAACTTGGTATGTCTCCAACTCCTAGAAATAACTTCATGCCCCATCTCCCTTACTTCCATCTAGTAAGGATCACATAATTCCTAACAAAGATTTGACACAGATTCCCAATTCGGGCATTCAGAACATATAGCACGTTGCTGTAAGCAAGCACATTCTCATTCAAAGTTGCAAGTTACTATGTAGGAACAAGTTTGTATAGGTATTTCAAAGATGTCCAGAACTGAGCTAAACGTTGTATGTCTCCAACTCCTAGAAATAACTTCATGCCCCATCTCCCTTACTTCCAGCTTGTAAGGATCACATAATTTCTAACAAAGATTTGAAACAGTTTCCCAATTCGGGCATTCAGAACATATAGCACGTTGCTGTAAGCAAGCACATTCTCATTCAAAGATGCAAGTTACTATGTAGGAACAAGTTTGTATAGATATTTCAAAGATGCCCAGAACTGAGCTAAACTTGGTATGTCTCCAACTCCTAGAAATAACTTCATGCCCCATCTCCCTTACTTCCAGCTAGTAAGGATCACATAATTCCTAACAAAGTTTTGACACAGATTCCCAATTCGGGCATTCAGAACATATAGCACGTTGCTGTAAGCAAGCACATTCTCATTCAAAGTTGCAAGTTACTATGTAGGAACAAGTTTGTATAGGTATTTCAAAGATGTCCAGAACTGAGCTAAATGTTGTATGATTCCAACTCCTAGAAATAACTTCATGCCCCATCTCCCTTACTTCCAGCTTGTAAGGATCACATAATTCCTAACAAAGTTTTGACACAGATTCCCAATTCGGGCATTCAGAAAATATAGCACGTTGCTGTAAGCAAGCACATTCTCATTCAAAGTTGCAAGTTACTATGTAGGAACAAGTTTGTATAGGTATTTCAAAGGTGCCCAGAACTGAGCTAAACTTGGTATGTCTCCAACTCCTAGAAATAACTTCATGCCCCATCTCACTTGCTTCCAGCTAGTAAGGATCACATAATTCCTAACAAAGTTTGGACACAGATTCCCAATTCGGGCATTCAGAACATATAGCACGTTGCTGTAAGCAAGCACATTCTCATTCAAAGTTGCAAGTTACTATGTAGGAACAAGTTTGTATAGGTATTTCAAAGATGCCCAGAACTGAGCTAAACTTGGTATGTCTCCAACTCCTAGAAATAACTTCATGTCCCATCTCCCTTACTTCCAGCTAGTAAGGATCACATAATTCCTAACAAAGTTTTGACACAGATTCCCAATTCAGGCATTCAGAACATATAGCACGTTGCTGTAAGCAAGCACATTCTCATTCAAAGTTGCAAGTTACTATGTAGGAACAAGTTTGTATAGGTATTTCAAAGATGCCAAGAACTGAGCTAAACTTGGTATGTCTCCAACTCCTAGAAATATCTTCATGCCCCATCTCCCTTACTTCCAGCTAGTAAGGATCACATAATTCCTAACAAAGTTTTGACACAGATTCCATATTCGGGCATTCAGAACATATAGCACGTTGCTGTAAGCAAGCACATTCTCATTCAAAGTTGCAAGTTACTATGTAGGAACAAGTTTGTATAGGTATTTCAAAGATGTCCAGAACTGAGCTAAATGTTGTATGATTCCAACTCCTAGAAATAACTTCATGCCCCATCTCCCTTACTTCCATCTTGTAAGGATCACATAATTCCTAACAAAGTTTTGACACAGATTCCCAATTCGGGCATTCAGAAAATGTAGCACGTTGCTGTAAGCAAGCACATTCTCATACAAAGTTGCAAGTTACTATGTAGGAACAAGTTTGTATCGGTATTTCAAAGATGCCCAGAACTGAGCTAAACGTTGTATGTCTCCAACTCCTAGAAATAACTTCATGCACCATCTCCCTTACTTCCAGCTAGTAAGGATCACATAATTCCTAACAAAGTTTTGACACAGATTCCCAATTCGAGCATTCAGAACATATAGCACGTTGCTGTAAGCAAGCACATTCTCATTCAAAGTTGCAAGTTACTATGTAGGAACAAGTTTGTATATGTATTTCAAAGATGCCCAGAACTGAGCTAAACTTGGTATGTCTCCAACTCCTAGAAATAACTTCATGCCCCATCTCCCTTACTTCCAGCTTGTAAGGATCACATAATTCCTAACAAAGATTTGACACAGATTCCCAATTCGGGCATTCAGAACATATAGCACGTTGCTGTAAGCAAGCACATTCTCATTCAAAGTTGCAAGTTACTATGTAGGAACAAGTTTGTATAGGTATTTCAAAGATGCCCAGAACTGAGCTAAACTTGGTATGTCTCCAACTCCTACAAATAACTTCATGCCCCATCTCCCTTACTTCCAGCTAGTAAGGATCACATAATTCCTAACAAATTTTGACACATATTCCCAATTCAGGCATTCAGAACATATAGCACGTTGCTGTAAGCAAGCACATTCTCATTCAAAGTAGCAAGTTACTATGTAGGAACAAGTTCGTATAGGTATTTCAAAGATGCCCAGAACTGAGCTAAACTTGGTATGTCTCCAACTCCTAGAAATAACTTCATGCCCCATCTCCCTTACTTCCAGCTAGTAAGGATCACATAATTCCTAACAAAGATTTGACACAGATTCCCAATTCGGGCATTCAGAACATATAGCACGTTGCTGTAAGCAAGCACATTCTCATTCAAAGTTGCAAGTTACTATGTAGGAACAAGTTTGTATAGGTATTTCAAAGATGTCCAGAACTGAGCTAAACGTTGTATGTCTCCAACTCCTAGAAATAACTTCATGCCCCATCTCCCTTACTTCCAGCTTGTAAGGATCACATAATTTCTAACAAAGATTTGAAACAGTTTCCCAATTCGGGCATTCAGAACATATAGCACGTTGCTGTAAGCAAGCACATTCTCATTCAAAGATGCAAGTTACTATGTAGGAACAAGTTTGTATAGATATTTCAAAGATGCCCAGAACTGAGCTAAAATTGGTATGTCTCCAACTCCTAGAAATAACTTCATGCCCCATCTCCCTTACTTCCAGCTAGTAAGGATCACATAATTCCTAACACACTTTTGACACAGATTCCCAATTCGGGCATTCAGAACATATAGCACGTTGCTGTAAGCAAGCACATTCTCATTCAATGTTGCAAGTTACTATGTAGGAACAAATTTGTTTAGGTATTTCAAAGATGCCCAGAACTGAGCTAAAGGTTGTATGTCTCCAACTCGTAGAAATAACTTCATGCCCCATCTCCATTACTTCCAGCTTGTAAGGATCACATAATTGCTAACAAAGATGTGACACAGATTCCCAATTCGGGCATTCAGATCATATAGCACATTGCTGTAAGCAAGCACATTCTCATTCATAGTTGCAAGTTACTATGTAGGAACAAGTTTGTATAGGTATTTCAAAGATGCCCAGAACTGAGCTAAACGTTGTATGTCTCCAACTCCTAGAAATAACTTCATGCCCCATCTCCCTTACTTCCAGCTTGTAAGGATCACATAATTTCTAACAAAGATTTGAAACAGTTTCCCAATTCGGGCATTCAGAACATATAGCACGTTGCTGTAAGCAAGCACATTCTCATTCAAAGATGCAAGTTACTATGTAGGAACAAGTTTGTATAGATATTTCAAAGATGCCCAGAACTGAGCTAAACTTGGTATGTCTCCAACTCCTAGAAATAACTTCATGCCCCATCTCCCTTACTTCCAGCTAGTAAGGATCACATAATTCCTAACACAGTTTTGACACAGATTCCCAATTCGGGCATTCAGAACATATAGCACGTTGCTGTAAGCAAGCACATTCTCATTCAATGTTGCAAGTTACTATGTAGGAACAAATTTGTTTAGGTATTTCAAAGATGCCCAGAACTGAGCTAAAGGTTGTATGTCTCCAACTCGTAGAAATAACTTCATGCCCCATCTCCATTACTTCCAGCTTGTAAGGATCACATAATTGCTAACAAAGATTTGACACAGATTCCCAATTCGGGCATTCAGATCATATAGCACATTGCTGTAAGCAAGCACATTCTCATTCATAGTTGCAAGTTACTATGTAGGAACAAGTTTGTATAGGTATTTCAAAGATGCCCAGAACTGAGCTAAACTTTGTATGTATCCAAATCCTACAAATAACTTCATGCTCCATCTCCCTTTCTTCCAGCCAGTAAGGATCACATAATTCCTAACAAAGTTTTGACACAGATTCCCAATTCGGGCATTCAGAACATATAGCACTTTGCTGTAAGCAAGCACATTCTCATTCAAAGTTGCAAGTTACTATGTAGGAACAAGTTTGTATAGGTATTTCAAAGATGCCCAGAACTGAGCTAAACTTGGTATGTCTCCAACTCCTAGAAATAACTTCATGCCCCATCTCCCTTACTTCCAGCTAGTAAGGATCACATAATTCCTAACAAAGTTTTGACACAGATTCCCAATTCGGGCATTCAGAACATATAGCACGTTGCTGTAAGCAAGCACATTCTCCTTCAAAGTTGCAAGTTACTATGTAGGAACAAGTTTGTATAGGTATTTCAAAGATGCCCAGAACTGAACTAAACTTGGTATGTCTCCAACTCCTAGAAATAACTTCATGCCCCATCTCCCTAACTTCCAGCTTGTAAGGATCACATAATTCCTAACAAAGTTTTGACACAGATTCCCTATTCGTTATTCGGGCATTCAGAACATATAGCACGTTGCTGTAAGCAAGCACATTCTCATTCAAAGTTGCAAGTTACTATGTAGGAACAAGTTTATATAGGTATTTCAAAGATGCCCAGAACTGAGCTAAACTTGGTATGTCTCCAACTCCTAGAAATAACTTCATGCCCCATCTCCCTTACTTCTAGCTGGTAAGGATCACATAATTCCTAAGAAAGTTTTGACACAGATTCCCAATTCGGGCATTCAGAACATATAGCACGTTGCTGTAAGCAAGCACATTCTCATTCAAAGTTGCAAGTTACTATGTAGGAACAAGTTTGTATAGGTATTTCAAAGATGCCCAGAACTGAGCTAATCATGGTATGACTCCAACTCATAGAAATAACTTCATGCCCCATCTCCCTTACTTCCAGCTAGTAAGGATCACATAATTCCTAAGCAAGATTTGACACAGATTCCCAATTCGGGCATTCAGAACATATAGCACGTTGCTGTATGCAATCACATTCTCATTCAAAGTTGCAAGTTACTACGTAGGAACAAGTTTGTATAGGTATTTCAAAGATGCCCAGAACTGAGCTAAACGTTGTATGTCTCCAACTCCTAGAAATAACTTCATGCCCCATCTCCCTTACTTCCAGCTAGTAAGGATCACATAAATTCTAACAAAGTTTAGAAACAGATTCCCAATTTGGGCATTCAGAACATATAGCACGTTGCTGTAAGCAAGCACATTCTCATTCAAAGTTGCAAGTTACTATGTAGGAACAAGTTTGTATAGGTATTTCAAAGATGCCCAGAACTGAGCTAAACTTGGTATGTCTCCAACTCCTAGAAATAACTTCATGCCCCATCTCCCTTACTTCCAGCTTGTAAGGATCACATAATTCCTAACAAAGTTTTGACACAGATTCCCAATTCGGGCATTCAGAACATATAGCACGTTGCTGTAAGCAAGCACATTCTCATTCAAAGTTGCAAGTTACTATGTAGGAACAAGTTTGTATAGGTATTTCAAAGATGTCCAGAACTGAGCTAAATGTTGTATGATTCCAACTCCTAGAAATAACTTCATGCCCCATCTCCCTTACTTCCAGCTTGTAAGGATCACATAATTCCTAACAAAGTTTTGACACAGATTCCCAATTCGGGCATTCAGAAAATATAGCACGTTGCTGTAAGCAAGCACATTCTCATTCAAAGTTGCAAGTTACTATGTAGGAACAAGTTTGTATAGGTATTTCAAAGATGCCCAGAACTGAGCTAAACTTGGTATGTCTCCCACTCCTAGAAATAAATTCATGCCCCATCTCCCTTACTTCCAGCTAGTAAGGATCACATAATTCCTAACAAAGTTTTGACACAGATTCCCAATACGGGCATTCAGAACATATAGCACGTTGCTGTAAGCAAGCACATTCTCATTCAAAGTTGCAAGTTACTATGTAGGAACAAGTTTGTATAGGTATTTCAAAGATGTCCAGAACTGAGCTAAATGTTGTATGATTCCAACTCCTAGTAATAACTTCATGCCCCATCTCACTTACTTCCAGCTTGTAAGGATCACATAATTCCTAACAAAGTTTTGACACAGATTCCCAATTCGGGCATTCAGAAAATATAGCACGTTGCTGTAAGCAAGCACATTCTCATTCAAAGTTGCAAGTTACTATGTAGGAACAAGTTTGTATAGGTATTTCAAAGGTGCCCAGAACTGAGCTAAACTTGGTATGTCTCCAACTCCTAGAAATAACTTCATGCCCCATCTCACTTGCTTCCAGCTAGTAAGGATCACATAATTCCTAACAAAGTTTGGACACAGATTCCCAATTCGGGCATTCAGAACATATAGCACGTTGCTGTAAGCAAGCACATTCTCATTCAAAGTTGCAAGTTACTATGTAGGAACAAGTTTGTATAGGTATTTCAAAGATGCCCAGAACTGAGCTAAACTTGGTATGTCTCCAACTCCTAGAAATAACTTCATGTCCCATCTCCCTTACTTCCAGCTAGTAAGGATCACATAATTCCTAACAAAGTTTTGACACAGATTCCCAATTCAGGCATTCAGAACATATAGCACGTTGCTGTAAGCAAGCACATTCTCATTCAAAGTTGCAAGTTACTATGTAGGAACAAGTTTGTATAGGTATTTCAAAGATGCCAAGAACTGAGCTAAACTTGGTATGTCTCCAACTCCTAGAAATATCTTCATGCCCCATCTCCCTTACTTCCAGCTAGTAAGGATCACATAATTCCTAACAAAGTTTTGACACAGATTCCCAATTCGGGCATTCAGAACATATAGCACGTTGCTGTAAGCAAGCACATTCTCATTCAAAGTTGCAAGTTACTATGTAGGAACAAGTTTGTATAGGTATTTCAAAGATGTCCAGAACTGAGCTAAATGTTGTATGATTCCAACTCCTAGAAATAACTTCACGCCCCATCTCCCTTACTTCCATCTTGTAAGGATCACATAATTCCTAACAAAGTTTTGACACAGATTCCCAATTCGGGCATTCAGAAAATGTAGCACGTTGCTGTAAGCAAGCACATTCTCATACAAAGTTGCAAGTTACTATGTAGGAACAAGTTTGTATCGGTATTTCAAAGATGCCCAGAACTGAGCTAAACGTTGTATGTCTCCAACTCCTAGAAATAACTTCATGCACCATCTCCCTTACTTCCAGCTAGTAAGGATCACATAATTCCTAACAAAGTTTTGACACAGATTCCCAATTCGAGCATTCAGAACATATAGCACGTTGCTGTAAGCAAGCACATTCTCATTCAAAGTTGCAAGTTACTATGTAGGAACAAGTTTGTATAGGTATTTCAAAGATGCCCAGAACTGAGCTAAACTTGGTATGTCTCCAACTCCTACAAATAACTTCATGCCCCATCTCCCTTACTTCCAGCTAGTAAGGATCACATAATTCCTAACAAAGTTTTGACACATATTCCCAATTCAGGCATTCAGAACATATAGCACGTTGCTGTAAGCAAGCACATTCTCATTCAAAGTAGCAAGTTACTATGTAGGAACAAGTTCGTATAGGTATTTCAAAGATGCCCAGAACTGAGCTAAACTTGGTATGTCTCCAACTCCTAGAAATAACTTCATGCCCCATCTCCCTTACTTCCATCTAGTAAGGATCACATAATTCCTAACAAAGATTTGACACAGATTCCCAATTCGGGCATTCAGAACATATAGCACGTTGCTGTAAGCAAGCACATTCTCATTCAAAGTTGCAAGTTACTATGTAGGAACAAGTTTGTATAGGTATTTCAAAGATGTCCAGAACTGAGCTAAACGTTGTATGTCTCCAACTCCTAGAAATAACTTCATGCCCCATCTCCCTTACTTCCAGCTTGTAAGGATCACATAATTTCTAACAAAGATTTGAAACAGTTTCCCAATTCGGGCATTCAGAACATATAGCACGTTGCTGTAAGCAAGCACATTCTCATTCAAAGTTGCAAGTTACTATGTAGGAACAAGTTTGTATAGGTATTTCAAAGATGCCCAGAACTGAGCTAAACTGGGTATGTCTCCAACTCCTACAAATAACTTCATGCCCCATCTCCCTTACTTCCAGCTAGTAAGGATCACATAATTCCTAACAAAGTTTTGACACATATTCCCAATTCAGGCATTCAGAACATATAGCACGTTGCTGTAAGCAAGCACATTCTCATTCAAAGTAGCAAGTTACTATGTAGGAACAAGTTCGTATAGGTATTTCAAAGATGCCCAGAACTGAGCTAAACTTGGTATGTCTCCAACTCCTAGAAATAACTTCATGCCCCATCTCCCTTACTTCCATCTAGTAAGGATCACATAATTCCTAACAAAGATTTGACACAGATTCCCAATTCGGGCATTCAGAACATATAGCACGTTGCTGTAAGCAAGCACATTCTCATTCAAAGTTGCAAGTTACTATGTAGGAACAAGTTTGTATAGGTATTTCAAAGATGTCCAGAACTGAGCTAAACGTTGTATGTCTCCAACTCCTAGAAATAACTTCATGCCCCATCTCCCTTACTTCCAGCTTGTAAGGATCACATAATTTCTAACAAAGATTTGAAACAGTTTCCCAATTCGGGCATTCAGAACATATAGCACGTTGCTGTAAGCAAGCACATTCTCATTCAAAGATGCAAGTTACTATGTAGGAACAAGTTTGTATAGATATTTCAAAGATGCCCAGAACTGAGCTAAACTTGGTATGTCTCCAACTCCTACAAATAACTTCATGCCCCATCTCCCTTACTTCCAGCTAGTAAGGATCACATAATTCCTAACACACTTTTGACACAGATTCCCAATTCGGGCATTCAGAACATATAGCACGTTGCTGTAAACAAGCACATTCTCATTCAATGTTGCAAGTTACTATGTAGGAACAAATTTGTTTAGGTATTTCAAAGATGCCCAGAACTGAGCTAAAGGTTGTATGTCTCCAACTCGTAGAAATAACTTCATGCCCCATCTCCATTACTTCCAGCTTGTAAGGATCACATAATTGCTAACAAAGATTTGACACAGATTCCCAATTCGGGCATTCAGATCATATAGCACATTGCTGTAAGCAAGCACATTCTCATTCATAGTTGCAAGTTACTATGTAGGAACAAGTTTGTATAGGTATTTCAAAGATGCCCAGAACTGAGCTAAACGTTGTATGTCTCCAACTCCTAGAAATAACTTCATGCCCCATCTCCCTTACTTCCAGCTTGTAAGGATCACATAATTTCTAACAAAGATTTGAAACAGTTTCCCAATTCGGGCATTCAGAACATATAGCACGTTGCTGTAAGCAAGCACATTCTCATTCAAAGATGCAAGTTACTATGTAGGAACAAGTTTGTATAGATATTTCAAAGATGCCCAGAACTGAGCTAAACTTGGTATGTCTCCAACTCCTAGAAATAACTTCATGCCCCATCTCCCTTACTTCCAGCTAGTAAGGATCACATAATTCCTAACACAGTTTTGACACAGATTCCCAATTCGGGCATTCAGAACATATAGCACGTTGCTGTAAGCAAGCACATTCTCATTCAATGTTGCAAGTTACTATGTAGGAACAAATTTGTTTAGGTATTTCAAAGATGCCCAGAACTGAGCTAAAGGTTGCATGTCTCCAACTCGTAGAAATAACTTCATGCCCCATCTCCATTACTTCCAGCTTGTAAGGATCACATAATTGCTAACAAAGATTTGACACAGATTCCCAATTCGGGCATTCAGATCATATAGCACATTGCTGTAAGCAAGCACATTCTCATTCATAGTTGCAAGTTACTATGTAGGAACAAGTTTGTATAGGTATTTCAAAGATGCCCAGAACTGAGCTAAACTTGGTATGTCTCCAAATCCTACAAATAACTTCATGCTCCATCTCCCTTTCTTCCAGCCAGTAAGGATCACATAATTCCTAACAAAGTTTTGACACAGATTCCCAATTCGGGCATTCAGAACATATAGCACGTTGCTGTAAGCAAGCACATTCTCATTCAAAGTTGCAAGTTACTATGTAGGAACAAGTTTGTATAGGTATTTCAAAGATGCCCAGAACTGAGCTAAACTTGGTATGTCTCCAACTCCTAGAAATAACTTCATGCCCCATCTCCCTTACTTCCAGCTAGTAAGGATCACATAATTCCTAACAAAGTTTTGACACAGATTCCCAATTCGGGCATTCAGAACATATAGCACGTTGCTGTAAGCAAGCACATTCTCCTTCAAAGTTGCAAGTTACTATGTAGGAACAAGTTTGTATAGGTATTTCAAAGATGCCCAGAACTGAACTAAACTTGGTATGTCTCCAACTCCTAGAAATTACTTCATGCCCCATCTCCCTAACTTCCAGCTTGTAAGGATCACATAATTCCTAACAAAGTTTTGACACAGATTCCCTATTCGGAATTCGGGCATTCAGAACATATAGCACGTTGCTGTAAGCAAGCACATTCTCATTCAAAGTTGCAAGTTACTATGTAGGAACAAGTTTATATAGGTATTTCAAAGATGCCCAGAACTGAGCTAAACTTGGTATGTCTCCAACTCCTAGAAATAACTTCATGCCCCATCTCCCTTACTTCTAGCTGGTAAGGATCACATAATTCCTAAGAAAGTTTTGACACAGATTCCCAATTCGGGCATTCAGAACATATAGCACGTTGCTGTAAGCAAGCACATTCTCATTCAAAGTTGCAAGTTACTATGTAGGAACAAGTTTGTATAGGTATTTCAAAGATGCCCAGAACTGAGCTAAACTTGGTATGTCTCCAACTTCTAGAAATAAATTCATGCCCCATCTCCCTTACTTCCAGCTAGTAAGGATCACATAATTACTAACAAACTTTTGACACAGATTCCCAATTCGGGCATTCACAACATATAGTACGTTGCTGTAAGCAAGCACATTCTCATTCAAAGTTGCAAGTTACTATGTAGGAACAAGTTTGTATAGGTATTTCAAAGATTCCCAGAACTGAGCTAAACTTGGTATGTCTCCAACTCCTAGAAATAACTTCAAGCCCCATCTCCCTTACTTCCAGCTAGTAAGGATCACATAATTCCTAACAAAGTTTTGACACAGATTCCCAATTCGGGCATTCAGAACATATAGCACGTTGCTGTAAGCAAGCACATTCTCATTCAAAGTTGCAAGTTACTATGTAGGAACAAGTTTGTATAGGTATTTCAAAGATGCACAGAACTGAGCTAAAATAGGTATGTCTCAAACTCCTAGAAATAACTTCATGCCCCATCTCCCTTACTTCCAGCTAGTAAGGATCACATAATTCCTAACAAAGTTTTGACACAGATTCCCAATTCGGGCATTCAGAACATATAGCACGTTGCTGTAAGCAAGCACATTCTCATTCAAAGTTGCAAGTTACTATGTAGGAACAAGTTTGTATAGGTATTTCAAAGATGCCCAGAACTGAGCTGAACTTGGTATGTCTCCAACTCCTAGAAATAACTTCATGCCCCATCTCCCTTACTTCCAGCTAGTAAGGATCACATAATTCCTAACAAAGTTTTGACACAGATTCCCAATTCGGGCATTCAGAACATATAGCACGTTGCTGTAAGCAAGCACATTCTCATTCAAAGTTGCAAGTTACTATGTAGGAACAAGTTTGTATAGGTATTTCAAAGATGCCCAGAACTGAGCTAAACTTGGTATGTCTCCAACTCCTAGAAATAAATTCATGCCCCATCTCCCTTACTTCCAGCTAGTAAGGATCACATAATTACTAACAAACTTTTGACACAGATTCCCAATTCGGGCATTCAGAACATATAGTACGTTGCTGTAAGCAAGCACATTCTCATTCAAAGTTGCAAGTTACTATATAGGAACAAGTTTGTATAGGTATTTCAAAGATGCCCAGAACTGAGCTAAACTTGGTATGTCTCCAACTCCTAGAAATAACTTCAAGCCCCATCTCCCTTACTTCCAGCTAGTAAGGATCACATAATTCCTAACAAAGTTTTGACACAGATTCCCAATTCGGGCATTCAGAACATACAGCACGTTGCTGTAAGCAAGCACATTCTCATTCAAAGTTGCAAGTTACTATGTAGGAACAAGTTTGTATAGGTATTTCAAAGATGCCCAGAACTGAGCTAAACTTGGTATGTCTCAAACTCCTAGAAATAACTTCATGCCCCATCTCCCTTACTTCCAGCTAGTAAGGATCACATAATTCCTAACAAAGTTTTGACACTGATTCCCAATTCGGGCATTCAGAACATATAGCACGTTGCTGTAAGCAAGAACATTCTCATTCAAAGTTGCAAGTTACTATGTAGGAACAAATTTGTTTAGGTATTTCAAAGATGCCCAGAACTGAGTTAAATTTGTTATGTCTCCAACTCCTAGAAATAACATCATGCCCCATCTCCCTTACTTCCATCTAGTGAGGATCTCATAATTTCTAACAATGTTTTGAAACAGTTTCCCAATTCGGGCATTCAGAACATATAGCACGTTGCTGTAAGCAAGCACATTCTCATTTATAGTTGCAAGTTACTATGTAGGAACAAGTTTGTATAGGTATTTCAAAGATGCCCAGAACTGAGGTAAACTTGCTATGTCTCCAATTCCTAGAAACAACTTCAAGCCCCATCTCCCTTACTTCAAGCTAGTAAGGATCACATAATTCCTAACAAAGTTTTGACACAATTCCCAATTCGGGAATTCTGAACATATAGAAATTTGCTGTAAGCAAGCACATTCTCATTCACAGGTATAAGTTACGATGTAGAAACAAGTTTGTATAGGACTTTCAAAGATGCCCAGAACTGAGCAAAACATGGTATGACTCCAACTCCTAGAAATAACTTCATGCCCCATCTCCCTTACTTCCAGCTAGTAAGGATCACATAATTTCTAACAAAGATTTGACACAGATTCCCAATTCGGTCATTCAGAACATATAGCACGTTGCTGTAAGCAAGCACATTCTCATTCAAAGTTGCAAGTTACTACGTAGGAACAAGTTTGTATAGGTATATCAAAGATTCCTGGAACTGAGCTAAACGTTGTATGTCTCCAACTCCTAGAATTAACTTCATGCCCCATCTCCCTTACTTCCAGCTAGTAAGGATCACATAATTTCTAACAAAGTTTTGACACAGACTCCCAATTCGGGCATTCAGAACATATAGCACGTTGCTCTAAGCAAGCACATTCTCATTCAAAGTTGCAAGTTACTATGTAGGAACAAGTTTGTATAGGTATTTCAAAGATGCCCAGAACTGAGCTAAACTTGGTATGTCTCCAACTCATACAAATAACTTCAGGCCCCATCTCCCTTACTTCCAGCTAGTAAGGATCACATAATTCCTAACAAAGTTTTGACACAGATTCCCAATTCTGGCATTCAGAACATATAGCACGTTGCTGTAAGCAAGCACATTCTCATTCAAAGTTGCAAATTACTATGTAGGAACAAGTTTGTATAGGTCTTTCAATGATGCCCAGAACTGAGCTAAACTTGGTATGTCTCCAACTCCTAGAAATAACTTCATGCCCCATCTCCCTTACTTCCAGCTAGTAAGGATCACATAATTCCTAACAACGTTTTGACACAGATTCCCAATTCGGGCATTCAGAACATATAGCACGTTGCTGTAAGCAAGCACATTCTCATTCAAAGTTGCAAGTTACTATGTAGGAACAAGTTTGTATGGGTATTTCAAAGATGCCCAGAACTGAGCTAAACTTGGTATGTCTTCAATTCCTACATATAACTTCATGCCCCATCTCCCTTACTTCCAGCTAGTAAGGATCACATAATTCCTAACAAAATTTTGACACAGATTCCCAATTCGGGCATTCAGAACATATAGCACTTTGCTGTAAGCAAGCACATTCTCATTAAAAGTTGCAAATTACTATGTAGGAACAAGTTTGTATAGGACTTTCAAAGATGCCCAGAACTGAGCTAAACATGGTATGACTCCAACTCCTAGAAATAACTTCATGCCCCATCTCCCTTACTTCCAGCTAGTAAGGATCACATAATTTCTAACAAAGTTTTGACACAGATTCCCAATTCGGGCATTCAGAACATATAGCACGTTGCTGAAAGCAAGCACATTCTCATTCAAAGTTGCAAGTTACTATGTATTAACAAGTTTGTATACGTATTTCAAAGATGCCCAGAACTGAGCTAAACTTGGTATGTCTCCAACTCCTAGAAATAACTTCATGCCCCATCTCACTTACTTCCAGCTAGTAAGGATCACATAATTCCTAACAAAGTTTTGACACAGATTCCCAATTCGGGCATTCAGAACATATAGCACGTTGCTGTAAGCAAGCACATTCTCATTCAAAGTTGCAAGTTACTATGTAGGAACAAGTTTGTATAGGACTTTCAAAGATGCTCAGAACTGAGGTAAACATGGCATGTCTCCAACTCCTAGAAATAACTTCATGCCCCATCTCCCTTACTTCCAGCTAGTAAGGATCACATAATTTCTAACAAAGTTTTGACACAGATTCCCAATTCGGGCATTCAGAACATATAGCACGTTGCTGTAAGCAAGCACAATCTCATTCAAAGATGCAAGTTACTATGTAGAAACAAGTTTGTATAGGTATTTCAAAGATGCCCAGAACTGAGCTAAACTTGGTATGTCTCCAACTCCTAGAAATAACTTCATGCCCCATCTCCCTTACTTCCAGCTAGTAAGGATCACATAATTCCTAACAAAGTTTTGACACAGATTCCCAATTCGGGCATTCAGAACATATAGCACGTTGCTGTAAGCAAGCACATTCTCATTCAAAGTTGCAAGTTACTATGTAGAAACAAGTTTCTATAGGTATTTCAAAGATGACCAGAACTGAGCTAAACTTGGTATGTCTCCAACTCCAAGAAATAACTTCCTGCCCCATCTCCCTTACTTCAAGCTTGTAAGGATCACATAATTCCTAACAAAGTTTTGACACAGACTCCCAATTAGGGCATTCAGAACATATAGCACGTTGCTCTAAGCAAGCACATTCTCATTCAAAGTTGCAAGTTACTATGTAGGAACAAGTTTGTATAGGTATTTCAAAGATGCCCAGAACTGAGCTAAACTTGGTATGTCTCCAACTCATACAAATAACTTCAGGCCCCATCTCCCTTACTTCCAGCTAGTAAGGATCACATAATTCCTAACAAAGTTTTGACACAGATTCCCAATTCTGGCATTCAGAACATATAGCACGTTGCTGTAAGCAAGCACATTCTCATTCAAAGTTGCAAATTACTATGTAGGAACAAGTTTGTATAGGTCTTTCAAAGATGCCCAGAACTGAGCTAAACTTGGTATGTCTCCAACTCCTAGAAATAACTTCATGCCCCATCTCCCTTACTTCCAGCTAGTAAGGATCACATAATTCCTAACAACGTTTTGACACAGATTACCAATTCGGGCATTCAGAACATATAACACGTTGCTGTAAGCAAGCACATTCTCATTCAAAGTTGCAAGTTACTATGTAGGAACAAGTTTGTATGGGTATTTCAAAGATGCCCAGAACTGAGCTAAACTTGGTATGTCTTCAATTCCTACATATAACTTCATGCCCCATCTCCCTTACTTCCAGCTAGTAAGGATCACATAATTCCTAACAAAATTTTGACACAGATTCCCAATTCGGGCATTCAGAACATATAGCACTTTGCTGTAAGCAAGCACATTCTCATTAAAAGTTGCAAATTACTATGTAGGAACAAGTTTGTATAGGACTTTCAAAGATGCCCAGAACTGAGCTAAACATGGTATGACTCCAACTCCTAGAAATAACTTCATGCCCCATCTCCCTTACTTCCAGCTAGTAAGGATCACATAATTTCTAACAAAGTTTTGACACAGATTCCCAATTCGGGCATTCAGAACATATAGCACGTTGCTGAAAGCAAGCACATTCTCATTCAAAGTTGCAAGTTACTATGTATTAACAAGTTTGTATACGTATTTCAAAGATGCCCAGAACTGAGCTAAACTTGGTATGTCTCCAACTCCTAGAAATAACTTCATGCCCCATCTCCCTTACTTCCAGCTAGTAAGGATCACATAATTCCTAACAAAGTTTTGACACAGATTCCCAATTCGGGTATTCAGAACATATAGCACGTTGCTGTAAGCAAGCACATTCTCATTCAAAGTTGCAAGTTACTATGTAGAAACAAGTTTGTATAGGATTTTCAAAGATGACCAGAATTGAGCTAAACATGGTATGACTCCAACTCCTAGAAATAACTTCATGCCCCATCTCCCTTACTTCCAGCTAGTAAGGATCACATAATTTCTAACAAAGTTTTGACACAGATTCCCAATTCGGGCATTCAGAACATATAGCACGTTGCTGAAAGCAAGCACATTCTCATTCAATGTTGCAAGTTACTATGTAGGAACAAGTTTGTATAGGTATTTCAAAGATGCCCAAAACTGAGCTAAACTTGGTATGTCTCCAACTCCTAGAAATAACTTCATGCCCCATCTCCCTTACATCCAGCTAGTAAGGATCACATAATTCCTAAAAAACTTTTGACACAAATTCCCAATTCGGGCATTCAGAACATATAGCACGTTGCTGTAAGGTAGCACATTCTCATTCAAAGTTGCAAGTTACTATGTAGGAACAAGTTTGTATAGGTATTTCAAAGATGCCCAGAACTGAGCTAAACGTTGTATGTCTCCAACTCCTAGAAATAACTTCAAGCCCCATCTCCCTTACTTCCAGCTAGTAAGGATCACATAATTCCTAAAAAGTTTTGACACAATTCCCAATTCGGGCATTCAGAACATATAGCACGTTGCTGTAAGCAAGCACATTCTCATTCAAAGTTGCAAGTTACTATGTAGAAACAAGTTTGTATAGGACTTTCAAAGATGCCCAGAACTGTGCTAAACATGGTATGACTCCAACTCCTAGAAATAACTTCATACCCCATCTCCCTTACTTCCATCTAGTAAGGATCACATAATTTCTCACAAAATTTTGACACAGATTCCCAATTCGGGCATTCAGAACATATAGCACATTGCTGTAAGCAAGCTCATTCTCATTCAAAGTTGCAAGTTACTACGTAGGAACAAGTTTGTATAGGTATTTCAAAGATTCCCAGAACTGAGCTAAACGTTGTATGTCTCCAACTCCTAGAATTAACTTCATGCCCCATCTCCCTTACTTCCAGCTAGTAAGGATCACATAATTTCTAACAAAGATTTGACACAGATTCCCAATTCGGCCATTCAGAACATATAGCATGTTGTTGTAAGCAAGCACATTCTCATTCAAAGTTGCAAGTTACTATGTAGGAACAAGTTTGTATAGGTATTTCAAAGATGCCCAGAACTGAGCTAAACTTGGTATGTCTCCAACTCCTAGAAATAACTTCATGCCCCATCTCCCTTACTTCCAGCTAGTAAGGATCACATAATTCCTAACAAAGTTTTGACACAGATTCCCAATTCGGGCATTCAGAACATATAGCACGTTGCTGTAAGCAAGCACATTCTCATTCAAAGTTGCAAGTTACTAAGTAGGAACAAGTTTGTATAGGTATTTCAAAGATGCCCAGAACTGAGCTAAACTTGGTATGTCTCCAACTCCTAGAAATAACTTCATGCCCCATCTCCCTTACTTCCAGCTAGTAAGGATCACATAATTTCTAACAAAGTTGTGACACAGATTCCCAATTCGGGCATTCAGATCATATAGCACGTTGCTGTAAGCAAGCACATTCTCATTCAAAGATGCAAGTTACTATGTAGGAACAAGTTTGTATAGGTATTTCAAAGATTCCCAGAACTGAGCTAAACTTGGTATGTCTCCAACTCCTAGAAATAACTTCATGCCCCATCTGCCTTACTTCCATCTAGTAAGGATCACATAATTCCTAACAAAGTTTTGAAACAGATTCCCAATTCGGGCTTTCAGAACATATACCACGTTGCTGTAAGCAAGCACATTCTCATTCAAAGTTGCAAGTTACTATGTAGGAACAAGTTTGTATAGGTATTTCAAAGATTCAAAAAACTGAGCTACCCTTGGTATTTCTCTAACTCCTAGAAATATCTTCATGCCCCAAATCCCTTATTTCCAGCTAGTAAGGATCACATAATTACTAAGAAAGTTTTGACACAGATTCCCAATTCGGGCATTCAGAACATATAGAACGTTGCTGTAAGCAATCACATTCTCATTCAAAGTTGCAAGTTACTATGTAGGAACAAGTTTGTATAGGTATTTCAAAGATTCCCAGAACTGAGCTAAACTTGGTACTTCTCCAACTCCTAGAAATAACTTCATGCCCCATCTCCCTTACTTCCAGCTAGTAAGGATTACATAATTACTAACAAACTTTTGACACAGATTCCCAATTTGGGCATTCAGAACATATAGTACGTTGCTGTAAGCAAGCACATTCTCATTCAAAGTTGCAAGTTACTATGTAGGAACAAGTTTGTATAGGTATTTCAAAGATGCTCAGAACTGAGCTAAACGTTGTATGTCTCCAACTCCTAGAAATAACTTCAAGCCCCATCTCCCTTACTTCCACCAAGTAAGGATCACATCTTTCCTAACAAAGTTTTGACACAGATTCCCAATTCGGGCATTCAGAACATATAGCACGTTGCTGTAAGCAAGCACATTCTCATTCAAAGTTGCAAGTTACTATGTAGGAACAAGTTTGTATAGGACTTTCAAAGATGCTCAGAGCTTAGGTAAACATGGCATGTCTCCAACTCCTAGAAATAACTTCATGCCCCATCTCCCTTACTTCCAGCTAGTAAGGATCACATAATTTCTAACAAAGTTTTGACACAGATTCCCAATTCGGGCATTCAGAACATATAGCACGTTGCTGTAAGCAAGCACATTGTCATTCAAAGATGCAAGTTACTATGTAGAAACAAGTTTGTATAGGTATTTCAAAGATGCCCAGAACTGAGCTAAACTTGGTATGTCTCCAACTCCTAGAAATAACTTCATGCCCCATCTCCCTTACTTCCAGCTAGTAAGGATCACATAATTCCTAACAAAGTTTTGACACAGATTCCCAATTCGGGCATTCAGAACATATAGCACGTTGCTGTAAGCAAGCACATTCTCATTCAAAGTTGCAAGTTACTATGTAGGAATAAGTTTGTATAGGTATTTCAAAGATGCCCAGAACTGAGCTAATCTTGATATGTCTCCAACTCCTAGAAATAACTTCATGCCCAATCTCCCTAACTTCCAGCTAGTGAGGAGTACATAATTCCTAACAAAGTTTTGACACAATTCCCAATTCGGGAATTCAGAACATATAGAAATTTGCTGTAAGCAAGCACATTCTCATTCACAGGTACAAGTTACGATGTAGAAACAAGTTTGTATAGGACTTTCAAAGATGCCCAGAACTGAGCAAAACATGGTATGACTCCAACTCCTAGAAATAACTTCATGCCCCATCTCCCTTACTTCCAGCTAGTAAGGATCACATAATTTCTAACAAAGATTTGACACAGATTCCCAATTCGGTCATTCAGAACATATAGCACGTTGCTGTAAGCAAGCACATTCTCATTCAAAGTTGCAAGTTACTACGTAGGAACAAGTTTGTATAGGTATATCAAAGATTCCTGGAACTGAGCTAAACGTTGTATGTCTCCAACTCCTAGAATTAACTTCATGCCCCATCTCCCTTACTTCCAGCTAGTAAGGATCACATAATTTCTAACAAAGATTTGACACAGATTCCCAATTCGGGCATTCAGAACATATAGCACGTTGCTGTAAGCAAGCACATTCTCATTCAAAGTTGCAAGTTACTATGTAGGAACAAGTTTGTATAGGTATTTCAAAGATGCCCAGAACTGAGCTAAACTTGGTATGTATCCAACTCCTAGAAATAACTTCATGCCCCATCTCCCTTACTTCCAGCTAGTAAGGATCACATAATTCCTAACAAAGTTTTGACACAGATTCCCAATTCGGGCATTCAGAACATATAGCACGTTGCTGTAAGCAAGCACATTCTCATTCAAAGTTGCAAGTTACTAAGTAGGAACAAGTTTGTATAGGTATTTCAAAGATGCCCAGAACTGAGCTAAACTTGGTATGTCTCCAACTCCTAGAAATAACTTCATGCCCCATCTCCCTTACTTCCAGCTAGTAAGGATCACATAATTTCTAACAAAGTTGTGACACAGATTCCCAATTCGGGCATTCAGATCATATAGCACGTTGCTGTAAGCAAGCACATTCTCATTGAAGGTGCAAGTTACTATGTAGGAACAAGTTTGTATAGGTATTTCAAAGATTCCCAGAACTGAGCTAAACTTGGTATGTCTCCAACTCCTAGAAATAACTTCATGCCCCATCTGCCTTACTTCCATCTAGTAAGGATCACATAATTCCTAACAAAGTTTTGAAACAGATTCCCAATTCGGGCATTCAGAACATATAGCATGTTGCAGTAAGCAAGCACATTCTCATTCAAAGCTGCAAGTTACTATGTAGGAATAAGTTTGTATAGGTATTTCAAAGATGCCCTGAACTGAGCTAAACTTGGTATGTCTCCAACTCCTAGAAATAACTTCATGCCCAATCTCCCTAACTTCCAGCTAGTGAGGAGTACATAATTCCTAACAAAGTTTTGACACAGATTCCCATTTCGGGCATTCAGAACATATAGCACGTTGCTGTAAGCAAGCACATTCTCATTCAAAGTTGCAAGTTACTATGAAGAAACAAGTTTATATAGGTATTTCAAAGATGCCCAGAACTGAGCTAAACTTGGTATGACTCCAACTCCTAGAAATAACTTCCTGCCCCATCTCCCTTACTTCAAGCTTGTAAGGATCACATAATTCCTAACAAAGTTTTGACACAGACTCCCAATTAGGGCATTCAGAACATATAGCACGTTGCTCTAAGCAAGCACATTCTCATTCAAAGTTGCAAGTTACTATGTAGGAACAAGTTTGTATAGGTATTTCAAAGATGCCCAGAACTGAGCTAAACTTGGTATGTCTCCAACTCATACAAATAACTTCAGGCCCCATCTCCCTTACTTCCAGCTAGTAAGGATCACATAATTCCTAACAAAGTTTTGACACAGATTCCCAATTCTGGCATTCAGAACATATAGCACGTTGCTGTAAGCAAGCACATTCTCATTCAAAGTTGCAAATTACTATGTAGGAACAAGTTTGTATAGGTCTTTCAAAGATGCCCAGAACTGAGCTAAACTTGGTATGTCTCCAACTCCTAGAAATAACTTCATGCCCCATCTCCCTTACTTCCAGCTAGTAAGGATCACATAATTCCTAACAACGTTTTGACACAGATTACCAATTCGGGCATTCAGAACATATAGCACGTTGCTGTAAGCAAGCACATTCTCATTCAAAGTTGCAAGTTACTATGTAGGAACAAGTTTGTATGGGTATTTCAAAGATGCCCAGAACTGAGCTAAACTTGGTATGTCTTCAATTCCTACATATAACTTCATGCCCCATCTCCCTTACTTCCAGCTAGTAAGGATCACATAATTCCTAACAAAATTTTGACACAGATTCCCAATTCGGGCATTCAGAACATATAGCACTTTGCTGTAAGCAAGCACATTCTCATTAAAAGTTGCAAATTACTATGTAGGAACAAGTTTGTATAGGACTTTCAAAGATGCCCAGAACTGAGCTAAACATGGTATGACTCCAACTCCTAGAAATAACTTCATGCCCCATCTCCCTTACTTCCAGCTAGTAAGGATCACATAATTTCTAACAAAGTTTTGACACAGATTCCCAATTCGGGCATTCAGAACATATAGCACGTTGCTGAAAGCAAGCACATTCTCATTCAAAGTTGCAAGTTACTATGTATTAACAAGTTTGTATACGTATTTCAAAGATGCCCAGAACTGAGCTAAACTTGGTATGTCTCCAACTCCTAGAAATAACTTCATGCCCCATCTCCCTTACTTCCAGCTAGTAAGGATCACATAATTCCTAACAAAGTTTTGACACAGATTCCCAATTCGGGCATTCAGAACATATAGCACGTTGCTGTAAGCAAGCACATTCTCATTCAAAGTTGCAAGTTACTATGTAGAAACAAGTTTGTATAGGATTTTCAAAGATGACCAGAATTGAGCTAAACATGGTATGACTCCAACTCCTAGAAATAACTTCATGCCCCATCTCCCTTACTTCCAGCTAGTAAGGATCACATAATTTCTAACAAAGTTTTGACACAGATTCCCAATTCGGGCATTCAGAACATATAGCACGTTGCTGAAAGCAAGCACATTCTCATTCAATGTTGCAAGTTACTATGTAGGAACAAGTTTGTATAGGTATTTCAAAGATGCCCAAAACTGAGCTAAACTTGGTATGTCTCCAACTCCTAGAAATAACTTCATGCCCCATCTCCCTTACATCCAGCTAGTAAGGATCACATAATTCCTAACAAACTTTTGACACAAATTCCCAATTCGGGCATTCAGAACATATAGCACGTTGCTGTAAGGTAGCACATTCTCATTCAAAGTTGCAAGTTACTATGTAGGAACAAGTTTGTATAGGTATTTCAAAGATGCCCAGAACTGAGCTAAACGTTGTATGTCTCCAACTCCTAGAAATAACTTCAAGCCCCATCTCCCTTACTTCCAGCTAGTAAGGATCACATAATTCCTAAAAAGTTTTGACACAATTCCCAATTCGGGCATTCAGAACATATAGCACGTTGCTGTAAGCAAGCACATTCTCATTCAAAGTTGCAAGTTACTATGTAGAAACAAGTTTGTATAGGACTTTCAAAGATGCCCAGAACTGTGCTAAACATGGTATGACTCCAACTCCTAGAAATAACTTCATACCCCATCTCCCTTACTTCCATCTAGTAAGGATCACATAATTTCTCACAAAATTTTGACACAGATTCCCAATTCGGGCATTCAGAACATATAGCACATTGCTGTAAGCAAGCTCATTCTCATTCAAAGTTGCAAGTTACTACGTAGGAACAAGTTTGTATAGGTATTTCAAAGATTCCCAGAACTGAGCTAAACGTTGTATGTCTCCAACTCCTAGAATTAACTTCATGCCCCATCTCCCTTACTTCCAGCTAGTAAGGATCACATAATTTCTAACAAAGATTTGACACAGATTCCCAATTCGGCCATTCAGAACATATAGCATGTTGCTGTAAGCAAGCACATTCTCATTCAAAGTTGCAAGTTACTATGTAGGAACAAGTTTGTATAGGTATTTCAAAGATGCCCAGAACTGAGCTAAACTTGGTATGTCTCCAACTCCTAGAAATAACTTCATGCCCCATCTCCCTTACTTCCAGCTAGTAAGGATCACATAATTCCTAACAAAGTTTTGACACAGATTCCCAATTCGGGCATTCAGAACATATAGCACGTTGCTGTAAGCAAGCACATTCTCATTCAAAGTTGCAAGTTACTAAGTAGGAACAAGTTTGTATAGGTATTTCAAAGATGCCCAGAACTGAGCTAAACTTGGTATGTCTCCAACTCCTAGAAATAACTTCATGCCCCATCTCCCTTACTTCCAGCTAGTAAGGATCACATAATTTCTAACAAAGTTGTGACACAGATTCCCAATTCGGGCATTCAGATCATATAGCACGTTGCTGTAAGCAAGCACATTCTCATTCAAAGATGCAAGTTACTATGTAGGAACAAGTTTGTATAGGTATTTCAAAGATTCCCAGAACTGAGCTAAACTTGGTATGTCTCCAACTCCTAGAAATAACTTCATGCCCCATCTGCCTTACTTCCATCTAGTAAGGATCACATAATTCCTAACAAAGTTTTGAAACAGATTCCCAATTCGGGCTTTCAGAACATATACCACGTTGCTGTAAGCAAGCACATTCTCATTCAAAGTTGCAAGTTACTATGTAGGAACAAGTTTGTATAGGTATTTCAAAGATTCAAAAAACTGAGCTACCCTTGGTATTTCTCTAACTCCTAGAAATATCTTCATGCCCCAAATCCCTTATTTCCAGCTAGTAAGGATCACATAATTACTAAGAAAGTTTTGACACAGATTCCCAATTCGGGCATTCAGAACATATAGAACGTTGCTGTAAGCAATCACATTCTCATTCAAAGTTGCAAGTTACTATGTAGGAACAAGTTTGTATAGGTATTTCAAAGATTCCCAGAACTGAGCTAAACTTGGTACTTCTCCAACTCCTAGAAATAACTTCATGCCCCATCTCCCTTACTTCCAGCTAGTAAGGATTACATAATTACTAACAAACTTTTGACACAGATTCCCAATTTGGGCATTCAGAACATATAGTACGTTGCTGTAAGCAAGCACATTCTCATTCAAAGTTGCAAGTTACTATGTAGGAACAAGTTTGTATAGGTATTTCAAAGATGCTCAGAACTGAGCTAAACGTTGTATGTCTCCAACTCCTAGAAATAACTTCAAGCCCCATCTCCCTTACTTCCACCAAGTAAGGATCACATCTTTCCTAACAAAGTTTTGACACAGATTCCCAATTCGGGCATTCAGAACATATAGCACGTTGCTGTAAGCAAGCACATTCTCATTAAAAGTTGCAAGTTACTATGTAGGAACAAGTTTGTATAGGACTTTCAAAGATGCTCAGAGCTTAGGTAAACATGGCATGTCTCCAACTCCTAGAAATAACTTCATGCCCCATCTCCCTTACTTCCAGCTAGTAAGGATCACATAATTCCTAACAAAGTTTTGACACAGATTCCCAATTCGGGCATTCAGAACATATAGCACGTTGCTGTAAGCAAGCACATTGTCATTCAAAGATGCAAGTTACTATGTAGAAACAAGTTTGTATAGGTATTTCAAAGATGCCCAGAACTGAGCTAAACTTGGTATGTCTCCAACTCCTAGAAATAACTTCATGCCCCATCTCCCTTACTTCCAGCTAGTAAGGATCACATAATTCCTAACAAAGTTTTGACACAGATTCCCAATTCGGGCATTCAGAACATATAGCACGTTGCTGTAAGCAAGCACATTCTCATTCAAAGTTGCAAGTTACTATGTAGGAATAAGTTTGTATAGGTATTTCAAAGATGCCCAGAACTGAGCTAATCTTGATATGTCTCCAACTCCTAGAAATAACTTCATGCCCAATCTCCCTAACTTCCAGCTAGTGAGGAGTACATAATTCCTAACAAAGTTTTGACACAATTCCCAATTCGGGAATTCAGAACATATAGAAATTTGCTGTAAGCAAGCACATTCTCATTCACAGGTACAAGTTACGATGTAGAAACAAGTTTGTATAGGACTTTCAAAGATGCCCAGAACTGAGCAAAACATGGTATGACTCCAACTCCTAGAAATAACTTCATGCCCCATCTCCCTTACTTCCAGCTAGTAAGGATCACATAATTTCTAACAAAGATTTGACACAGATTCCCAATTCGGTCATTCAGAACATATAGCACGTTGCTGTAAGCAAGCACATTCTCATTCAAAGTTGCAAGTTACTACGTAGGAACAAGTTTGTATAGGTATATCAAAGATTCCTGGAACTGAGCTAAACGTTGTATGTCTCCAACTCCTAGAATTAACTTCATGCCCCATCTCCCTTACTTCCAGCTAGTAAGGATCACATAATTTCTAACAAAGATTTGACACAGATTCCCAATTCGGGCATTCAGAACATATAGCACGTTGCTGTAAGCAAGCACATTCTCATTCAAAGTTGCAAGTTACTATGTAGGAACAAGTTTGTATAGGTATTTCAAAGATGCCCAGAACTGAGCTAAACTTGGTATGTATCCAACTCCTAGAAATAACTTCATGCCCCATCTCCCTTACTTCCAGCTAGTAAGGATCACATAATTCCTAACAAAGTTTTGACACAGATTCCCAATTCGGGCATTCAGAACATATAGCACGTTGCTGTAAGCAAGCACATTCTCATTCAAAGTTGCAAGTTACTAAGTAGGAACAAGTTTGTATAGGTATTTCAAAGATGCCCAGAACTGAGCTAAACTTGGTATGTCTCCAACTCCTAGAAATAACTTCATGCCCCATCTCCCTTACTTCCAGCTAGTAAGGATCACATAATTTCTAACAAAGTTGTGACACAGATTCCCAATTCGGGCATTCAGATCATATAGCACGTTGCTGTAAGCAAGCACATTCTCATTGAAGGTGCAAGTTACTATGTAGGAACAAGTTTGTATAGGTATTTCAAAGATTCCCAGAACTGAGCTAAACTTGGTATGTCTCCAACTCCTAGAAATAACTTCATGCCCCATCTGCCTTACTTCCATCTAGTAAGGATCACATAATTCCTAACAAAGTTTTGAAACAGATTCCCAATTCGGGCATTCAGAACATATAGCATGTTGCAGTAAGCAAGCACATTCTCATTCAAAGTTGCAAGTTACTATGTAGGAATAAGTTTGTATAGGTATTTCAAAGATGCCCTGAACTGAGCTAAACTTGGTATGTCTCCAACTCCTAGAAATAACTTCATGCCCAATCTCCCTAACTTCCAGCTAGTGAGGAGTACATAATTCCTAACAAAGTTTTGACACAGATTCCCATTTCGGGCATTCAGAACATATAGCACGTTGCTGTAAGCAAGCACATTCTCATTCAAAGTTGCAAGTTACTATGAAGAAACAAGTTTATATAGGTATTTCAAAGATGCCCAGAACTGAGCTAAACTTGGTATGACTCCAACTCCTAGAAATAACTTCATGCCCCATCTCCCTTACTTCCAGCTAGTAAGGATCACATAATTCCTAACAAAGTTTTGACACAGATTCCCAATTCGGGCATTCAGAACATATAGCACGTTGCTGTAAGCAAGCACATTCTCATTCAAAGTTGCAAGTTACTATGTAGCAACAAGTTTGTATAGGTATTTCAAAGATGCCCAGAACTGAGCTAAACTTGGAATGTCTCCAACTCCTAGAAATATCTTCATGCCCCATCTCACGTACTTCCAGCTAGTAAGGATCACATAATTCCTAACAAAATTTTGACACAGATTCCCAATTCGGGCATTCAGAACATATAGCACGTTGCTGTAAGCAAGCACATTCTCATTCAAAGTTGCAAGTTACTATGTAGGAACAAGTTTGTATAGGTATTTCAAAGATGCTCAGAACTGAGCTAAACTTGGTATGTCTCCAACTCCTAGAAATAACTTCATGCCCCATCTCCCTTACTTCCAGCTAGTAAGGATTACATAATAACTAACAAACTTTTGACACAGATTCCCAATTCGGGCATACAGAACATATAGCACGTTGCTGTAAGCAAGCATATTCTCATTCAAACTTGCAAGTTACTATGTAGGAACAAGTTTGTATAGGACTTTCAAAGATGCTCAGAGGTTAGGTAAACATGGCATGTCTCCAACTCCTAGAAATAACTTCATGCCCCATCTCCCTTACTTCCAGCTAGTAAGGATCACATAATTTCTAACAAAGTTTTGACACAGATTCCCAATTCGGGCATTCAGAACATATAGCACGTTGCTGAAGGCAAGCACATTCTCATTCAAAGTTGCAAGTTACTATGTATTAACAAGTTTGTATACGTATTTCAAAGATGCCCAGAACTGAGCTAAACTTGGTATGTCTCCAACTCCTAGAAATAACTTCATGCCCCATCTCACTTACTTCCAGCTAGTAAGGATCACATAATTCCTAACAAAGTTTTGACACAGATTCCCAATTCGGGCATTCAGAACATATAGCACGTTGCTGTAAGCAAGCACATTCTCATTAAAAGTTGCAAGTTACTATGTAGAAACAAGTTTGTATAGGATTTTCAAAGATGACCAGAACTGAGCTAAACATGGTATGACTCCAACTCCTAGAAATAACTTCATGCCCCATCTCCCTTACTTCCAGCTAGTAAGGATCACATAATTTCTAACAAAGTTTTGACACAGATTCCCAATTCGGGCATTGAGAACATATAGCACGTTGCTGAAAGCAAGCACATTCTCATTCAAAGTTGCAAGTTACTATGTAGGAACAAGTTTGTATAGGTATTTCAAAGATGCCCAGAACTGAGCTAAACTTGGTATGTCTCCAACTCCTAGAAATAACTTCATGCCCCATCTCCCTTACATCCAGCTAGTAAGGATCACATAATTCCTAACAAACTTTTGACACAGATTCCCAATTCGGGCATTCAGAACATATAGCACGTTGCTGTAAGCTAGCACATTCTCATTCAAAGTTGCAAGTTACTATGTAGGAACAAGTTTGTATAGGTATTTCAAAGATGCCCAGAACTGAGCTAAACGTTGTATGTCTCCAACTCCTAGAAATAACTTCAAGCCCCATCTCCCTTACTTCCAGCTAGTAAGGATCACATAATTCCTAACAAAGTTTTGACACAATTCCCAATTCGGGCATTCAGAACATATAGCACGTTGCTGTAAGCAAGCACATTCTCATTCAAAGTTGCAAGTTACTATGTAGAAACAAGTTTGTATAGGACTTTCAAAGATGCCCAGAACTGAGCTAAACATGGTATGACTCCAACTCCTAGAAATAACTTCATGCCCCATCTCCCTTACTTCCATCTAGTAAGGATCACATAATTTCTCACAAAGTTTTGACACAGATTCCCAATTCGGGCATTCAGAACATATAGCACATTGCTGTAAGCAAGCACATTCTCATTCAAAGTTGCAAGTTACTACGTAGGAACAAGTTTGTATAGGTATTTCAAAGATTCCCAGAACTGAGCTAAACGTTGTATGTCTCCAACTCCTACAAATAACTTCATGCCCCATCTCCCTTACTTTCAGCTAGTAAGGATCACATAATTTCTAACAAAGTTTTGAAACAGATTCCCAGTTCGGGCATTCAGAACATACAGCACGTTGCTGTAAGCAAGCACATTCTGATTCAAAGTTGCAAGTTACTATGTAGGAACAAGTTTGTATAGGTATTTCAAAGATTCCCAGAACTGAGATAAACTTGGTATTTCTCTAACTCCTAGAAATATCTTCATGCCCCAACTCCCTTACTTCCAGCTAGTAAGGATCACATAAATCCTAAGAAAGATTTGACACAGATTCCCAATTCGGGCATTCAGATCATATAGCACGTTGCTGTAAGCAATTACATTCTCATTCAAAGTTGCAAGTTACTATGTAGGAACAAGTTTGTATAGGTATTTCAAAGATGCCCAGATCTGAGCTAAACTTGGTATGTCTCCAACTCCTAGAAATAACTTCATGCCCCATCTCCCTTACTTCCAGCTAGTAAGGAACACATAATTCCTAACAACGTTTTGACACAGATTCCCAATTCGGGCATTCAGAACATATAGCACGTTGCTGTAAGCAAGCACATTCTCATTCAAAGTTGCAAGTTACTATGTAGGAACAAGTTTGTATGGGTATTTCAAAGATGCCCAGAACTGAGCTAAACTTGGTATGTCTTCAATTCCTACATATAACATCATGCACCATCTCCCTTACTTCCAGCTAGTAAGGATCACATAATTCCTAACAAAATTTTGACACAGATTCCCAATTCGGGCATTCAGAACATCTAGCACTTTGCTGTAAGCAAGCACATTCTCATTCAAAGTTGCAAGTTACTATGTAGGAACAAGTTTGTAGAGGTATTTCAAAGATTCAAAAAACTGAGCTACCCTTGGTATTTCTCTAACTCCTAGAAATATCTTCATGCCCCAAATCCCTTATTTCCAGCTAGTAAGGATCACATAATTACTAAGAAAGTTTTGACACAGATTCCCAATTCGGGCATTCAGAACATGTAGAACGTTGCTGTAAGCAATCACATTCTCATTCAAAGTTGCAAGTTACTATGTAGGAACAAGTTTGTATAGGTATTTCAAAGATTCCCAGAACTGAGCTAAACTTGGTACTTCTCCAACTCCTAGAAATAACTTCATGCCCCATCTCCCTTACTTCCAGCTAGTAAGGATTACATAATTACTAACAAACTTTTGACACAGATTCCCAATTCGGGCATTCAGAACATATAGTACATTGCTGTAAGCAAGCACATTCTCATTCAAAGTTGCAAGTTACTATGTAGGAACAAGTTTGTATAGGTATTTCAAAGATGCTCAGAACTGAGCTAAACGTTGTATGTCTCCAACTCCTAGAAATAACTTCAAGCCCCATCTCCCTTACTTCCACCAAGTAAGGATCACATCTTTCCTAACAAAGTTTTGACACAGATTCCCAATTCGGGCATTCAGAACATATAGCACGTTGCTGTAAGCAAGCACATTCTCATTCAAAGTTGCAAGTTACTATGTAGGAACAAGTTTGTATAGGACTTTCAAAGATGCTCAGAGCTTAGGTAAACATGGCATGTCTCCAACTCCTAGAAATAACTTCATGCCCCATCTCCCTTACTTCCAGCTAGTAAGGATCACATAATTTCTAACAAAGTTTTGACACAGATTCCCAATTCGGGCATTCAGAACATATAGCACGTTGCTGTAAGCCAACACATTGTCATTCAAAGATGCAAGTTACTATGTAGAAACAAGTTTGTATAGGTATTTCAAAGATGCCCAGAACTGAGCTAAACTTGGTATGTCTCCAACTCCTAGAAATAACTTCATGCCCCATCTCCCTTACTTCCAGCTAGTAAGGATCACATAATTCCTAACAAAGTTTTGACACAGATTCCCAATTCGGGCATTCAGAACATATAGCACGTTGCTGTAAGCAAGCACATTCTCATTCAAAGTTGCAAGTTACTATGTAGGAATAAGTTTGTATAGGTATTTCAAAGATGCCCAGAACTGAGCTAATCTTGATATGTCTCCAACTCCTAGAAATAACTTCATGCCCAATCTCCCTAACTTCCAGCTAGTGAGGAGTACATAATTCCTAACAAAGTTTTGACACAATTCCCAATTCGGGAATTCAGAACATATAGAAATTTGCTGTAAGCAAGCACATTCTCATTCACAGGTACAAGTTACGATGTAGAAACAAGTTTGTATAGGACTTTCAAAGATGCCCAGAACTGAGCAAAACATGGTATGACTCCAACTCCTAGAAATAACTTCATGCCCCATCTCCCTTACTTCCAGCTAGTAAGGATCACATAATTTCTAACAAAGATTTGACACAGATTCCCAATTCGGTCATTCAGAACATATAGCACGTTGCTGTAAGCAAGCACATTCTCATTCAAAGTTGCAAGTTACTACGTAGGAACAAGTTTGTATAGGTATATCAAAGATTCCTGGAACTGAGCTAAACGTTGTATGTCTCCAACTCCTAGAATTAACTTCATGCCCCATCTCCCTTACTTCCAGCTAGTAAGGATCACATAATTTCTAACAAAGATTTGACACAGATTCCCAATTCGGGCATTCAGAACATATAGCACGTTGCTGTAAGCAAGCACATTCTCATTCAAAGTTGCAAGTTACTATGTAGGAACAAGTTTGTATAGGTATTTCAAAGATGCCCAGAACTGAGCTAAACTTGGTATGTCTCCAACTCCTAGAAATAACTTCATGCCCCATCTCCCTTACTTCCAGCTAGTAAGGATCACATAATTCCTAACAAAGTTTTGACACAGATTCCCAATTCGGGCATTCAGAACATATAGCACGTTGCTGTAAGCAAGCACATTCTCATTCAAAGTTGCAAGTTTCTAAGTAGGAACAAGTTTGTATAGGTATTTCAAAGATGCCCAGAACTGAGCTAAACTTGGTATGTCTCCAACTCCTAGAAATAACTTCATGCCCCATCTCCCTTACTTCCAGCTAGTAAGGATTACATAATTTCTAACAAAGTTGTGACACAGATTCCCAATTCGGGCATTCAGATCATATAGCACGTTGCTGTAAGCAAGCACATTCTCATTAAAAGATGCAAGTTACTATGTAGGAACAAGTTTGTATAGGTATTTCAAAGATTCCCAGAACTGAGCTAAACTTGGTATGTCTCCAACTCCTAGAAATAACTTCATGCCCCATCTGCCTTACTTCCATCTAGTAAGGATCACATAATTCCTAACAAAGTTTTGAAACAGATTCCCAATTCGGGCATTCAGAACATATAGCATGTTGCAGTAAGCAAGCACATTCTCATTCAAAGTTGCAAGTTACTATGTAGGAATAAGTTTGTATAGGTATTTCAAAGATGCCCAGAACTGAGCTAAACTTGGTATGTCTCCAACTCCTAGAAATAACTTCATGCCCAATCTCCCTAACTTCCAGCTAGTGAGGAGTACATAATTCCTAACAAAGTTTTGACACAGATTCCCAATTCGGGCATTCAGAACATATAGCACGTTGCTGTAAGCAAGCACATTCTCATTCAAAGTTGCAAGTTACTATGTAGGAATAAGTTTGTATAGGTATTTCAAAGATGCCCAGAACTGAGCTAATCTTGATATGTCTCCAACTCCTAGAAATAACTTCATGCCCAATCTCCCTAACTTCCAGCTAGTGAGGAGTACATAATTCCTAACAAAGTTTTGACACAATTCCCAATTCGGGAATTCAGAACATATAGAAATTTGCTGTAAGCAAGCACATTCTCATTCACAGGTACAAGTTACGATGTAGAAACAAGTTTGTATAGGACTTTCAAAGATGCCCAGAACTGAGCAAAACATGGTATGACTCCAACTCCTAGAAATAACTTCATGCCCCATCTCCCTTACTTCCAGCTAGTAAGGATCACATAATTTCTAACAAAGATTTGACACAGATTCCCAATTCGGTCATTCAGAACATATAGCACGTTGCTGTAAGCAAGCACATTCTCATTCAAAGTTGCAAGTTACTACGTAGGAACAAGTTTGTATAGGTATATCAAAGATTCCTGGAACTGAGCTAAACGTTGTATGTCTCCAACTCCTAGAATTAACTTCATGCCCCATCTCCCTTACTTCCAGCTAGTAAGGATCACTTAATTTCTAACAAAGATTTGACACAGATTCCAAATTCGGGCATTCAGAACATATAGCACGTTGCTGTAAGCAAGCACATTCTCATTCAAAGTTGCAAGTTACTATGTAGGAACAAGTTTGTATAGGTATTTCAAAGATGCCCAGAACTGAGCTAAACTTGGTATGTCTCCAACTCCTAGAAATAACTTCATGCCCCATCTCCCTTACTTCCAGCTAGTAAGGATCACATAATTCCTAACAAAGTTTTGACACAGATTCCCAATTCGGGCATTCAGAACATATAGCACGTTGCTGTAAGCAAGCACATTCTCATTCAAAGTTGCAAGTTACTAAGTAGGAACAAGTTTGTATAGGTATTTCAAAGATGCCCAGAACTGAGCTAAACTTGGTATGTCTCCAACTCCTAGAAATAACTTCATGCCCCATCTCCCTTACTTCCAGCTAGTAAGGATCACATAATTTCTAACAAAGTTGTGACACAGATTCCCAATTCGGGCATTCAGATCATATAGCACGTTGCTGTAAGCAAGCACATTCTCATTAAAAGATGCAAGTTACTATGTAGGAACAAGTTTGTATAGGTATTTCAAAGATTCCCAGAACTGAGCTAAACTTGGTATGTCTCCAACTCCTAGAAATAACTTCATGCCCCATCTGCCTTACTTCCATCTAGTAAGGATCACATAATTCCTAACAAAGTTTTGAAACAGATTCCCAATTCGGGCATTCAGAACATATAGCATGTTGCAGTAAGCAAGCACATTCTCATTCAAAGTTGCAAGTTACTATGTAGGAATAAGTTTGTATAGGTATTTCAAAGATGCCCAGAACTGAGCTAAACTTGGTATGTCTCCAACTCCTAGAAATAACTTCATGCCCAATCTCCCTAACTTCCAGCTAGTGAGGAGTACATAATTCCTAACAAAGTTTTGACACAGATTCCCAATTCGGGCATTCAGAACATATAGCACGTTGCTGTAAGCAAGCACATTCTCATTCAAAGTTGCAAGTTACTATGAAGAAACAAGTTTATATAGGTATTTGAAAGATGCCCAGAACTGAGCTAAACTTGGTATTACTCCAACTCCTAGAAATAACTTCATGCCCCATCTCCCTTACTTCCAGCTAGTAAGGATCACATAATTCCTAACAAAGTTTTGACACAGATTCCCAATTCGGGCATTCAGAACATATAGCACGTTGCTGTAAGAAAGCACATTCTCATTCAAAGTTGCAAGTTACTATGTAGCAACAAGTTTGTATAGGTATTTCAAAGATGCCCAGAACTGAGCTAAACTTGGAATGTCTCCAACTCCTAGAAATAACTTCATGCCCCATCTCACGTACTTCCAGCTAGTAAGGATCACATAATTCCTAACAAAATTTTGACACAGATTCCCAATTCGGGCATTCAGAACATATAGCACGTTGCTGTAAGCAAGCACATTCTCATTCAAAGTTGCAAGTTACTATGTAGGAACAAGTTTGTATAGGTATTTCAAAGATGCTCAGAACTGAGCTAAACTTGGTATGTCTCCAACTCCTAGAAATAACTTCATGCCCCATCTCCCTTACTTCCAGCTAGTAAGGATTACATAATAACTAACAAACTTTTGACACAGATTCCCAATTCGGGCATACAGAACATATAGTACGTTGCTGTAAGCAAGCACATTCTCATTCAAAGTTGCAAGTTACTATGTAGGAACAAGTTTGTATAGGTATTTCAAAGATGCTCAGAACTGAGCTAAACGTTGTATGTCTCCAACTCCTAGAAATAACTTCAAGCCCCATCTCCCTTACTTCCACCAAGTAAGGATCACATAATTCCTAACAAAGTTTTGACACAGATTCCCAATTCGGGCATTCAGAACATATAGCACGTTGCTGTAAGCAAGCACATTCTCATTCAAAGTTGCAAGTTACTATGTAGGAACAAGTTTGTATAGGACTTTCAAAGATGCTCAGAACTGAGGTAAACATGGCATGTCTCCAACTCCTAGAAATAACTTCATGCCCCATCTCCCTTACTTCCAGCTAGTAAGGATCACATAATTTCTAACAAAGTTTTGACACAGATTCCCAATTCGGGCATTCAGAACATATAGCACGTTGCTGTAAGCAAGCACAATCTCATTCAAAGATGCAAGTTACTATGTAGGAACAAGTTTGTATAGGTATTTCAAAGATTCAAAAAACTGAGCTACCCTTGGTATTTCTCTAACTCCTAGAAATATCTTCATGCCCCAAATCCCTTATTTCCAGCTAGTAAGGATCACATAATTACTAAGAAAGTTTTGACACAGATTCCCAATTCGGGCATTCAGAACATATAGAACGTTGCTGTAAGCAATAACATTCTCATTCAAAGTTGCAAGTTACTATGTAGGAACAAGTTTGTATAGGTATTTCAAAGATTCCCAGAACTGAGCTAAACTTGGTACTTCTCCAACTCCTAGAAATAACTTCATGCCCCATCTCCCTTACTTCCAGCTAGTAAGGATTACATAATTACTAACAAACTTTTGACACAGATTCCCAATTCGGGCATTCAGAACATATAGTACGTTGCTGTAAGCAAGCACATTCTCATTCAAAGTTGCAAGTTACTATGTAGGAACAAGTTTGTATAGGTATTTCAAAGATGCTCAGAACTGAGCTAAACGTTGTATGTCTCCAACTCCTAGAAATAACTTCAAGCCCCATCTCCCTTACTTCCACCAAGTAAGGATCACATAATTCCTAACAAAGTTTTGACACAGATTCCCAATTCGGGCATTCAGAACATATAGCACGTTGCTGTAAGCAAGCACATTCTCATTCAAAGTTGCAAGTTACTATGTAGGAACAAGTTTGTATAGGACTTTCAAAGATGCTCAGAGCTTAGGTAAACATTGCATGTCTCCAACTCCTAGAAATAACTTCATGCCCCATCTCCCTTACTTCCAGCTAGTAAGGATCACATAATTTCTAACAAAGTTTTGACACAGATTCCCAATTCGGGCATTCAGAACATATAGCACGTTGCTGAAGGCAAGCACATTCTCATTCAAAGTTGCAAGTTACTATGTATTAACAAGTTTGTATACGTATTTCAAAGATGCCCAGAACTGAGCTAAACTTGGTATGTCTCCAACTCCTAGAAATAACTTCATGCCCCATCTCACTTACTTCCAGCTAGTAAGGATCACATAATTCCTAACAAAGTTTTGACACAGATTCCCAATTCGGGCATTCAGAACATATAGCACGTTGCTGTAAGCAAGCACATTCTCATTAAAAGTTGCAAGTTACTATGTAGAAACAAGTTTGTATAGGATTTTCAAAGATGACCAGAACTGAGCTAAACATGGTATGACTCCAACTCCTAGAAATAACTTCATGCCCCATCTCCCTTACTTCCAGCTAGTAAGGATCACATAATTTCTAACAAAGTTTTGACACAGATTCCCAATTCGGGCATTGAGAACATATAGCACGTTGCTGAAAGCAAGCACATTCTCATTCAAAGTTGCAAGTTACTATGTAGGAACAAGTTTGTATAGGTATTTCAAAGATGCCCAGAACTGAGCTAAACTTGGTATGTCTCCAACTCCTAGAAATAACTTCATGCCCCATCTCCCTTACATCCAGCTAGTAAGGATCACATAATTCCTAACAAACTTTTGACACAGATTCCCAATTCGGGCATTCAGAACATATAGCACGTTGCTGTAAGCTAGCACATTCTCATTCAAAGTTGCAAGTTACTATGTAGGAACAAGTTTGTATAGGTATTTCAAAGATGCCCAGAACTGAGCTAAACGTTGTATGTCTCCAACTCCTAGAAATAACTTCAAGCCCCATCTCCCTTACTTCCAGCTAGTAAGGATCACATAATTCCTAACAAAGTTTTGACACAATTCCCAATTCGGGCATTCAGAACATATAGCACGTTGCTGTAAGCAAGCACATTCTCATTCAAAGTTGCAAGTTACTATGTAGAAACAAGTTTGTATAGGACTTTCAAAGATGCCCAGAACTGAGCTAAACATGGTATGACTCCAACTCCTAGAAATAACTTCATGCCCCATCTCCCTTACTTCCATCTAGTAAGGATCACATAATTTCTCACAAAGTTTTGACACAGATTCCCAATTCGGGCATTCAGAACATATAGCTCATTGCTGTAAGCAAGCACATTCTCATTCAAAGTTGCAAGTTACTACGTAGGAACAAGTTTGTATAGGTATTTCAAAGATTCCCAGAACTGAGCTAAACGTTGTATGTCTCCAACTCCTACAAATAACTTCATGCCCCATCTCCCTTACTTTCAGCTAGTAAGGATCACATAATTTCTAACAAAGTTTTGGAACAGATTCCCAGTTCGGGCATTCAGAACATATAGCACGTTGCTGTAAGCAAGCACATTCTGATTCAAAGTTGCAAGTTACTATGTAGGAACAAGTTTGTATAGGTATTTCAAAGATTCCCAGAACTGAGATAAACTTGGTATTTCTCAAACTCCTAGAAATATCTTCATGACCCAACTCCCTTACTTCCAGCTAGTAAGGATCACATAAATCCTAAGAAAGTTTTGACACAGATTCCCAATTCGGGCATTCAGATCATATAGCACGTTGCTGTAAGCAATTACATTCTCATTCAAAGTTGCAAGTTACTATGTAGGAACAAGTTTGTATGGGTATTTCAAAGATGCCCAGAACTGAGCTAAACTTGGTATGTCTTCAATTCCTACATATAACATCATGCACCATCTCCCTTACTTCCAGCTAGTAAGGATCACATAATTCCTAACAAAATTTTGACACAGATTCCCAATTCGGGCATTCAGAACATATAGCACTTTGCTGTAAGCAAGCACATTCTCATTCAAAGTTGCAAATTACTATGAAGGAACAAGTTTGTATAGGACTTTCAAAGATGCCCAGAACTGAGCTAAACATGGTATGACTCCAACTCCTAGAAATAACTTCATGCCCCATCTCCCTTACTTCCAGCTAGTAAGGATCACATAATTTCTAACAAAGTTTTGACACAGATTCCCAATTCGGGCATTCAGAACATATAGCACGTTGCTGAAGGCAAGCACATTCTCATTCAAAGTTGCAAGTTACTATGTATTAACAAGTTTGTATACGTATTTCAAAGATGCCCAGAACTGAGCTAAACTTGGTATGTCTCCAACTCCTATAAATAACTTCATGCCCCATCTCACTTACTTCCAGCTAGTAAGGATCACATAATTCCTAACAAAGTTTTGACACAGATTCCCAATTCGGGCATTCAGAACATATAGCACGTTGCTGTAAGTAGGCACATTCTCATTCAAAGTTGCAAGTTACTATGTAGAAACAAGTTTGTATAGGATTTTCAAAGATGCCCAGAACTGAGCTAAACATGGTATGACTCCAACTCCTAGAAATAACTTCATGCCCCATCTCCCTTACTGCCAGCTAGTAAGAATCACATAATTTCTAACAAAGTTTTGACACAGATTCCCAATTCGGGCATTCAGAACATATAGCACGTTGCTGAAAGCAAGCACATTCTCATTCAAAGTTGCAAGTTACTATGTAGGAACAAGTTTGTATAGGTATTTCAAAGATGCCCAGAACTGAGCTAAACTTGGTATGTCTCCAACTCCTAGAAATAACTTCATGCCCCATCTCCCTTACTTCCAGCTAGTAAGGATCACATAATTCCTAAGAAAGTTTTGACACAGATTCCCAATTCGGGCATTCAGAACATATAGCACGTTGCTGTAAGCAAGCACAGTCTCATTCAAAGTTGCAAGTTACTATGTAGAAACAAGTTTGTATAGGACTTTCAAATATGCCCAGAACTGAGCTAAACATGGTATGACTCCAACTCCTAAAAATAACTTCATGCCCCATCTCCCTTACTTCCAGCTTGTAAGGATCACATAATTCCTAACAAAGTTTTGACACAGATTCCCAATTCGGGCATTCAGAACATATAGCACGTTGCTGTAAGCAAGACAATTCTCATTCAAAGTTGCAAGTTACTATGTAGGAACAAGTTTTTATAGGTATTTCAAAGATGCCCAGAACTGAGCTAAACTTGGTATGTCTCCAACTCCTAGAAATAACTTCATGCCCCATCTCCCTTACTTCCAGCTAGTAAGGCTCACATAATTCCTAACAAAGTTTTGACACAGATTCCCAATTCGGGCATTCAGAACATATAGCACGTTGCTGTAAGCAAGCACATTCTCATTCAAAGTTGCAAGTTACTACGTAGGAACAAGTTTGTATAGGTATTTCAAAGATGCCCAGAACTGAGCTAAACTTGGTATGTCTCCAACTCCTACAAATAACTTCAAGCCCCATCTCCCTTACTTCCAGCTTGTAAGGATCACATAATTCCTAACAAAGTTTTGACACAATTCCCAATTCGGGTTTTCAGAACATATAGCACGTTGCTGTAAGCAAGCACATTCTATTTCAAAGTTGCAAGTTACTATGTAGGAACAAGTTTTTATAGGTATTTCAAAGATGCCCAGAACTGAGCTAAACATGGTATGACTCCAACTCCTAGAAATAACTTCATGCCCCATCTCCCATACTTCCAGCTAGTAAGGATCACATAATTTCTAACAAAGTTTGGACACAGATTCCCAATTCGGGCATTCAGAACATATAGCACGTTGCTGTAAGCAAGCACATTCTCATTCAAAGTTGCAAGTTACTACGTAGGAACAAGTTTGTATAGGTATTTCAAAGATTCCCAGAACTCAGCTAAACGTTGTATGTCTCCAACTCCTAGAAATAACTTCATGCCCCATCTCCCTTACTTCCAGCTAGTAAGGATCACAAAATTTCTAACAAAGTTTTGACACAGATTCCCAATTCGGGCATTCAGAACATATAGCACGTTGCTGTAAGCAAGCACATTCTCATTCAAAGTTGCAAGTTTCTATGTAGGAACAAGTTTGTATGGATATTTCAAAGATGCCCAGAACTGAGCTAAACTTGGTATGTCTTCAATTCCTACATATAACTTCATGCACCATCTCCCTTACTTCCAGCTAGTAAGGATCACATAATTCCTAACAAAATTTTGACACAGATTCCCAATTCGGGCATTCAGAACATATAGCACTTTGCTGTAAGCAAGCACATTGTCATTCAAAGTTGCAAATTACTATGTAGGAACAAGTTTGTATAGGACTTTCAAAGATGCCCAGAACTGAGCTAAACTTGGTATGACTCCAACTCCTAGAAATAACTTCATGCCCCATCTCCCTTACTTCCAGCTAGTAAGGATCACATAATTTCTAACAAAGTTTTGACACAGATTCCCAATTCGGGCATTCAGAACATATAGCACGTTGCTGAAGGCAAGCACATTCTCATTCAAAGTTGCAAGTTACTATGTATTAACAAGTTTGTATACGTATTTCAAAGATGCCCAGAACTGAGCTAAACTTGGTATGTCTCCAACTCCTAGAAATAACTTCATGCCCCATCTCACTTACTTCCAGCTAGTAAGGATCACATAATTCCTAACAAAGTTTTGACACAGATTCCCAATTCGGGCATTCAGAACATATAGCACGTTGCTGTAAGTAGGCACATTCTCATTCAAAGTTGCAAGTTACTATGTAGAAACAAGTTTGTATAGGATTTTCAAAGATGCCCAGAACTGAGCTAAACATGGTATGACTCCAACTCCTAGAAATAACTTCATGCCCCATCTCCCTTACTGCCAGCTAGTAAGGATCACATAATTTCTAACAAAGTTTTGACACAGATTCCCAATTCGGGCATTCAGAACATATAGCACGTTGCTGAAAGCAAGCACATTCTCATTCAAAGTTGCAAGTTACTATGTAGGAACAAGTTTGTATAGGTATTTCAAAGATGCCCAGAACTGAGCTAAACTTGGTATGTCTCCAACTCCTAGAAATAACTTCATGCCCCATCTCCCTTACTTCCAGCTAGTAAGGATCACATAATTCCTAAGAAAGTTTTGACACAGATTCCCAATTCGGGCATTCAGAACATATAGCACGTTGCTGTAAGCAAGCACATTCTCATTCAAAGTTGAAAGTTACTATGTAGAAACAAGTTTGTATAGGACTTTCAAATATGCCCAGAACTGAGCTAAACATGGTTTGACTCCAACTCCTAGAAATAACTTCATGCCCCATCTCCCTTACTTCCATCTAGTAAGGATCACATAATTTCTCACAAAGTTTTGACACAGATTCCCAATTCGGGCATTCAGAACATATAGCACCTTGCTGTAAGCAAGCACATTCTCATTCAAAGTTGCAAGTTACGACGTAGGAACAAGTTTGTATAGGTATTTCAAAGATTCCCAGAACTGAGCTAAACGTTGTATGTCTCCAACACATACAAATAACTTCATGCCCCATCTCCCTTACTTCCAGCTAGTAAGGATCACATAATTTCTAACAAAGTTTTGAAACAGATTCCCAGTTCGGGCATTCAGATCATATAGCACGTTGCTGTAAGCAAGCACATTCTGATTCAAAGTTGCAAGTTACTATGTAGGAACAAGTTTGTATAGGTATTTCAAAGATGCCCAGAACTGAGCTAAACTTGGTATGTCTCCAACTCCTAGAAATAACTTCAAGCCCCATCTCCCTTACTTCCAGCTTGTAAGGATCACATAATTCCTAACAAAGATTTGACACAATTCCCAATTCGGGTTTTCAGAACATATAGCACGTTGCTGTAAGCAAGCACATTCTCATTCAAAGCTGCAAGTTACTATGTAGGAACAAGTTTGTATAGGTATTTCAAAGATGCCCAGAACTGAGCTAAACATGGTATGACTCCAACTCCTAGAAATAACTTCATGCCCCATCTCCCATACTTCCAGCTAGTAAGGATCACATAATTTCTAACAAAGTTTTGACACAGATTCCCAATTCGGGCATTCAGAACATATAGCACGTTGCTGTAAGCAAGCACATTCTCATTCAAAGTTGCAAGTTACTATGTAGGAACAAGTTTGTATGGGTATTTCAAAGATGCCCAGAACTGAGCTAAACTTGGTATGTCTTCAATTCCTACATATAACTTCATGCACCATCTCCCTTACTTCCAGCTAGTAAGGATCACATAATTCCTAACAAAATTTTGACACAGATTCCCAATTCGGGCATTCAGAACATATAGCACTTTGCTGTAAGCAAGCACATTCTCATTCAAAGTTGCAAATTACTATGTAGGAACAAGTTTGTATAGGACTTTCAAAGATGCCCAGAACTGAGCTAAACATGGTATGACTCCAACTCCTAGAAATAACTTCATGCCCCATCTCCCTTACTTCCAGCTAGTAAGGATCACATAATTGCTAACAAAGTTTTGACACAGATTCCCAATTCGGGCATTCAGAACATATAGCACGTTGCTGAAGGCAAGCACATTCTCATTCAAAGTTGCAAGTTACTATGTATTAACAAGTTTGTATACGTATTTCAAAGATGCCCAGAACTGAGCTAAACTTGGTATGTCTCCAACTCCTAGAAATAACTTCATGCCCCATCTCACTTACTTCCAGCTAGTAAGGATCACATAATTCCTAACAAAGTTTTGACACAGATTCCCAATTCGGGCATTCAGAACATATAGCACGTTGCTGTAAGTAGGCACATTCTCATTCAAAGTTGCAAGTTACTATGTAGAAACAAGTTTGTATAGGATTTTCAAAGATGACCAGAACTGAGCTAAACATGGTATGACTCCAACTCCTAGAAATAACTTCATGCCCCATCTCCCTTACCTCCAGCTAGTAAGGATCACATAATTTCTAACAAAGTTTTGACACAGATTCCCAATTCGGGCATTCAGAACATATAGCACGTTGCTGAAAGCAAGCACATTCTCATTCAAAGTTGCAAGTTACTATGTAGGATCAAGTTTGTATAGGTATTTCAAAGATGCCCAGAACTGAGCTAAACTAGGTATGTCTCCAACTCCTAGAAATAACTTCATGCCCCATCTCCCTTACTTCCAGCTAGTAAGGATCACATAATTCCTAAGAAAGTTTTGACACAGATTCCCAATTCGGGCATTCAGAACATATAGCACGTTGCTGTAAGCAAGCACATTCTCATTCAAAGTTGCAAGTTACTATGTAGAAACAAGTTTGTATAGGACTTTCAAATATGCCCAGAACTGAGCTAAACATGGTATGACTCCAACTCCTAGAAATAACTTCATGCCCCATCTCCCTTACTTCCTTCTAGTAAGGATCACATAATTTCTCACAAAGTTTTGACACAGATTCCCAATTCGGGCATTCAGAACATATAGCACATTGCTGTAAGCAAGCACATTCTCATTCAAAGTTGCAAGTTACTACGTAGGAACAAGTTTGTATAGGTATTTCAAAGATTCCCAGAACTGAGCTAAACGTTGTATGTCTCCAACTCCTACAAATAACTTCATGCCCCATCTCCCTTACTTTCAGCTAGTAAGGATCACATAATTTCTAACAAAGTTTTGAAACAGATTCCCAGTTCGGGCATTCAGAACATATAGCACGTTGCTGTAAGCAAGCACATTCTGATTCAAAGTTGCAAGTTACTATGTAGGAACAAGTTTGTATAGGTATTTCAAAGATTCCCAGAACTGAGATAAACTTGGTATTTCTCTAACTCCTAGAAATATCTTCATGCCCCAACTCCCTTACTTCCAGCTAGTAAGGATCACATAAATCCTAAGAAAGTTTTGACACAGATTACCAATTCGGGCATTCAGATCATATAGCACGTTGCTGTAAGCAATTACATTCTCATTCAAAGTTGCAAGTTACTATGTAGGAACAAGTTTGTATAGGTATTTCAAAGATGCCCAGAACTGAGCTAAACTTGGTATGTCTCCAACTCCTAGAAATAACTTCATGCCCCATCTCCCTTACTTCCAGCTAGTAAGGATCACATAATTCCTAACAACGTTTTGACACAGATTCCCAATTCGGGCATTCAGAACATATAGCACGTTGCTGTAAGCAAGCACATTCTCATTCAAAGTTGCAAGATACTATGTAGGAACAAGTTTGTATGGGTATTTCAAAGATGCCCAGAACTGAGCTAAACTTGGTATGTCTTCAATTCCTACATATAACATCATGCCCCATCTCCCTTACTTCCAGCTAGTAAGGATCACATAATTTCTAACAAAGTTTTGAAACAGATTTCCAATTCGGGCATTCCGAACATATTGCATGTTGCTGTAAGCAAGCACATTCTCATTCAAAGTTGCAAGTTACTATGTAGGAACAAGTTTGTATAGGTATTTCAAAGATTCCCAGAACTGAGCTAAACTTGGTATGTCTCCAACTCCTAGAAATAACTTCATGCCACATCTCCATTACTTACAGCTAGTAAGGATCACATAATTCCTAACAAACTTTTGACACAGTTTCCCAATTCGGGCATTCAGAACATATAGCACGTTGCTGTAAGCAAGCACATTCTCATTCAAAGTTGCAAGTTACTATGTAGGAACAAGTTTGTATAGGACTTTCAAAGATGCTCAGAACTGAGGTAAACCTGGTATGTCTCCAACTCCTAGAAATAACTTCATGCCCCATCTCCCTTACTTCCAGCTAGTAAGGATCACATAATTTCTAACAAAGTTTTGACACAGATTCCCATTCGGGCATTCAGAACATATAGCACGTTGCTGTAAGCTAGCACATTCTCATTCAAAGATGCAAGTTACTATGTAGGAACAAGTTTGTATAGGTATTTCAAAGATGCCCAGAACTGAGCTAAACGTTGTATGTCTCCAACTCCTAGAAATAACTTCATGCCCCATCTCTCTAACTTCCAGCTAGAAAGGATCACATAATTCCTAACAAAGTTTTGACACAGATTCCCAATTCGGGCATTCAGATCATATAGCACGTTGCTGTAAGCAAGCACATTCTCATTCAAAGTTGCAAGTTACTATGTAGGAACAAGTTTCTATAGGTATTTCAAAGATGCCCAGAACTGAGCTAAACTTGGTATGTCTCCAACTCCTAGAAATAACTTCATGCCCCATCTCCCTTACTTCCAGCTTGTAAGGATCACATAATTCCTAACAAAGTTTTGACACAGATTCCCAATTCGGGCATTCAGAACATATAGCACGTTGCTGTAAGCAAGACAATTCTCATTCAAAGTTGCAAGTTACTATGTAGGAACAAGTTTGTATAGGTATTTCAAAGATGCCCAGAACTGAGCTACACTTGGTATGTCTCCAACTCCTAGAAATAACTTCATGCCCCATCTCCCTTACTTCCAGCTAGTAAGGCTCACATAATTCCTAACAAAGTTTTGACACAGATTCCCAATTCGGGCATTCAGAACATATAGCACGTTGCTGTAAGCAAGCACATTCTCATTCAAAGTTGCAAGTTACTACGTAGGAACAAGTTTGTATAGGTATTTCAAAGATGCCCAGAACTGAGCTAAACTTGGTATGTCTCCAACTCCTAGAAATAACTTCAAGCCCCATCTCCCTTACTTCCAGCTTGTAAGGATCACATAATTCCTAACAAAGTTTTGACACAATTCCCAATTCGGGTTTTCAGAACATATAGCACGTTGCTGTAAGCAAGCACATTCTCATTCAAAGTTGCAAGTTACTATGTAGGAACAAGTTTGTATAGGTATTTCAAAGATGCCCAGAACTGAGCTAAACATGGTATGACTCCAACTCCTAGAAATAACTTCATGCCCCATCTCCCATACTTCCAGCTAGTAAGGATCACATAATTTCTAACAAAGTTTTGACACAGATTCCCAATTCGGGCATTCAGAACATATAGCACGTTGCTGTAAGCAAGCACATTCTCATTCAAAGTTGCAAGTTACTACGTAGGAACAAGTTTGTATAGGTATTTCAAAGATTCCCAGAACTGAGCTAAACGTTGTATGTCTCCAACTCATAGAAATAACTTCATGCCCCATCTCCCTTACTTCCAGCTAGTAAGGATCACAAAATTTCTAACAAAGTTTTGACACAGATTCCCAATTCGGGCATTCAGAACATATAGCACGTTGCTGTAAGCAAGCACATTCTCATTCAAAGTTGCAAGTTTCTATGTAGGAACAAGTTTGTATGGGTATTTCAAAGATGCCCAGAACTGAGCTAAACTTGGTATGTCTTCAATTCCTACATATAACTTCATGCACCATCTCCCTTACTTCCAGCTAGTAAGGATCACATAATTCCTAACAAAATTTTGACACAGATTCCCAATTCGGGCATTCAGAACATATAGCACTTTGCTGTAAGCAAGCACATTCTCATTCAAAGTTGCAAATTACTATGTAGGAACAAGTTTGTATAGGACTTTCAAAGATGCCCAGAACTGAGCTAAACTTGGTATGACTCCAACTCCTAGAAATAACTTCATGCCCCATCTCACTTACTTCCAGCTAGTAAGGATCACATAATTTCTAACAAAGTTTTGACACAGATTCCCAATTCGGGCATTCAGAACATATAGCACGTTGCTGAAGGCAAGCACATTCTCATTCAAAGTTGCAAGTTACTATGTATTAACAAGTTTGTATACGTATTTCAAAGATGCCCAGAACTGAGCTAAACTTGGTATGTCTCCAACTCCTAGAAATAACTTCATGCCCCATCTCACTTACTTCCAGCTAGTAAGGATCACATAATTCCTAACAAAGTTTTGACACAGATTCCCAATTCGGGCATTCAGAACATATAGCACGTTGCTGTAAGTAGGCACATTCTCATTCAAAGTTGCAAGTTACTATGTAGAAACAAGTTTGTATAGGATTTTCAAAGATGACCAGAACTGAGCTAAACATGGTATGACTCCAACTCCTAGAAATAACTTCATGCCCCATCTCCCTTACTGCCAGCTAGTAAGGATCACATAATTTCTAACAAAGTTTTGACACAGATTCCCAATTCGGGCATTCAGAACATATAGCACGTTTCTGAAAGCAAGCACATTCTCATTCAAAGTTGCAAGTTACTATGTAGGAACAAGTTTGTATAGGTATTTCAAAGATGCCCAGAACTGAGCTAAACTTGGTATGTCTCCAACTCCTAGAAATAACTTCATGCCCCATCTCCCTTACTTCCAGCTAGTAAGGATCACATAATTCCTAAGAAAGATTTGACACAGATTCCCAATTCGGGCATTCAGAACATATAGCACGTTGCTGTAAGCAAGCACATTCTCATTCAAAGTTGAAAGTTACTATGTAGAAACAAGTTTGTATAGGACTTTCAAATATGCCCAGAACTGAGCTAAACATGGTTTGACTCCAACTCCTAGAAATAACTTCATGACCCATCTCCCTTACTTCCATCTAGTAAGGATCACATAATTTCTCACAAAGTTTTGACACAGATTCCCAATTCGGGCATTCAGAACATATAGCACCTTGCTGTAAGCAAGCACATTCTCATTCAAAGTTGCAAGTTACGACGTAGGAACAAGTTTGTATAGGTATTTCAAAGATTCCCAGAACTGAGCTAAACGTTGTATGTCTCCAACACCTACAAATAACTTCATGCCCCATCTCCCTTACTTCCAGCTAGTAAGGATCACATAATTTCTAACAATGTTTTGAAACAGATTCCCAGTTCGGGCATTCAGAACATATAGCACGTTGCTGTAAGCAAGCACATTCTGATTCAAAGTTGCAAGTTACTATGTAGGAACAAGTTTGTATAGGTATTTCAAAGATGCCCAGAACTGAGCTAAACTTGGTATGTCTCCAACTCCTAGAAATAACTTCAAGCCCCATCTCCCTTACTTCCAGCTTGTAAGGATCACATAATTCCTAACAAAGTTTTGACACAATTCCCAATTCGGGTTTTCAGATCATATAGCACGTTGCTGTAAGCAAGCACATTCTCATTCAAAGCTGCAAGTTACTATGTAGGAACAAGTTTGTATAGGTATTTCAAAGATGCCCAGAACTGAGCTAAACATGGTATGACTCCAACTCCTAGAAATAACTTCATGCCCCATCTCCCATACTTCCAGCTAGTAAGGATCACATAATTTCTAACAAAGTTTTGACACAGATTCCCAATTCGGGCATTCAGAACATATAGCACGTTGCTGTAAGCAAGCACATTCTCATTCAAAGTTGCAAGTTACTACGTAGGAACAAGTTTGTATAGGTATTTCAAAGATTCCCAGAACTGAGCTAAACGTTGTATGTCTCCAACTCATAGAAATAACTTCATGCCCCATCTCCCTTACTTCCAGCTAGTAAGGATCACAAAATTTCTAATAAAGATTTGACACAGATTCCCAGTTCGGGCATTCAGAACATATAGCACGTTGCTGTAAGCAAGCACATTCTGATTCAAAGTTGCAAGTTACTATGTAGGAACAAGATTGTATAGGTATTTCAAAGATGCCCAGAACTGAGCTAAACTTGGTATGTCTCCAACTCCTAGAAATAACTTCAAGCCCCATCTCCCTTACTTCCAGCTTGTAAGGATCACATAATTCCTAACAAAGTTTTGACACAATTCCCAATTCGGGTTTTCAGAACATATAGCACGTTGCTGTAAGCAAGCACATTCTCATTCAAAGTTGCAAGTTACTATGTAGGAACAAGTTTGTATAGGTATTTCAAAGATGCCCAGAACTGAGCTAAACATGGTATGACTCCAACTCCTAGAAATAACTTCATGCCCCATCTCCCATACTTCCAGCTAGTAAGGATCACATAATTTCTAACAAAGTTTTGACACAGATTCCCAATTCGGGCATTCAGAACATATAGCACGTTGCTGTAAGCAAGCACATTCTCATTCAAAGTTGCAAGTTACTACGTAGGAACAAGTTTGTATAGGTATTTCAAAGATTCCCAGAACTGAGCTAAACGTTGTATGTCTCCAACTCATAGAAATAACTTCATGCCCCATCTCCCTTACTTCCAGCTAGTAAGGATCACAAAATTTCTAACAAAGTTTTGACACAGATTCCCAATTCGGGCGTTCAGAACATATAGCACGTTGCTGTAAGCAAACACATTCTCATTCAAAGTTGCAAGTTACTATGTAGGAACAAGTTTGTATGGGTATTTCAAAGATGCCCAGAACTGAGCTAAACTTGGTATGTCTTCAATTCCTACATATAACTTCATGCACCATCTCCCTTACTTCCAGCTAGTAAGGATCACATAATTCCTAACAAAATTTTGACACAGATTCCCAATTCGGGCATTCAGAACATATAGCACTTTGCTGTAAGCAAGCACATTCTCATTCAAAGTTGCAAATTACTATGTAGGAACAAGTTTGTATAGGACTTTCAAAGATGCCCAGAACTGAGCTAAACATGGTATGACTCCAACTCCTAGAAATAACTTCATGCCCCATCTCCCTTACTTCCAGCTAGTAAGGATCACATAATTTCTAACAAAGTTTTGACACAGATTCCCAATTCGGGCATTCAGAACATATAGCACGTTGCTGAAGGCAAGCACATTCTCATTCAAAGTTGCAAGTTACTATGTATTAACAAGTTTGTATACGTATTTCAAAGATGCCCAGAACTGAGCTAAACTTGGTATGTCTCCAACTCCTAGAAATATCTTCATGCCCCATCTCACTTACTTCCAGCTAGTAAGGATCACATAATTCCTAACAAAGTTTTGACACAGATTCCCAATTCGGGCATTCAGAACATATAGCACGTTGCTGTAAGTAGGCACATTCTCATTCAAAGTTGCAAGTTACTATGTAGAAACAAGTTTGTATAGGATTTTCAAAGATGACCAGAACTGAGCTAAACATGGTATGACTCCAACTCCTAGAAATAACTTCATGCCCCATCTCCCTTACCTCCAGCTAGTAAGGATCACATAATTTCTAACAAAGTTTTGACACAGATTCCCAATTCGGGCATTCAGAACATATAGCACGTTGCTGAAAGCAAGCACATTCTCATTCAAAGTTGCAAGTTACTATGTAGGAACAAGTTTGTATAGGTATTTCAAAGATGCCCAGAACTGAGCTAAACTTGGTATGTCTCCAACTCCTAGAAATAACTTCATGCCCCATCTCCCTTACTTCCAGCTAGTAAGGATCACATAATTCCTAAGAAAGTTTTGACACAGATTCCCAATTCGGGCATTCAGAACATATAGCACGTTGCTGTAAGCAAGCACATTCTCATTCAAAGTTGCAAGTTACTATGTAGAAACAAGTTTGTATAGGACTTTCAAATATGCCCAGAACTGAGCTAAACATGGTATGACTCCAACTCCTAGAAATAACTTCATGCCCCATCTCCCTTACTTCCATCTAGTAAGGATCACATAATTTCTCACAAAGTTTTGACACAGATTCCCAATTCGGGCATTCAGAACATATAGCACATTGCTGTAAGCAAGCACATTCTCATTCAAAGTTGCAAGTTACTACGTAGGAACAAGTTTGTATAGGTATTTCAAAGATTCCCAGAACTGAGCTAAACGTTGTATGTCTCCAACACCTACAAATAACTTCATGCCCCATCTCCCTTACTTCCAGCTAGTAAGGATCACATAATTTCTAACAAAGTTTTGAAACAGATTCCCAGTTCGTGCATTCAGAACATATAGCACGTTGCTGTAAGCAAGCACATTCTGATTCAAAGTTGCAAGTTACTATGTAGGAACAAGTTTGTATAGGTATTTCAAAGATTCCCAGAACTGAGATAAACTTGGTATTTCTCTAACTCCTAGAAATATCTTCATGCCCCAACTCCCTTACTTCCAGCTAGTAAGGATCACATAAATCCTAAGAAAGTTTTGACACAGATTCCCAATTCGGGCATTCAGATCATATAGCACGTTGCTGTAAGCAATTACATTCTCATTCAAAGTTGCAAGTTACTATGTAGGAACAAGTTTGTATAGGTATTTCAAAGATTCCCAGAACTGAGCTAAACGTTGTATGTCTCCAACTCCTAGAAATAACTTCATGCCCCATCTCCCTTACTTCCAGCTAGTAAGGATCACATAATTTCTAACAAAGTTTTGAAACAGATTTCCAATTCGGGCATTCCGAACATATTGCATGTTGCTGTAAGCAAGCACATTCTCATTCAAAGTTGCAAGTTACTATGTAGGAACAAGTTTGTATAGGTATTTCAAAGATTCCCAGAACTGAGCTAAACTTGGTATGTCTCCAACTCCTAGAAATAACTTCATGCCCCATCTCCATTACTTACAGCTAGTAAGGATCACATAATTCCTAACAAACTTTTGACACAGTTTCCCAATTCGGGCATTCAGAACATATAGCACGTTGCTGTAAGCAAGCACATTCTCATTCAAAGTTGCAAGTTACTATGTAGGAACAAGTTTGTATAGGTATTTCAAAGATTCCCAGAACTGAGCTAAACTTGCTATGTCTCCAACTCCTAGAAATAACTTAATGCCCCATCTCCCTTACTTCCAGCTAGTAAGGATCACATAATTCCTAACAAAGATTTGACACAGATTCCCAATTCGGGCATTCAGAACATATAGCACGTTGCTGTAAGCAAGCACATTCTCATTCAAAGTTGCAAGTTACTATGTAGGAACAAGTTTGTATAGGTATTTCAAAGATGCCCAGAAGTGTGCTAAATTTGGTATGTCTCCAACTCCTAGAAATAACATCACGCCCCATCTCCCTTACTTCCAGCTTGTAAGGATCACATAATTCCTAACAAAGTTTTGACACAGATTCCCAATGCGGGCATTCAGAACATATAGCACGTTGCTGTAAGCAAGCACATTCTTATTCAAAGTTGCAAGTTACTATGTAGGAACAAGTTTGTATAGGTATTTCAAAGAAGCCCAGAATTGAGCTAAACGTTGTATGTCTCCAACTCCTAGAAATAACTTCAAGCCCCATCTCCCTTACTTCAAGCTAGTAAGGATCACATAATTCCTAACAAAGGTTTGACACAATTCCCAATTCGGGCATTCAGAACATATAGAAATTTGCTGTAAGAAAGCACATTCTCATTCAAAGTTACAAGTTACTATGTAGAAACAAGTTTGTATAGGACTTTCAAAGATGCCCAGAACTGAGCTAAACATGGTATGACTCCAACTCCTAGAAATAACTTCATGCCCCATCTCCCTTACTTCCAGCTAGTAAGGATCACATAATTCCTAACAAAGTTTTGACACTGATTCCCAATTCGTGCATTCAGAACATATAGCACGTTGCTGTAAGCAAGCACATTCTCATTCAAAGTTGCAAGTGACTACGTAGGAACAAGTTTGTATAGGTATTTCAAAGATTCCCAGAACTGAGCTAAACGTTGTATGTCTCCAACTCCTAGAAATAACTTCATGCCCCATCTCCCTTACTTCCAGCTAGTAAGGATCACATAATTTCTAACAAAGTTTTGAAACAGATTTCCAATTCGGGCATTCAGAACATATAGCACGTTGCTGTAAGCAAGCACATTCTCATTCAAAGTTGCAAGTTACTACGTAGGAACAAGTTTGTATAGGTATTTCAAAGATTCCCAGAACTGAGCTAAACTTGGTATGTCTCCAACTCCTAGAAATAACTTCATGCCCCATCTCCATTACTTCCAGCTAGTAAGGATCATAAATTCCTAACAAACTTTTGACACAGTTTCCCAATTCGGGCATTCAGAACATATAGCACGTTGCTGTAAGCAAGCACATTCTCATTCAAAGTTGCAAGTTACTATGTAGGAACAAGTTTGTATAGGTATTTGAAAGATGCCCAGAACTGAGCTAAACGTGGTATGTCTCCAACTCCTAGAAATAACTTCATGCCCCATCTCCCTTACTTCCAGCTAGTAGGGATCACATAATTCCTAACAAAGTTTTGACACAGATTCCCAATTCGGGCATTCAGAACATATAGCACGTTGCTGTAAGCAAGCACATTCTCATTCAAAGTTGCAAGTTACTATGTAGGAACAAGTTTGTATAGGTATTTCAAAGATGCCCAGAACTGAGCTAAACATTGTATGTCTCCAACTCCTAGAAATAACTTCATGCCCCATCTCCCTTACTTCCAGCTAGTAAGGATTACATAATTACTAACAAACTTTTGACACAGATTCCCAATTCGGGCATTCAGAACATATAGCACGTTGCTGTAAGCAAGCACATTCTCATTCAAAGTTGCAAGATACTATGTAGGAACAAGTTTGTATGGGTATTTCAAAGATGCCCAGAACTGAGCTAAACTTGGTATGTCTTCAATTCCTACATATAACATCATGCCCCATCTCCCTTACTTCCAGCTAGTAAGGATCACATAATTTCTAACAAAGTTTTGAAACAGATTTCCAATTCGGGCATTCCGAACATATTGCATGTTGCTGTAAGCAAGCACATTCTCATTCAAAGTTGCAAGTTACTATGTAGGAACAAGTTTGTATAGGTATTTCAAAGATTCCCAGAACTGAGCTAAACTTGGTATGTCTCCAACTCCTAGAAATAACTTCATGCCACATCTCCATTACTTACAGCTAGTAAGGATCACATAATTCCTAACAAACTTTTGACACAGTTTCCCAATTCGGGCATTCAGAACATATAGCACGTTGCTGTAAGCAAGCACATTCTCATTCAAAGTTGCAAGTTACTATGTAGGAACAAGTTTGTATAGGACTTTCAAAGATGCTCAGAACTGAGGTAAACCTGGTATGTCTCCAACTCCTAGAAATAACTTCATGCCCCATCTCCCTTACTTCCAGCTAGTAAGGATCACATAATTTCTAACAAAGTTTTGACACAGATTCCCATTCGGGCATTCAGAACATATAGCACGTTGCTGTAAGCTAGCACATTCTCATTCAAAGATGCAAGTTACTATGTAGGAACAAGTTTGTATAGGTATTTCAAAGATGCCCAGAACTGAGCTAAACGTTGTATGTCTCCAACTCCTAGAAATAACTTCATGCCCCATCTCTCTAACTTCCAGCTAGAAAGGATCACATAATTCCTAACAAAGTTTTGACACAGATTCCCAATTCGGGCATTCAGATCATATAGCACGTTGCTGTAAGCAAGCACATTCTCATTCAAAGTTGCAAGTTACTATGTAGGAACAAGTTTCTATAGGTATTTCAAAGATGCCCAGAACTGAGCTAAACTTGGTATGTCTCCAACTCCTAGAAATAACTTCATGCCCCATCTCCCTTACTTCCAGCTTGTAAGGATCACATAATTCCTAACAAAGTTTTGACACAGATTCCCAATTCGGGCATTCAGAACATATAGCACGTTGCTGTAAGCAAGACAATTCTCATTCAAAGTTGCAAGTTACTATGTAGGAACAAGTTTGTATAGGTATTTCAAAGATGCCCAGAACTGAGCTACACTTGGTATGTCTCCAACTCCTAGAAATAACTTCATGCCCCATCTCCCTTACTTCCAGCTAGTAAGGCTCACATAATTCCTAACAAAGTTTTGACACAGATTCCCAATTCGGGCATTCAGAACATATAGCACGTTGCTGTAAGCAAGCACATTCTCATTCAAAGTTGCAAGTTACTACGTAGGAACAAGTTTGTATAGGTATTTCAAAGATGCCCAGAACTGAGCTAAACTTGGTATGTCTCCAACTCCTAGAAATAACTTCAAGCCCCATCTCCCTTACTTCCAGCTTGTAAGGATCACATAATTCCTAACAAAGTTTTGACACAATTCCCAATTCGGTTTTTCAGAACATATAGCACGTTGCTGTAAGCAAGCACATTCTCATTCAAAGTTGCAAGTTACTATGTAGGAACAAGTTTGTATAGGTATTTCAAAGATGCCCAGAACTGAGCTAAACATGGTATGACTCCAACTCCTAGAAATAACTTCATGCCCCATCTCCCATACTTCCAGCTAGTAAGGATCACATAATTTCTAACAAAGTTTTGACACAGATTCCCAATTCGGGCATTCAGAACATATAGCACGTTGCTGTAAGCAAGCACATTCTCATTCAAAGTTGCAAGTTACTACGTAGGAACAAGTTTGTATAGGTATTTCAAAGATTCCCAGAACTGAGCTAAACGTTGTATGTCTCCAACTCATAGAAATAACTTCATGCCCCATCTCCCTTACTTCCAGCTAGTAAGGATCACAAAATTTCTAACAAAGTTTTGACACAGATTCCCAATTCGGGCATTCAGAACATATAGCACGTTGCTGTAAGCAAGCACATTCTCATTCAAAGTTGCAAGTTTCTATGTAGGAACAAGTTTGTATGGGTATTTCAAAGATGCCCAGAACTGAGCTAAACTTGGTATGTCTTCAATTCCTACATATAACTTCATGCACCATCTCCCTTACTTCCAGCTAGTAAGGATCACATAATTCCTAACAAAATTTTGACACAGATTCCCAATTCGGGCATTCAGAACATATAGCACTTTGCTGTAAGCAAGCACATTCTCATTCAAAGTTGCAAATTACTATGTAGGAACAAGTTTGTATAGGACTTTCAAAGATGCCCAGAACTGAGCTAAACTTGGTATGACTCCAACTCCTAGAAATAACTTCATGCCCCATCTCACTTACTTCCAGCTAGTAAGGATCACATAATTTCTAACAAAGTTTTGACACAGATTCCCAATTCGGGCATTCAGAACATATAGCACGTTGCTGAAGGCAAGCACATTCTCATTCAAAGTTGCAAGTTACTATGTATTAACAAGTTTGTATACGTATTTCAAAGATGCCCAGAACTGAGCTAAACTTGGTATGTCTCCAACTCCTAGAAATAACTTCATGCCCCATCTCACTTACTTCCAGCTAGTAAGGATCACATAATTCCTAACAAAGTTTTGACACAGATTCCCAATTCGGGCATTCAGAACATATAGCACGTTGCTGTAAGTAGGCACATTCTCATTCAAAGTTGCAAGTTACTATGTAGAAACAAGTTTGTATAGGATTTTCAAAGATGACCAGAACTGAGCTAAACATGGTATGACTCCAACTCCTAGAAATAACTTCATGCCCCATCTCCCTTACTGCCAGCTAGTAAGGATCACATAATTTCTAACAAAGTTTTGACACAGATTCCCAATTCGGGCATTCAGAACATATAGCACGTTTCTGAAAGCAAGCACATTCTCATTCAAAGTTGCAAGTTACTATGTAGGAACAAGTTTGTATAGGTATTTCAAAGATGCCCAGAACTGAGCTAAACTTGGTATGTCTCCAACTCCTAGAAATAACTTCATGCCCCATCTCCCTTACTTCCAGCTAGTAAGGATCACATAATTCCTAAGAAAGATTTGACACAGATTCCCAATTCGGGCATTCAGAACATATAGCACGTTGCTGTAAGCAAGCACATTCTCATTCAAAGTTGAAAGTTACTATGTAGAAACAAGTTTGTATAGGACTTTCAAATATGCCCAGAACTGAGCTAAACATGGTTTGACTCCAACTCCTAGAAATAACTTCATGCCCCATCTCCCTTACTTCCATCTAGTAAGCATCACATAATTTCTCACAAAGTTTTGACACAGATTCCCAATTCGGGCATTCAGAACATATAGCACCTTGCTGTAAGCAAGCACATTCTCATTCAAAGTTGCAAGTTACGACGTAGGAACAAGTTTGTATAGGTATTTCAAAGATTCCCAGAACTGAGCTAAACGTTGTATGTCTCCAACACCTACAAATAAGTTCATGCCCCATCTCCCTTACTTCCAGCTAGTAAGGATCACATAATTTCTAACAAAGTTTTGAAACAGATTCCCAGTTCGGGCATTCAGAACATATAGCACGTTGCTGTAAGCAAGCACATTCTGATTCAAAGTTGCAAGTTACTATGTAGGAACAAGTTTGTATAGGTATTTCAAAGATGCCCAGAACTGAGCTAAACTTGGTATGTCTCCAACTCCTAGAAATAACTTCAAGCCCCATCTCCCTTACTTCCAGCTTGTAAGGATCACATAATTCCTAACAAAGTTTTGACACAATTCCCAATTCGGGTTTTCAGATCATATAGCACGTTGCTGTAAGCAAGCACATTCTCATTCAAAGCTGCAAGTTACTATGTAGGAACAAGTTTGTATAGGTATTTCAAAGATGCCCAGAACTGAGCTAAACATGGTATGACTCCAACTCCTAGAAATAACTTCATGCCCCATCTCCCATACTTCCAGCTAGTAAGGATCACATAATTTCTAACAAAGTTTTGACACAGATTCCCAATTCGGGCATTCAGAACATATAGCACGTTGCTGTAAGCAAGCACATTCTCATTCAAAGTTGCAAGTTACTACGTAGGAACAAGTTTGTATAGGTATTTCAAAGATTCCCAGAACTGAGCTAAACGTTGTATGTCTCCAACTCATAGAAATAACTTCATGCCCCATCTCCCTTACTTCCAGCTAGTAAGGATCACAAAATTTCTAATAAAGATTTGACACAGATTCCCAGTTCGGGCATTCAGAACATATAGCACGTTGCTGTAAGCAAGCACATTCTGATTCAAAGTTGCAAGTTACTATGTAGGAACAAGATTGTATAGGTATTTCAAAGATGCCCAGAACTGAGCTAAACTTGGTATGTCTCCAACTCCTAGAAATAACTTCAAGCCCCATCTCCCTTACTTCCAGCTTGTAAGGATCACATAATTCCTAACAAAGTTTTGACACAATTCCCAATTCGGGTTTTCAGAACATATAGCACGTTGCTGTAAGCAAGCACATTCTCATTCAAAGTTGCAAGTTACTATGTAGGAACAAGTTTGTATAGGTATTTCAAAGATGCCCAGAACTGAGCTAAACATGGTATGACTCCAACTCCTAGAAATAACTTCATGCCCCATCTCCCATACTTCCAGCTAGTAAGGATCACATAATTTCTAACAAAGTTTTGACACAGATTCCCAATTCGGGCATTCAGAACATATAGCACGTTGCTGTAAGCAAGCACATTCTCATTCAAAGTTGCAAGTTACTACGTAGGAACAAGTTTGTATAGGTATTTCAAAGATTCCCAGAACTGAGCTAAACGTTGTATGTCTCCAACTCATAGAAATAACTTCATGCCCCATCTCCCTTACTTCCAGCTAGTAAGGATCACAAAATTTCTAACAAAGATTTGACACAGATTCCCAATTCGGGCGTTCAGAACATATAGCACGTTGCTGTAAGCAAACACATTCTCATTCAAAGTTGCAAGTTACTATGTAGGAACAAGTTTGTATGGGTATTTCAAAGATGCCCAGAACTGAGCTAAACTTGGTATGTCTTCAATTCCTACATATAACTTCATGCACCATCTCCCTTACTTCCAGCTAGTAAGGATCACATAATTCCTAACAAAATTTTGACACAGATTCCCAATTCGGGCATTCAGAACATATAGCACTTTGCTGTAAGCAAGCACATTCTCATTCAAAGTTGCAAATTACTATGTAGGAACAAGTTTGTATAGGACTTTCAAAGATGCCCAGAACTGAGCTAAACATGGTATGACTCCAACTCCTAGAAATAACTTCATGCCCCATCTCCCTTACTTCCAGCTAGTAAGGATCACATAATTTCTAACAAAGTTTTGACACAGATTCCCAATTCGGGCATTCAGAACATATAGCACGTTGCTGAAGGCAAGCACATTCTCATTCAAAGTTGCAAGTTACTATGTATTAACAAGTTTGTATACGTATTTCAAAGATGCCCAGAACTGAGCTAAACTTGGTATGTCTCCAACTCCTAGAAATATCTTCATGCCCCATCTCACTTACTTCCAGCTAGTAAGGATCACATAATTCCTAACAAAGTTTTGACACAGATTCCCAATTCGGGCATTCAGAACATATAGCACGTTGCTGTAAGTAGGCACATTCTCATTCAAAGTTGCAAGTTACTATGTAGAAACAAGTTTGTATAGGATTTTCAAAGATGACCAGAACTGAGCTAAACATGGTATGACTCCAACTCCTAGAAATAACTTCATGCCCCATCTCCCTTACTTCCAGCTAGTAAGGATCACATAATTCCTAAGAAAGTTTTGACACAGATTCCCAATTCGGGCATTCAGAACATATAGCACGTTGCTGTAAGCAAGCACATTCTCATTCAAAGTTGCAAGTTACTATGTAGAAACAAGTTTGTATAGGACTTTCAAATATGCCCAGAACTGAGCTAAACATGGTATGACTCCAACTCCTAGAAATAACTTCATGCCCCATCTCCCTTACTTCCATCTAGTAAGGATCACATAATTTCTCACAAAGTTTTGACACAGATTCCCAATTCGGGCATTCAGAACATATAGCACATTGCTGTAAGCAAGCACATTCTCATTCAAAGTTGCAAGTTACTACGTAGGAACAAGTTTGTATAGGTATTTCAAAGATTCCCAGAACTGAGCTAAACGTTGTATGTCTCCAACACCTACAAATAACTTCATGCCCCATCTCCCTTACTTCCAGCTAGTAAGGATCACATAATTTCTAACAAAGTTTTGAAACAGATTCCCAGTTCGTGCATTCAGAACATATAGCACGTTGCTGTAAGCAAGCACATTCTGATTCAAAGTTGCAAGTTACTATGTAGGAACAAGTTTGTATAGGTATTTCAAAGATTCCCAGAACTGAGATAAACTTGGTATTTCTCTAACTCCTAGAAATATCTTCATGCCCCAACTCCCTTACTTCCAGCTAGTAAGGATCACATAAATCCTAAGAAAGTTTTGACACAGATTCCCAATTCGGGCATTCAGATCATATAGCACGTTGCTGTAAGCAATTACATTCTCATTCAAAGTTGCAAGTTACTATGTAGGAACAAGTTTGTATAGGTATTTCAAAGATTCCCAGAACTGAGCTAAACGTTGTATGTCTCCAACTCCTAGAAATAACTTCATGCCCCATCTCCCTTACTTCCAGCTAGTAAGGATCACATAATTTCTAACAAAGTTTTGAAACAGATTTCCAATTCGGGCATTCCGAACATATTGCATGTTGCTGTAAGCAAGCACATTCTCATTCAAAGTTGCAAGTTACTATGTAGGAACAAGTTTGTATAGGTATTTCAAAGATTCCCAGAACTGAGCTAAACTTGGTATGTCTCCAACACCTAGAAATAACTTCATGCCCCATCTCCATTACTTACAGCTAGTAAGGATCACATAATTCCTAACAAACTTTTGACACAGTTTCCCAATTCGGGCATTCAGAACATATAGCACGTTGCTGTAAGCAAGCACATTCTCATTCAAAGTTGCAAGTTACTATGTAGGAACAAGTTTGTATAGGACTTTCAAAGATGCTCAGAACTGAGGTAAACATGGTATGTCTCCAACTCCTAGAAATAACTTCATGCCCCATCTCCCTTACTTCCAGCTAGTAAGGATCACATAATTTCTAACAAAGTTTTGACACAGATTCCCATTCGGGCATTCAGAACATATAGCACGTTGCTGTAAGCTAGCACATTCTCATTCAAAGATGCAAGTTACTATGTAGGAACAAGTTTGTATAGGTATTTCAAAGATGCCCAGAACTGAGCTAAACGTTGTATGTCTCCAACTCCTAGAAATAACTTCATGCCCCATCTCTCTAACTTCCAGCTAGAAAGGATCACATAATTCCTAACAAACTTTTGACACAGATTCCCAATTCGGGCATTCAGATCATATAGCACGTTGCTGTAAGCAAGCACATTCTCATTCAAAGTTGCAAGTTACTATGTAGGAACAAGTTTGTATAGGTATTTCAAAGATGCCCAGAACTGAGCTAAACTTGGTATGTCTCCAACTCCTAGAAATAACTTCATGCCCCATCTCCCTTACTTCCAGCTTGTAAGGATCACATAATTCCTAACAAAGTTTTGACACAGATTCCCAATTCGGGCATTCAGAACATATAGCACGTTGCTGTAAGCAAGCACATTCACATTCAAAGTTGCAAGTTACTATGTAGGAACAAGTTTTTATAGGTATTTCAAAGATGCCCAGAACTGAGCTAAACTTGGTATGTCTCCAACTCCTAGAAATAACTTCATGCCCCATCTCCCTTACTTCCAGCTGGTAAGGCTCACATAATTCCTAACAAAGTTTTGACACAGATTGCCAATTCGGGCATTCAGAACATATAGCACGTTGCTGTAAGCAAGCACATTCTCATTCAAAGTTTCAAGTTACTACGTAGGAACAAGTTTGTATAGGTATTTCAAAGATGCCCAGAACTGAGCTAAACTTGGTATGTCTCCAACTCCTAGAAATAACTTCAAGCCCCATCTCCCTTACTTCCAGCTTGTAAGGATCACATAATTCCTAACAAAGTTTTGACACAATTTCCAATTCGGGTTTTCAGAACATATAGCACGTTGCTGTAAGCAAGCACATTCTCATTCAAAGTTGCAAGTTACTATGTAGGAACAAGTTTGTATAGGTATTTCAAAGATGCCCAGAACTGAGCTAAACATGGTATGACTCCAACTCCTAGAAATAACTTCATGCCCCATCTCCCATACTTCCAGCTAGTAAGGATCACATAATTTCTAACAAAGTTTTGACACAGATTCCCAATTCGGGCATTCAGAACATATAGCACGTTGCTGTAAGCAAGCACATTCTCATTCAAAGTTGCAAGTTACTACGTAGGAACAAGTTTGTATAGGTATTTCAAAGATTCCCAGAACTGAGCTAAACGTTGTATGTCTCCAACTCATAGAAATAACTTCATGCCCCATCTCCCTTACTTCCAGCTAGTAAGGATCACAAAATTTCTAACAAAGTTTTGACACAGATTCCCAATTCGGGCATTCAGAACATATAGCACGTTGCTGTAAGCAAGCACATTCTCATTCAAAGTTGCAAGTTACTATGTAGGAACAAGTTTGTATAGGTATTTCAAAGATTCCCAGAACTGAGCTAAACTTGCTATGTCTCCAACTCCTAGAAGTAACTTAATGCCCCATCTCCCTTACTTCCAGCTAGTAAGGATCACATAATTCCTAACAAAGATTTGACACAGATTCCCAATTCGGGCATTCAGAACATATAGCACGTTGCTGTAAGCAAGCACATTCTCATTCAAAGTTGCAAGTTACTATGTAGGAACAAGTTTGTATAGGTATTTCAAAGATGCCCAGAAGTGTGCTAAATTTGGTATGTCTCCAACTCCTAGAAATAACATCACGCCCCATCTCCCTTACTTCCAGCTAGTAAGGATCACATAATTCCTAACAAAGTTTTGACACAGATTCCCAATGCGGGCATTCAGAACATATAGCACGTTGCTGTAAGCAAGCACATTCTTATTCAAAGTTGCAAGTTACTATGTAGGAACAAGTTTGTATAGGTATTTCAAAGAAGCCCAGAATTGAGCTAAACGTTGTATGTCTCCAACTCCTAGAAATAACTTCAAGCCCCATCTCCCTTACTTCAAGCTAGTAAGGGTCACATAATTCCTAACAAAGGTTTGACACAATTCCCAATTCGGGCATTCAGAACATATAGAAATTTGCTGTAAGAAAGCACATTCTCATTCAAAGTTACAAGTTACTATGTAGAAACAAGTTTGTATAGGACTTTCAAAGATGCCCAGAACTGAGCTAAACATGGTATGACTCCAACTCCTAGAAATAACTTCATGCCCCATCTCCCTTACTTCCAGCTAGTAAGGATCACATAATTCCTAACAAAGTTTTGACACTGATTCCCAATTCGTGCATTCAGAACATATAGCACGTTGCTGTAAGCAAGCACATTCTCATTCAAAGTTGCAAGTGACTACGTAGGAACAAGTTTGTATAGGTATTTCAAAGATTCCCAGAACTGAGCTAAACGTTGTATGTCTCCAACTCCTAGAAATAACTTCATGCCCCATCTCCCTTACTTCCAGCTAGTAAGGATCACATAATTTCTAACAAAGTTTTGAAACAGATTTCCAATTCGGGCATTCAGAACATATAGCACGTTGCTGTAAGCAAGCACATTCTCATTCAAAGTTGCAAGTTACTACGTAGGAACAAGTTTGTATAGGTATTTCAAAGATTCCCAGAACTGAGCTAAACTTGGTATGTCTCCAACTCCTAGAAATAACTTCATGCCCCATCTCCATTACTTCCAGCTAGTAAGGATCATAAATTCCTAACAAACTTTTGACACAGTTTCCCAATTCGGGCATTCAGAACATATAGCACGTTGCTGTAAGCAAGCACATTCTCATTCAAAGTTGCAAGTTACTATGTAGGAACAAGTTTGTATAGGTATTTGAAAGATGCCCAGAACTGAGCTAAACGTGGTATGTCTCCAACTCCTAGAAATAACTTCATGCCCCATCTCCCTTACTTCCAGCTAGTAGGGATCACATAATTCCTAACAAAGTTTTGACACAGATTCCCAATTCGGGCATTCAGAACATATAGCACGTTGCTGTAAGCAAGCACATTCTCATTCAAAGTTGCAAGTTACTATGTAGGAACAAGTTTGTATAGGTATTTCAAAGATGCCCAGAACTGAGCTAAACATTGTATGTCTCCAACTCCTAGAAATAACTTCATGCCCCATCTCCCTTACTTCCAGCTAGTAAGGATTACATAATTACTAACAAACTTTTGACACAGATTCCCAATTCGGGCATTCAGAACATATAGTACGTTGCTGTAAGCAAGCACATTCTCATTCAAAGTTGCAAGTTACTATTTAGGAAGAAGTTTGTATAGGTATTTCAAAGATGCCCAGAACTGAGCTAATCGTTGTATGTCCCCAACTCCTAGAAATAACTTCAAGCCCCATCTCCCTTACTTCCAGCTAGTAAGGATCACATAATTCCTAACAAAGTTTTGACACAGATTCCCAATTCGGGCATTCAGAACATATAGCACGTTGCTGTAAGCAAGCACATTCTCATTCAAAGTTGCACGTTACTATGTAGGAACAAGGTTGTATAGGACTTTCAAAGATGCTCAGAACTGATGTAAACATGGTATGTCTCCAACTCCTAGAAATAACTTCATGCCCCATCTCCCTTACTTCCAGCTAGTAAGGATCACATAATTTCTAACAAAATTTTGACACAGATACCCATTCGTGCATTCAGAACATAGAGCACGTTGCTGTAAGCTAGCACATTCTCATTCAAAGATGCAAGTTACTATGTAGGAACAAGTTTGTATAGGTATTTCAAAGATGCCCAGAACTAAGCTAAACTTGGTATGTCTCCAACTCCTAGAAATAACTTCATGTCCCATCTGCCTTACTTCCAGCTAGTAAGGATCACATAATTCCTAACAAAGATTTGACACAGATTCCCAATTCGGGCATTCAGAACATATAGCACGTTGCTGTAAGCAAGCACATTCTCCTTCAAAGTTGCAAGTTACTATGTAGGAACAAGTTTGTATAGGTATTTCAAAGATTCCCAGAACTAAGCAACCCTTGGTATTTCTCTACTCCTAGAAATATCTTCATGCCCCAACTCCCTTACTTCCAGCTAGTAAGGATCACATAATTCCTAAGAAAGATTTGACACAGATTCCCAATTCGGGCATTCAGAACATATAGCACGTTGCTGTAAGCAATCATATTCTCATTCAAAGTTGCAAGTTACTATGTAGGAACAAGTTTTTATAGGTATTTCAAAGATGCCCAGAACTGAGCTAAACATGGTACTTCTCCAACTCCTAGAAATAACTTCATGCCCCATCTCCCTTACTTCCAGCTAGTAAGGATCACATAATTCCTAACAAACTTTTGACACAGTTTCCCAATTCGGGCATTCAGAACATATAGCACGTTGCTGTAAGCAAGCACATTCTCATTCAAAGTTGCAAGTTACTATGTAGGAACAAGTTTGTATAGGTATTTCAAAGATGCCCAGAACTGAGCTAAACTTAGTATGTCTCCAACTCCTAGAAATAACTTCATGCCCCATCTCCCTAACTTCCAGCTAGTGAGGAATACATAATTCCTAACAAACTTTTGACACAGATTCCCAATTCGGGCATTCAGAACATATAGTACGTTGCTGTAAGCAAGCACATTCTCATTCAAAGTTGCAAGTTACTATGTAGGAACAAGTTTGTATAGGTATTTCAAAGATGCTCAGAACTGAGCTAAACGTTGTATGTCTCCAACTCCTAGAAATAACTTCAAGCCCCATCTCCCTTACTTCCAGCTAGTAAGGATCACATAATTCCCAAAAAATTTTGACACAGATTCCAAATTCGGGCATTCAGAACATATAGCACGTTGCTGTAAGCAAGCACATTCTTATTCAAAGATGCAAGTTACTATGTAGGAACAAGTTTGTATAGGACTTTCAAAGATGCTCAGAACTGAGGTAAACATGGTATGTCTCCAACTCCTAGAAATAACTTCATGCCCCATCTCCCTTACTTCCAGCTAGTAAGGATCACATAATTTCTAACAAAGTTTTGACACAGATTACCAATTCGGGCATTCAGAACATATAGCACGTTGCTGTAAGCAAGCACATTCTCATTCAATGATGCAAGTTACTATGTAGGAACAAGTTTGTATAGGTGTTTCAAAGATGCCCAGAACTGAGCTAAACTTGGTATGTCTCCAACTCCTAGAAATAACTTCATGCCCCACCTCCCTTACTTCCAGCTAGTAAGGATCACATAATTCCTAACAAAGTTTTGACACAGATTCCCAATTCGGGCATTCAGAACATATAGCACGTTGCTGTAAGCAAGCACATTCTCATTCAAAGTTTCAAGTTACTATGTAGGAACAAGTTTGTATATGTATTTCAAAGATGCTCAGAACTGAGCTAAAGTGGGTATGTCTCCAACTCCTAGAAATAACTTCATGCCCCATCTCCCTAACTTCCAGCTAGTGAGGAATACATAATTCCTAACAAAGTTTTGACACATATTCCCAATTCTGGCATTCAGAACATATAGCACGTTGCTGTAAGCAAGCACATTCTCATTCAAAGTTGCAAGTTACTATGAAGAAACAAGTTTGTATAGGTATTTCAAAGATTCCCAGAACTGAGCTAAACTTGGGATGTCTCCAACTCCTAGAAATAACTTCATGCCCCATCTCCCTTACTTCCAATTAGTAAGGATCACATAATTCCTAACAAAGTTTTGACACAGATTCCCAATTCGGGCATTCAGAACGTGTAGCACGTTGCTTTAAGCAAGCACTTTCTCATTCCAAGTAGCAAGTTACTATGTAGGAAGAAGTTTCTCTAGGTATTTCAAGGATGCCCTGAACTGAGCTAAAGTGTGTATGTCTCCAACTCCTAGAAATAACTTCATGCCCCATCTCCCTTACTTCCATCTAGTAAGGATCACATAATTCCTAACAAAGATTGGACACAGACTCCCAATTCGGGCATTCAGAACATATAGAAATTTGCTGTAAGCAAGCACATTCTCATTCAAAGTTGCAAGTTACTATGTAGGAACAATTTAGTATATGTATTTCAAAGATGCCCAGAACTGAGCAAAAATGGGTATGTCTCCAACTCCTAGAAATATCTTCATGCCCCATCTCCCTTACTTCAATCTAGTAAGGATCACATAATTCCTAACAAAGTTTTGACACAGATTCCCAATTCGGGCATTCAGAACATATAGCACGTTGCTGTAAGCAAGCACATTCTCATTCAAAGTTGCAAGTTACTATGTAGGAACAAGTTTGTATAGGTATTTCCAAGATGCCCAGAACTGAGCTAAACTTGGTATGTCTCCAACTCCTAGAAATAATTTCCTGCCCCATCTCCCTTACTTCCAGCTAGTAAGGATCACATAATTCCTAACAAAGTTTTGACACAGATTCCCAATTCGTACCATCAGAACATATAATACGTTGCTGTAAGCAAGCACATTCTCATTCAAAGTTGCAAGTTACTATGTAGGAACAAGTTTGTATAGGTATTTCAAAGATGCCCAGAACTGAGCTAAACTTGGTACTTCTCCAAAACCTAGAAATAACTTCATGCCCCATCTCCCTTACTTCCAGCTAGTAAGGATCACATAATTCCTAACAAAGTTTTGACACAGATTCCCAATTCGGGCATTCGGAACATATAGCACGTTGCTGTAAAGAAGCACATACTAATTCAAAGTTGCAAGTTACTATGTAGGAACAAGTTTGTATAGGTATTTCAAAGATGCCCAGAACTGAGCTAAACGTTGTATGTCTCCAACCTCTATAAATAACTTCATGCCCCATCTCCCTAACTTCCATCTAGTAAGGATCACATAATTCCTAACAAAGTTTTGACACAGATTCCCAATTCGGGCATTCAGAACATATAGCACGTTGCTGTAAGCAAGCACATTCTCATTCAAATTTGCAAGTTACGATGTAGGAACAAGTTTGTATAGGTATTTCAAAGATGCCCAGAACTGAGCTAAACGTTGTATGTCTCCAACTCCTAGAAATAACTTCATGCCCCATCTCCCTTACTTCCAGCTAGTAAGGATCACACAATTCCTAACAAAGTTTTGACACAGATTCCCAATTCGGGCATTCAGAACGTGTAGCACGTTGCTTTAAGCAAGCACTTTCTCATTCCAAGTAGCAAGTTACTATGTAGGAAGAAGTTTGTATAAGTATTTCAAAGATGCCCAGAACTGAGCTAAAGTGTGTATGTCTCAAACTCCTAGAAATAACTTCATGCCCCATCTCCCTTACTTCCATCTAGTAATGATCACATAATTCCTAACAAAGTTTTGACACAGATTCCCAATTCGGGCATTCAGAACATATAGCACGTTGCTGTAAGCAAGCACATTCTCATTCAAAGTTGCAAGTTACTATGTAGGAACAAGTTTGTATCGGTATTTCAAAGATGCTCAGAACTGAGCTAAAGTGGGTATGTCTCCAACTCCTAGAAATAACTTCATGCCCCATCTCCCTAACTTCCAGCTAGTGAGGAATACATAATTCCTAACAAAGTTTTGACACAGATTCCCAATTCGGGCATTCAGAACATATAGCACGTTGCTGTAAGCAAGCACATTCTCATTCAAAGTTGCAAGTTACTATGTAGGAACAAGTTTGTATAGGTATTTCAATGATACCCAGAACTGAGCTAAAGTGGGTATGTCTCCAACTCCTAGAAATAACTTCATGCCCCATCTCCCTTAGTTCCATCTAGTAAGGATCACATAATTCCTAACGAAGTTTGACACAGATTCCCAATTCGGGCAGTCAGAACATATAGCACGTTGCTGTAAGCAAGCACATTCTCATTCAAAGTTGCAAGTTACTATGTAGGATCAAGTTTGTATAGGTATTTCAAAGATGCCCAGAACTGTGCTGAACTTGGTATGTGTCCAACTCCTAGAAATAACTTCATGCCCCAACTCCCTTACTTCCAGGTAGTAAGGATCACATAATTCCTAACAAAGTTTTGACACAGATTCCCAATTCGGACATTCAGAACATATAGCACGTTGCTGTAAGCAAGCACATTCTCATTCAAAGTTGCAAGTTACTATGTAGGAACAAGTTTGTATAGGTATTTCAAAGATGCCCAGAACTGAGCTAAACGTTGTATGTCTCCAACTCCTAGAAATAACTTCATGCCCCATCTTCCTTACTTCCAGCTAGTAAGGATTACATAATTACTAACAAACTTTTGACACAGATTCCCAATTCGGGCATTCAGAACACATAGTACGTTGCTGTAAGCAAGCACATTCTCATTCAAAGTTGCAAGTTACTATGTAGGAACAAGTTTGTATCGGTATTTCAAAGATGCCCAGAACTGAGCTAAACGTTGTATGTCTCCAACTCCTAGAAATAACTTCAAGCCCCATCTCCCTTACTTCCAGCTAGTAAGGATCACATAATCCCTAACAAAGTTTTGACACAGATTCCCAATTCTGGCATTCAGAACATATAGCACGTTGCTGTAAGCAAGCACATTCTCATTCAAAGTTGCAAGTTACTATGTAGGAACAAGTTTGTATAGGACTTACAAAGATGCTCAGAACTGAGTTAAACATGGTATGTCTCCAACTCCAAGAAATAACTTCATGCCCCATCTGCCTTACTTCCAGCTAGTAAGGATCACATAATTTCTAACAAAGTTTTGACACAGATTCCCAATTCGGGCATTCAGAACGTGTAGCACGTTGCTTTAAGCAAGCACTTTCTCATTCCAAGTAGCAAGTTACTATGTAGGAAGAAGTTTGTATAGGTATTTCAAAGATGCCCAGAACTGAGCTAAAGTGTGTATGTCTCCAACTCCTAGAAATAACTTCATGCCCCATCTCCCTTACTTCCAACTAGTAAGGATCACATAATTCCTAACAAAGTTTTGACACAGATTCCCAATTCGGGCATTCAGAACATATAGCACGTTGCTGTAAGCAAACACATTCTCATTCAAAGTTGCAAGTTACTATGTAGGAACAAGTTTGTATAGGTATTTCAAAGATGCCCAGAACTGAGCTAAACTTGGTAGGTCTCCAACTCCTATAAATATCTTCAGGCCCCATCTAACTTACTTCCAGCTAGTAAGGATCACATAATTCCTAACAAAGTTTTGACACAGATTCCCAATTCGGGCCTTCAGAACATATAGCACATTGCGTAAGCAAGCACATTCTCATTCAAAGTTGCAAGTTACTATGTAGGAACAAGTTTGTATAGGTATTTCAAAGATGCCCAGAACTGAGCTAAACTTGGTATGTCGCCAAATCCTAGAAATAACTTATTGGCCCATCTCCCTTACTTCCAGCTAATAAGGATCACATAATTCCTAACAAAGTTTTGACACAGATTCCCAATTCCGTCATTCAGAACATATAATACGTTGCTGTAAGCAAGCACATTCTCATTCAAAGTTGCAAGTTACTATGTAGGAACAAGTTTGTATAGGTATTTCAAAGATGCCCAGAACTGAGCTAAACGTTGTATGTCTCCAACTCCTAGAAATAACTTCATGCCCCATCTCCCTTATTTCCAGCTAGTAAGGATCACATAATTCCTAACAAAGTTTTGACACGGATTCCCAATTCGGGCATTCAGAACATATAGAACGTTGCTGTAAGCAAGCACATTCTCATTCAAAGTTGCAAGTTACTATGTAGGAACAAGTTTGTATAGGTATTTCAAAGATGCCCAGAACTGAGCTAAACGTTGTATGTCTCCAACTCCTAGAAATAACTTCATGCCCCATCTCCCTTATTTCCAGCTAGTAAGGATCACATAATTCCTAACAAAGTTTTGACACAGATTCCCAATTCGGGCATTCAGAACATATAGAACGTTGCTGTAAGCAAGCATATTCTCATTCAAAGTTGCAAGTTACTATGTAGGAACAAGTTTGTATAGGTATTTCAAAGATGCCCAGAACTGAGCTAAAGTGGGTATGTCTCCAACTCCTAGAAATAACTTCATGCCCCATCTCCCTTACTTCCAGCTAGTAAGGATCACATAATTCCTAACAAAGTTTTGACACAGATTCCCAATTCGAGCATTCAGAACATATAGCACGTTGCTGTAAGCAAGCACATTCTCATTCAAAGTTGCAAGTTACTATGTAGGAACAAGTTTGTATAGGTATTTCAAAGATGCCCAGAACTGTGCTAAACTTGGTATGTGTCCAACTCCTAGAAATAACTTCATGCCCCAACTCCCTTACTTCCAGCTAGTAAGGATCACATAATTCCTAACAAAGTTTTGACACAGATTCCCAATTCGGACATTCAGAACATATAGCACGTTGCTGTAAGCAAGCGCATTCTCATTCAAAGTTGCAAGTTACTATGTAGGAACAAGTTTGTATAGGTATTTCAAAGATTCCCAGAAGTGAGCTAAACTTGGTATGTCTCCAACTCCTACAAATAACTTCATGCCCCGTCTGCCTTACTTCCAGCTAGTAAGGATCACATAATTCCTAACAAAGTTTTGAAACAGATTCCCAATTCGGGCATTCAGAACATATAGCACGTTGCTGTAAGCAAGCACATTCTCATTCAAAGTTGCAAGTTACTATGAAGAAACAAGTTTGTATAGGTATTTGAAAGATGCCCAGAACTGAGCTAAACTTGGTATGTCTCCAACTCCTAGAAATAACTTCATGCCCCATCTCCCTTACTTCCAGCTAGTAAGGATCACATAATTCCTAACAAAGTTTTGACACAGATTCCAAATTCGGGCATTAAGAACATATAGCACGTTGCTGTAAGCAAGCACATTCTCATTCAAAGTTGCAAGTTACTATGTAGGAACAAGTTTGTATAGGTATTTCAAAGATGCCCAGAACTGAGCTAAACTTGGTATGTCTCCAACTCCTAGAAATAACTTCATGACCCATCTCCCTTACTTCCAGCTAGTAAGGATCACATAATTCCTAACAAAGTTTTGACACAGATTCCAAATTCGGGCATTCAGAACATATAGCACGTTGCTGTAAGCAAGCACATTCTCATTCCAAGTTGCAAGTTACTATGTAGGAACAAGTTTGTATAGGTATTTCAAAGATGCCCAGAAGTGAGCTAAACGTTGTATGTCTCCAACTCCTAGAAATAACTTCAAGCCACATCTCCCTTGCTTCCAGCTAGTAAGGATCACATAATCCGTAAAAAAGTTTTGACACAGATTCCCAATTCGGGCATTCAGAACATATAGCACGTTGCTGTAAGCAAGCACATTCTCATTCAAAGTTGCAAGTTACTATGTAGGAACAAGTTTGTATAGGACTTACAAAATGCTCAGAACTGAGGTAAACATGGTATGTCTCCAACTCCTAGAAATAACTTCATGCCCCATCTCACTTACTTCCAGCTAGTAAGGATCACATAATTTCTAACAAAGTTTTGACACAGATTCCCAATTCAGGCATTCAGAACGTGTAGCACGTTGCTTTAAGCAAGCACTTTCTCATTCCAAGTAGCAAGTTACTATGTAGGAAGAAGTTTGTATAGGTATTTCAAAGATGCCCAGAACTGAGCTAAAGTGTGTATGTCTCCAACTCCTAGAAATAACTTCATGCCCCATCTCCCTTACTTCCATCTAGTAAGGATGACATAATTCCTAATAAAGTTTTGACACAGTTTCCCAATTCGGGCATTCAGAACATATAGCACGTTGCTGTAAGCAAACACATTCTCATTCAAAGTTGCAAGATACTATGTAGGAACAAGTTTGTATAGGTATTTCAAAGATGCCCCGAACTGTGCTAAACTTAGTATGTCTCCAACTCCTAGAAATAACTTCATACCCCATCTCCCTTACTTCCAGCTAGTAAGGATCACATAATTCCTAACAAAGTTTTGACACAGATTCCCTATTCGGGCATTCAGAACATATAGCACATTGCTGTAAGCAAGCACATTCTCATTCAATGTTGCAAGTTACTATGTAGGAACAAGTTTGTATAGGTATTTCAAAGATGCCCAGAACTGAGCTAAAGTGGGTATGTCTCCAACTCCTAGAAATAACTTCATGTCCCATCTCCCTTACTTCCATCTAGTAAGGATCACATAATTTCGAACAATGTTTTGACACAGATTCCCAATTCGGGCATTCGGAACATATAGCACGTTGCTGTAAGCAAGCACATTCTCATTCAAAGTTGCAAGTTACTATGTAGGAACAAGTTTGTATAGGTATTTCAAAGATGCCCAGAACTGAGCTAAACTTGGTATGTCTCCAACTCCTAGAAATAACTTCATGCCCCATCTCCCTTACTTCCAGCTAGTAAGGATCACATAATTCCTAACAAAGTTTTGACACAGATTCCCAATTCGAGCATTCAGAACATATAGCACGTTGCTGTAAGCAAGCACATTCTCATTCAAAGTTGCAAGTTACTATGTAGGAACAAGTTTGTATAGGTATTTCAAAGATGCCCAGAACTGTGCTAAACTTGGTATGTGTCCAACTCCTAGAAATAACTTCATGCCCCAACTCCCTTACTTCCAGCTAGTAAGGATCACATAATTTCTAACAAAGTTTTGACACAGATTCCCAATTCGGACATTCAGAACATATAGCACGTTGCTGTAAGCAAGCACATTCTCATTCAAAGTTGCAAGTTACTATGCAGCAACAAGTTTGTATAGGTATTTCAAAGATTCCCAGAAGTGAGCTAAACTTGGTATGTCTCCAACTCCTAGAAATAACTTCATGCCCCGTCTGCTTTACTTCCAGCTAGTAAGGATCACATAATTCCTAACAAAGTTTTGAAACAGATTCCCAATTCGGGCATTCAGATCATATAGCACGTTGCTGTAAGCAAGCACATTCTCATTCAAAGTTGCAAGTTACTATGAAGAAACAAGTTTGTATAGGTATTTGAAAGATGCCCAGAACTGAGCTAAACTTGGTATGTCTCCAACTCCTAGAAATAACTTCATGCCCCATCTCCCTTACTTCCAGCTAGTAAGGATCACATAATTCCTAACAAAGTTTTGACACAGATTCCAAATTCGGGCATTCAGAACATATAGCACGTTGCTGTAAGCAAGCACATTCTCATTCAAAGTTGCAAGTTACTATGTAGGAACAAGTTTGTATAGGTATTTCAAAGATGCCCAGAACTGAGCTAAACGTTGTATGTCTCCAACTCCTAGAAATAACTTCAAGCCACATCTCCCTTTCTTCCAGCTAGTAAGGATCACATAATCCGTAACAAAGTTTTGACACAGATTCCCAATTCGGGCATTCAGAACATATAGCACGTTGCTGTAAGCAAGCACATTCTCATTCAAAGTTGCAAGTTACTATGTAGGAACAAGTTTGTATAGGACTTACAAAGATGCTCAGAACTGAGGTAAACATGGTATGTCTCAAACTCCTAGAAATAACTTCATGCCCCATCTCACTTACTTCCAGCTAGTAAGGATCACATAATTTCTAACAAAGTTTTGACACAGATTCCCAATTCGGGCATTCAGATAGTGTAGCACGTTGCTTTAAGCAAGCACTTTCTCATTCCAAGTAGCAAGTTACTATGTAGGAATAAGTTTGTATAGGTATTTCAAAGATGCCCAGAACTGAGCTTAAGTGTGTATGTCTCCAACTCCTAGAAATAACTTCATGCCCCATCCCCCTTACTTCCATCTAGTAAGGATCACATAATTCCTAACAAAGTTTTGACACAGATTCCCAATTCGGGCATTCAGAACATATAGCACGTTGCTGTAAGCAAACACATTCTCATTCAAAGTTGCAAGTTACTATGTAGGATCAAGTTTGTATAGGTATTTCAAAGATGCCCAGAACTGAGCTAAACTTGGTATGTCTCCAACTCCTAGAAATAACTTCATGCCCCATCTCCCTTACTTCCAGCTAGTAAGGATCACATAATTCCTAACAAAGTTTTGACACAGATTCCCAATTCGGGCATTCAGAACATATAGCACGTTGCTGTAAGCAAGCACATTCTCATTCAAAGTTGCAAGTTACTATGTAGGAACAAGTTTGTATAGGTATTTCAAAGATGCCCCGAACTGTGCTAAACTTAGTATGTCTCCAACTCCTAGAAATAACTTCATACCCCATCTCCCTTACTTCCAGCTAGTAAGGATCACATAATTCCTAACAAAGTTTTGACACAGATTCCCAATTCGGGCATTCAGAACATATAGCACATTGCTGTAAGCAAGCACATTCTCATTCAAAGTTGCAAGTTACTATGTAGGAACAAGTTTGTATAGGTATTTCAAAGATGCCCAGAACTGAGCTAAAGTGGGTATGTCTCCAACTCCTAGAAATAACTTCATGCCCCATCTCCCTTACTCCCAGCTAGTAAGGATCACATAATTCCTAACAAAGTTTTGACATAGACTCCCAATTCGGGCATTCAGAACATATAGCACGTTGCTGTAAGCAAGCACATTCTCATTCAAAGTTGCAAGTTACTATGTAGGAACAACTTTGTATAGGTATTTCAAAGATGCCCGGAACTGTGCTAAACTTGGTATGTCTCCAACTCCTAGAAATAACTTCATACCCCATCTCCCTTACTTCCAGCTAGTAAGGATCACATAATTCCTAACAAAGTTTTGACACAGATTCCCAATTCGGGCATTCAGAACATAGAGCACGTTGCTGTAAGCAAGCACATTCTCATTCAAAGTTGCAAGTTACTATGTAGGAACAAGTTTGTATAGGTATTTCAAAGATGCCCCGAACTGTGCTAAACTTAGTATGTCTCCAACTCCTAGAAATAACTTCATACCCCATCTCCCTTACTTCCAGCTAGTAAGGATCACATAATTCCTAACAAAGTTTTGACACAGATTCCCAATTCGGGCATTCAGAACATATAGCACATTGCTGTAAGCAAGCACATTCTCATTCAAAGTTGCAAGTTACTATGTAGGAACAAGTTTGTATAGGTATTTCAAAGATGCCCAGAACTGAGCTAAAGTGGGTATGTCTCCAACTCCTAGAAATAACTTCATGCCACATCTCCCTTACTCCCAGCTAGTAAGGATCACATAATTCCTAAAAAAGTTTTGACACAGATTCCCAATTCGAGCATTCAGAACATATAGCACGTTGCTGTAAGCAAGCACATTATCATTCAAAGGTGCAAGTTACTATGTAGGAACAAGTTAGTATATGTATTTCAAAGATGCCCAGAACTGAGCTCAAGTGGGTATGTCTCCAACTCCTAGAAATAACTTCATGCCCCATCACCCTTACTTCCAGCTAGTAAGGATCACATAATTCCTATCAAAGATTTGACACAGATTCCCAATTCTGGCATTCAGAACATATAGCACGTTGCTGTAAGCAAGCACATTCTCATTCAAAGTTGCAAGTTACTATGTAGGAACAAGTTTGTATAGGTATTTCAAAGATACCCAGAACTGAGCTAAAGTGGGTATGTCTCCAACTCCTAGAAATAACTTCATGCCCCATCTCCCTTAGTTACATCTAGTAAGGATCACATAATTCCTAACAAAGTTTTGACATAGACTCCCAATTCGGGCATTCAGAACATATAGCACGTTGCTGTAAGCAAGCACATTCTCATTCAAAGTTGCAAGTTACTATGTAGGAACAACTTTGTATAGGTATTTCAAAGATGCCCGGAACTGTGCTAAACTTGGTATGTCTCCAACTCCTAGAAATAACTTCATACCCCATCTCCCTTACTTCCAGCTAGTAAGGATCACATAATTCCTAACAAAGTTTTGACACAGATTCCCAATTCGGGCAGTCAGAACATATAGCACGTTGCTGTAAGCAAGCACATTCTCATTCAAAGTTGCAAGTTACTATGTAGGAACAAGTTTGTATAGGTATTTCAAAGATGCCCAGAACTGTGCTGAACTTGGTATGTGTCCAACTCCTAGAAATAACTTCATGCCCCAACTCCCTTACTTCCAGGTAGTAAGGATCACATAATTCCTAACAAAGTTTTGACACAGATTCCCAATTCGGACATTCAGAACATATAGCACGTTGCTGTAAGCAAGCACATTCTCATTCAAAGTTGCAAGTTACTATGTAGGAACAAGTTTGTATAGGTATTTCAAAGATGCCCAGAAGTGAGCTAAACGTTGTATGTCTCCAACTCCTAGAAATAACTTCATGCCCCATCTCCCTTACTTCCAGCTAGTAAGGATTACATAATTACTAACAAACTTTTGACACAGATTCCCAATTCGGGCATTCAGAACACATAGTACGTTGCTGTAAGCAAGCACATTCTCATTCAAAGTTGCAAGTTACTATGTAGGAACAAGTTTGTATAGGTATTTCAAAGATGCCCAGAACTGAGCTAAACGTTGTATGTCTCCAACTCCTAGAAATAACTTCAAGCCCCATCTCCCTTACTTCCAGCTAGTAAGGATCACATAATCCCTAACAAAGTTTAGACACAGATTCCCAATTCTGGCATTCAGAACATATAGCACGTTGCTGTAAGCAAGCACATTCTCATTCAAAGTTGCAAGTTACTATGTAGGAACAAGTTTGTATAGGACTTACAAAGATGCTCAGAACTGAGTTAAACATGGTATGTCTCCAACTCCTAGAAATAACTTCATGCCCCATCTGCCTTACTTCCAGCTAGTAAGGATCACATAATTTCTAACAAAGTTTTGACACAGATTCCCAATTCGGGCATTCAGAACGTGTAGCACGTTGCTTTAAGCAAGCACTTTCTCATTCCAAGTAGCAAGTTACTATGTAGGAAGAAGTTTGTATAGGTATTTCAAAGATGCCCAGAAATGAGCTAAAGTGTGTATGTCTCCAACTCCTAGAAATAACTTCATGCCCCATCTCCCTTACTTCCATCTAGTAAGGATCACATAATTCCTAACAAAGTTTTGACACAGATTCCCAATTCGGGCATTCAGAACATATAGCACGTTGCTGTAAGCAAACACATTCTCATTCAAAGTTGCAAGTTACTATGTAGGAACAAGTTTGTATAGGTATTTCAAAGATGCCCAGAACTGAGCTAAACTTGGTAGGTCTCCAACTCCTATAAATATCTTCAGGCCCCATCTAACTTACTTCCAGCTAGTAAGGATCACATAATTCCTAACAAAGTTTGACACAGATTCCCAATTCGGGCATTCAGTACATATAGCACGTTGCTGTAAGCAAGCACATTCTCATTCAAAGTTGCAAGTTACTATGTAGGAACAAGTTTGTATAGGTATTTAAAGATGCCCAGAACTGAGCTAAACTTGGTATTCTCCAACTCCTAGAAATAACTTCATGCCCCATCTCCCTTACTTCCAGCTAGTAAGGATCACATAATTCCTAACAAAGTTTTGACACAGATTCCCAATTCGGGCATTCAGAACATATAGCACGTTGCTGTAAGCAAGCACTTTCTCATTCCAAGTAGCAAGTTACTATGTAGGAAGAAGTTTCTATAGGTATTTCAAAGATGCCCAGAACTGAGCTAAAGTGTGTATGTCTCCAACTCCTAGAAATAACTTCATGCCCCATCTCCCTTACTTACATCTAGTAAGGATCACATAATTCCTAACAAAGTTTTGACACAGATTCCCAATTCGGGCATTCAGAACATATAGCACGTTGCTGTAAGCAAGCACATTCTCATTCAAAGTGGCAAGTTACTATGTAGGAACAAGTTTGTATAGGTATTTCAAAGATGCCAAGAAATGAGCAAAAGTGGGTATGTCTCCAACTCCTAGAAATATGTTCATACCCCATCTCCCTTACTTCCAGCTAGTAAGGATCACATAATTCCTAACAATGTTTTGACACAGATTCCCAAGTCGGGCATTCAGAACATATAGCACGTTGCTGTAAGCAAGCACATTCTCATTCAAAGTTGCAAGTTACTATGTAGGAACAAGTTTGTATAGGTATTTCAAAGATGCCCAGATCTGAGCTCAATTGGGTATGTCTCCAACTCGTAGAAATAGCTTCATGCCCCATCTCCCTTACTTCCATCTAGTAAGGATCACATAATTCCTAACAAAGTTTTGACACAGATCCCAATTCGGGCATTCAGAACATGTAGCACGTTGCTGTAAGCAAGAACATTCTCATTCAAAGTTGCAAGTTACTATGTAGGAACAAGTTTGTATAGGTATTTCAAAGATGCCCAGAACTGTGCTGAACTTGGTATGTGTCCAACTCCTAGAAATAACTTCATGCCCCAACTCCCTTACTTCCAGGTAGTAAGGATCACATAATTCCTAACAATGTTTTGACACAGACTCCCAATTCGGGCATTCAGAACATATAGCACGTTGCTGTAAGCAAGCACATTCTCATTCAAAGTTGCAAGTTACTATGTAGGAACAAGTTTGTATAGGTATTTCAAAGATGCCCAGAACTGAGCTAAAGTGGATATGTCTCCAACTCCTAGAAATAACTTCATGCCCCATCTCCCTTACTTCCAGCTAGTAAGGATCACATAATTCCTAAAATGTTTTGACACAGATTCCCAATTCGGGCATTCAGAACATATAGCACGTTGCTGTAAGCAAGCACATTCTCATTCAAAGTTGCAAGTTACTATGTAGGAACAAGTTTGTATAGGTATATCAAAGATGCCCAGAACTGAGCTAAACTTGGTATGTCTCCAACTCCTAGAAATAACTTCAAGCCCCATCTCCCTTACTTCCAGCTAGTAAGGATCACATAATTCCTAACAAAGTTTTGACACAGATTCCCAATTCGGGCATTCAGAACATATAGCACGTTGCTGTAAGCAAGCACATTCTCATTCAAAGTTGCAAGTTACTATGTAGGAACAAGTTTGTATAGGTATTTCAAAGATGCCCAGAACTGGGCTAAAATGGGTATGTCTCCAACTCATAGAAATAACTTCATGCCCCTTCTCCCTTACTTGCAGCTAGTAAGGATCACATAATTCCTAACAATGTTTTGACACAGATTCCCAATTCGGGCATTCAGAACATATAGCACGTTGCTGTAAGCAAGCACATTCTCATTCAATGTTGCAAGTTACTATGTAGGAACAAGTTTGTATAGGTATTTCAAAGATGCCCAGAACTGAGCTAAAGTGGGTAGGTCTCCAACCCCTAGAAATATCTTCATACCCCATCTCCCTTACTTCCAGCTAGTAAGGATCACATAATTCCTAACAAAATTTTGACACAGATTCCCAATTCGGGCATTCAGAACATATAGAAATTTGCTGTAAGCAAGCACATTCTCATTCAAAGTTGCATGTTACTATGTAGGAACAAGTTTGTATAGGTATTTGAAAGATGCCCAGAACTGAGCTAAACGTTGTATGTCTCCAACTCCTAGAAATAACTTCATGCCTCATCTCACTTACTTCCAGCTAGTAAGGATCACATAATTCATAACAAAGATTTGACACAGATTCCCAATTCGGGCATTCAGAACATATAGCACGTTGCTGTAAGCAAGCACATTCTCATTCAAAGATGCAAGTTACTATGTAGGAACAAGTTTGTATAGGTATTTCAAAGATGCCCAGAACTGAACTAAAGTGGGTATGTCTCCAACTCCTAGAAACAACTTCATGCCCCATCTCCCTTACTTCCAGCTTGTAAGGATCACATAATTCCTAACAAATTTTTGACACAGATTCCCAATTCGGGCATTCAGAACATATAGCACGTTGCTGTAAGCAAGCACATTCTCATTCAAAGTTGCAAGTTACTATGTAGGAACAAGTTTGTATAGGTATTTCAAAGATGCCCAGAACTGGGCTAAAATGGGTATGTCTCCAACTCCTAGAAATAACTTCATGCTCCATCTCCCTTACTTCCATCTAGTAAGGATCACATAAATCCTAACAAAGTTTTGACATAGACTCCCAATTCGGGCATTCAGAACATATAGCACGTTGCTGTAAGCAAGCACATTCTCATTCAAAGTCGCAAGTTACTATGTAGGAACAAGTTTGTATAGGTATTTCAAAGATGCCCCGAACTGTGCTAAACTTGGTATGTCTCCAACTCCTAGAAATAACTTCATGCCCCATCTCCCTTACTTCCAGCAAGTAAGGATCACATAATTCCTAACAAAGTTTTGACACAGATTCCCAATTCGGGCATTCAGAACATATAGCACGTTGCTGTAAGCAAGCACATTCTCATTCAAAGATGCAAGTTTATATGTAGGAACAAGTTTTTATAGGTATTTCAAAGATGCCCAGAACTGAGCTAAAGTGGGTATGTCTCCAACTCCTAGAAATATCTTCATGCCCCATCTCCCTTACTACCAGCTAGTAAGGATCACATAATTTCTAACAATGTTTTGAAACAGATTCCCAATTCGGGCATTCAGAACATATAGAAATTTGCTGTAAGCAAGCACATTCTCATTCAAAGTTGCATGTTACTATGTAGGAACAAGTTTGTATAGGTATTTGTAAGATGCCCAGAACTGAGCTAAACGTTGTATGTCTCCAACTCCTAGAAATAACTTCATGCCTCATCTCACTTACTTCCAGCTAGTAAGGATAACATAATTCATAACAAAGATTTGACACAGATTCCCAATTCGGGCATTCAGAACATATAGCACGTTGCTGTAAGCAAGCAAATTCTCATTCAAAGATGCAAGTTACTATGTAGGAACAAGTTTGTATAGGTATTTCAAAGATGCCCAGAACTGAACTAAAGTGGGTATGTCTCCAACTCCTAGAAACAACTTCATGCCCCATCTCCCTTACTTCCAGCTTGTAAGGATCACATAATTCCTAACAAATTTTTGACACAGATTCCCAATTCGGGCATTCAGAACATATAGCACGTTGCTGTAAGCAAGCAGATTCTCATTCAAAGTTGCAAGTTACTATGTAGGAACAAGTTTTTATAGGTATTTCAAAGATGCCCAGAACTGAGCTAAAGTGGGTATGTCTCCAACTCCTAGTAATATCTTCATGCCCCATCTCCCTTACTACCAGCTAGTAAGGATCACATAATTTCTAACAATGTTTTGAAACAGATTCCCAATTCGGGCATTCAGAACATATAGCACGTTGCTGTAAGCAAGCACGTTCTCATTCAAAGTTGCAAGTTACTATGTAGGAACAAGTTTGTATAGGTATTTCAAAGATGCCCAGAACTGAGCTAAACTTGGTATGTCTCCAACTCCTAGAAATAACTTCATGACCCATCTCCCTTACTTCCAGCTAGTAAGGATCACATAATTCCTAACAAAGTTTTGACACAGATTCCAAATTCGGGCATTCAGAACATATAGCACGTTGCTGTAAGCAAGCACATTCTCATTCCAAGTTGCAAGTTACTATGTAGGAACAAGTTTGTATAGGTATTTCAAAGATGCCCAGAAGTGAGCTAAAGGTTGTATGTCTCCAACTCCTAGAAATAACTTCAAGCCACATCTCCCTTGCTTCCAGCTAGTAAGGATCACATAATCCGTAAAAAAGTTTTGACACAGATTCCCAATTCGGGCATTCAGAACATATAGCACGTTGCTGTAAGCAAGCACATTCTCATTCAAAGTTGCAAGTTACTATGTAGGAACAAGTTTGTATAGGACTTACAAAATGCTCAGAACTGAGGTAAACATGGTATGTCTCCAACTCCTAGAAATAACTTCATGCCCCATCTCACTTACTTCCAGCTAGTAAGGATCACATAATTTCTAACAAAGTTTTGACACAGATTCCCAATTCAGGCATTCAGAACGTGTAGCACGTTGCTTTAAGCAAGCACTTTCTCATTCCAAGTAGCAAGTTACTATGTAGGAAGAAGTTTGTATAGGTATTTCAAAGATGCCCAGAACTGAGCTAAAGTGTGTATGTCTCCAACTCCTAGAAATAACTTCATGCCCCATCTCCCTTACTTCCATCTAGTAAGGATGACATAATTCCTAATAAAGTTTTGACACAGTTTCCCAATTCGGGCATTCAGAACATATAGCACGTTGCTGTAAGCAAACACATTCTCATTCAAAGTTGCAAGATACTATGTAGGAACAAGTTTGTATAGGTATTTCAAAGATGCCCCGAACTGTGCTAAACTTAGTATGTCTCCAACTCCTAGAAATAACTTCATACCCCATCTCCCTTACTTCCAGCTAGTAAGGATCACATAATTCCTAACAAAGTTTTGACACAGATTCCCTATTCGGGCATTCAGAACATATAGCACATTGCTGTAAGCAAGCACATTCTCATTCAATGTTGCAAGTTACTATGTAGGAACAAGTTTGTATAGGTATTTCAAAGATGCCCAGAACTGAGCTAAAGTGGGTATGTCTCCAACTCCTAGAAATAACTTCATGTCCCATCTCCCTTACTTCCATCTAGTAAGGATCACATAATTTCGAACAATGTTTTGACACAGATTCCCAATTCGGGCATTCGGAACATATAGCACGTTGCTGTAAGCAAGCACATTCTCATTCAAAGTTGCAAGTTACTATGTAGGAACAAGTTTGTATAGGTATTTCAAAGATGCCCAGAACTGAGCTAAACTTGGTATGTCTCCAACTCCTAGAAATAACTTCATGCCCCATCTCCCTTACTTCCAGCTAGTAAGGATCACATAATTCCTAACAAAGTTTTGACACAGATTCCCAATTCGAGCATTCAGAACATATAGCACGTTGCTGTAAGCAAGCACATTCTCATTCAAAGTTGCAAGTTACTATGTAGGAACAAGTTTGTATAGGTATTTCAAAGATGCCCAGAACTGTGCTAAACTTGGTATGTGTCCAACTCCTAGAAATAACTTCATGCCCCAACTCCCTTACTTCCAGCTAGTAAGGATCACATAATTTCTAACAAAGTTTTGACACAGATTCCCAATTCGGACATTCAGAACATATAGCACGTTGCTGTAAGCAAGCACATTCTCATTCAAAGTTGCAAGTTACTATGCAGCAACAAGTTTGTATAGGTATTTCAAAGATTCCCAGAAGTGAGCTAAACTTGGTATGTCTCCAACTCCTAGAAATAACTTCATGCCCCGTCTGCTTTACTTCCAGCTAGTAAGGATCACATAATTCCTAACAAAGTTTTGAAACAGATTCCCAATTCGGGCATTCAGATCATATAGCACGTTGCTGTAAGCAAGCACATTCTCATTCAAAGTTGCAAGTTACTATGAAGAAACAAGTTTGTATAGGTATTTGAAAGATGCCCAGAACTGAGCTAAACTTGGTATGTCTCCAACTCCTAGAAATAACTTCATGCCCCATCTCCCTTACTTCCAGCTAGTAAGGATCACATAATTCCTAACAAAGTTTTGACACAGATTCCAAATTCGGGCATTCAGAACATATAGCACGTTGCTGTAAGCAAGCACATTCTCATTCAAAGTTGCAAGTTACTATGTAGGAACAAGTTTGTATAGGTATTTCAAAGATGCCCAGAACTGAGCTAAACGTTGTATGTCTCCAACTCCTAGAAATAACTTCAAGCCACATCTCCCTTTCTTCCAGCTAGTAAGGATCACATAATCCGTAACAAAGTTTTGACACAGATTCCCAATTCGGGCATTCAGAACATATAGCACGTTGCTGTAAGCAAGCACATTCTCATTCAAAGTTGCAAGTTACTATGTAGGAACAAGTTTGTATAGGACTTACAAAGATGCTCAGAACTGAGGTAAACATGGTATGTCTCCAACTCCTAGAAATAACTTCATGCCCCATCTCACTTACTTCCAGCTAGTAAGGATCACATAATTTCTAACAAAGTTTTGACACAGATTCCCAATTCGGGCATTCAGATCGTGTAGCACGTTGCTTTAAGCAAGCACTTTCTCATTCCAAGTAGCAAGTTACTATGTAGGAATAAGTTTGTATAGGTATTTCAAAGATGCCCAGAACTGAGCTTAAGTGTGTATGTCTCCAACTCCTAGAAATAACTTCATGCCCCATCCCCCTTACTTCCATCTAGTAAGGATCACATAATTCCTAACAAAGTTTTGACACAGATTCCCAATTCGGGCATTCAGAACATATAGCACGTTGCTGTAAGCAAACACATTCTCATTCAAAGTTGCAAGTTACTATGTAGGATCAAGTTTGTATAGGTATTTCAAAGATGCCCAGAACTGAGCTAAACTTGGTATGTCTCCAACTCCTAGAAATAACTTCATGCCCCATCTCCCTTACTTCCAGCTAGTAAGGATCACATAATTCCTAACAAAGTTTTGACACAGATTCCCAATTCGGGCATTCAGAACATATAGCACGTTGCTGTAAGCAAGCACATTCTCATTCAAAGTTGCAAGTTACTATGTAGGAACAAGTTTGTATAGGTATTTCAAAGATGCCCCGAACTGTGCTAAACTTAGTATGTCTCCAACTCCTAGAAATAACTTCATACCCCATCTCCCTTACTTCCAGCTAGTAAGGATCACATAATTCCTAACAAAGTTTTGACACAGATTCCCAATTCGGGCATTCAGAACATATAGCACATTGCTGTAAGCAAGCACATTCTCATTCAAAGTTGCAAGTTACTATGTAGGAACAAGTTTGTATAGGTATTTCAAAGATGCCCAGAACTGAGCTAAAGTGGGTATGTCTCCAACTCCTAGAAATAACTTCATGCCCCATCTCCCTTACTCCCAGCTAGTAAGGATCACATAATTCCTAACAAAGTTTTGACATAGACTCCCAATTCGGGCATTCAGAACATATAGCACGTTGCTGTAAGCAAGCACATTCTCATTCAAAGTTGCAAGTTACTATGTAGGAACAACTTTGTATAGGTATTTCAAAGATGCCCGGAACTGTGCTAAACTTGGTATGTCTCCAACTCCTAGAAATAACTTCATACCCCATCTCCCTTACTTCCAGCTAGTAAGGATCACATAATTCCTAACAAAGTTTTGACACAGATTCCCAATTCGGGCATTCAGAACATAGAGCACGTTGCTGTAAGCAAGCACATTCTCATTCAAAGTTGCAAGTTACTATGTAGGAACAAGTTTGTATAGGTATTTCAAAGATGCCCCGAACTGTGCTAAACTTAGTATGTCTCCAACTCCTAGAAATAACTTCATACCCCATCTCCCTTACTTCCAGCTAGTAAGGATCACATAATTCCTAACAAAGTTTTGACACAGATTCCCAATTCGGGCATTCAGAACATATAGCACATTGCTGTAAGCAAGCACATTCTCATTCAAAGTTGCAAGTTACTATGTAGGAACAAGTTTGTATAGGTATTTCAAAGATGCCCAGAACTGAGCTAAAGTGGGTATGTCTCCAACTCCTAGAAATAACTTCATGCCACATCTCCCTTACTCCCAGCTAGTAAGGATCACATAATTCCTAAAAAAGTTTTGACACAGATTCCCAATTCGAGCATTCAGAACATATAGCACGTTGCTGTAAGCAAGCACATTATCATTCAAAGGTGCAAGTTACTATGTAGGAACAAGTTAGTATATGTATTTCAAAGATGCCCAGAACTGAGCTCAAGTGGGTATGTCTCCAACTCCTAGAAATAACTTCATGCCCCATCACCCTTACTTCCAGCTAGTAAGGATCACATAATTCCTATCAAAGATTTGACACAGATTCCCAATTCTGGCATTCAGAACATATAGCACGTTGCTGTAAGCAAGCACATTCTCATTCAAAGTTCCAAGTTACTATGTAGGAACAAGTTTGTATAGGTATTTCAAAGATACCCAGAACTGAGCTAAAGTGGGTATGTCTCCAACTCCTAGAAATAACTTCATGCCCCATCTCCCTTAGTTACATCTAGTAAGGATCACATAATTCCTAACAAAGTTTTGACATAGACTCCCAATTCGGGCATTCAGAACATATAGCACGTTGCTGTAAGCAAGCACATTCTCATTCAAAGTTGCAAGTTACTATGTAGGAACAACTTTGTATAGGTATTTCAAAGATGCCCGGAACTGTGCTAAACTTGGTATGTCTCCAACTCCTAGAAATAACTTCATACCCCATCTCCCTTACTTCCAGCTAGTAAGGATCACATAATTCCTAACAAAGTTTTGACACAGATTCCCAATTCGGGCAGTCAGAACATATAGCACGTTGCTGTAAGCAAGCACATTCTCATTCAAAGTTGCAAGTTACTATGTAGGAACAAGTTTGTATAGGTATTTCAAAGATGCCCAGAACTGTGCTGAACTTGGTATGTGTCCAACTCCTAGAAATAACTTCATGCCCCAACTCCCTTACTTCCAGGTTGTAAGGATCACATAATTCCTAACAAAGTTTTGACACAGATTCCCAATTCGGACATTCAGAACATATAGCACGTTGCTGTAAGCAAGCACATTCTCATTCAAAGTTGCAAGTTACTATGTAGGAACAAGTTTGTATAGGTATTTCAAAGATGCCCAGAAGTGAGCTAAACGTTGTATGTCTCCAACTCCTAGAAATAACTTCATGCCCCATCTCCCTTACTTCCAGCTAGTAAGGATTACATAATTACTAACAAACTTTTGACACAGATTCCCAATTCGGGCATTCAGAACACATAGTACGTTGCTGTAAGCAAGCACATTCTCATTCAAAGTTGCAAGTTACTATGTAGGAACAAGTTTGTATAGGTATTTCAAAGATGCCCAGAACTGAGCTAAACGTTGTATGTCTCCAACTCCTAGAAATAACTTCAAGCCCCATCTCCCTTACTTCCAGCTAGTAAGGATCACATAATCCCTAACAAAGTTTAGACACAGATTCCCAATTCTGGCATTCAGAACATATAGCACGTTGCTGTAAGCAAGCACATTCTCATTCAAAGTTGCAAGTTACTATGTAGGAACAAGTTTGTATAGGACTTACAAAGATGCTCAGAACTGAGTTAAACATGGTATGTCTCCAACTCCTAGAAATAACTTCATGCCCCATCTGCCTTACTTCCAGCTAGTAAGGATCACATAATTTCTAACAAAGTTTTGACACAGATTCCCAATTCGGGCATTCAGAACGTGTAGCACGTTGCTTTAAGCAAGCACTTTCTCATTCCAAGTAGCAAGTTACTATGTAGGAAGAAGTTTGTATAGGTATTTCAAAGATGCCCAGAAATGAGCTAAAGTGTGTATGTCTCCAACTCCTAGAAATAACTTCATGCCCCATCTCCCTTACTTCCATCTAGTAAGGATCACATAATTCCTAACAAAGTTTTGACACAGATTCCCAATTCGGGCATTCAGAACATATAGCACGTTGCTGTAAGCAAACACATTCTCATTCAAAGTTGCAATTTACTATGTAGGAACAAGTTTGTATAGGTATTTCAAAGATGCCCAGAACTGAGCTAAACTTGGTAGGTCTCCAACTCCTATAAATATCTTCAGGCCCCATCTAACTTACTTCCAGCTAGTAAGGATCACATAATTCCTAACAAAGTTTGACACAGATTCCCAATTCGGGCATTCAGTACATATAGCACGTTGCTGTAAGCAAGCACATTCTCATTCAAAGTTGCAAGTTACTATGTAGGAACAAGTTTGTATAGGTATTTAAAGATGCCCAGAACTGAGCTAAACTTGGTATTCTCCAACTCCTAGAAATAACTTCATGCCCCATCTCCCTTACTTCCAGCTAGTAAGGATCACATAATTCCTAACAAAGTTTTGACACAGATTCCCAATTCGGGCATTCAGAACATATAGCACGTTGCTGTAAGCAAGCACTTTCTCATTCCAAGTAGCAAGTTACTATGTAGGAAGAAGTTTCTATAGGTATTTCAAAGATGCCCAGAACTGAGCTAAAGTGTGTATGTCTCCAACTCCTAGAAATAACTTCATGCCCCATCTCCCTTACTTACATCTAGTAAGGATCACATAATTCCTAACAAAGTTTTGACACAGATTCCCAATTCGGGCATTCAGAACATATAGCACGTTGCTGTAAGCAAGCACATTCTCATTCAAAGTGGCAAGTTACTATGTAGGAACAAGTTTGTATAGGTATTTCAAAGATGCCAAGAAATGAGCAAAAGTGGGTATGTCTCCAACTCCTAGAAATATGTTCATACCCCATCTCCCTTACTTCCAGCTAGTAAGGATCACATAATTCCTAACAATGTTTTGACACAGATTCCCAAGTCGGGCATTCAGAACATATAGCACGTTGCTGTAAGCAAGCACATTCTCATTCAAAGTTGCAAGTTACTATGTAGGAACAAGTTTGTATAGGTATTTCAAAGATGCCCAGATCTGAGCTCAATTGGGTATGTCTCCAACTCGTAGAAATAGCTTCATGCCCCATCTCCCTTACTTCCATCTAGTAAGGATCACATAATTCCTAACAAAGTTTTGACACAGATCCCAATTCGGGCATTCAGAACATGTAGCACGTTGCTGTAAGCAAGAACATTCTCATTCAAAGTTGCAAGTTACTATGTAGGAACAAGTTTGTATAGGTATTTCAAAGATGCCCAGAACTGTGCTGAACTTGGTATGTGTCCAACTCCTAGAAATAACTTCATGCCCCAACTCCCTTACTTCCAGGTAGTAAGGATCACATAATTCCTAACAAAGTTTTGACACAGATTCCCAATTCGGACATTCAGAACATATAGCACGTTGCTGTAAGCAAGCACATTCTCATTCAAAGTTGCAAGTTACTATGTAGGAACAAGTTTGTATAGGTATTTCAAAGATGCCCAGAAGTGAGCTAAACGTTGTATGTATCCAACTCCTAGAAATAACTTCATGCCCCATCTCCCTTACTTCCAGCTAGTAAGGATTACATAATTACTAACAAACTTTTGACACAGATTCCCAATTCGGGCATTCAGAACACATAGTACGTTGCTGTAAGCAAGCACATTCTCATTCAAAGTTGCAAGTTACTATGTAGGAACAAGTTTGTATAGGTATTTCAAAGATGCCCAGAACTGAGCTAAACGTTGTATGTCTCCAACTCCTAGAAATAACTTCAAGCCCCATCTCCCTTACTTCCAGCTAGTAAGGATCACATAATCCCTAACAAAGTTTAGACACAGATTCCCAATTCTGGCATTCAGAACATATAGCACGTTGCTGTAAGCAAGCACATTCTCATTCAAAGTTGCAAGTTACTATGTAGGAACAAGTTTGTATAGGACTTACAAAGATGCTCAGAACTGAGTTAAACATGGTATGTCTCCAACTCCTAGAAATAACTTCATGCCCCATCTGCCTTACTTCCAGCTAGTAAGGATCACATAATTTCTAACAAAGTTTTGACACAGATTCCCAATTCGGGCATTCAGAACGTGTAGCACGTTGCTTTAAGCAAGCACTTTCTCATTCCAAGTAGCAAGTTACTATGTAGGAAGAAGTTTGTATAGGTATTTCAAAGATGCCCAGAAATGAGCTAAAGTGTGTATGTCTCCAACTCCTAGAAATAACTTCATGCCCCATCTCCCTTACTTCCATCTAGTAAGGATCACATAATTCCTAACAAAGTTTTGACACAGATTCCCAATTCGGGCATTCAGAACATATAGCACGTTGCTGTAAGCAAACACATTCTCATTCAAAGTTGCAAGTTACTATGTAGGAACAAGTTTGTATAGGTATTTCAAAGATGCCCAGAACTGAGCTAAACTTGGTAGGTCTCCAACTCATATAAATATCTTCAGGCCCCATCTAACTTACTTCCAGCTAGTAAGGATCACATAATTCCTAACAAAGTTTGACACAGATTCCCAATTCGGGCATTCAGTACATATAGCACGTTGCTGTAAGCAAGCACATTCTCATTCAAAGTTGCAAGTTACTATGAAGGAACAAGTTTGTATAGGTATTTAAAGATGCCCAGAACTGAGCTAAACTTGGTATTCTCCAACTCCTAGAAATAACTTCATGCCCCATCTCCCTTACTTCCAGCTAGTAAGGATCACATAATTCCTAACAAAGTTTTGACACAGATTCCCAATTCGGGCATTCAGAACATATAGCACGTTGCTGTAAGCAAGCACTTTCTCATTCCAAGTAGCAAGTTACTATGTAGGAAGAAGTTTCTATAGGTATTTCAAAGATGCCCAGAACTGAGCTAAAGTGTGTATGTCTCCAACTCCTAGAAATAACTTCATGCCCCATCTCCCTTACTTACATCTAGTAAGGATCACATAATTCCTAACAAAGTTTTGACACAGATTCCCAATTCGGGCATTCAGAACATATAGCATGTTGCTGTAAGCAAACACATTCTCATTCAAAGTGGCAAGTTACTATGTAGGAACAAGTTTGTATAGGCATTTCAAAGATGCCAAGAAATGACCTAAAGTGGGTATGTCTCCAACTCCTAGAAATATGTTCATACCCCATCTCCCTTACTTCCAGCTAGTAAGGATCACATAATTCCTAACAAAGTTTTGACACAGATTCCCAAGTCGGGCATTCAGAACATATAGCACGTTGCTGTAAGCAAGCACATTCTCATTCAAAGTTGCAAGTTACTATGTAGGAACAAGTTTGTATAGGTATTTCAAAGATGCCCAGATCTGAGCTCAATTGGGTATGTCTCCAACTCGTAGAAATAGCTTCATGCCCCATCTCCCTTACTTCCATCTAGTAAGGATCACATAATTCCTAACAATGTTTTGACACAGACTCCCAATTCGGGCATTCAGAACATATAGCACGTTGCTGTAAGCAAGCACATTCTCATTCAAAGTTGCAAGTTACTATGTAGGAACAAGTTTGTATAGGTATTTCAAAGATGCCCAGAACTGAGCTAAAGTGGATATGTCTCCAACTCCTAGAAATAACTTCATGCCCCATCTCCCTTACTTCCAGCTAGTAAGGATCACATAATTCCTAAAATGTTTTGACACAGATTCCCAATTCGGGCATTCAGAACATATAGCACGTTGCTGTAAGCAAGCACATTCTCATTCAAAGTTGCAAGTTACTATGTAGGAACAAGTTTGTATAGGTATATCAAAGATGCCCAGAACTGAGCTAAACTTGGTATGTCTCCAACTCCTAGAAATAACTTCAAGCCCCATCTCCCTTACTTCCAGCTAGTAAGGATCACATAATTCCTAACAAAGTTTTGACACAGATTCCCAATTCGGGCATTCAGAACATATAGCACGTTGCTGTAAGCAAGCACATTCTCATTCAAAGTTGCAAGTTACTATGTAGGAACAAGTTTGTATAGGTATTTCAAAGATGCCCAGAACTGGGCTAAAATGGGTATGTCTCCAACTCATAGAAATAACTTCATGCCCCTTCTCCCTTACTTGCAGCTAGTAAGGATCACATAATTCCTAACAATGTTTTGACACAGATTCCCAATTCGGGCATTCAGAACATATAGCACGTTGCTGTAAGCAAGCACATTCTCATTCAATGTTGCAAGTTACTATGTAGGAACAAGTTTGTATAGGTATTTCAAAGATGCCCAGAACTGAGCTAAAGTGGGTAGGTCTCCAACCCCTAGAAATATCTTCATACCCCATCTCCCTTACTTCCAGCTAGTAAGGATCACATAATTCCTAACAAAATTTTGACACAGATTCCCAATTCGGGCATTCAGAACATATAGAAATTTGCTGTAAGCAAGCACATTCTCATTCAAAGTTGCATGTTACTATGTAGGAACAAGTTTGTATAGGTATTTGAAAGATGCCCAGAACTGAGCTAAACGTTGTATGTCTCCAACTCCTAGAAATAACTTCATGCCTCATCTCACTTACTTCCAGCTAGTAAGGATCACATAATTCATAACAAAGATTTGACACAGATTCCCAATTCGGGCATTCAGAACATATAGCACGTTGCTGTAAGCAAGCACATTCTCATTCAAAGATGCAAGTTACTATGTAGGAACAAGTTTGTATAGGTATTTCAAAGATGCCCAGAACTGAACTAAAGTGGGTATGTCTCCAACTCCTAGAAACAACTTCATGCCCCATCTCCCTTACTTCCAGCTTGTAAGGATCACATAATTCCTAACAAATTTTTGACACAGATTCCCAATTCGGGCATTCAGAACATATAGCACGTTGCTGTAAGCAAGCACATTCTCATTCAAAGTTGCAAGTTACTATGTAGGAACAAGTTTGTATAGGTATTTCAAAGATGCCCAGAACTGGGCTAAAATGGGTATGTCTCCAACTCCTAGAAATAACTTCATGCTCCATCTCCCTTACTTCCATCTAGTAAGGATCACATAAATCCTAACAAAGTTTTGACATAGACTCCCAATTCGGGCATTCAGAACATATAGCACGTTGCTGTAAGCAAGCACATTCTCATTCAAAGTCGCAAGTTACTATGTAGGAACAAGTTTGTATAGGTATTTCAAAGATGCCCCGAACTGTGCTAAACTTGGTATGTCTCCAACTCCTAGAAATAACTTCATGCCCCATCTCCCTTACTTCCAGCAAGTAAGGATCACATAATTCCTAACAAAGTTTTGACACAGATTCCCAATTCGGGCATTCAGAACATATAGCACGTTGCTGTAAGCAAGCACATTCTCATTCAAAGATGCAAGTTTATATGTAGGAACAAGTTTTTATAGGTATTTCAAAGATGCCCAGAACTGAGCTAAAGTGGGTATGTCTCCAACTCCTAGAAATATCTTCATGCCCCATCTCCCTTACTACCAGCTAGTAAGGATCACATAATTTCTAACAATGTTTTGAAACAGATTCCCAATTCGGGCATTCAGAACATATAGAAATTTGCTGTAAGCAAGCACATTCTCATTCAAAGTTGCATGTTACTATGTAGGAACAAGTTTGTATAGGTATTTGTAAGATGCCCAGAACTGAGCTAAACGTTGTATGTCTCCAACTCCTAGAAATAACTTCATGCCTCATCTCACTTACTTCCAGCTAGTAAGGATCACATAATTCATAACAAAGATTTGACACAGATTCCCAATTCGGGCATTCAGAACATATAGCACGTTGCTGTAAGCAAGCAAATTCTCATTCAAAGATGCAAGTTACTATGTAGGAACAAGTTTGTATAGGTATTTCAAAGATGCCCAGAACTGAACTAAAGTGGGTATGTCTCCAACTCCTAGAAACAACTTCATGCCCCATCTCCCTTACTTCCAGCTTGTAAGGATCACATAATTCCTAACAAATTTTTGACACAGATTCCCAATTCGGGCATTCAGAACATATAGCACGTTGCTGTAAGCAAGCACATTCTCATTCAAAGTTGCAAGTTACTATGTAGGAACAAGTTTTTATAGGTATTTCAAAGATGCCCAGAACTGAGCTAAAGTGGGTATGTCTCCAACTCCTAGTAATATCTTCATGCCCCATCTCCCTTACTACCAGCTAGTAAGGATCACATAATTTCTAACAATGTTTTGAAACAGATTCCCAATTCGGGCATTCAGAACATATAGCACGTTGCTGTAAGCAAGCACGTTCTCATTCAAAGTTGCAAGTTACTATGTAGGAACAAGTTTGTATAGGTATTTCAAAGATGCCCAGAACTGAGCTAAACTTGGTATGTCTCCAACTCATAGAAATAACTTCATGCCCCTTCTCCCTTACTTCCAGCTAGTAAGGATCACATAATTCCTAACAAAGATTTGACACAGATTCCCAATCGGGCATTCAGAACATATAGCACGTTGCTGTAAGCAAGCACATTCTCATTCAAAGTTGCAAGTTACTATGTAGGAACAAGTTTGTATAGGTATTTCAAAGATGCCCAGAACTGAGTTAAAGTGGGTTGGTCTCCAACCCCTAGAAATATCTTCATACCCCATCTCCCTTACTTCCAGCTAGTAAGGATCACATAATTCCTAACAAAATTTTGACACAGATTCCCAATTCGGGCATTCAGAACATATAGAAATTTGCTGTAAGCAAGCACATTCTCATTCAAAGTTGCATGTTACTATGTAGGAACAGGTTTGTATAGGTATTTGAAAGATGCCCAGAACTGAGCTAAACGTTGTATGTCTCCAACTCCTAGAAATAACTTCATGCCTCATCTCACTTACTTCCAGCTAGTAAGGATCACATAATTCATAACAAAGATTTGACACAGATTCCCAATTCGGGCATTCAGAACATATAGCACGTTGCTGTAAGCAAGCACATTCTCATTCAAAGATGCAAGTTACTACGTAGGAACAAGTTTGTATAGGTATTTCAAAGATGCCCAGAACTGAGCTAAAGTGGGTATGTCTCCAACTCCTAGAAACAACTTCATGCCCCATCTCCCTTACTTCCAGCTTGTAAGGATCACATAATTCCTAACAAATTTTTGACACAGATTCCCAATTCGGGCATTCAGAACATATAGCACGTTGCTGTAAGCAAGCACATTCTCATTCAAAGTTGCAAGTTACTATGTAGGAACAAGTTTGTATAGGTATTTCAAAGATGCCCAGAAATGGGCTAAAATGGGTATGTCTCCAACTCCTAGAAATAACTTCATGCTCCATCTCCCTTACTTCCATCTAGTAAGGATCACATAAATCCTAACAAAGTTTTGACATAGACTCCCAATTCGGGCATTCAGAACATATAGCACGTTGCTGTAAGCAAGCACATTCTCATTCAAAGTCGCAAGTTACTATGTAGGAACAAGTTTGTATAGGTATTTCAAAGATGCCCAGAACTGTGCTAAACTTGGTATGTCTCCAACTCCTAGAAATAACTTCATGCCCCATCTCCCTTACTTCCAGCAAGTAAGGATCACATAATTCCTAACAAAGTTTTGACACAGATTCCCAATTCGGGCATTCAGAACATATAGCACGTTGCTGTAAGCAAGCACATTTTCATTCAAAGTTGCAAGTTACTATGTAGGAACAAGTTTTCATAGGTATTTCAAAGATGCCCAGAACTGAGCTAAAGTGGGTATGTCTCCAACTCCTAGAAATATCTTCATGCCCCATCTCCCTTACTTCTAGCTAGTAAGGATCACATAATTTCTAACAATGTTTTGAAACAGATTCCCAATTCGGGCATTCAGAACATATAGCACGTTGCTGTAAGCAAGCACGTTCTCATTCAAAGTTGCAAGTTACTATGTAGGAACAAGTTTGTATAGGTAGTTCAAAGATGCCCAGAACTGTGCTAAACTTGGTATGTGTCCAACTCCTAGAAATAACTTCATGCCCCATCTCCCTTACTTCCAGCTAGTAAGGATCACATAATTCCTAACAAAGATTTGACACAGATTCCCAATTCGGGCATTCAGAACATATAGCACGTTGCTGTAAGCAAGCACATTCTCATTAAAAGTTGCAAGTTACTATGTAGGAACAAGTTTGTATCGGTATTTCAAAGATGCCCAGAACTGAGCTAAAGTGGGTATGTCTCCAACTCCTAGAAATAGCTTCATGCCCCATCTCCCTTACTTCCAGCTAGTAAGGATCACATAATTCCTAACAAATTTTTGACACAGATTCCCAATTCGGGCATTCAGAACATATAGCACGTTGCTGTAAGCAAGCACATTCTCATTCAAAGTTGCAAGTTACTATGTGGGAACAAGTTTGTATAGGTATTTCAAAGATGCCCAGAACTGAGCTAAACTTGGTATGTCTCCAACTCATAGAAATAACTTCATGCCCCTTCTCCCTTACTTCCAGCTAGTAAGGATCACATAATTCCTAACAAAGATTTGACACAGATTCCCAATCGGGCATTCAGAACATATAGCACGTTGCTGTAAGCAAGCACATTCTCATTCAAAGTTGCAAGTTACTATGTAGGAACAAGTTTGTATAGGTATTTCAAAGATGCCCAGAACTGAGTTAAAGTGGGTAGGTCTCCAACCCCTAGAAATATCTTCATACCCCATCTCCCTTACTTCCAGCTAGTAAGGATCACATAATTCCTAACAAAATTTTGACACAGATTCCCAATTCGGGCATTCAGAACATATAGAAATTTGCTGTAAGCAAGCACATTCTCATTCAAAGTTGCATGTTACTATGTAGGAACATGTTTGTATAGGTATTTGAAAGATTCCCAGAACTGAGCTAAACGTTGTATGTCTCCAACTCCTAGAAATAACTTCATGCCTCATCTCACTTACTTCCAGCTAGTAAGGATCACATAATTCATAACAAAGATTTGACACAGATTCCCAATTCGGGCATTCAGAACATATAGCACGTTGCTGTAAGCAAGCACATTCTCATTCAAAGATGCAAGTTACTACGTAGGAACAAGTTTGTATAGGTATTTCAAAGATGCCCAGAACTGAGCTAAAGTGGGTATGTCTCCAACTCCTAGAAACAACTTCATGCCCCATCTCCCTTACTTCCAGCTTGTAAGGATCACATAATTCCTAACAAATTTTTGACACAGATTCCCAATTCGGGCATTCAGAACATATAGCACGTTGCTGTAAGCAAGCACATTCTCATTCAAAGTTGCAAGTTACTATGTAGGAACAAGTTTGTATAGGTATTTCAAAGATGCCCAGAACTGGGCTAAAATGGGTATGTCTCCAACTGCTAGAAATAACTTCATGCTCCATCTCCCTTACTTCCATCTAGTAAGGATCACATAAATCCTAACAAAGTTTTGACATAGACTCCCAATTCGGGCATTCAGAACATATAGCACGTTGCTGTAAGCAAGCACATTCTCATTCAAAGTCGCAAGTTACTATGTAGGAACAAGTTTGTATAGGTATTTCAAAGATGCCCAGAACTGTGCTAAACTTGGTATGTCTCCAACTCCTAGAAATAACTTCATGCCCCATCTCCCTTACTTCCAGCAAGTAAGGATCACATAATTCCTAACAAAGTTTTGACACAGATTCCCAATTCGGGCATTCAGAACATATAGCACGTTGCTGTAAGCAAGCACATTTTCATTCAAAGTTGCAAGTTACTATGTAGGAACAAGTTTTTATAGGTATTTCAAAGATGCCCAGAACTGAGCTAAAGTGGGTATGTCTCCAACTCCTAGAAATATCTTCATGCCCCATCTCCCTTACTACCAGCTAGTAAGGATCACATAATTTCTAACAATGTTTTGAAACAGATTCCCAATTCGGGCATTCAGAACATATAGCACGTTGCTGTAAGCAAGCACGTTCTCATTCAAAGTTGCAAGTTACTATGTAGGAACAAGTTTGTATAGGTATTTCAAAGATGCCCAGAACTGAGCTAAACTTGGTATGTGTCCAACTCCTAGAAATAACTTCATGCCCCATCTCCCTTACTTCCAGCTAGTAAGGATCACATAATTCCTAACAAAGTTTTGACACAGATTCCCAATTCGGGCATTCAGAACATATAGCACGTTGCTGTAAGCAAGCACATTCTCATTCAAAGTTGCAAGTTACTATGTAGGAACAAGTTTGTATAGGTATTTCAAAGATGCCCAGAACTGTGCTAAACTTGGTATGTGTCCAACTCCTAGAAATAACTTCATGCCCCATCTCCCTTACTTCCAGCTAGTAAGGATCACATAATTCCTAACAAAGTTTTGACACAGATTCCCAATTCGGGCATTCAGAACATATAGCACGTTGCTGTAAGCAAGCACATTCTCATTAAAAGTTGCAAGTTACTATGTAGGAACAAGTTTGTATCGGTATTTCAAAGATGCCCAGAACTGAGCTAAAGTGGGTATGTCTCCAACTCCTAGAAATAGCTTCATGCCCCATCTCCCTTACTTCCAGCTAGTAAGGATCACATAATTCCTAACAAAGTTTTGACACAGATTCCAAATTCGGGCATTCAGAACATATAGCACGTTGCTGTAAGCAAGCACATTCTCATTCAAAGTTGCAAGTTACTATGTGGGAACAAGTTTGTATAGTTATTTCAAAGATGCCCAGAACTGAGCTAAACTTGGTATGTCTCCAACTCATAGAAATAACTTCATGCCCCTTCTCCCTTACTTCCAGCTAGTAAGGATCACATAATTCCTAACAAAGTTTTGACACAGATTCCCAATCGGGCATTCAGAACATATAGCACGTTGCTGTAAGCAAGCAAATTCTCATTCAAAGTTGCAAGTTACTATGTAGGAACAAGTTTGTATAGGTATTTCAAAGATGCCCAGAACTGAGCTAAAGTGGGTAGGTCTCCAACCCTTAGAAATATCTTCATACCCCATCTCCCTTACTTCCAGCTAGTAAGGATCACATAATTCCTAACAAAATTTTGACACAGATTCCCAATTCGGGCATTCAGAACATATAGAAATTTGCTGTAAGCAAGCACATTCTCATTCAAAGTTGCATGTTACTATGTAGGAACAAGTTTGTATAGGTATTTGAAAGATGCCCAGAACTGAGCTAAACGTTGTATGTCTCCAACTCCTAGAAATAACTTCATGCCTCATCTCACTTACTTCCAGCTAGTAAGGATCACATAATTCATAACAAAGATTTGACACAGATTCCCAATTCGGGCATTCAGAACATATAGCACGTTGCTGTAAGCAAGCACATTCTCATTCAAAGATGCAAGTTACTACGTAGGAACAAGTTTGTATAGGTATTTCAAAGATGCCCAGAACTGAGCTAAAGTGGGTATGTCTCGAACTCCTAGAAACAACTTCATGCCCCATCTCCCTTACTTCCAGCTTGTAAGGATCACATAATTCCTAACAAATTTTTGACACAGATTCCCAATTCGGGCATTCAGAACATATAGCACGTTGCTGTAAGCAAGCACATTCTCATTCAAAGTTGCAAGTTACTATGTAGGAACAAGTTTGTATAGGTATTTCAAAGATGCCCAGAACTGGGCTAAAATGGGTATGTCTCCAACTCCTAGAAATAACTTCATGCTCCATCTCCCTTACTTCCATCTAGTAAGGATCACATAATTCCTAACAAAGTTTTGACACAGATTCCCAATTCGGGCATTCAGAACATATAGAAATTTGATGTAAGCAAGCACATTCTCATTCAAAGTTGCAAGTTACTATGTAGGAACAAGTTTGTATAGGCATTTCAAAGATGCCCAGAACTGAGCTAAAGTGGGTATGTCTGCAACTCCTAGAAATAACTTCATGCCCCATCTCCCTTACTACCAGCTAGTAAGGATCACATAATTCCTAACAAAGTTTTGACACAGATTCCCAATTCGGGCATTCAGAATATATAGCACGTTGCTGTAAGCAAGCACATTCTCATTCAAAGTTGCAAGTTACTATGTAGGAACAAGTTTGTATAGGTATTTCAAAGATGCCCAGAACTGAGCTAAACTTGGTATGTCTCCAACTCCTAGAAATAAATTCATGCCCCATCTCCTTTACTTCCAGCTAGTAAGGATCACATAATTCCTAACAAAGTTTTGACACAGATTCCCATTTCGGTCATTCAGAACATATAGCACGTTGCTGTAAGCAAGCACATTCTCATTCAAAGTTGCAAGTTACTATGTAGGAACAAGTTTGTATAGGTATTTCAAAGATGCCCAGAACTGAGCTAAACGTTGTATGTCTCCAACTCCTAGAAATAACTTCATGCCTCATCTCACTTACTTCCAGCTAGTAAGGATCACATAATTGATAAAAAAGATTTGACACAGATTCCCAATTCGGGCATTCAGAACATATAGCACGTTGCTGTAAGCAAGCACATTCTCATTCAAAGATGCAAGTTACTATGTAGGAAGAAGTTTGTATAGGTATTTCAAAGATGCCCAGAACTGAGCTAAAGTGGGTATGTCTCCAACTCCTAGAAACAACTTCATGCCCCATCTCCCTTACCTCCAGCTAGTAAGGATCACATAATTCCTAACAAATTTTTGACACAGATTTCCAATTCGGGCATTCAGAACATATAGCACGTTGCTGTAAGCAAGCACATTCTCATTCAAAGTTGCAAGTTACTATTAGGAACAAGTTAGTATAGCTATTTCAAAGATGCCCAGAACTGAGCTAAAGTGGGTATGTCTCCAAATCCTAGAAATAACTTCAAGCCCCATCTCCCTTACTTCCAGCTAGTAAGGATCACATAATTCCTAACAAAATTTTGACATAGACTCCCAATTCGGGCATTCAGAACATACAGCACGTTGCTGTAAGCAAGCACAATCTCATTCAATGTTGCAAGTTACTATGTAGGAACAAGTTTGTATAGGTATTTCAAAGATGCCCAGAACTGAGCTAAAGTGCGTATGTCTCCAACTCCTAGAAATAACTTCATGCCCCATCTCCCTTACTTCCATCTAATAAGGATCACATAATTCCTAACAAAGTTTTGACACAGAATCCCAATTCGGGCATTCAGAACATATAGAAATATGCTGTAAGCAAGCACATTCTCATTCAAAGTTGCATGTTCCTATGTAGGAACAAGTTTGTATAGGTATTTGAAAGATGCCCAGAACTGAGCTAAACTTGGTATGTCTCCAACTCCTAGAAATAACTTCATGCCCCATCTCCCTTACTTCCAGCTAGTAAGGATCACATAATTCCTAACAAAGTTTTGACACAGATTCCCAATTCGGGCATTCAGAACATATAGCACGTTGCTGTAAGCAAGCACATTCTATTTCAAAGTTGCAAGTTACTATGTAGGAAAAAGTTTGTATAGGTATTTCAAAGATGCCCAGAACTGAGCTAAAGTGGGTATGTCTGCAACTCCTAGAAATAACTTCATGCCCCATCTCCCTTACTACCAGCTAGTAAGGATCACATAATTCCTAACAAAGTTTTGACACAGATTCCCAATTCGGGCATTCAGAATATATAGCACGTTGCTGTAAGCAAGCACATTCTCATTCAAAGTTGCAAGTTACTATGTAGGAACAAGTTTGTATAGGTATTTCAAAGATGCCCAGAACTGAGCTAAACTTGGTATGTCTTCAACTCCTAGAAATAACTTCATGCCCCATCTCCCTTACTTCCAGCTAGTAAGGATCACATAATTCCTAACAAAGTTTTGACACAGATTCCCAATTCGGTCATTCAGAACATATAGCACGTTGCTGTAAGCAAGCACATTCTCATTCAAAGTTGCAAGTTACTATGTAGGAACAAGTTTGTATAGGTATTTCAAAGATGCCAAGAACTGAGCTAAACGTTGTATGTATCCAACTCCTAGAAGTAACTTCATGCCCCATCTCCCTAACTTCCAGCTAGTAAGGATCACATAATTCCTAACAAAGTTTTGACACAGATTCCCAATTCGGGCATTCAGAACATATAGCACGTTGCTGTAAGCAAGCACATTCTCATTCAAAGTTGCAAGTTACTATGTAGGAACAAGTTTGTATAGGTATTTCAAAGATGCCCAGAACTGAGCTAAACGTTGTATGTCTCCAACTCCTAGAAATAACTTCATGCCTCATCTCACTTACTTCCAGCTAGTAAGGATCACATAATTCCTAACAAAGATTTGACACAGATTCCCAATTCGGGCATTCAGAACATGTAGCACGTTGCTGTAAGCAAGCACATTCTCATTCAAAGATGCAAGTTACTATGTAGGAACAAGTTTGTATAGGTATTTCAAAGATGCCCAAAACTGAGCTAAAGTGTGTATGTCTCCAACTCCCAGAAATAACTTCATGCCCCATCTCCCTTACTTCCAGCTAGTAAGGATCACATAATTCTTAACAAATTTTTGACACAAATTCCCAATTCGGGCATTCAGATCATATAGCACGTTGCTATAAGCAAGCACATTCTCATTCAAAGTTGCAAGTTACTATGTAGGAACAAGTTTGTATAGGTATTTCAAAGATGCCCAGAACTGAGCTAAAGTGGGTATGTCTGCAACTCCTAGAAATAACTTCATGCCCCATCTCCCTTACTACCAGCTTGTAAGGATCACATAATTTCTAACAAAGTTTTGACACAGATTTCCAATTCGGGCATTCAGAACATATAGCACGTTGCTGTAAGCAAGCACATTCTCATTCAAAGTTGCAAGTTACTATGTAGGAACAAGTTTGTATAGGTATTTCAAAGATGCCCAGAACTGAGCTAAACTTGGTATGTCTCCAATTGCTAGAAATAACTTCATGCCCCATCTCCCTTACTTCCAGCTAGTAAGGATCACATAATTCCTAACAAAGTTTTGACACAGATTCCCAAATCGGTCATTCAGAACATATAGCACGTTGCTGTAAGCAAGCACATTCTCATTCAAAGTTGCAAGTTACTATGTAGGAACAAGTTTGTATAGGTATTTCAAAGATGCCCAGAACTGAGCTAAACTTGGTATGTCTCCAACTCCTAGAAATAACTTCATGCCCCAACTCCCTTACTTCCAGCTAGTAAGGATCACATAATTCCTAACAAAGATTTGACACAGATTCCCAATTCGGGCATTCAGAACATATAGCACGTTGCTGTAAGCAAGCACATTCTCATTCAAAGTTGCAAGTTACTGTGTAGGAACAAGTTTGTATAGGTATTTCAAAGATGCCCAGAACTGAGCTAAAGTGGGTATGTCTGCAACTCTTAGAAATAACTTCATGCCCCTTCTCCCTTACTACAAGCTAGTAAGGATCACATAATTCCTAACAAAGTTTTGACCCAGATTCCCAATTCGGGCATTCAGAATATATAGCACGTTGCTGTAAGCAAGCACATTCTCATTCAAAGTTGCAAGTTACTATGTAGGAACAAGTTTGTATAGGTATTTCAAAGATGCCCAGAACTGAGCTAAACTTGGTATGTCTCCAATTGCTAGAAATAACTTCATGCCCCATCTCCCTTACTTCCAGCTAGTAAGGATCACATAATTCCTAACAAAGTTTTGACACAGATTCCCAAATCGGTCATTCAGAACATATAGCACGTTGCTGTAAGCAAGCACATTCTCATTCAAAGTTGCAAGTTACTATGTAGGAACAAGTTTGTATAGGTATTTCAAAGATGCCCAGAACTGAGCTAAACTTGGTATGTCTCCAACTCCTAGAAATATCTTCATGCCCCAACTCCCTTACTTCCAGCTAGTAAGGATCACATAATTCCTAACAAAGATTTGACACAGATTCCCAATTCGGGCATTCAGAACATATAGCACGTTGCTGTAAGCAAGCACATTCTCATTCAAAGTTGCAAGTTACTGTGTAGGAACAAGTTTGTATAGGTATTTCAAAGATGCCCAGAACTGAGCTAAAGTGGGTATGTCTGCAACTCTTAGAAATAACTTCATGCCCCTTCTCCCTTACTACAAGATGGTAAGGATCACATAATTCCTAACAAAGTTTTGACCCAGATTCCCAATTCGGGCATTCAGAATATATAGCACGTTGCTGTAAGCAAGCACATTCTCATTCAAAGTTGCAAGTTACTATGTAGGAACAAGTTTGTATAGGTATTTCAAAGATGCCCAGAACTGAGCTAAACTTGGTATGTCTCCAACTCCTAGAAATAACTTCATGCCCCATCTCCCTTACTTCCAGCTAGTAAGGATCACATAATTCCTAACAAAGTTTTGACACAGATTCCCAATTCGGGCATTCAGAACATATAGCACGTTGCTGTAAGCAAGCACATTCTCATTCAAAGTTGCAAGTTACTATGTAGGAACAAGTTTGTATAGGTATTTCAAAGATGCCCAGAACTGAGCTAAACTTTGTATGTCTCCAACTCCTAGAAATAACTTCATGCCTCATCTCACTTACTTCCAGCTAGTAAGGATCACATAATTCCTAACAAAGATTTGACACAGATTCCCAATTCGGGCATTCAGAACATATAGCACGTTGCTGTAAGCTAGCACATTCTCATTCAAAGTTGCAAGTTACTATGTAGGAACAAGTTTGTATAGGTATTTCAAAGATGCCCAGAACTGAGCTAAACTTGGTATGTCTCCAACTCCTAGAAATAACTTCATGCCCCATCTCCCTAACTTCCAGCTAGTAAGGATCACATAATTTCTCACAAAGTTTTGACACAGATTCCCAATTCGGGCATTCAGAACATATAGCACGTTGCTGTAAGCAAGCACATTCTCATTCAAAGTTGCAAGTTACTATGTAGGAACAAGTTTGTATAGGTATTTCAAAGATGCCCAGAACTGAGCTAAACGTTGTATGTCTCCAACTCCTAGAAATAACTTCATGCCTCATCTCACTTACTTCCAGCTAGTAAGGATCACATAATTCCTAACAAAGATTTGACACAGATTCCCAATTCGGGCATTCAGAACTTATAGCACGTTGCTGTAAGCAAGCACATTCTCATTCAAAGATGCAAGTTACTATGTAGGAACAAGTTTGTATAGGTATTTCAAAGATGCCCAGAACTGAGCTAAAGTGGGTATGTCTCCAACTCCTAGAAATAACTTCATGCCCCATCTCCCTTACTTCCAGCTAGTAAGGATCACATAATTCTTAACAAACTTTTGACACAGACTCCCAATTCGGGCATGCAGAACATATAGAAATTTGCTGTAAGCAAGCACATTCTCATTCAAAGTTGCAAGTTACTATGTAGGAACAAGTGTGTATAGGTATTTCAAAGATGCCCAGAACTGAGCTAAAGTGGGTATGACTCCAACTCCTAGAAATATCTTCATGCCCCATCTCACTTACTTTCATCTAGTAAGGATCACATAATTCCTAACAAAGTTTTGACTCAGACTCCCAATTCGGGCATTCAGAACATATAGAAATTTGCTGTAAGCAAGCACATTCTCATTCAAAGTTGCAAGTTACTATGTAGGAACAAGTTTGTATAGGTATAGCAAGATGCCCAGAACTGAGCTAAAGTGGGTATGTCTCCAACTCCTGGAAATATCTTCATACCCCATCTCGCTTACTTCCAGCTAGTAAGGATCACATAATTCCTAACAAAGTTTTGACACAGATTCCCAATTCGGGCATTCAGAACATATAGCACGTTTCTGTAAGCAAGCACATTCTCATTCAAAGTTGCAAGTTACTATGTAGGAACAAGTTTGTATAGGTATTTCAAAGATGCCCAGAACTGAGCTAAACTTGGTATGTCTCCAACTCCTAGAAATAAATTCATGCTCCATGTCCCTTAGTTCCAGCTAGTAAGGATCACATAATTCCTAACAAAGTTTTGACACAGATTCCCAATTCGGGCATTCAGAACATATAACACGTTGCTGTAAGCAAGAACATTCTCATTCAAAGTTGCAAGATACTATGTAGGAACAAGTTTGTATAAGTATTTCAAAGATGCCCAGAACTGTGCTAAACTTGCTATGTGTCCATCTCCTAGAAATAACTTCATGCCCCATCTCTCTTACTTCCAGCTAGTAAGGATCACATAATTCCTAACAAAGTTTTGACACAGATTCCCAATTCGGACATTCAGAACCTATAGCACGTTGCTGTAAGCAAGCACATTCTCATTCAAAGTTGCAAGTTACTATGTATGAACAAGTTTATATAGGTATTTCAAAGATGCCCAGAACTGAGCTAAACTTGGTATGTCTCCAACTCCTAGAAATAACTTCATGCCCCATCTCCCTTACTTCCAGCTAGTAAGGATCACATAATTCCTAACAAAGTTTTGACACAGATTCCCAATTCGGGCATTCAGAACATATAGCACGTTGCTGTAAGCAAGCACATTCTCATTCAAAGTTGCAAGTTACTATGTAGGAACAAGTTTGTATAGGTATTTCAAAGATGCCCAGAACTGAGCTAAACGTTGTATGTCTCCAACTCCTAGAAATAACATCATGCTCCATGTCCCTTACTTCCATCTAGTAAGGATCACATAATTTCTAACAAAGTTTTGACACAGATTCCCAATTCGGGCATTCAGAACATATAGCACGTTGCTGTAAGCAAGCACATTCTCATTAAATGTTGCAAGTTACTATGTAGGAACAAGTTTGTATAGGTATTTCAAAGATGCCCAGAACTGAGCTAAACTTGGTATGTGTTCAACTCCTAGAAATAACTTCATGCCCCATCTCCCTTACTTCCAGCTAGTAAGGATCACATAATTCCTAACAAAGTTTTGACACAGATTCCCAATTCGGGGATTCAGAACATATAGCACGTTGCTGTAAGCAAGCACATTCTCATTCAAAGTTGCAAGTTACTATGTAGGAACAAGTTTGTATAGGTATTTCAAAGATGCCCAGAACTGAGCTAAACTTGGTATGTCTCCACCTCCTAGAAATAACTTCATGCCCCATCTCCCTTACTTCCAGCTAGTAAGGATCACATAATTCCTAACAAAGTTTTGACACAGATTCCCAATTCGGGCATTCAGAACATATAGCACGTTGCTGTAAGCAAGCACATTCTCATTCAAAGTTGCAAATTACTATGTAGGAACAAGTTTGTATAGGTATTTCAAAGATGCCCAGAACTGAGCTAAACGTTGTATGTCTCCAACTCCTAGAAATAACTTCATGCCCCATCTCCCTTACTTCCAGCTAGTAAGGATCACATAATTCCTAACAAACTTTTGACACAGATTCCCAAATCGGGCATTCAGAACATGTAGCACGTTTCTGTAAGCAAGCACATTCTCATTGAAAGTTGCAAGCTACTATGTAGGAACAAGTTTGTATAGGACTTTCAAAGATGCCCAGAACTGAGCTAAACTTGGTATATCTCCAACTCCTAGAAATAACTTCATGCCCCATCTCCCTTAATTCCAGCTAGTAAGGATCACATAATTCCTAACAAAATTTTGACACAGATTCCCAATTCGGGCATTCAGAACATGTAGCACGTTGCTGTAAGCAAGCACATTCTCATTCAAAGTTGCAAGTTACTATGTAGGAACAAGTTTGTTTAGGTATTTCAAAGATGCCTAGATCTGTGCTAAACTTGGTATGTGTCCATCTCCTAGAAATAACTTCATGCCCCATCTCCCTTACTTCCAGCTAGTAAGGATCACATAATATTCCTAACAAAGTTTTGACACAGATTCCAAATTCGGGCATTCAGAACATATAGCACGTTGCTGTAAGCAAGCACATTCTCATTCAAAATTGCAAGTTACTATGTAGGAACAAGTTTGTATAGGTATTTCAAAGATGCCCAGAACTGAGCTAAACTTGGTATGTCTCCAACTCCTAGAAATAACTTCATGTCCCATCTCCCTTACTTCCAGCTAGTAAGGATCACATAATTCCTAACAAAGTTTTGACACAGATTCCCAATTCAGGCATTCAGAACATATAGCACGTTGCTGTAAGCAAGCACATTCTCATTCAAAGTTGCAAGTTACTATGTAGGAACAAGTTTGTATAGGTATTTCAAAGATGCCCAGAACTGAGCTAAACGTTGTCTGTCTCCAACGCCTAGAAATAACTTCATGACCGTTCTCCCTTACTTCCAGCTAGTAAGGATCACATAATTCCTAACAAAGTTTAGACACAGATTCCCAATTCGGGCATTCAGAACATATAGCACGTTGCTGTAAGCAAGCACATTCTCATTCAAAGTTGCAAGTTACTATGTAGGAACAAGTTTGTTTAGGTATTTCAAAGATGCCCAGATCTGTGCTAAACTGGGTATGTGTCCATCTCCTAGAAATATCTTCATGCCCCAACTCCCTTACTTACAACTAGTAAGGATCACGTAATTCCTGACAAAGTTTTAAACAGATTCCCAATTTGGGCATTCAGAACATATAGCACGTTGCTGTAAGCAAGCACATTCTCATTCAAAGTTGCAAGTTACTATGTAGGAACAAGTTTGTATAGGTATTTCAAAGATGCCCAGAACTGAGCTAAACGTTGTATGTCTCAAACACCTAGAATTAACATCATGCCCCATCTCCCTAACTTCCAGCTAGTAAGGATCACATAATTCCTAACAAAGTTTTGACACAGATTCCCAATTCGGGCATTCAGAACATATGGCACGTTGCTGTAAGCAAGCACATTCTCATTCCAAGTTGCAAGTTACTATGTATGAACAAGTTTGTATAGCTATTTCAAAGATGCCCAGAACTGAGCTAAACGTTGTATGTCTCCAACTCCTAGAAATAACTTCATGCCCCATCTCCCTTACTTCCAGCGAGTAAGGATCATATAATTCCTAACAAAGTTTAGACACAGATTCCCAAATCGGGCATTCAGAACATGTAGCACGTTGCTGTAAGCAAGCATATTCTCATTCAAAGTTGCAAGTTACTATGTAGGAACAAGTTTGTTTAGGTATTTCAAAGATTCCCAGATCTGTGCTAAACTGGGTATGTGTCCATCTCCTAGAAATAACTTCATGCCCCAACTCCCTTACTTACAGCTAGTAAGGATCACGTAATTCCTGACAAAGTTTTAAACAGATTCCCAATTTGGGCATTCAGAACATATAGCACGTTGCTGTAAGCAAGCACATTCTCATTCAAAGTTGCAAGTTACTATGTAGGAACAAGTTTGTATAGGTATTTCAAAGATGCCCAGAACTGAGCTAAACGTTGTATGTCTCAAACTCCTAGAATTAACATCATGCCCCATCTCCCTAACTTCCAGCTAGTAAGGATCACATAATTCCTAACAAAGTTTTGACACAGATTCCCAATTCGGGCATTCAGAACATATGGCACGTTGCTGTAAGCAAGCACATTCTCATTCCAAGTTGCAAGTTACTATGTAGGAACAAGTTTGTATAGGTATTTCAAAGATGCCCAGAACTGAGATAACGTTGTATTTCTCCAACTCCTAGAAATAACTTCATGCCCCATCTCTCTTATTTCCAGCTAGTAAGGATCACATAATTCCTAACAAAGTTTTGACACAGATTCCCAATTCGGGCATTCAGATCATGTAGCACATTGCTGTAAGCAAGCACATTCTCATTCAAAGTTGCAAGTTACTATGTAGGAACAAGTTTGTATAGGTATTTCAAAGATGCCCAGAACTGTGCTAAACTTGCTATGTGTCCATCTCCTAGAAATAACTTCATGCCCCACTCTCTTACTTCCATCTAGTAAGGATCACATAATTCGTAACAAAGTTTTGACACAGATTCCCAATTCGTGCATTCAGAACATATAGCACGTTGCTGTAAGCAAGCACATTCTGATTCAAAGATGCAAGTTACTATGTAGGAACAAGTTTGTATAGATATTTCAAAGATGCCCAGAACTGAGCTTAACTTGGTATGTCTCCACCTACTAGAAATAACTTCATGCCCCATCTCCCTTACTTTCAGCTAGTAAGGATCACATAATTCCTAACAAAGATTTGACACAGATTCCCAATTCGGGCCTTCAGAACATATAGCACGTTGCTGTAAGCAAGCACATTCTCATTCAAAGTTGCAAGTTACTATGTAGGAACAAGTTTGTATAGGTATTTCAAAGATGCCCAGAACTGAGCAAAACTTGGTATGTCTCCAACTCCTAGAAATAACTTCATGCCCCGTAACCCTTACTTCCAGCTAGTAAGGTTCACATAATTCCTAACAAAGTTTTGACACAGATTCCCAATTCGGGCATTCAGAACAAATAGCACGTTGCTGTAAGCAAGCACATTCTCATTCAAAGATCCAAGTTACTATGTAGGAACAAGTTTGTATAGGACTTTCAAAGATGCCCAGAACTGAGCTAAAGTGGGTCTGTCTCCAACTCCTAGAAATAACTTCATGCCCCATCTCCCTTACTTCCAGCTAGTAAGGATCACATAATATTCCTCACAAAGTTTTGACACAGATTCCCAATTCGGGCATTCAGAACATATAGCACGTTGCTGTAAGCAAGCACATTCTCATTCAAAGTTGCAAGTTACTATGTAGGAACAAGTTTGTATAGGTATTTCAAAGATGCCCAGAACTGAGCTAAACGTTGTATGTCTCCAACTCCTAGAAATAACTTCATGCTCCATGTCACTTACTTCCATCTAATAAGGATTAAATAATTTCTAACAAAGTTTTGACACACATTCCCAATTCGGGCATTCAGAACATATAGCACGTTGCTGTAAGCAAGCACATTCTCATTCAAAGTTGCAAGTTACTATGTAGGAACAAGTTTATATAGGTATTTCAAAGATGCCCAGAACTGAGCTAAACGTTGTATGTCTCCAACTCCTAGAAATAACTTCATGCCCCATCTCCCTTACTTCCAGCTAGTAAGGATCACATAATTCCTAACAAAGTTTTGACACAGATTCCCAATTCGGGCATTCAGAACATATAGCACGTTGCTCTAAGCAAGCACATTCTCATTCAAAGTTGCAAGTTACTATGTAGGAACAAGTTTGTATAGGTATTTCAAAGATGCCCAGAACTGAGCTAAACTTGGTATGTGTCCAACTCCTAGAAATATCTTCATGCCCCATCTCCCTTACTTCCAGCTAGTAAGGATCACATAATTCCTAACATACATTTGACACAGATTCCCATTTCGTGCATTCAGAACATGTAGCACGTTGCTGTAAGCAAGCATATTCTCATTCAAAGTTGCAAGTTACTATGTAGGAACAAGTTTGTATAGGTATTTCAAAGATGCCCAGAACTGTGCTAAACTTGGTATGTGTCCATCTCCTAGAAATAACTTCATGCCCCAACTCCCTTACTTACAGCTAGTAAGGATCACATAATTCCTGAGAAACTTTTGACACAGATTCCCAATCCCGGCATTCAGAACATATAGCACGTTGCTGTAAGCAAGCACATTCTCATTCAAAGTTGCAAGTTGCTATGTAGGAACAAGTTTGTATAGGACTTTCAAAGATTCCCAGAACTGAGCTAACGTGGGTATGTCTCCAACTCATAGAAATAACTTCATGCCCCATCTCCCTTACTTCCAGCTAGTAAGGATCACATAATATTCCTAACAAAGTTTTGACACAGATTCCCAATTCGGGCATTCAGAACATATAGCACGTTGCTGTAAGCAAGCACATTCTCATTCAAAGTTGCAAGTTACTATGTAGGAACAAGTTTGTATAGGTATTTCAAAGATGCCCAGAACTGAGCTAAACGTTGTATGTCTCCAACTCCTAGAAATATATTCATGCTCCATGTCCCTTACTTCCAGCTAGTAATGATCACAAAATTTCTAACAAAGTTTTGACACAGATTCCCAATTCGGGCATTCAGAACATATAGCACGTTGCTGTAAGCAAGCACATTCTCATTCAAAGTTGCAAGTTACTATGTAGGAACAAGTTTGTATAGGTATTTCAAAGATGCCCAGAACTGAGCTAAACATTGTATGTCTCCAACTCCTAGAAATAACTTCATGCCCCATCTCCCTTACTTCCAGCTAGTAAGGATCACATAATTCCTAACAAAGTTTTGACACAGATTCCCAATTCGGGCATTCAGAACATATAGCGCGTTGCTGTAAGCAAGCACATTCTCATTCAAAGTTGCAAGTTACTATGTAGGAAAAAGTTTGTATAGGTATTTCAAAGATGCCCAGAACTGAGGTAAAGTGGGTAGGTCTCCAACTCATAGAAATAAGTTCATGCACCATCTCCCTTACTTCCAGCTAGTAAGGATCACATAATTTTCCTAACAAAGTTTTGACGCAGATTCCCAATTCGGGCATTCAGAACATATAGCGCGTTGCTGTAAGCAAGCACATTCTCATTCAAAGTTGCAAGTTACTATGTAGGAAAAAGTTTGTATAGGTATTTCAAAGATGTCCAGAACTGAGCTAAACGTTGTATGTCTCCAACTCCTAGAAATGACTTCATGCTCCATGTCCCTTACTTCCATCTAGTAAGGATCACATAATTTCTAACAAAGTTTTGACACAGATTCCCAATTCGGGCATTCAGAACATATAGCACGTTGCTGTAAGCAAGCACATTCTCATTCAAAGTTGCAAGTTACTATGTAGGAACAAGTTTGTATAGGTATTTCAAAGATGCCCAGAACTGAGCTAAACTTGATATGTCTCCAACTCCTAGAAATAACTTCATGCCCCATCTCCCTTACTTCCAGCTAGTAAGGATCACATAATTCCTAACAAAGTTTTGACACAGATTCCCAATTCGGGCATTCAGAACATATAGCACGTTGCTGTAAGCAAGCACATTCTCAAAGTGGCAAGTTACTATGTAGGAACAAGTTTGTATAGGTATTTCAAAGATGCCCAGAACTGAGCTAAACTTGATATGTCTCCAACTCCTAGAAATAACTTCATGCCCCATCTCCCTTACTTCCAGCTTGTTAGGATCCCATAATTCCTAACAAAGTTTTGACACAGATTCCCAATTCGGGCATTCAGAACATATAACACGTTGCTGTAAGCAAGCACATTCTCATTCAAAGTTGCAAGTTACTATGTAGGAACAAGTTTGTATAGGTATTTCAAAGATGCCCAGAACTGAGCTAAACGTTGTATGTCTCCAACTCCTAGAAATAACTTCATGCCCCGTCTCCCTTACTTCCAGCTAGTAAGGATCACATAATTCCTAACAAAGTTTTGACACAGATTCCCAATTTGGGCATTCAGAACATGTAGCACGTTGCTGTAAGCAAGCACATTCTCATTCAAAGTTGCAAGTTACTATGTAGGAACAAGTTTGTATAGGTATTTCAAAGATTCCCAGAACTGAGCTAAACGTTGTATGTCTCCAACTTCTAGAAATAACTTCACGCCCCATCTCCCTTACTTCCAGCTAGTAAGAATCACATAATATTAGTAACAAAGTTTTGACACAGATTCCCACTTCGGGCATTCAGAACATATAGCGCGTTGCTGTAAGCAAGCACATTCTCATTAAAAGTTGCAAGTTACTATGTAGGAACAAGTTTGTATAGGTATTTCAAAGATGCCCAGAACTGAGCTAAACTTTGTATGTCTCCAACTCCTAGAAATGACTTCATGCTCCATGTCCCTTACTTCCATCTAGTAAGGTACACATAATTTCAAACAAGGTTTTGACACAGATTCCCAATTCGGGCATTCAGAACATATAGCACGTTGCTGTAAGCAAGCACATTCTCATTAAAAGTTGCAAGGTACTATGTAGGAACAAGATTGTATAGGTATTTCAAAGATGCCCAGAACTGAGCTAAACTTGATATGTCTCCAACTCCTAGAAATAACTTCATGCCCCATCTCCCTTACTTCCAGCTAGTAAGGATCACATAATTCCTAACAAAGTTTTGACACAGATTCCCAATTCGGGCTTTCAGAACATATAGCACGTTGCTGTAAGCAAGCACATTCTCATTCAAAGTTGCAAGTTACTATGTAGGAACAAGTTTGTATAGGTATTTCAAAGATTCCCAGAAATCAGCTAAACGTTGTATGTCTCCAACTCCAAGAAATAACTTCATGCCCCATCTCCCTTACGTCCAGCTAGTAAGGATCACATAATTCCTAACAAAGTTTTGACACAGATTCCCAATTCGGGCATTCAGAACATGTAGGACGTTGCTGTAAGCAAGCACATTCTCATTCAAAGTTGCAAGTTACTATGTAGGAACAAGTTTGTATAGGTATTTCAAAGATACCCAGAACTGAGCTAAACTTGGTATGTCCCCAACTTCTAGAAATAACTTCACGCCCCATCTCCCTTACTTCCAGCTAGTAAGGATCACATAATTCCTAACAAAGTTTTGACACAGATTCCCAATTCGGGCATTCAGAACATATAGCACGTTGCTGTAAGCAAGCACATTCTCATTCAAAGTTGCAAGTTACAATGTAGGAACAAGTTTGTATAGGACATTCAAAGATGCCCAGAACTGAGCTAAAGTGGGTATGTCTCCAACTCATAGAAATAACTTCATGCCCCATCTCCCATACTTCCAGCTAGTAAGGAGCACATAATATTCCTAACAATGTTTTGACACAGATTCCCAATTCGGGCATTCAGAACATATAGCACGTTGCTGTAAGCAAGCACATTCTCATTCAAAGTTGCAAGTTACTATGTAATAACAAGTTTGTATAGGTATTTCAAAGATTCCCAGAACTGAGCTAAACGTTGTATGTCTCCAACTCCTAGAAATAAATTTATGCTCCATGTCCCTTACTTCCAGCTAGTAATGATCACATAATATCTAACAAAGTTTTGACACAGATTCCCAATTCGGGCATTCAGAACATATAGCACGTTGTTGTAAGCAAGCACATTCTCATTCAAAGTTGCAAGTTCCTATGTAGGAACAAGTTTGCATAGGTATTTCAAAGATGCCCAGAACTGAGCTAAACTTGGTATGTCTCCAACTCCTAGAAATAACTTCATGCCCCATCTCCCCTACTTCCATCTAGTAAGGATCACATAATTTCTAACAAAGTTTTGACACAGATTCCCAATTCGGGCATTCAGAACATATAACACGTTGCTGTAAGCAAGCACATTCTCATTCAAAGTTGCAAGTTACTATGTAGGAACAAGTTTGTATAGGTATTTCAAAGATGCCCAGAACTGAGCTAAACGTTGTATGTCTCCAACTCCTAGAAATAACTTCATGCCCCGTCTCCCTTACTTCCAGCTAGTAAGGATCACATAATTCCTAACAAAGTTTTGACACAGATTCCCAATTCGGGCATTCAGAACATGTAGCACGTTGCTGTAAGCAAGCACATTCTCATTCAAAGTTGCAAGTTACTATGTAGGAACAAGTTTGTATAGGTATTTCAAAGATTCCCAGAACTGAGCTAAACGTTGTATGTCTCCAACTTCTAGAAATAACTTCACGCCCCATCTCCTTTACTTCCAGCTAGTAAGAATCACATAATATTCCTAACAAAGTTTTGACACAGATTCCCAATTCGGGCATTCAGAACATATAGCGCGTTGCTGTAAGCAAGCACATTCTCATTAAAAGTTGCAAGTTACTATGTAGGAACAAGTTTGTATAGGTATTTCAAAGATGCCCAGAACTGAGCTAAACTTTGTATGTCTCCAACTCCTAGAAATGACTTCATGCTCCATGTCCCTTACTTCCATCTAGTAAGGTACACATAATTTCAAACAAGGTTTTGACACAGATTCCCAATTCGGGCATTCAGAACATATAGCACGTTGCTGTAAGCAAGCACATTCTCATTCAAAGTTGCAAGGTACTATGTAGGAACAAGTTTGTATAGGTATTTCAAAGATGCCCAGAACTGAGCTAAACTTGATATGTCTCCAACTCCTAGGAATAACTTCATGCCCCATCTCCCTTACTTCCAGCTAGTAAGGATCACATAATTCCTAACAAAGTTTTGACACAGATTCCCAATTCGGGCTTTCAGAACATATAGCACGTTGCTGTAAGCAAGCACATTCTCATTCAAAGTTGCAAGTTACTATGTATGAACAAGTTTGTATAGGTATTTCAAAGATTCCCAGAACTCAGCTAAACGTTGTATGTCTCCAACTCCTAGAAATAACTTCATGCCCCATCTCCCTTACGTCCAGCTAGTAAGTATCACATAATTCCTAACAAAGTTTTGACACAGATTCCCAATTCGGGCATTCAGAACATGTAGGACGTTGCTGTAAGCAAGCACATTCTCATTCAAAGTTGCAAGTTACTATGTAGGAACAAGTTTGTATAGGTATTTCAAAGATACCCAGAACTGAGCTAAACTTGGTATGTCCCCAACTTCTAGAAATAACTTCACGCCCCATCTCCCTTACTTCCAGGTAGTAAGGATCACATAATTCCTAACAAAGTTTTGACACAGATTCCCAATTCGGGCATTCAGAACATATAGCACGTTGCTGTAAGCAAGCACATTCTCATTCAAAGTTGCAAGTTACAATGAAGGAACAAGTTTGTATAGGACATACAAAGATGCCCAGAACTGAGCTAAAGTGGGTATGTCTCCAACTCATAGAAATAACTTCATGCCCCATCTCCCTTACTTCCAGCTAGTAAGGAGCACATAATATTCCTAACAATGTTTTGACACAGATTCCCAATTCGGGCATTCAGAACATATAGCACGTTGCTGTAAGCAAGCACATTCTCATTCAAAGTTGCAAGTTACTATGTAATAACAAGTTTGTATAGGTATTTCAAAGATGCCCAGAACTGAGCTAAACGTTGTATGTCTCCAACTCCTAGAAATAAATTTATGCTCCATGTCCCTTACTTCCAGCTAGTAATGATCACATAATTTCTAACAAAGTTTTGACACAGATTCCCAATTCGGGCATTCAGAACATATAGCACGTTGCACTAAGCAAGCACATTCTCATTCAAACTTGCAAGTTACTATGTAGGAACAAGTTTGTATAGGTATTTCAAAGATGCCCAGAACTGAGCTAAACTTGGTATGTCTCCAACTCCTAGAAATAACTTCATGCCCCATCTCCCTTACTTCCAGCTAGTAATGATCACATAATTCCTAACAAAGTTTTGACACAGATTCCCAATTCGGGCATTCAGAACATATAGCACGTTGCTGTAAGCAAGCACATTCTCATTCAAAGTTGCAAGTTACTATGTAGGAACAAGTTTGTATAGGACTTTCAAAGATGCCCAGAACTGAGCTAAAGTGGGTATGTCTCCAACTCATAGAAATAACTTCATGCCCCATCTCCCTTACTTCCAGCTAGTAAGGATCACATAATATTCCTAACAAAGTTTTGACACAGAATCCCAATTCGGACATTCAGAACATATAGCACGTTGTTGTAAGCAAGCACATTCTCATTCAAAGTTGCAAGTTCCTATGTAGGAACAAGTTTGTATAGGTATTTCAAAGATGCCCAGAACTGAGCTAAACTTGGTATGTCTCCAACTCCTAGAAATAACTTCATGCCCCATCTCCCCTACTTCCATCTAGTAAGGATCACATAATTTCTAACAAAGTTTTGACACAGATTCCCAATTCGGGCATTCAGAACATAAGGCACGTTGCTGTAAGCAAGCACATTCTCATTCAAAGTTGCAAGTTACTATGTAGGAACAAGTTTGTATAGGTATTTCAAAGATGCCCAGAACTGAGCTAAACTTGGTATGTCTCCAACTCCTAGAAATAACTTCATGCCCCATCTCCCTTACTTCCAGCTAGAAAGGATCACATAATTCCTAACAAAGTTTTGACACAGATTCCCAATTCGGGCATTCAGAACATATAGCACGTTGCTGGAAGCAAGCACATTCTCATTCAAAGTTGCAAGTTAGTATGTAGGAACATGTTTGTATAGGTATTTCAAAGATGCCCAGAACTGAGCTAAACGTTGTATGTCTCCAACTCCTAGAAATAACTTCATGCCCCATCTCCCTTACTTCCAGCTAGTAATAATCACAAAATTCCTAACAAAGTTTTGACACAGATTCCCAATTCGGGCATTCAGAACATGTAGCATGTTGCTGTAAGCAAGCACATTCTCATTCAATGTTGCAAGTTACTATGTAGGAACAAGTTTGTATAGGTATTTCAAAGATGCCCAGAACTGAGCTAAACGTTGTATGTCTCCAACTCCTAGAAATAACTTCATGCTCCATGTCACTTTCTTCCATCTAATAAGGATTAAATAATTTCTAACAAAATTTTGACACAGATTCCCAATTCGGGCATTCAGAACATATAGCACGTTGCTGTAAGCAAGCACATTCTCATTCAAAGTTGCAAGTTACTATGTAGGAACAAGTTTATATAGGTATTTCAAAGATGCCCAGAACTGAGCTAAACGTTGTATGTCTCCAACTCCTAGAAATAACTTCATGCCCCATCTCCCTTACTTCCAGCTAGTAAGGATCACATAATTCCTAACAAAGTTTTGACACAGATTCCCAATTCGGGCATTCAGAACATATAGCACGTTGCTCTAAGCAAGCACATTCTCAGTCAAAGTTGCAAGTTACTATGTAGGAACAAGTTTGTATAGGTATTTCAAAGATGCCCAGAACTGAGCTAAACTTGGTATGTGTCCAACTCCTAGAAATAACTTCATGCCCCATCTCCCTTACTTGCAGCTAGTAAGGATCACATAATTCCTAACATACATTTGACACAGATTCCCATTTCGTGCATTCAGAACATGTAGCACGTTGCTGTAAGCAAGCATATTCTCATTCAAAGTTGCAAGTTACTATGTAGGAACAAGTTTGTATAGGTATTTCAAAGATGCCCAGAACTGTGCTAAACTTGGTATGTGTCCATCTCCTAGAAATAACTTCATGCCCCAACTCCCTTACTTACAGCTAGTAAGGATCACATAATTCCTGAGAAAGTTTTGACACAGATTCCCAATCTCGGCATTCAGAACATATAGCACGTTGCTGTAAGCAAGCACATTCTCATTCAAAGTTGCAAGTTGCTATGTAGGAACAAGTTTGTATAGGACTTTCAAAGATGCCCAGAACTGAGCTAACGTGGGTATGTCTCCAACTCATAGAAATAACTTCATGCCCCATCTCCCTTACTTCCAGCTAGTAAGGATCACATAATATTCCTAACAAAGTTTTGACACAGATTCCCAATTCGGGCATTCAGAACATATAGCACGTTGCTGTAAGCAAGCACATTCTCATTCAAAGTTGCAAGTTACTATGTAGGAACAAGTTTGTATAGGTATTTCAAAGATGCCCAGAACTGAGCTAAACGTTGTATGTCTCCAACTCCTAGAAATATATTCATGCTCCATGTCCCTTACTTCCAGCTAGTAATTATCACATAATTTCTAACAAAGTTTTGACACAGATTCCCAATTCGGGCATTCAGAACATATAGCACGTTGCTGTAAGCAAGCACATTCTCATTCAAAGTTGTAAGTTACTATGTAGGAACAAGTTTGTATAGGTATTTCAAAGATGCCCAGAACTGAGCTAAACATTGTATGTCTCCAACTCCTAGAAATAACTTCATGCCCCATCTCCCTTACTTCCAGCTAGTAAGGATCACATAATTCCTAACAAAGTTTTGACACAGATTCCCAATTCGGGCATTCAGAACATATAGCACGTTGCTGTAAGCAAGCACATTCTCATTCAAAGTTGCAAGTTACTATGTAGGAACAAGTTTGTATAGGTATTTCAAAGATGCCCAGAACTGAGATAACGTTGTATGTCTCCAACTCCTAGAAATAACTTCATGCCCCATCTCCCTCACTTCCAGCTAGTAAGGATCACATAATTCCTAACAAACTTTTGACACAGATTCCCAATTCGGGCATTCAGAACATATAGCACGTTGCTGTAAGCAAGCACATTCTCATTCAAAGTTGCAAGTTACTATGTAGGAACCATTTTGTATAGGACGTTCAAAGATGCCCAGAACGGAGGTAAAGTGGGTATGTCTCCAACTCATAGAAATAACTTCATGCCCCATCTCCCTTACTTCCAGCTAGTAAGGATCACATAATTCCTAACAAAGATTTGACACAGTTTCCCAATTCGGGCATTCAGAACATATAGCACGTTGCTGTAAGCAAGCACATTCTCATACAAAGTTGCAAGTTACTATGTAGGAACAAGTTTGTATAGGTATTTCAAAGATGCCCAGAACTGAGCTAAACGTTGTATGTCTCCAACACCTAGAAATGACTTCATGCTCCATGTCCCTTACTTCCATTTAGTAAGGATCACATAATTCCTAATAAAGATTTGACACAGATTCCCAATTCGGGCTTTCAGAACATATAGCACGTTGCTGTAAGCAAGCACATTCTCATTCAAAGTTGCAAGTTACTATGTAGGAACAAGTTTGTATAGGTATTTCAAAGATGCCCAGAACTGAGCTAAACGTTGTAGGTCTCCAACACCTAGAAATGACTTCATGCTCCATGTCACTTACTTCCATCTAGTAAGGATCACATAATTTCTAACAAAGTTTTGACACAGATTCCCAATTCGGGCATTCAGAACATATAGCACGTTGCTGTAAGCAAGCACATTCTCATTCAAAGTTGCAACTTACTATGTAGGAACAAGTTTGTATAGGTATTTCAAAGATGCCCAGAACTGAGCTAATCTTGGTATGTCTCCAACTCCTAGAAATAACTTCATGCCCCATATCCCTTACTTCCAGCTAGTAAGGATCACATAATTCCTAACAAAGTTTTGACACAGATTCCCAATTCGGGCATTCAGAACATATAGCACGTTGTTGTAGGCAAGCACATTCTCATTCAAAGTTGCAAGTTACTATGAAGGAACAAGGTTGTATAGGTATTTCAAAGATGCCCAGAACTGAGCTAAACGTTGTATGTCTCCTACTCCTAGAAATAACTTCATGCCCCATCTCTCTTACTTCCAGCTAGTAAGGATCACATAATTCCTAACAAAGTTTTGACACAGATTCCCAATTCGGGCATTCAGAACATATAGCACGTTGCTGTAAGCAAGCTCATTCTCATTCAAAGTTGCAAGTTACTATGTAGGAACAACTTTGTATACGTATTGCAAAGATGCCCAGAACTGAGCTAAACTTGGTATGTCTCCAACTCCTAGAAATAACTTCATGCCCCATCTCCCTTACTTCCATCTAGTAAGGATCACATAATTTCTAACAAAGTTTTGACACAGATTCCAAATTCGGGTATTCAGAACATATAGCACGTTGCTGTAAGCAAGCACATTCTCATTCAAAGTTGCAAGTTACTATGTAGGAACAAGTTTGTATAGGTATTTCAAAGATGCCCAGAACTGAGCTAAACTTGGTATGTCTTCAACTCCTAGAAATAACTTCATGCCCCATCTCACTTTCTTCCAGCTAGTAAGGATCACATAATTCCTAACAAAGTTTTGACACAGATTCCCAATTCGGGCATTCAGAACATATAGCACGTTGCTGTAAGCAAGCACATTCTCATTCAAAGTTGAAAGTTACTATGTAGGAACAAGTTTGTATAGGTATTTCAAGGATGCCCAGACCTGAGCTAAACGTTGTAGGTCTCCATCTCCTAGAAATAACTTCATGCCCCATCTCCCTAACTTCCAGTTAGTAAGGATCACATAATTCCTAACAAAGTTTTCACACAGATTCCCAATTCGGGCATTCAGAACATATAGCACGTTGCTGTAAGCAAGCACATTCTCATTAAATTTGCAAGTTACTATGTAGGAACAAGTTTGTATATGTATTTTAAAGATGCCCAGAACTGAGCTAAACGTTGTATGTCTCCAAATCCTAGAAATAACTTCATGCCCCATCTCCCTTACTTCCAGCTAGTAAGGATCACATAATTCCTAACAAAGTTTTGACACAGATTCCCAATTCGGGCATTCAGAACATATAGCACGTTGCTGTAAGCAAGCACATTCTCATTCAAAGTTGCAAGTTACTATGTAGGAACAAGTTTGTATAGGTATTTCAAAGATGCCCAGAACTGAGCTAAACGTTGTATGTCTCCAACTCCTAGAAATAACTTCATGCTCCATGTCACTTACTTCCAGCTAGTAAGGATCACATAATTTCTAACAAAGTTTTGACACAGATTCCCAATTCGGGCATTCAGAACATATAGCACGTTGCTGTAAGCAAGCACATTCTCATTCAAAGTTGCAAGTTACTATATAGGAACAAGTTTGTATAGGTATTTCAAAGATTCCCAGAACTGAGCTAAACTTGGTATGTCTCCAAATCCTAGAAATAACTTCATGCCCCATCTCCCTTACTTCCAGCTAGTAAGGATCACATAATTCCTAACAAAGTTTTGACACAGAATCCCAAATCGGGCATTCAGAACATAGCACGTTGCTGTAAGCAAGCACATTCTCATTCAAAGTTGCAAGTTACTATGTAGGAACAAGTTTGTATAGGTATTTCAAAGATGCCCAGAACTGAGCTAAACGTTGTATGTCTCCAACTCCTAGAAATAACTTCATGCCCCGTCTCCCTTACTTCCAGCTAGTAAGGATCACATAATTCCTAACAAAGTTTTGACACAGATTCCCATTTCGGGCATTCAGAACATATAGCACGTTGCTGTAAGCAAGCACATTCTCATTCAAAGTTGCAAGTTACTATGTAGGAACAAGTTTGTATAGGACTTTCAAAGATGCCCAGAACTGAGCTAAAGTGGGTATGTCTCCAACTCATAGAAATAACTTCATGCCCCTCTCCCTTACTTCCAGCTAGTAAGGATCACATAATATTCCTAACAATGTTTTGACACATTCCCATTTCGGGCATTCAGAACATATAGCACGTTGATGTAAGCAAGCACATTCTCATTCACAGTTGCAAGTTACTATGTAGGAACAAGTTTGTATAGGTATTTCAAAGATGCCCAGAACTGAGCTAAACGTTGTATGTCTCCAACTCCTAGAAATAAATTCATGCTCCATGTCCCTTACTTCCAGCTAGTAAGGATCACATAATTGCTAACAAACTTTTGACACAGATTCCCAATTCGGGCATTCAGAACATATAGCACGTTGCTGTAAGCAAGCACATTCTCATTCAAAGTTGCAAGTTACTATGTAGGAACAAGTTTGTATACGTATTTCATAGATGCCCAGAACTGAGATAACGTTGTATGTCTCCAATTCCTAGAAATAACTTCATGCCCCATCTCCCTTACTTCCAGCTAGTAAGGATCACATAATTCCTAACAAAGTTTTGACACAGATTCCCAATTCGGGCATTTAGAACATGTAGCACGTTGCTGTAAGCAAGCACATTCTCATTCAATGTTGCAAATACTATGTAGGAACAAGTTTGTATAGGTATTTCAAAGATGCCCAGAACTGAGCTAAACTTGGTATGTCTCCAACTCCTAGAAATATCTTCATGCCCCATCTCCCCTACTTCCATCTAGTAAGGATCACATAATTTCTAACAAAGTTTTGACACAGATTACCAATTCGGGCATTCAGAACATATAGCACGTTGCTGTAAGCAAGCACATTCTCATTAAAAGTTGCAAGTTACTATGTAGGAACAAGTTTGTATAGGTATTTCAAAGATGCCCAGAACTGAGCTAAACTTGGTATGTCTCCAACTCCTAGAAATAACTTCATGCCCCATCTCCCTTACTTCCAGCTAGTAAGGATCACGTAATTCCTAACAAAGATTTGACACAGATTCCAAATTCGAGCATTCAGAACATATAGCACATTGCTGTAAGCAAGCACATTCTCCTTCAAAGTTGCAAGTTACTATGTAGGAAGAAGTTTGCATAGGTATTTCAAAGATGCCCAGAACTGAACTAATCGTTGTATGTCTCCAACTCCTATAAATGACTTCATGCTCCATGTCCCTTACTTCCATCTAGTAAGGATCACATAATTTCTAACAAAGTTTTGACACAGATTCCCAATTCGGGCATTCAGAACATATAGCACGTTGCTGTAAGCAAGCACATTCTCATTCAAAGTTGCAAGTTACTATGTAGGAACAAGTAGGAATAGGTATTTCAAAGATGCCCAGAACTGAGCTAAACTTGGTATGTCTCCAACTCCTAGAAATAACTTTATGCCCCATCTCCCTTACTTCCAGCTAGTAAGGATCACATAATTCCTAACAAGGTTTTGACACAGATTCCCAATTCGGGCATTCAGAACATACAGCACGTTGCTGTAAGCAAGCACATTCTCATTCAAAGTTGCAAGTTACTTTGTAGGAACAAGTTTGTATAGGTATTTCAAAGCTGCCCAGAACTGAGCTAAACGTTGTATGTCTCCAACTCCTAGAAATAACTTCATGCCCCATCTCCCGTACTTCCAGCTAGTAAGGATCACATAATTCCTAACAAAGTTGTGACACAGATTCCCAATTCGGGAATTCAGAACATATAGCACTTTGCTGTAAGCAAGCACATTCTCATTCAAAGTTGCAAGTTACTATGTAGGAACAAGTTTGTATAGGTATTTCAAAGATGCCCAGTACTGAGCTAAACGTTGTATGTCTCCAACTCCTAGAAATAACTTCATGCCATATCTCCCTTACTTCCATCTAGTAAGGATCACATAATTTCTAACAAAGTTTTGACACAGATTCCCAATTCGGGCATTCAGAACATATAGCACGTTGCTGTATGCAAGCACATTCTCATTCAAAGTTGCAAGTTACTATGTAGGAACTAGTTTGTATAGGTATTTCAAAGATGCCCAGAACTGAGTTAAAATTTGTATGTCTCCAACTCCTAGAAATAACTTCATGCCCCATCTCTCTTACTTCCAGCTAGTAAGGATCACATAATTCCTAACAAAGATTTGACACAGATTCCCAATTCGGGCATTCAGAACATATAGCACGTTGCTGTAAGCAAGCACATTCTCATTCAAAGTTGCAAGTTACTGTGTAGGAACAAGTTTGTATAGGTATTTCAAAGATGCCCAGAACTGAGCTAACCTTGGTATGTCTCCAACTCCTAGAAATAACTTCATGCCCCATCTCCCTTACTTATAGCTAGTAAGGATCACATAATTCCTAACGAAGTTTTGACACAGATTCCCAATTCAGGCATTCAGAACATATAGCACGTTGCTGTAAGCAAGCACATTCTCATTCAAAGATGCAAGTTACTGTGTAGGAACAAGTTTGTATAGGTATTTCAAAGATGCCCAGAACTGAGCTAACCTTGGTATGTCTCCAACTCCTAGAAATAACTTCATGCCCCATCTCCCTTACTTATAGCTAGTAAGGATCACATAATTCCTAACGAAGTTTTGACACAGATTCCCAATTGGGGCATTCAGAACATATAGCACGTTGCTGTAAGCAAGCACATTCTCATTCAAAGTTGCAAGTTACTGTGTAGGAACAAGTTTGTATAGGTATTTCAAAGATGCCCAGAACTGAGCTAAACGTTGTATGTCTCCAACTCCTAGAAATAACTTCATGCCCCATCTCCCTTACTTCCAGCTAGTAAGGATCACATAATTCCTAACAAAGTTTTGACACAGATCCCAATTCGGGCATTCAGAACATGTAGCACGTTGCTGTAAGCAAGAACATTCTCATTCAAAGTTGCAAGTTACTATGTAGGAACAAGTTTGTATAGGTATTTCAAAGATGCCCAGAACTGAGCTAAACTTGGTATGTCTCCAACTCCTAGAAGTAACTTCATGCCCCATCTCACTTACTTCCAGCTAGTAAGGATCACATAATTCCTAACAAAGTTTTGACACAGATTCCCAATTCGGGCATTCAGAACATATAGCACGTTGCTGTAAGCAAGCACATTCTCATTCAAAGTTGCAAGTTACTATGTAGGAACAAGTTTGTATAGGTATTTCAAAGATTCCCAGAACTGAGCTAAACGTTGTATGTCTCCAACTCCTAGAAATAACTTCATGCCCCGTCTCCCTTACTTCCAGCTAGTAAGGATCACATAATTCCTAACAAAGTTTTGACACAGATTCCCAATTCGGGCATTCAGAACATGTAGCACGTTGCTGTAAGCAAGCACATTCTCATTCAAAGTTGCAAGTTACTATGTAGGAACAAGTTTGTATAGGACTTTCAAAGATGCCCAGAACTGAGCTAAAGAGGGTATGTCTCCAAATTCTAGAAATAACTTCATGCCCCATCTCCCTTACTTCCATCTAGTAAGGATCACATAATTCCTAACAAAGTTTTGACACAGATTCCCAATTCGGGCATTCAGAACATATAGCACGTTGCTGTAAGCAAGCACATTCTCATTCAAAGTTGCAAGTTACTATGTAGGAACAAGTTTGTATAGGTATTTCAAAGATGCCCAGAACTGAGCTAAACTTGGTATGTCGCCAACTCCTAGAAATAACTTCATGCCCCATCTCCCTTACTTCCAGCTAGTAAGGATCACATAATTCCTAACAAAGTATTGACACAGATTCCCTATTCGGGCATTCAGAACATATAGCACGTTGCTGTAAGCAAGCACATTCTCATTCAAAGTTGCAAGTTACTATGTAGGAACAAGTTTGTATAGGTATTTCAAAGATGCCCAGAACTGAGCTAAACTTGGTATGTCTCCAACTCCTAGAAATAACTTCATGCCCCATCTCCCTTACTTCCAGCTAGTAAGGATCACATAATTCCTATCAAAGTTTTGACACAGATTCCCAATTCGAGCATTCAGAACATATAGCACGTTGCTGTAAACAAGCACATTCTCATTCAAAGTTGCAAGTTACTATGTAGGAACAAGTTTGTATAGGACTTTCAAAGATGACCAGAACTGAGCTAAAGTGGGTATGTCTCCAACTCCTAGAAATACCTTCATGCTCCATGTCCCTTACTTCCATCTAGTAAGGATCACATAATTTCTAATAATGTTTTGACACAGATTCCCAATTCGGGCATTCAGAACATATAGCACGTTGCTGTAATCAAGCACATTCTCATTCAATGTTGCAAGTTACTGTGTAGGAACAAGTTTGTATAGGTATTTCAAAGATGCCCAGAACTGAGCTAAAATTGGTATGTCTCCAACTCCTAGAAATAACTGCATGCCCCATCTCCCTTACTTCCATCTAGTAAGGATCACATAATTCGTAACAAAGTTTTGACACAGATTCCCAATTCGGGCATTCAGAACATATAGCACGTTGCTGTAAGCAAGCACATTCTCATTCAAAGTTGCAAGTTACTATGTAGGAACAAGTTTGTATAGGTATTTCAAAGATGCCCAGAACTGAGCTAAACGTTGTATGTCTCCAACTCCTAGAAATAACTTCATGCCCCATCTCCCTTACTTCCATCTAGTAAGGATCACATAATTTCTAACAAAGTTTTGACACAGATTCCCAATTCGGGCATTCAGAACATATAGCACGTTGCTGTAAGCAAGCACATTCTCATTCAAAGTTGCAAGTTACTGTGTAGGAACAAGTTTGTATAGGTATTTCAAAGATGCCCAGAACTGGCCTAAACTTGGTATGTCTCCAACTCCTAGAAATAACTTCATGCCCCATCTCCCTCACTTCCAGCTAGTAAGGATCACATAATATTCCTAACAAAGTTTTGGCACAGAATCCCAATTCGAACATTCAGAACATATAGCACGTTGTTGTAAGCAAGCACATTCTCATTCAAAGTTGCAAGTTCCTATGTAGGAACAAGTTTGTATAGGTATTTCAAAGATGCCCAGAACTGAGCTAAACTTGGTATGTCTCCAACTCCTAGAAATAACTTCATGCCCCATCTCCCTTACTTCCAGCTAGTAAGGATCACATAATTCCTAACAAAGTTTTGACACAGATCCCAATTCGGGCATTGAGAACATATAGCACGTTGCTGTAAGCAAGCACATTCTCATTCAAAGTTGCAAGTTACTATGTAGGAACAAGTTTGTATAGGTATTTCAAAGATGCCCAGAACTGAGCTAAACGTTGTATGTCTCCAACTCCTAGAAATAACTTCATGCCCCATCTCCCTTACTTCCAGCTAGTAAGGATCACAAAATTCCTAACAAAGTTTTGACACAGATTCCCAATTCGGGCATTCAGAACATGTAGCATGTTGCTGTAAGCAAGCACATTCTCATTCAAAGTTGCAAGTTACTATGTAGGAACAAGTTTGTATAGGTATTTCAAAGATGCCCAGAACTGAGCTAAACGTTGTATGTCTCCAACTCCTAGAAATAACTTCATGCTCCATGTCACTTACTTCCATCTAATTAGGATTAAATAATTTCTAACAAAGTTTTGACACAGATTCCCAATTCGGGCATTCAGAACATATAGCACGTTGCTGTAAGCAAGCACATTCTCATTCAAAGTTGCAAGTTACTATGTAGGAACAAGTTTATATAGGTATTTCAAAGATGCCCAGAACTGAGCTAAACGTTGTATGTCTCCAACTCCTAGAAATAACTTCATGCCCCATCTCCCTTACTTCCAGCTAGTAAGGATCACATAATTCCTAACAAAGTTTTGACACAGATTCCCAATTCGGGCATTCAGAACATATAGCACGTTGCTCTAAGCAAGCACATTCTCATTCAAAGTTGCAAGTTACTATGTAGGAACAAGTTTGTATAGGACTTTCAAAGATGCCCAGAACTGAGCTAAAGAGGGTATGTCTCCAAATTCTAGAAATAACTTCATGCCCCTCTCCCTTACTTGCAGCTAGTAAGGATCACATAATTCCTAACATACATTTGAAACAGATTCCCATTTCGTGCATTCAGAACATGTAGCACGTTGCTGTAAGCAAGCATATTCTCATTCAAAGTTGCAAGTTACTATGTAGGAACAAGTTTGTATAGGTATTTCAAAGATGCCCAGAACTGTGCTAAACTTGGTATGTGTCCATCTCCTAGAAATAACTTCATGCCCCAACTCCCTTACTTACAGCTAGTAAGGATCACATAATTCCTGAGAAAGTTTTGACACAGATTCCCAATCCCGGCATTCAGAACATATAGCACGTTGCTGTAAGCAAGCACATTCTCATTCAAAGTTGCAAGTTGCTATGTAGGAACAAGTTTGTATAGGACTTTCAAAGATGCCCAGAACTGAGCTAACGTGGGTATGTCTCCAACTCATAGAAATAACTTCATGCCCCATCTCCCTTACTTCCAGCTAGTAAGGATCACATAATATTCCTACCAAAGTTTTGACAGAGATTCCCAATTCGGGCATTCAGAACATATAGCACGTTGCTGTAAGAAAGCACATTCTCATTCAAAGTTGCAAGTTACTATTTAGGAACAAGTTTGTATAGGTATTTCAAAGATGCCCAGAACTGAGCTAAACGTTGTATGTCTCCAACTCCTAGAAATAACTTCATGCTCCATGTCACTTACTTCCAGCTAGTAAGGATCACATAATTTCTAACAAAGTTTTGACACAGATTCCCAATTCGGGCATTCAGAACATATAGCACGTTGCTGTAAGCAAGCACATTCTCATTCAAAGTTGCAAGTTACTATATAGGAACAAGTTTGTATAGGTATTTCAAAGATTCCCAGAACTGAGCTAAACTTGGTATGTCTCCAAATCCTAGAAATAACTTCATGCCCCATCTCCCTTACTTCCAGCTAGTAAGGATCACATAATTCCTAACAAAGTTTTGACACAGAATCCCAAATCGGGCATTCAGAACATAGCACGTTGCTGTAAGCAAGCACATTCTCATTCAAAGTTGCAAGTTACTATGTAGGAACAAGTTTGTATAGGTATTTCAAAGATGCCCAGAACTGAGCTAAACGTTGTATGTCTCCAACTCCTAGAAATAACTTCATGCCCCGTCTCCCTTACTTCCAGCTAGTAAGGATCACATAATATTCCTAACAATGTTTTGACACATTCCCATTTCGGGCATTCAGAACATATAGCACGTTGATGTAAGCAAGCACATTCTCATTCACAGTTGCAAGTTACTATGTAGGAACAAGTTTGTATAGGTATTTCAAAGATGCCCAGAACTGAGCTAAACGTTGTATGTCTCCAACTCCTAGAAATAAATTCATGCTCCATGTCCCTTACTTCCAGCTAGTAAGGATCACATAATTGCTAACAAACTTTTGACACAGATTCCCAATTCGGGCATTCAGAACATATAGCACGTTGCTGTAAGCAAGCACATTCTCATTCAAAGTTGCAAGTTACTATGTAGGAACAAGTTTGTATACGTATTTCATAGATGCCCAGAACTGAGATAACGTTGTATGTCTCCAATTCCTAGAAATAACTTCATGCCCCATCTCCCTTACTTCCAGCTAGTAAGGATCACATAATTCCTAACAAAGTTTTGACACAGATTCCCAATTCGGGCATTTAGAACATGTAGCACGTTGCTGTAAGCAAGCACATTCTCATTCAATGTTGCAAATACTATGTAGGAACAAGTTTGTATAGGTATTTCAAAGATGCCCAGAACTGAGCTAAACTTGGTATGTCTCCAACTCCTAGAAATATCTTCATGCCCCATCTCCCCTACTTCCATCTAGTAAGGATCACATAATTTCTAACAAAGTTTTGACACAGATTACCAATTCGGGCATTCAGAACATATAGCACGTTGCTGTAAGCAAGCACATTCTCATTAAAAGTTGCAAGTTACTATGTAGGAACAAGTTTGTATAGGTATTTCAAAGATGCCCAGAACTGAGCTAAACGTTGTATGTCTCCAACTCCTAGAAAAAACTTCATGCCCCATCTCCCTTACTTCCAGCTAGTAAGGATCACGTAATTCCTAACAAAGATTTGACACAGATTCCAAATTCGGGCATTCAGAACATATAGCACATTGCTGTAAGCAAGCACATTCTCCTTCAAAGTTGCAAGTTACTATGTAGGAAGAAGTTTGCATAGGTATTTCAAAGATGCCCAGAACTGAGCTAATCGTTGTATGTCTCCAACTCCTATAAATGACTTCATGCTCCATGTCCCTTACTTCCATCTAGTAAGGATCACATAATTTCTAACAAAGTTTTGACACAGATTCCCAATTCGGGCATTCAGAACATATAGCACGTTGCTGTAAGCAAGCACATTCTCATTCAAAGTTGCAAGTTACTATGTAGGAACAAGTTTGTATAGGTATTTCAAAGATGCCCAGAACTGAGCTAAACTTGCTATGTCTCCAACTCCTAGAAATAACTTTATGCCCCATCTCCCTTACTTCCAGCTAGTAAGGATCACATAATTCCTAGCAAGGTTTTGACACAGATTCCCAATTCGGGCATTCAGAACATACAGCACGTTGCTGTAAGCAAGCACATTCTCATTCAAAGTTGCAAGTTACTTTGTAGGAACAAGTTTGTATAGGTATTTCAAAGATGCCCAGAACTGAGCTAAACGTTGTATGTCTCCAACTCCTAGAAATAACTTCATGCCCCATCTCCCTTACTTCCAGCTAGTAAGGATCACATAATTCCTAACAAAGTTTTGACACAGATTCCCAATTCGGGCATTCAGAACATATAGCACGTTGCTGTAAGCAAGCACATTCTCATTCAAAGTTGCAAGTTACTATGTAGGAACAAGTTTGTATAGGTATTTCTTAGATGCCCAGTACTGAGCTAAACGTTGTATGTCTCCAACTCCTAGAAATAACTTCATGCCATATCTCCCTTACTTCCATCTAGTAAGGATCACATAATTTCTAACAAAGTATTGACACAGATTCCCAATTCGGGCATTCAGAACATATAGCACGTTGCTGTATGCAAGCACATTCTCATTCAAAGTTGCAAGTTACTATGTAGGAACAAGTTTGTATAGGTATTTCAAAGATGCCCAGAACTGAGTTAAAATTTGTATGTCTCCAACTCCTAGAAATAACTTCATGCCCCATCTCTCTTACTTCCAGCTAGTAAGGATCACATAATTTCTAACAAAGATTTGACACAGATTCCCAATTCGGGCATTCAGAACATATAGCACGTTGCTGTAAGCAAGCACATTCTCATTCAAAGTTGCAAGTTACTGTGTAGGAACAAGTTTGTGTAGGTATTTCAAAGATGCCCAGAACTGAGCTAACCTTGGTATGTCTCCAACTCCTAGAAATAACTTCATGCCCCATCTCCCTTACTTATAGCTAGTAAGGATCACATAATTCCTAACGAAGTTTTGACACAGATTCCCAATTCAGGCATTCAGAACATATAGCACGTTGCTGTAAGCAAGCACATTCTCATTCAAAGATGCAAGTTACTGTGTAGGAACAAGTTTGTATAGGTATTTCAAAGATGCCCAGAACTGAGCTAACCTTGGTATGTCTCCAACTCCTAGAAATAACTTCATGCCCCATCTCCCTTACTTATAGCTAGTAAGGATCACATAATTCCTAACGAAGTTTTGACACAGATTCCCAATTCGGGCATTCAGAACATATAGCACGTTGCTGTAAGCAAGCACATTCTCATTCAAAGTTGCAAGTTACTGTGTAGGAACAAGTTTGTATAGGTATTTCAAAGATGCCCAGAACTGAGCTAAACGTTGTATGTCTCCAACTCCTAGAAATAACTTCATGACCCATCTCCCTTACTTCCAGCTAGTAAGGATCACATAATTCCTAACAAAGTTTTGACACAGATCCCAATTCGGGCATTCAGAACATGTAGCACGTTGCTGTAAGCAAGAACATTCTCATTCAAAGTTGCAAGTTACTATGTAGGAACAAGTTTGTATAGGTATTTCAAAGATGCCCAGAACTGAGCTAAACTTGGTATGTCTCCAACTCCTAGAAATAACTTCATGCCCCATCTCACTTACTTCCAGCTAGTAAGGATCACATAATTCCTAACAAAGTTTTGACACAGATTCCCAATTCGGGCATTCAGAACATATAGCACGTTGCTGTAAGCAAGCACATTCTCATTCAAAGTTGCAAGTTACTATGTAGGAACAAGTTTGTATAGGTATTTCAAAGATTCCCAAAACTGAGCTAAACGTTGTATGTCTCCAACTCCTAGAAATAACATCATGCCCCGTCTCCCTTACTTCCAGCTAGTAAGGATCACATAATTCCTAACAAAGTTTTGACACAGATTCCCAATTCGGGCATTCAGAACATGTAGCACGTTGCTGTAAGCAAGCACATTCTCATTCAAAGTTGCAAGTTACTATGTAGGAACAAGTTTGTATAGGACTTTCAAAGATGCCCAGAACTGAGCTAAAGAGGGTATGTCTCCAAATTCTAGAAATAACTTCATGCCCCATCTCCCTTACTTCCATCTAGTAAGGATCACATAATTCCTAACAAAGTTTTGACACAGATTCCCAATTCGGGCATTCAGAACATATAGCACGTTGCTGTAAGCAAGCACATTCTCATTCAAAGTTGCAAGTTACTATGTAGGAACAAGTTTGTATAGGTATTTCAAAGATGCCCAGAACTGAGCTAAACGTTGTATGTCTCCAACTCCTAGAAATAACTTCATGCCCCATCTCCCTTACTTCCATCTAGTAAGGATCACATAATTCCTAACAAAGTTTTGACACAGATTCCCAATTCGGGCATTCAGAACATATAGCACGTTGTTGTAAGCAAGCACATTCTCATTCAAAGTTGCAAGTTACTATGTAGGAACAAGTTTGTATAGGTATTTCAAAGATGCCCAGAACTGAGCTAAACTTGGTATGTCGCCAACTCCTAGAAATAACTTCATGCCCCATCTCCCTTACTTCCAGCTAGTAAGGATCACATAATTCCTAACAAAGTATTGACACAGATTCCCTATTCGGGCATTCAGAACATATAGCACGTTGCTGTAAGCAAGCACATTCTCATTCAAAGTTGCAAGTTACTATGTAGGAACAAGTTTGTATAGGTATTTCAAAGATGCCCAGAACTGAGCTAAACTTGGTATGTCTCCAACTCCTAGAAATAACTTCATGCCCCATCTCCCTTACTTCCAGCTAGTAAGGATCACATAATTCCTATCAAAGTTTTGACACAGATTCCCAATTCGAGCATTCAGAACATATAGCACGTTCCTGTAAACAAGCACATTCTCATTCAAAGTTGCAAGTTACTATGTAGGAACAAGTTTGTATAGGACTTTCAAAGATGACCAGAACTGAGCTAAAGTGGGTATGTCTCCCACTCCTAGAAATAACTTCATGCCCCGTCTCCCTTACTTCCAGCTTGTAAGGATCACATAATCTTCCTAACAAAGTTTTGAAACAGACTCCCAATTCGGGCATTCAGATCATATAGCACGTTGCTGTAAGCAAGCACATTCTCATTCAAAGTTGCAAGTTACTTTGTAGGAACAAGTTTGTATAGGTATTTCAAAGATGCCCAGAACTGATCTAAAGTGGGTATGTCTCCAACTCCTAGAAATACCTTCATGCTCCATGTCCCTTACTTCTATCTAGTAAGGATCACATAATTTCTAATAATGTTTTGACACAGATTCCCAATTCGGGCATTCAGAACATATAGCACGTTGCTGTAATCAAGCACATTCTCATTCAATGTTGCAAGTTACTGTGTAGGAACAAGTTTGTATAGGTATTTCAAAGATGCCCAGAACTGAGCTAAAATTGGTATGTCTCCAACTCCTAGAAATAACTGCATGCCCCAACTCCCTTACTTCCATCTAGTAAGGGTCACATAATTCGTAACAAAGTTTTGACACAGATTCCCAATTCGGGCATTCAGAACATATAGCACGTTGCTGTAAGCAAGCACATTCTCATTCAAAGTTGCAAGTTACTATGTAGGAACAAGTTTGTATAGGTATTTCAAAGATGCCCAGAACTGAGCTAAACGTTGTATGTCTCCAACTCCTAGAAATAACTTCATGCCCCATCTCCCTTACTTCCATCTAGTAAGGATCACATAATTTCTAACAAAGTTTTGACACAGATTCCCAATTCGGGCATTCAGAACATATAGCACGTTGCTGTAAGCAAGCACATTCTCATTCAAAGTTGCAAGTTACTGTGTAGGAACAAGTTTGTATAGGTATTTCAAAGATGCCCAGAACTGGCCTAAACTTGGTATGTCTCCAACTCCTAGAAATAACTTCATGCCCCATCTCCCTCACTTCCAGCTAGTAAGGATCACATAATTCCTAACGAAGTTTTGACACAGATTCCCAATTCGGGCATTCAGAACATATAGCACGTTGCTGTAAGCAAGCACATTCTCATTCAAAGTTGCAAGTTACTGTGTAGGAACAAGTTTGTATAGGTATTTCAAAGATGCCCAGAACTGGCCTAAACTTGGTATGTCTCCAACTCCTAGAAATAACTTCATGCCCCATCTCCCTTACTTCCAGCTAGTAAGGATCACATAATTCCTAACAAAGTTTTGACACAGATCCCAATTCGGGCATTCAGAACATGTAGCACGTTGCTGTAAGCAAGCACATTCTCATTCAAAGTTGCAAGTTACTATGTAGAAACAAGTTTGTATAGGTATTTCAAAGATGCCCAGAACTGAGCTAAACTTGGTATGTCTCCAACTCCTAGAAATAACTTCATGCCCCATCTCCCTTACTTCCAGCTAGTAAGGATCACATAATTCCTAACAAAGTTTTGACAAAGATTCCCAATTCGGGCATTCAGAACATATAGCACGTTGCTGTAAGCAAGCACATTCTCAATCAAAGTTGCAAGTTACTATGTAGGAACAAGTTTGTATAGGTATTTCAAAGATGCCCAGAACTGAGCTAAACGTTGTATGTCTCCAACTCCTAGAAATAACTTCATGCCCCAACTCCCTTACTTCCATCTAGTAAGAATCACATAATTCCTAACAAAGTTTTGACACAGATTCCCAATTCGGGCATTCAGAACATATAGCATGTTGCTGTAAGCAAGCACATTCTCATTCAAAGTTGCAAGTTACTATGTAGGAACAAGTTTGTATAGGTATTTCAAAGATGCCCAGAACTGAGCTAAACTTGGTATGTGTCCAACTCCTAGAAATAACTTCATGCCCCATCTCCCTTACTTCCAGCTAGTAAGGATCACATAATTCCTAACAAAATTTTGACACAGATTCCCAATTCGGGCATTCAGAAAATATAGCACGTTGCTGTAAGCAAGCACATTCTCATTCAAAGTTGCAAGTTACTATGTAGGAACAAGTTTGTATAGGTATTTCAAAGATGCCCAGAACTGAGCTAAATGTTGTATGTCTCCAACTCCTAGAAATAACTTCATGCCCCTTCTCCCTTACTTCCAGCTACTAAGGATCACATAGTTCCTAACAAAGTTTTGACACAGATTCCCAATTCGGGCATTCAGAACATATAGCACGTTGCTGTAAGCAAGCACATTCTCATTCAAAGTTGCAAGTTACTATGTAGGAACAAGTTTGTATAGGACTTTCAAAGATGCCCAGAACTGAGCTAAAGTGGGTATGTCTCCAACTTCTAGAAATAACTTCATGCCCCATCTCCCTTACTTCCATCTAGTAAGGATCACATAATTCCTAACAAAGTTTTGACACAGATTCCCAATTCGGGCATTCAGAACATATAGCACGTTGCTGTAAGCAAGCACATTCTCATTCAAAGTTGCAAGTTACTATGTAGGAACAAGTTTGTATAGGTATTTCAAAGATGCCCAGAACTGAGCTAAACGTTGTATGTCTCCAACTCCAAGAAATAACTTCATGCCCCATCTCCCTTACTTCCATCTACTAAGGATCACATAATTCCTAACAAAGTTTTGACACAGATTCCCAATTCGGGCATTCAAAACATATAGCACGTTGCTGTAAGCAAGCACATTCTCATTCAAAGTTGCAAGTTACTATTTAGGAACAAGTTTGTATAGGTATTTCAAAAATGCCCAGAACTGAGCTAAACTTGGTATGTCTCCAACTCCTAGAAATAACTTCATGCCCCATCTCCCGTACTTCCAGCTAGTAAGGATCACATAATTCCTAACAGAGTTTTGACACAGATTCCCAATTCGGGCATTCAGAACATATAATACATTGCTGTAAGCAAGCACATTCTCATTGAAAGTTACAAGTTACTATGTAGGAACAAGTTTGTATAGGTATTTCAAAGATGCCCAGAACTGAGCTAAACTTGGTATGTCTCCAACTCCTAGAAATAACTTCATGCCCCATCTCCCTTACTTCCAGCTAGTAAGGATCACATAATCCCTAACAAAGTTTTGACACAGGTTCCCAATTCGGGCATTCAGAACATATAGCACGTTGCTGTAAGCAAGCACATTCTCATTCAAAGATGCAAGTTACTATGTAGGAACAAGTTTGTATAGGTATTTCAAAGATGCCCAGAACTGAGCTAAACGTTGTATCTCTCCTACTCCTAGAAATAACTTCATGCCCCATCTCCCTTACTTCCAGCTAGTAAGGATCACATAATTCCTAACAAAGTTTTGACACAGATTCCCAATTCGGGCATTGAGAACATATAGCACGTTGTTGTAAGCAAGCACATTCTCATTCAAAGTTGCAAGTTACTATGTAGGAACAAGTTTGTATAGGTATTTCAAAGATGCCCAGAACTGAGCTAAACTTCGTGTGTCTCCAACTCCTAGAAATAACCTCATGCCCCGTCTCCCTTACTTCCAGCTAGTAAGGATCACATAATTCCTAACAAAGTTTTGACACAGATTCCCAATTCGGGCATTCAGAACATGTAGCACGTTGCTGTAAGCAAGCACATTCTCATTCAAAGTTGCAAGTTACTATGTAGGAACAAGTTTGTATAGGACTTTCAAAGATGCCCAGAACTGAGCTAAAGTGGGTATGTCTCCAACTCCTAAAAATAACTTCATTCCCCTTCTCCCTTACTTCCAGCTAGTAAGGATCACATAATATTCCTAACAGAGTTTTGACACAGATTCCCAATACGGGCATTCAGAACATATAGCACGTTGCTGTAAGCAAGCACATTCTCATTCAAAGTTGCAAGTTACTATGTAGGAACAAGTTTGTATAGGTATTTCTTAGATGCCCAGTACTGAGCTAAACGTTGTATGTCTCCAACTCCTAGAAATAACTTCATGCCCCATCTCCCTTACTTCCATGTAGTAAGGATCACATAATTTCTAACAAAGTTTTGACACAGATTCCCAATTCGGGCATTCAGAACATATAACACGTTGCTGTATGCAAGCACATTCTCATTCAAAGTTGCAAGTTACTATGTAGGAACAAGTTTGTATAGGTATTTCAAAGATGCCCAGAACTGAGTTAAAATTTGTATGTCTCCAACTCCTAGAAATAACTTCATGCCCCATCTCTCTTACTTCCAGCTAGTAAGGATCACATAATTCCTAACAAAGTTTTGACACAGATTCCCAATTCGGGCATTCAGAACATATAGCACGTTGCTGTAAGCAAGCACATTCTCATTCAAAGTTGCAAGTTACTATGTAGGAACAAGTTTGTATAGGTATTTCAAAGATGTCCAGAACTGAGCTAAACGTTGTATGTCTCCAACTCCAGAAATAGCTTCATGCCCCATCTCCCTTACTTCCATCTAGTAAGGATCACATAATTTCTAACAAAGTTTTGACACAGATTCCCAATTCGGGCATTCAGAACATATAGCACGTTGCTGTAAGCAAGCACATTCTCATTCAAAGTTGCAAGTTACTAGGCAGGAACAAGTTTGTATAGGTATTTCAAAGATGCCCAGAACTGAGTTAAACTTGGTATGTCTCCAACTCCAAGAAATAACTTCATGCCCCATCTCCCTTACTTCCAGCTAGTAAGGATCACATAATTCCTAACAAAATTTTGACACAGATTCCCAATTCGGGCATTCAGAACATATAGCACGTTGCTGTAAGCAAGCACATTCTCATTCAAAGTTGCAAGTTACTATGTAGGAACAAGTTTGTATAGGTATTTCAAAGATGCCCAGAACTGAGCTAAACGTTGTATTTCTCCAACTCCTAGAAATAACTTCATGCCCCATCTCCCTTACTTCCAGCTAGTAAGGATCACATAATTCCTAACAAAGTTTTGACACAGATTCCCAATTCGGGCATTCAGAACATATAGCACGTTGCTGTAAGCAAGCACATTCTCATTCAAAGTTGCAAGTTACTATGTAGGAACAAGTTTGTATAGGACTTTCAAAGATGCCCAGAACTGAGCTAAAGTGGGTATGTCTCCAACTTCTAGAAATCACTACATGCCCCATCTCCCTTACTTCCAGCAAGTAAGGATCACATAATTCCTAAAAAAGGTTTGACACAGATTCCCAATTCGGGCATTCAGAACATATAGCACGTTGCTGTAAGCAAGCACATTCTCATTCAAATTTGCAAGTTACTATGTAGGAACAAGTTTGTATAGGTATTTCAAAGATGCCCAGAACTGAGCTAAACGTTGTATGTCTCCAACTCCTAGAAATATCTTCATGCCCCATCTCCCTTACTTCCAGCTAGTAAGGATCACATAATTACTAACAAAGTTTTGAGACAATTTCCCAATTCGGGCATTCAGAACATACAGCACGTTGCTGTAAGCAAGCACATTCTCATTCAAAGTTGCAAGTTACTATGTAGGAACAAGTTTGTATAGGTATTTCAAAGATGCCCAGAACTGAGGTAAACTTGGTATGTCTCCAACTCCTAGAAATAACTTCATGCCCCATCTCCCTTACTTCCAGCTAGTAAGGATCACATAATTCCTAACAATGTTTTGACACAGATTCCCAATTTGGGCATTCAGAACATATAGAACGTTGCAGTAAGCAAGCACATTCTCATTCAAAGTTGCAAGTTACTATATAGGAACAAGTTTGTATAGGTATTTCAAAGATTCCCAGAACTGAGCTAAACTTGGTATGTCTCCAAATCCTAGAAATAACTTCATGCCCCATCTCCCTTACTTCCAGCTAGTAAGGATCACATAATTCCTAACAAAGTTTTGACACAGAATCCCAAATCGGGCATTCAGAACATAGCACGGCGCTGTAAGCAAGCACATTCTCATTCAAAGTTGCAAGTTACTGTGTAGGAACAAGTTTGTATAGGTATTTCAAAGATGCCCAGAACTGAGTTAAACTTGGAATGTCTCCAACTCCTAGAATTAACTACATGCCCCATCTCCCATACTTCCATCTAGTAAGGATCACATAATACCTAACAAAGATTTGACACAGATTCCCAATTCGGGCATTCAGAACATGTAGCACGTTGCTGTAAGCAAGCACATTCTCATTCAAAGTTGCAAGATACTATGTAGGAACAAGTTTGTATAGGTATTTCAAAGATGCCCAGAACAGAGCTAAACTTGGTATGTCTCCAACTCCTAGAAATAACTTCATGCCCCATCTCCCTTACTTCCAGCTAGTAAGGATCACATAATTTCTAACAAAGTTGTGACACAGATTCCCAATTCGGGCATTCAGAACATATAGCACGTTGCTGTAAGCAAGCACATTCTCATTCAAAGTTGCAACTTACTATGTAGGAACAAGTTTGTATAGGTATTTCAAAGATGCCCAGAACTGAGCTAAACTTGGTATGTCTCCAACTCCTAGAAATAACTTCATGCCCCATCTCCCTTACTTCCAGCTAGTAAGGATCACATAATTCCTAACAAAGTTTTGACACAGATTCCCAATTCGGGCATTCAGAACATATAGCACGTTGCTGTAAGCAAGCACATTCTCATTCAAAGTTGCAAGTTACTATGTAGGAACAAGTTTGTATAGGTATTTCAAAGATGCCCAGAACTGAGCTAAACGTTGTATGTCTCCAACTCCTAGAAATAACTTCATGCCCCGTCTCCCTTACTTCCAGCTAGTAAGGATCACATAATTCCTAACAAAGTTTTGACACAGATTCCCATTTCGGGCATTCAGAACATATAGCACGTTGCTGTAAGCAAGCACATTCTCATTCAAAGTTGCAAGTTACTATGTAGGAACAAGTTTGTATAGGACTTTCAAAGATGCCCAGAACTGAGCTAAAGTGGGTATGTCTCCAACTCATAGAAATAACTTCATGCCCCATCTCCCTTACTTCCAGCTAGTAAGGATCACATAATATTCCTAACAATGTTTTGACACAGATTCCCATTTCGGGCATTCAGAACATATAGCACGTTGATGTAAGCAAGCACATTCTCATTCACAGTTGCAAGTTACTATGTAGGAACAAGTTTGTATAGGTATTTCAAAGATGCCCAGAACTGAGCTAAACGTTGTATGTCTCCAACTCCTGGAAATAAATTCATGCTCCATGTCCCTTACTTCCAGCTAGTAAGGATCACATAATTCCTAACAAACTTTTGACACAGATTCCCAATTCGGGCATTCAGAACATATAGCACGTTGCTGTAAGCAAGCACATTCTCATTCAAAGTTGCAAGTTACTATGTAGGAACAGGTTTGTATACGTATTTCATAGATGCCCAGAACTGAGCTAAACTTGGTATGTCTCCAATTCCTAGAAATAACTTCATGCCCCATCTCCCTTACTTCCAGCTAGTAAGGATCACATAATTCCTAACAAAGTTTTGACACAGATTCCCAATTCGGGCATTTAGAACATGTAGCACGTTGCTGTAAGCAAGCACATTCTCATTCAAAGTTGCAAGTTACTATGTAGGAACAAGTTTGTATAGGTATTTCAAAGAGGCCCAGAACTGAGCTAAACTTGGTATGTCTCCAACTCCTAGAAATATCTTCATGCCCCATCTCCCCTACTTCCATCTAGTAAGGATCACATAATTTCTAACAAAGTTTTGACACAGATTACCAATTCGGGCATTCAGAACATATAGCACGTTGCTGTAAGCAAGCACATTCTCATTAAAAGTTGCAAGTTACTATGTAGGAACAAGTTTGTATAGGTATTTCAAAGATGCCCAGAACTGAGCTAAACTTAGTATGTCTCCAACTCCTAGAAATAACTTCATGCCCCATCTCCCTTACTTCCAGCTAGTAAGGATCACGTAATTCCTAACAAAGATTTGACACAGATTCCAAATTCGGGCATTCAGAACATATAGCACATTGCTGTAAGCAAGCACATTCTCCTTCAAAGTTGCAAGTTACTATGTAGGAAGAAGTTTGAATAGGTATTTCAAAGATGCCCAGAACTGAGCTAATCGTTGTATGTCTCCAACTCCTAGAAATGACTTCATGCTCCATGTCCCTTACTTCCATCTAGTAAGGATCACATAATTTCTAACAAAGTTTTGACACAGATTCCCAATACGGGCATTCAGAACATATAGCACGTTGCTGTATGCAAGCACATTCTCATTCAAAGTTGCAAGTTACTATGTAGGAACAAGTTTGTATAGGTATTTCAAAGATGCCCAGAACTGAGTTAAAATTTGTATGTCTCCAACTCCTAGAAATAACTTCATGCCCCATCTCTCTTACTTCCAGCTAGTAAGGATCACATAATTCCTAACAAAGATTTGACACAGATTCCCAATTCGGGCATTCAGTACATATAGCACGTTGCTGTAAGCAAGCACATTCTCATTCAAAGTTGCAAGTTACTGTGTAGGAACAAGTTTGTATAGGTATTTCAAAGATGCCCAGAACTGAGCTAACCTTGGTATGTCTCCAACTCCTAGAAATAACTTCATGCCCCATCTCCCTTACTTATAGCTAGTAAGGATCACATAATTCCTAACGAAGTTTTGACACAGATTCCCAATTCAGGCATTCAGAACATATAGCACGTTGCTGTAAGCAAGCACATTCTCATTCAAAGATGCAAGTTACTGTGTAGGAACAAGTTTGTATAGTTATTTCAAAGATGCCCAGAACTGAGCTAACCTTGGTATGTCTCCAACTCCTAGAAATAACTTCATGCCCCATCTCCCTTACTTATAGCTAGTAAGGATCACATAATTCCTAACGAAGTTTTGACACAGATTCCCAATTCGGGCATTCAGAACATATAGCACGTTGCTGTAAGCAAGCACATTCTCATTCAAAGTTGCAAGTTACTGTGTAGGAACAAGTTTGTATAGGTATTTCAAAGATGCCCAGAACTGAGCTAAACGTTGTATGTCTCCAACTCCTAGAAATAACTTCATGCCCCATCTCCCTTACTTCCAGCTAGTAAGGATCACATAATTCCTAACAAAGTTTTGACACAGATCCCAATTCGGGCATTCAGAACATGTAGCACGTTGCTGTAAGCAAGAACATTCTCATTCAAAGTTGCAAGTTACTATGTAGGAACAAGTTTGTATAGGTATTTCAAAGATGCCCAGAACTGAGCTAAACTTGGTATGTCTCCAACTCCTAGAAATAACTTCATGCCCCATCTCACTTACTTCCAGCTAGTAAGGATCACATAATGCCTAACAAAGTTTTGACACAGATTCCCAATTCGGGCATTCAGAACATATAGCACGTTGCTGTAAGCAAGCACATTCTCATTAAAAGTTGCAAGTTACTATGAAGAAACAAGTTTGTATAGGTATTTCAAAGATTCCCAGAACTGAGCTAAACGTTGTATGTCTCCAACTCCTAGAAATAACTTCATGCCCCGTCTCCCTTACTTCCAGCTAGTAAGGATCACATAATTCCTAACAAAGTTTTGACACAGATTCCCAATTCGGGCATTCAGAACATGTAGCACGTTGCTGTAAGCAAGCACATTCTCATTCAAAGTTGCAAGTTACTATGTAGGAACAAGTTTGTATAGGACTTTCAAAGATGCCCAGAACTGAGCTAAAGAGGGTATGTCTCCAAATTCTAGAAATAACTTCATGCCCCATCTCCCTTACTTCCAGCTAGTAAGGATCACATAATTCCTAACAAAGTTTTGACACAGATTCCCAATTCGGGCATTCAGAACATATAGCACGTTGCTGTAAGCAAGCACATTCTCATTCAAAGTTGCAAGTTACTATGTAGGAACAAGTTTGTATAGGTATTTCAAAGATGCCCAGAACTGAGCTAAACGTTGTATGTCTCCAACTCCTAGAAATAACTTCATGCCCCATCTCCCTTACTTCCATCTAGTAAGGATCACATAATTCCTAACAAAGATTTGACACAGATTCCCAATTCGGGCATTCAGAACATATAGCACGTTGCTGTAAGCAAGCACATTCTCATTCAAAGTTGCAAGTTACAATGTAGGAACAAGTGTGTATAGGACTTTCAAAGATGCCCAGAACTGAGCTAAAGTGGGTATGTCTCCCACTCCTAGAAATAACTTCATGCCCCGTCTCCCTTACTTCCAGCTTGTAAGGATCACATAATCTTCCTAACAAAGTTTTGACACAGACTCCCAATTCGGGCATTCAGATCATATAGCACGTTGCTGTAAGCAAGCACATTCTCATTCAAAGTTGCAAGTTACTTTGTAGGAACAAGTTTGTATAGGTATTTCAAAGATGCCCAGAACTGAGCTAAAGTGGGTATGTCTCCAACTCCTAGAGATACCTTCATGCTCCATGTCCCTTACTTCCATCTAGTAAGGATCACATAATTTCTAATAATGTTTTGACACAGATTCCCAATTCGGGCATTCAGAATATATAGCACGTTGCTGTAATCAAGCACATTCTCATTCAATGTTGCAAGTTACTGTGTAGGAACAAGTTTGTATAGGTAATTCAAAGATGCCCAGAACTGAGCTAAAATTGGTATGTCTCCAACTCCTAGAAATAACTGCATGCCCCATCTCCCTTACTTCCATCTAGTAAGGATCACATAATTCGTAACAAAGTTTTGACACAGATTCCCAATTCGGGCATTCAGAACATATAGCACGTTGCTGTAAGCAAGCACATTCTCATTCAAAGTTGCAAGTTACTATGTAGGAACAAGTTTGTATAGGTATTTCAAAGATGCCCAGAACTGAGCTAAACGTTGTATGTCTCCAACTCATAGAAATAACTTCATGCCCCATCTCCCTTACTTCCATCTAGTAAGGATCACATAATTTCTAACAAAGTTTTGACACAGATTCCCAATTCGGGCATTCAGAACATATAGCACGTTGCTGTAAGCAAGCACATTCTCATTCAAAGTTGCAAGTTACTGTGTAGGAACAAGTTTGTATAGGTATTTCAAAGATGCCCAGAACTGGCCTAAACTTGGTATGTCTCCAACTCCTAGAAATAACTTCATGCCCCATCTCCCTCACTTCCAGCTAGTAAGGATCACATAATTCCTAACGAAGTTTTGACACAGATTCCCAATTCGGGCATTCAGAACATATAGCACGTTTCTGTAAGCAAGCACATTCTCATTCAAAGTTGCAAGTTACTGTATAGGAACAAGTTTGTTTAGGTATTTCAAAGATGCCCAGAACTGAGCTAAACTTGGTATGTCTCCAACTCCTAGAAATAACTTCATGCCCCATCTCCCTTACTTCCAGCTAGTAAGGATCACATAATTCCTAACAAAGTTTTGACAGAGATCCCAATTCGGGCATTCAGAACATGTAGCACGTTGCTGTAAGCAAGCACATTCTCATTCAAAGTTGCAAGTTACTATGTAGGAACAAGTTTGTATAGGTATTTCAAAGATGCCCAGAACTGAGCTAAACTTGGTATGTCTCCAACTCCTAGAAATAACTTCATTCCCCATCTCCCTTACTTCCAGCTAGTAAGGATCACATAATTCCTAACAAAGTTTTGACACAGATTCCCAATTCGGGCATTCAGAACATATAGCACGTTGCTGTAAGCAAGCACATTCTCATTCAAAGTTGCAAGTTACTATGTAGGAACAAGTTTGTATAGGTATTTCAAAGATGCCCAGAACTGAGCTAAACGTTGTATGTCTCCAACTCCTAGAAATAACTTCATGCCCCAACTCACTTACTTCCATCTAGTAAGAATCACATAATTCCTAACAAAGTTTTGACACAGATTCCCAATTCGGGCATTCAGAACATATAGCACGTTGCTGTAAGCAAGCACATTCTCATTCAAAGTTGCAAGTTACTATGTAGGAACAAGTTTGTATAGGTATTTCAAAGATGCCCAGAACTGAGCTAAACTTGGTATGTCTCCAACTCCTAGAAATAACTTCATGCCCCATCTCCCGTACTTCCAGCTAGTAAGGATCACATAATTCCTAACAAAGTTTTGACACAGATTCCCAATTCGGGCATTCAGAACATATAGCACGTTGTTGTAAGCAAGCACATTCTCATTCAAAGTTGCATGTTACTATGTAGGAACAAGTTTGTATAGGTATTTCAAAGATTCCCAGAACTGAGCTAAACGTTGTATGTCTCCAACTCCTAGAAATAACTTCATGCCCCTTCTCCCTTACTTCCAGCTACTAAGGATCACATAGTTCCTAACAAAGTTTTGACACAGATTCCCTATTCGGGCATTCAGAACATATAGCACGTTGCTGTAAGCAAGCACATTCTCATTCAAAGTTGCAAGTTACTATGTAGGAACAAGTTTGTATAGGACTTTCAAAGATGCCCAGAACTGAGCTAAAGTGGGTATGTCTCCAACTTCTAGAAATAACTTCATGCCCAATCTCCCTTACTTCCTTCTAGTAAGGATCACATAATTTCTAACAAAGTTTTGACACAGATTCCCAATTCGGGCATTCAGAACATATAGCACGTTGCTGTAAGCAAGCACATTCTCATTCAAAGTTGCAAGTTACTGTGTAGGAACAAGTTTGTATAGGTATTTCAAAGATGCCCAGAACTGGCCTAAACTTGGTATGTCTCCAACTCCTAGAAATAACTTCATGCCCCATCTCCCTCACTTCCAGCTAGTAAGGATCACATAATTCCTAACGAAGTTTTGACACAGATTCCCAATTCGGGCATTCAGAACATATAGCACGTTTCTGTAAGCAAGCACATTCTCATTCAAAGTTGCAAGTTACTGTATAGGAACAAGTTTGTTTAGGTATTTCAAAGATGCCCAGAACTGAGCTAAACTTGGTATGTCTCCAACTCCTAGAAATAACTTCATGCCCCATCTCCCTTACTTCCAGCTAGTAAGGATCACATAATTCCTAACAAAGTTTTGACACAGATCCCAATTCGGGCATTCAGAACATGTAGCACGTTGCTGTAAGCAAGCACATTCTCATTCAAAGTTGCAAGTTACTATGTAGGAACAAGTTTGTATAGGTATTTCAAAGATGCCCAGAACTGAGCTAAACTTGGTATGTCTCCAACTCCTAGAAATAACTTCATTCCCCATCTCCCTTACTTCCAGCTAGTAAGGATCACATAATTCCTAACAAAGTTTTGACACAGATTCCCAATTCGGGCATTAAGAACATTTAGCACCTTGCTGTAAGCAAGCACATTCTCATTCAAAGTTGCAAGTTACTATGTAGGAACAAGTTTTTATACGTATTTCAAAGATGCCCAGAACTGTGCTAAACTTGGTATGTGTCCAACTCCTGGAAATAACTTCATGCCCCAACTCCCTTACTTCCAGCTAGTAAGGATCGCATAATTCCTAACAAAGTTTTGACACAGATTCCCAAACGGGCATTTAGAACATATAGCACGTTGCTGTGAGCAAGCACATTCTCATTCAAAGTTGCAAGTTACTATGTAGGAACAAGTTTGTATAGGTATTTCAAAGATGCTCAGAACTGTGCTACACGTTGTATGTCTCCAACTCCTAGAAATAACTTCATGCCCCATCTCCCTTACTCCCAGCTAGTAAGGCTCACATAATTCCTAACAAAGTTTTGACACAGATTCCCAATTCGGGCATTCAGAACATATAGAACGTTGCTGTAAGCAAGCACATTCTCATTCAAAGTTGCAAGTTACTATGTAGGAACAAGTTTGTATAGGTATTTCAAAGATGCTCAGAACTGAACTAGAAGTTGTATGTCTCCAACTCCTAGAAATAACTTCATGCCCCATCTCCCTTACTTCCAGCTAGTAAGGCTCACATAATTCCTAACAAAGTTTTGACACAGATTCCCAATTCGGGCATTCGGAACATATAGCACGTTGCTGTAAGCAAGCACATTCTCATTCAAAGTTGCAAGTTACTATGTAGGAACAAGTTTGTATAGGTATTTCAAAGATGCCCAGAACTGAGCTAAACTTGGTATGTCTCCAACTCCTAGAAATAACTTCATGCCCCATCTCCCTTACTTCCAGCTAGTAAGGATCACATAATTCCTAACAAAGATTTGACACAGATTCCCAATTCGGGCATTCAGAACATATAGCACGTTGCTGTAAGCAAGCACATTCTCATTCAAAGTTGCAAGTTACTATGTAGGAACAAGTTTGTATAGGTATTTCAAAGATGCCCAGAACTGAGCTAAACTTGATATGTGTCCAACTCCTAGAAATAACTTCATGCCCCATCTCCCTTACTTTCAGCTAGTAAGGATCACATAATTCCTAACAAAGTTTTGACACAGATTCCCAATTCGGGCATTCAGAACATATAGCACGTTGATGTAAGCAAGCACATTCTCATTCAAAGATGCAAGTTACTATGTAGGAACAAGTTTGTATAGGTATTGCAAAGATGCCCAGAACTGTGCTAAACTTGGTATGTGTCCACCTCCTAGAAATACCTTCTTGCCCCAACTCCCTTACTTCCAGCTAGTAAGGATCACATAATTCCTAACAAATTTTGACACAGATTCCCAATTCGGGCATTCACAACATATAGCACGTTGCTCTAAGCAAGCACATTCTCATTCAAAGTTGCAAGTTAATATGTAGGAACAAGTTTGTATAGGTATTTCAAAGATGCCCAGAACTGAGCTAAACTTAGAATGTGTCCAACTCCTAGAAATAACTTCATGCCCCAACTCCCTTACTTCCAGCTAGTAAGGATCACATAATTCCTAACAATGTTTTGACACAGATTCCCAATTCGGGCATTCAGAACATATAGCACGTTGCTGTAAGCAAGCACATTCTCATTCAAAGTTGCAAGTTACTATGTAGGAACAAGTTTGTATAGGACTTTCAAAGATGCCCAGAACTGTGCTAAACTTGGTATGTGTCCAACTCCTAGAAATAACTTCATGCCCCAACTCCCTTTCTTCCAGCTAGTAAGGATCACATAATTCCTAACAAAGTTTTGACACAGATTCCCAATTCGGGCATTCAGAACATATAGCACGTTGCTGTAAGCAAGCACATTCTCATTCAAAGATGCAAGATACTAAGTAGGAACAAGTTTGTATAGGTATTTCAAAGATGCCCAGAACTGAGCTAAACTTGGTATGTCTCCAACTCCTAGAAATAACTTCATGCCCCATTTCCCTTACTTCCAGCTAGTAAAGATCACATAATTCCTAACAAAGATTTGACACAGATTCCCAATTCGGGCATTCAGAACATATAGCACGTTGCTGTAAGCAAGCACATTCTCATTCAAAGTTGCAAATTACTATGTAGGAACAAGTTTGTATAGGTATTTCAAAGATGCCCAGAACTGAGCTAAACTTGGAATGTGTCCAACTCCTAGAAATAACTTCATGCCCCAACTCCCTTACTTCCAGCTAGTAATGATCACATAATTCCTAACAAAGTTTTGACACAGATTCCCAATTCGGGCATTCAGAACATATAGCACGTTGCTGTAAGCAAGCACATTCTCATTCAAAGATGCAAGTTACTATGTAGGAACAAGTTTGTATAGGTATTTCAAAGATGCCCAGAACTGTGCTAAACTTGGTATGTGTCCACCTCCTAGAAATAACTTCATGCCCCAACTCCCTTACTTCCAGCTAGTAAGGATCACATAATTCCTAACAAATTTTGACACAGATTCCCAATTCGGGCATTCAGAACATATAGCACGTTGCTGTAAGCAAGCACATTCTCATTCAAAGTTGCAAGTTACTATGTAGGAACAAGTTTGTATAGGTATTTCAAAGATGCCCAGAACTGAGCTAAACTTGGTATGTCTCCAACTCCTAGAAATAACTTCATGCCCCATCTCCCTTACTTCCATCTAGTAAGGATCACATAATTCCTAACAAAGTTTTGACACAGATTCCCAATTCGGGCATTCAGAACATATAGCACGTTGCTGTAAGCAAGCACATTCTCATTCAAAGTTGCAAGTTACTATGTAGGAACAAGTTTGTATAGGACTTTCAAAGATGCCCAGAACTGTGCTAAACTTGGTATGTGTCCAACTCCTAGAAATAACATCATGCCCCATCTCCCTTACTTCCAGCTAGTAAGGATCACATAATTCCTAACAAAATTTTGACACAGATTCCCAATTCGGGCATTCAGAACATATAGCACGTTGCTGTAAGCAAGCACATTCTCATTCAAAGTTGCAAGTTGCTATGTAGGATCAAGTTTGTATTGGTATTTCAAAAATGCCCAGAACTGAGCTAAACTTGGTATGTGTCCAACTCCTAGAAATAACTTCATGCCCCATCTCCCTTACTTCCAGCTAGTAAGGATCACATAATTCCTAAAAAAGTTTTGACACAGATTCCCAATTCGGGCATTCAGAACATATAGCACGTTGCTATAAGCAAGCACATTCTCATTCAAAGTTGCAAGTTACTATGTAGGAACAAGTTTGTATAGGTATTTCAAAGATGCCCAGAACTGTGCTAAACTTGGTATGTGTCCAACTCCTAGAAATACCTTCATGCCCCAACTCACTTACTTCCAGCTAGTAAGGATCACATAATTCCTAACAAAGTTTTGACACAGATTCCCTAATCGGGCATTCAGAACATATAGCACGTTGTTGTAAGCAAGCACATTCTCCTTCAAAGTTGCAAGTTACCATGTAGGAACAAGTTTGTATAGGTATTTCAAAGATGCCCAGAACAGAGCTAAAAGTTGTATGTCTCCAACTCCTAGAAATAACTTCATGCCCCATCTCCCTTACTTCCAGCTAGTAAGGATCACATAATTCCTAACAAAGTTTTGACACAGATTCCCAATTCGGGCATTCAGAACATATAGCACGTTTCTGTAAGCAAGCACATTCTCATTCAAAGTTGCAAGTTACTATGTAGGAACAAGTTTGTATAGGTATTTCAAAGATGCCCAGAACTGTGCTAAACTTGGTATGTGTCCAACTCCTAGAAATACCTACATGCCCCAACTCCCTTACTTCCAGCTAGTAAGGATCACATAATTCCTAACAAAGTTTGACACAGATTCCCAATTCGGGCATTCAGAACATATAGCACGTTGCTGTAAGCAAGCACATTCTCATTCAAAGATGCAAGATACTAAGTAGGAACAAGTTTGTATAGGTATTTCAAAGATGCCCAGAACTGAGCTAAACTTGGTATGTCTCCAACTCCTAGAAATAACTTCATGCCCCATTTCCCTTACTTCCAGCTAGTAAAGATCACATAATTCCTAACAAAGATTTGACACAGATTCCCAATTCGGGCATTCAGAACATATAGCACGTTGCTGTAAGCAAGCACATTCTCATTCAAAGTTGCAAATTACTATGTAGGAACAAGTTTGTATAGGTATTTCAAAGATGCCCAGAACTGAGCTAAACTTGGAATGTGTCCAACTCCTAGAAATAACTTCATGCCCCAACTCCCTTACTTCCAGCTAGTAATGATCACATAATTCCTAACAAAGTTTTGACACAGATTCCCAATTCGGGCATTCAGAACATATAGCACGTTGCTGTAAGCAAGCACATTCTCATTCAAAGTTGCAAGTTGCTATGTAGGAACAAGTTTGTATAGGTATTTCAAAGATGCCCAGAACTGTGCTAAACTTGGTATGTGTCAACTCCTAGAAATACCATCATGACCCAACTCACTTACTTCCAGCTAGTAAGGATCACATAATTCCTAACAAAGATTTGACACAGATTCCCAATTCGGGCATTCAGAACATATAGCACGTTGCTGTAAGCAAGCACATTCTCATTCAAAGTTGCAAGTTACTATGTAGGAACAAGTTTGTATAGGACTTTCAAAGATGCCCAGAACTGTGCTAAACTTGGTATGTGTCCAACTCCTAGAAATAACTTCATGCCCCATCTCCCTTACTTCCAGCTAGTAAGGATCACATAATTCCTAACAAAATTTTGACACAGATTCCCAATTCGGGCATTCAGAACATATAGCACGTTGCTGTAAGCAAGCACATTCTCATTCAAAGTTGCAAGTTGCTATGTAGGAACAAGTTTGTATAGGTATTTCAAAGATGCCCAGAACTGTGCTAAACTTGGTATGTGTCAACTCCTAGAAATACCATCATGACCCAACTCACTTACTTCCAGCTAGTAAGGATCACATAATTCCTAACAAAGTTTTGACAAAGATTCCCTATTCGGGCATTCAGAACATATAGCACGTTGCTGTAAGCAAGCACATTCTCATTCAAAGTTGCAAGTTACCATGTAGGAACAAGTTTGTATAGGTATTTCAAAGATGCCCAGAACAGAGCTAAAAGTTGTATGTCTCCAACTCCTAGAAATAACTTCATGCCCCATCTCCCTTACTTCCAGCTAGTAAGGATCACATAATTCCTAACAAAGTTTTGACACAGATTCCCAATTCGGGCATTCAGAACATATAGCACGTTGCTGTAAGCAAGCACATTCTCATTCAAAGTTGCAAGTTACTATGTAGGAACAAGTTTGTATTGGTATTTCAAAGATGCCCAGAACTGTGCTAAACTTGGTATGTGTCCAACTCCTAGAAATACCTACATGCGCCAACTCCCTTACTTCCAGCTAGTAAGGATCACATAATTCCTAACAAAGTTTGACACAGATTCCCAATTCGGGCATTCAGAACATATAGCACGTTGCTCTAAGCAAGCACATTCTCATTCAAAGTTGCAAGTTACTATGTAGGAACAAGTTTGTATAGGTATTTCAAAGATGCCCAGAACTGAGCTAAACTTGGTATGTCTCCAACTCCTAGAAATAACTTCATGCCCCATCTCCCTTTCTTCCAGCTAGTAAGGATCACATAATTCCTAACAAAGTTTTGACACAGATTCCCAATTCGGGCATTGAGAACATATAGCACGTTGCTGTAAGCAAGCACATTCTCATTCAAAGATGCAAGATACTATGTAGGAACAAGTTTGTATAGGTATTTCAAAGATGCCCAGAACTGAGCTAAACGTTGTATGTGTCCAACCTCTAGAAATAACTTCATGCCCCATCTCCCTTACTTCCAGCTAGTAAGGATCACATAATTCCTAACAAAGTTTTGACACAGATTCCCAATTCGGGCATTCAGAACATATAGCACGTTGCTGTAAGCAAGCACATTCTCATTCAAAGTTGCAAGTTACTATGTAGGAACAAGTTTGTATAGGTATTTCAAAGATGCCCAGAACTGAGCTAAACTTGGTATGTGTCCAACTCCTAGAAATAACTTCATGCCCCATCTCGCTTACTTCCAGCTAGTGAGGATCACATACTTCCTAACAAAGTTTTGACACAGATTCCCAATTCGTGCATTCACAACTTATACCACGTTGCTGTAAGCAAGCACATTCTCATTCAAAGTTGCAAGTTACTATGTAGGAACAAGTTTGTATGGGTATTTCAAAGATGCCCAGAACTGAGCTAAACGTTGTATGTGTCCAACCTCTAGAAATAACTTCATGCCCCTCTCCCATACTTTAAGCTAGTAAGGATCACATAATTCCTAACAAAGTTTTGACACAGATTCCCAATTCGGGCATTCAGAACATATAGCACGTTGCTATAAGCAAGCACATTCTCATTCAAAGTTGCAAGTTACTATGTAGGAACAAGTTTGTATAGGTATTTCAAAGATGCCCAGAACTGTGCTAAACTTGGTATGTGTCCACCTCCTAGAAATAACTTCATGCCCCAACTCCCTTACTTCCAGCTAGTAAGGATCACATAATTCCTAACAAAGTTTTGACACAGATTCCCTATTCGGGCATTCAGAACATATAGCACGTTGCTGTAAGCAAGCACATTCTCATTCAAAGTTGCAAGTTACTATGTAGGAACAAGTTTGTATAGGTATTTCAAAGATGCCCAGAACTGAGCTAAACGTTGTATGTGTCCAACCTCTAGAAATAACTTCATGCCCCATCTCCCATACTTCCAGCTATTAAGGATCACATAATTCCTAACAAAGTTTTGACACAGATTCCCAATTCGGGCATTCAGAACATATAGCGCGTTGCTGTAAGCAAGCTCATTCTCATTCAAAGTTGCAAGTTACTATGTAGGAACTAGTTTGTATAGGTATTTCAAAGATGCCCAGAACTGAGCTAAACTTGGTATGTGTCCAACTCCTAGAAATAACTTCATGCCCCATCTCCCTTACTTCCAGCTAGTAAGGATCACTTAATTCCTAACAAAGTTTTGACACAGATTTCCAATTCGGGCATTCAGAACATATAGCACGTTGCTGTAAGCAAGCACATTCTCATTCAAAGTTGCAAGTTGCTATGTAGGAACAAGTTTGTATAGGTATTTCAAAGATGCCCAGAACTGAGCTAAACTTGGTATGTCTCCAACTCCTAGAAATAACTTCATGCCCCATCTCCCTTACTTCCAGCTAGTAAGGATCACATAATTCCTAACAAAGTTTTGACACAGATTCCCAATTCGGGCATTCAGAACATATAGCACGTTGCTGTAAGCAAGCACATTCTCATTCAAAGTTGCAAGTTACTATGTAGGAACAAGTTTGTATAGGTATTTCAATGATGCCCAGAACTGAGCTAAACTTGGTATGTCTCCAACTCCTAGAAATAACTTCACGTCCCATCTCCCATACTTCCAGCTAGTAAGGATCACATATTTCCTAACAAAGTTTTGACACAGATTCCCAATTCGGGCACTCAGAACATATAGCACGTTGCTATAAGCAAGCACATTCTCATTCAATGTTGCAAGTTACTATGTAGGAACAAGTTTGTATAGGTATTTCAAAGTTGCCCAGAACTGTGCTAAACTTGGTATGTGTCCAACTCCTAGAAATACCTTCATGCCCCAAGTCACTTACTTCCAGCTAGTAACGATCACATAATTCCTAACAAAGTTTTGACACAGATTCCCTATTCGGGCATTCAGAACATATAGCACGTTGCTGTAAGCAAGCACATTCTCATTCAAAGTTGCAAGTTACTATGTAGGAACAAGTTTGTATAGGTATTTCAAAGATGCCCAGAACAGAGCTAAAAGTTGTATGTCTCCAACTCCTAGAAATAACTTCATGCCCCATCTCCCTTACTTCCGGCTAGTATGGATCACATAATTCCTAACAAAGTTTTGACACAGATTCCCAATTCGGGCATTCAGAACATATAGCACGTTGCTGTAAGCAAGCACATTCTCATTCAAAGTTGCAAGTTACTATGTAGGAACAAGTTTGTATAGTTATTTCAAAGATGCCCAGAACTGAGCTAAACTTGGTATGTCTCCAACTCCTAGAAATAACTTCATGCCCCAACTCCCTTACTTCCAGCTAGTAAGGATCACATAATTCCTAACAAAGTTTTGACACAGATTCCCAATTCGGGCATTCAGAACATATAGCACGTTGCTGTAAGCAAGCACATTCTCATTCAAAGTTGCAAGTTACTATGTAGGAACAAGTTTGTATAGGTATTTCAAAGATGCCCAGAACTGAGCTAAACTTGGTATGTGTCCAACTCCTAGAAATAACTTCATGCCCCATCTCCCTTACTTCCGGCTAGTATGGATCACATAATTCCTAACAAAGTTTTGACACAGATTCCCAATTCGGGCATTCAGAACATATAGCACGTTGCTGTAAGCAAGCACATTCTCATTCAAAGTTGCAAGTTACTATGTAGGAACAAGTTTGTATAGTTATTTCAAAGATGCCCAGAACTGAGCTAAACTTGGTATGTCTCCAACTCCTAGAAATAACTTCATGCCCCATCTCCCTTACTTCCAGCTAGTAAGGATCACATAATTCCTAACAAAGTTTTGACACAGATTCCCAATTCGGGCATTCAGAACATATAGCACGTTGCTGTAAGCAAGCACATTCTCATTCAAAGTTGCAAGTTACTATGTAGGAACAAGTTAGTATAGGTATTTCAAAGATGCCCAGAACTGAGCTAAACTTGGTATGTGTCCAACCTCTAGAAATAACTTCATGCCCCATCTCCCATACTTCCAGCTAGTAAGGATCACATAATTCCTAACAAAGTTTTGACACAGATTCCCAATTCGGGCATTCAGAACATATAGCACGTTGCTGTAAGCAAGCACATTCTCATTCAAAGTTGCAAGTTGCTATGTAGGAACAAGTTTGTATAGGTATTTCAAAGATGCCCAGAACTGAGCTAAACTTGGTATGTGTCAAACCTCTAGAAATAACTTCATGCCCCATCTCCCATACTTCCAGCTAGTAAGGATCACATAATTCCTAACTAAGTTTTGACACAGATTCCCAATTCGGGCATTCAGAACATATAGCACGTTGCTGTAAGCAAGCTCATTCTCATTCAAAGTTGCAAGTTACTATGTAGGAACAAGTTTGTATAGGTATTTGAAAGATGCCCAGAACTGAGCTAAACTTGGTATGTGTCCAACTCCTAGAAATACCTACATGCCCCAACTCCCTTACTTCCAGCTAGTAAGGATCACATAATTCCTAACAAATTTTGACACAGATTCCCAATTCGGGCATTCAGAACATATAGCACGTTGCTCTAAGCAAGCACATTCTCATTCAAAGTTGCAAGTTACTATGTAGGAACAAGTTTGTATAGGTATTTCAAAGATGCCCAGAACTGAGCTAAACTTGGTATGTGTCCAACTCCTAGAAATAACTTCATGCCCCATCTCCCTTACTTCCAGCTAGTAAGGATCACATAATTCCTAACAAAGTTTTGACACAGATTCCCAATTCGGGCATTCAGAACATATAGCACGTTGCTGTAAGCAAGATCATTCTCATTCAAAGTTGCAAGTTACTATGTAGGAACAAGTTTGTATAGGTATTTCAAAGATGCCCAGAACTGAGCTAAACTTGGTATGTGTCCAACTCCTAGAAATACCTACATGCCCCAACTCCCTTACTTCCAGCTAGTAAGGATCACATAATTCCTAACAAATTTTGACACAGATTCCCAATTCGGGCATTCAGAACATATAGCACGTTGCTCTAAGCAAGCACATTCTCATTCAAAGTTGCAAGTTACTATGTAGGAACAAGTTTGTATAGGTATTTCAAAGATGCCCAGAACTGAGCTAAAGTTGGTATGTGTCCAACTCCTAGAAATAACTTCATGCCCCATCTACCTTACTTCCAGCTAGTAAGGATCACATAATTTCTAACAAAGTTTTGACACAGATTCCCAATTCGGGCATTCAGAACATATAGCACGTTGCTGTAAGCAAGCTCATTCTTATTCAAAGTTGCAAGTTACTATGTAGGAACAAGTTTTTATAGGTATTTCAAAGATGCCCAGAACTGAGCTAAACTTGGTATGTCTCCAACTCCTAGAATTAACTTCATGCCCCATCTCCCTTACTTCCAGCTAGTAATAATCACAAAATTTCTAACAAAGTTTTGACACAGATTCCCAATTCGGGCATTCACAACATTTAGCACGTTGCTGTAAGCAAGCACATTCTCCTTCAAAGTTGCAAGTTACTATGTAGGAACAAGTTTGTATAGGTATTTCAAAGATGCCCAGAACTGAGCTAAACGTTGTGTCTCCAACTCCTAGAAATAACTTCATGCCACATCTCCCTTTCTTCCATCTAGTAAGGATCACATAATTCCTAACAAAGTTTTGACACAGATTCCCAATTCGGGCATTCAGAACATATAGCACGTTGCTGTAAGCAAGCACATTCTCATTCAAAGTTGCAAGTTGCTATGTAGGAACAAGTTTGTATAGGTATTTCAAAGATGCCCAGAACTGTGCTAAACTTGGTATGTGTCAACTCCTAGAAATACCATCATGACCCAACTCACTTACTTCCAGCTAGTAAGGATCACATAATTCCTAACAAAGTTTTGACACAGATTCCCTATTCGGGCATTCAGAACATATAGCACGTTGCTGTAAGCAAGCACATTCTCATTCAAAGTTGCAAGTTACCATGTAGGAACAAGTTTGTATAGGTATTTCAAAGATGCCCAGAACAGAGCTAAAAGTTGTATGTCTCCAACTCCTAGAAATAACTTCATGCCCCATCTCCCTTACTTCCAGCTAGTAAGGATCACATAATTCCTAACAAAGTTTTGACACAGTTTCCCAATTCGGGCATTCAGAACATATAGCACGTTGCTGTAAGCAAGCACATTCTCATTCAAAGTTGCAAGTTACTATGTAGGAACAAGTTTGTATAGGTATTTCAAAGATGCCCAGAACTGTGCTAAACTTGGTATGTGTCCAACTCCTAGAAATACCTACATGCGCCAACTCCCTTACTTCCAGCTAGTAAGGATCACATAATTCCTAACAAAGTTTGACACAGATTCCCAATTCGGGCATTCAGAACATATAGCACGTTGCTCTAAGCAAGCACATTCTCATTCAAAGTTGCAAGTTACTATGTAGGAACAAGTTTGTATAGGTATTTCAAAGATGCCCAGAACTGAGCTAAACTTGGTATGTCTCCAACTCCTAGAAATAACTTCATGCCCCATCTCCCTTACTTCCAGCTAGTAAGGATCACATAATTCCTAACAAAGTTTTGACACAGATTCCCAATTCGGGCATTCAGAACATATAGCACGTTGCTGTAAGCAAGCACATTCTCATTCAAAGATGCAAGATACTATGTAGGAACAAGTTTGTATAGGTATTTCAAAGATGCCCAGAACTGAGCTAAACGTTGTATGTGTCCAACCTCTAGAAATAACTTCATGCCCCATCTCCCTTACTTCCAGCTAGTAAGGATCACATAATTCCTAACAAAGTTTTGACACAGATTCCCAATTCGGGCATTCAGAACATATAGCACGTTGCTGTAAGCAAGCACATTCTCATTCAAAGTTGCAAGTTACTATGTAGGAACAAGTTTGTATAGGTATTTCAAAGATGCCCAGAACTGAGCTAAACTTGGTATGTGTCCAACTCCTAGAAATAACTTCATGCCCCATCTCGCTTACTTCCAGCTAGTGAGGATCACATACTTCCTAACAAAGTTTTGACACAGATTCCCAATTCGTGCATTCACAACATATACCACGTTGCTGTAAGCAAGCACATTCTCATTCAAAGTTGCAAGTTACTATGTAGGAACAAGTTTGTATGGGTATTTCAAAGATGCCCAGAACTGAGCTAAACGTTGTATGTGTCCAACCTCTAGAAATAACTTCATGCCCCTCTCCCATACTTTAAGCTAGTAAGGATCACATAATTCCTAACAAAGTTTTGACACAGATTCCCAATTCGGGCATTCAGAACATATAGCACGTTGCTATAAGCAAGCACATTCTCATTCAAAGTTGCAAGTTACTATGTAGGAACAAGTTTGTATAGGTATTTCAAAGATGCCCAGAACTGTGCTAAACTTGGTATGTGTCCACCTCCTAGAAATACCTTCATGCCCCAACTCCCTTACTTCCAGCTAGTAAGGATCACATAATTCCTAACAAAGTTTTGACACAGATTCCCTATTCGGGCATTCAGAACATATAGCACGTTGCTGTAAGCAAGCACATTCTCATTCAAAGTTGCAAGTTACTATGTAGGAACAAGTTTGTATAGGTATTTCAAAGATGCCCAGAACTGAGCTAAACGTTGTATGTGTCCAACCTCTAGAAATAACTTCATGCCCCATCTCCCATACTTCCAGCTATTAAGGATCACATAATTCCTAACAAAGTTTTGACACAGATTCCCAATTCGGGCATTCAGAACATATAGCGCGTTGCTGTAAGCAAGCTCATTCTCATTCAAAGTTGCAAGTTACTATGTAGGAACTAGTTTGTATAGGTATTTCAAAGATGCCCAGAACTGAGCTAAACTTGGTATGTGTCCAACTCCTAGAAATAACTTCATGCCCCATCTCCCTTACTTCCAGCTAGTAAGGATCACTTAATTCCTAACAAAGTTTTGACACAGATTCCCAATTCGGGCATTCAGAACATATAGCACGTTGCTGTAAGCAAGCACATTCTCATTCAAAGTTGCAAGTTGCTATGTAGGAACAAGTTTGTATAGGTATTTCAAAGATGCCCAGAACTGAGCTAAACTTGGTATGTCTCCAACTCCTAGAAATAACTTCATGCCCCATCTCCCTTACTTCCAGCTAGTAAGGATCACATAATTCCTAACAAAGTTTTGACACAGATTCCCAATTCGGGCATTCAGAACATATAGCACGTTGCTGTAAGCAAGCACATTCTCATTCAAAGTTGCAAGTTACTATGTAGGAACAAGTTTGTATAGGTATTTCAATGATGCCCAGAACTGAGCTAAACTTGGTATGTCTCCAACTCCTAGAAATAACTTCACGTCCCATCTCCCATACTTCCAGCTAGTAAGGATCACATATTTCCTAACAAAGTTTTGACACAGATTCCCAATTCGGGCACTCAGAACATATAGCACGTTGCTATAAGCAAGCACATTCTCATTCAATGTTGCAAGTTACTATGTAGGAACAAGTTTGTATAGGTATTTCAAAGTTGCCCAGAACTGTGCTAAACTTGGTATGTGTCCAACTCCTAGAAATACCTTCATGCCCCAAGTCACTTACTTCCAGCTAGTAACGATCACATAATTCCTAACAAAGTTTTGACACAGATTCCCTATTCGGGCATTCAGAACATATAGCACGTTGCTGTAAGCAAGCACATTCTCATTCAAAGTTGCAAGTTACTATGTAGGAACAAGTTTGTATAGGTATTTCAAAGATGCCCAGAACAGAGCTAAAAGTTGTATGTCTCCAACTCCTAGAAATAACTTCATGCCCCATCTCCCTTACTTCCGGCTAGTATGGATCACATAATTCCTAACAAAGTTTTGACACAGATTCCCAATTCGGGCATTCAGAACATATAGCACGTTGCTGTAAGCAAGCACATTCTCATTCAAAGTTGCAAGTTACTATGTAGGAACAAGTTTGTATAGTTATTTCAAAGATGCCCAGAACTGAGCTAAACTTGGTATGTCTCCAACTCCTAGAAATAACTTCATGCCCCAACTCCCTTACTTCCAGCTAGTAAGGATCACATAATTCCTAACAAAGTTTTGACACAGATTCCCAATTCGGGCATTCAGAACATATAGCACGTTGCTGTAAGCAAGCACATTCTCATTCAAAGTTGCAAGTTACTATGTAGGAACAAGTTTGTATAGGTATTTCAAAGATGCCCAGAACTGAGCTAAACTTGGTATGTGTCCAACTCCTAGAAATAACTTCATGCCCCATCTCCCTTACTTCCGGCTAGTATGGATCACATAATTCCTAACAAAGTTTTGACACAGATTCCCAATTCGGGCATTCAGAACATATAGCACGTTGCTGTAAGCAAGCACATTCTCATTCAAAGTTGCAAGTTACTATGTAGGAACAAGTTTGTATAGTTATTTCAAAGATGCCCAGAACTGAGCTAAACTTGGTATGTCTCCAACTCCTAGAAATAACTTCATGCCCCATCTCCCTTACTTCCAGCTAGTAAGGATCACATAATTCCTAACAAAGTTTTGACACAGATTCCCAATTCGGGCATTCAGAACATATAGCACGTTGCTGTAAGCAAGCACATTCTCATTCAAAGTTGCAAGTTACTATGTAGGAACAAGTTAGTATAGGTATTTCAAAGATGCCCAGAACTGAGCTAAACTTGGTATGTGTCCAACCTCTAGAAATAACTTCATGCCCCATCTCCCATACTTCCAGCTAGTAAGGATCACATAATTCCTAACAAAGTTTTGACACAGATTCCCAATTCGGGCATTCAGAACATATAGCACGTTGCTGTAAGCAAGCACATTCTCATTCAAAGTTGCAAGTTGCTATGTAGGAACAAGTTTGTATAGGTATTTCAAAGATGCCCAGAACTGAGCTAAACTTGGTATGTGTCAAACCTCTAGAAATAACTTCATGCCCCATCTCCCATACTTCCAGCTAGTAAGGATCACATAATTCCTAACTAAGTTTTGACACAGATTCCCAATTCGGGCATTCAGAACATATAGCACGTTGCTGTAAGCAAGCTCATTCTCATTCAAAGTTGCAAGTTACTATGTAGGAACAAGTTTGTATAGGTATTTGAAAGATGCCCAGAACTGAGCTAAACTTGATATGTGTCCAACTCCTAGAAATACCTACATGCCCCAACTCCCTTACTTCCAGCTAGTAAGGATCACATAATTCCTAACAAATTTTGACACAGATTCCCATTACGGGCATTCAGAACATATAGCACGTTGCTCTAAGCAAGCACATTCTCATTCAAAGTTGCAAGTTACTATGTAGGAACAAGTTTGTATAGGTATTTCAAAGATGCCCAGAACTGAGCTAAACTTGGTATGTGTCCAACTCCTAGAAATAACTTCATGCCCCATCTCCCTTACTTCCAGCTAGTAAGGATCACATAATTCCTAACAAAGTTTTGACACAGATTCCCAATTCGGGCATTCAGAACATATAGCACGTTGCTGTAAGCAAGATCATTCTCATTCAAAGTTGCAAGTTACTATGTAGGAACAAGTTTGTATAGGTATTTCAAAGATGCCCAGAACTGAGCTAAACTTTGTATGTGTCCAACTCCTAGAAATACCTACATGCCCCAACTCCCTTACTTCCAGCTAGTAAGGATCACATAATTCCTAACAAATTTTGACACAGATTCCCAATTCGGGCATTCAGAACATATAGCACGTTGCTCTAAGCAAGCACATTCTCATTCAAAGTTGCAAGTTACTATGTAGGAACAAGTTTGTATAGGTATTTCAAAGATGCCCAGAACTGAGCTAAAGTTGGTATGTGTCCAACTCCTAGAAATAACTTCATGCCCCATCTACCTTACTTCCAGCTAGTAAGGATCACATAATTTCTAACAAAGTTTTGACACAGATTCCCAATTCGGGCATTCAGAACATATAGCACGTTGCTGTAAGCAAGCTCATTCTTATTCAAAGTTGCAAGTTACTATGTAGGAACAAGTTTTTATAGGTATTTCAAAGATGCCCAGAACTGAGCTAAACTTGGTATGTCTCCAACTCCTAGAATTAACTTCATGCCCCATCTCCCTTACTTCCAGCTAGTAATAATCACAAAATTTCTAACAAAGTTTTGACACAGATTCCCAATTCGGGCATTCACAACATTTAGCACGTTGCTGTAAGCAAGCACATTCTCCTTCAAAGTTGCAAGTTACTATGTAGGAACAAGTTTGTATAGGTATTTCAAAGATGCCCAGAACTGAGCTAAACGTTGTGTCTCCAACTCCTAGAAATAACTTCATGCCACATCTCCCTTTCTTCCATCTAGTAAGGATCACATAATTCCTAACAAAGTTTTGACACAGATTCCCAATTCGGGCATTCAGAACATATAGTACGTTGCTGTAAGCAAGCACATTCTCATTCAAAGTTGCAAGTTACTATGTAGGAACAAGTTTGTATAGGTATTTCAAAGATGCCCAGAACTGAGCTAAACTTGGTATGTGTCCAACTCCTAGAAATACCTTCATGCCCCAACTCACTTACTTCCAGCTAGTAAGGATCACATAATACCTAAGAAAGTTTTGACACAGATTCCCAATTCGGGCATTCAGAACATATAGCACGTTGCTGTAAGCACGCACATTCTCATTCAAAGTTGCAAGTTACTATGTGGGAACAAGTTTGAATAGGACTTTCAAAGATGCCCAGAACTGAGCTAAACTTGGTATGTGTCCAACTCCTAGAAATAACTTCATGCCCCATCTCCCTTACTTCCATCTAGTAAGGATCACATAATTCCTAACAAAGTTTTGACACAGATTCCCAATTCGGGCATTCAGAACATATAGCACGTTGCTGTAAGCAGGCACATTCTCATTCAAAGTTGCAAGTTACTATGTAGGAACAAGTTTGTATAGGTATTTCAAAGATGCCCAGAACTGTGCTAAACTTGGTATGTGTCCAACTCCTAGAAATACCTTCATGCCCCAACTCCCTTACTTCCAGCTAGTAAGGATCACATAATTCCTAACAAATTTTGACACAGATTCCCAATTCGGGCATTCAGAACATATAGCACGTTGCTGTAAGCAAGCACATTCTCATTCAAAGTTGCAAGTTACTATGTAGGAACAAGTTTGTATAGGTATTTCAAAGATGCCCAGAACTGAGCTAAACTTGGTATGTGTCCAACTCCTAGAAATAACATCATGCCCCAACTCCCTTACTTCCAGCTAGTAAGGATCACATAATTCCTAACAAATTTTTGACACAGATTCCCAATTCGGGCATTCAGAACATATAGCACGTTGCTGTAAGCAAGCACATTCTCATTCAAAGTTGCAAGTTACTATGTAGGAACAAGTTTGAATAGGACTTTCAAAGATGCCCAGAACTGAGCTAAACTTGGTATGTGTCCAACTCCTAGAAATAACTTCATGCCCCATCTCCCTTACTTCCATCTAGTAAGGATCACATAATTCCTAACAACGTTTTGACACAGATTCCCAATTCAGGCATTCAGAACATATAGCGCGTTGCTGCAAGCAAGCACATTCTCATTCAAAGTTGCAAGTTACTGTGTAGGAACAAGTTTGTATAGGTATTTCAAAGATGCCCAGAACTGAGCTAAACTTGGTATGTGTCCAACTCCTAAAAATAACTTCATGCCCCATCTCCCTTACTTCCAGCTAGTAAGGATCACATAATTCCTAACAACGTTTTGACACAGATTCCCAAATCGGGCATTCACAACATATAGCACGTTGCTGTAAGCAAGCACATTCTCATTCAAAGTTGCAAGTTACTATGTAGGAACAAGTTTGTATAGGTATTTCAAAGATGCCCAGAACTGAGCTAAACGTTGTATGTCTCCAACTCCTAGAAATAACTTCATGCCACATCTCACTTACTTCCATCTAGTAAGGATCACATAATTCCTAACAAAGTTTTGACACAGATTCCCAATTCGGGCATTCAGAACATATAGCACGTTGCTGTAAGCAAGCACATTCTCATTCAAAGTTGCAAGTTACTATTCAGGAACAAGTTTGTATAGGTATTTCAAAGATGCCCAGAACTGAGCTAAACTTGGTATGTGTCCAACTCCTAGAAATAACTTCATGCCCCATCTCACTTACTTCCAGCTAGTAAGGATCACATAATTCCTAACAAAGTTTTGACACAGATTCCCAATTCGGGCATTCAGAACATATAGCACGTTGCTGTAAGCAAGCACATTCTCATTCAAAGTTGCAAGTTACTATGTAGGAACAAGTTTGTATAGGTATTTCAAAGATGCCCAGAACTGAGCTAAACTTGGTATGTGTCCAACTCCTAGAAATACCTTCATGCCCCAACTCACTTACTTCCAGCTAGTAAGGATCACATAATTCCTAACAAAGTTTTGACACAGATTCCCAATTCGGGCATTCAGAACATATAGCACGTTGCTCTAAGCAAGCACCTTCTCATTCAAAGTTGCAAGTTAATATGTAGGAACAAGTTTGTATAGGTATTTCAAAGATGCCCAGAACTGAGCTAAACTTGGTATGTGTCCAACTCCTAGAAATACCTTCATGCCCCAACTCACTTACGTCCAGCTAGTAAGGATCACATAATTCCTAACAAAGTTTTGACACAGATTCCCAATTCGGGCATTCAGAACATAGAGCACGTTGCTGTAAGCAAGCACATTCTCATTCAAAGTTGCAAGTTACTATGTTGGAACAAGTTTGTATAGGTATTTCAAAGATGCCCAGAACTGAGCTAAAGGTTGTATGTCTCCAACTCCTAGAAATAACTTCATGCCCCATCTCCCTTACTTCCAGCTAGTAAGGATCACATAATTCCTAACAAAGTTTTGACACAGATTCCCAATTCGGGCATTCAGAACATATAGCACGTTGCTGTAAGCAAGCACATTCTCATTCAAAGATGCAAGTTACTATGTAGGAACAAGTTTGTATAGGTATTTCAAAGATGCCCAGAACTGAGCTAAACTTGGTATGTGTCCAACTCCTAGAAATAACTTCATGCGCCATCTCCCTTACTTCCATCTAGTAAGGATCACATAATTCCTAACAAAGTTTTGACACAGATTCCCAATTCGGGCATTCAGAACATATAGCACGTTGCTGTAAGCAAGCACATTCTCATTCAAAGTTGCAAGTTACTATGTAGGAACAAGTTTGTATAGGTATTTCAAAGATGCCCAGAACTGAGCTAAACGATGTATGTCTCCAACTCCTAGAAATAACTTCATGCCCCATCTCCCTTACTTCCAGCTAGTAAGGATCACATAATTTCTAACAAAGTTTTGACACAGATTCCCAATTCGGGCATTCACAACATATAGCACGTTGCTGTAAGCAAGCACATTCTCTTTCAAAGATGCAAGTTACTATGTAGGAACAAGTTTGTATAGGTATTTCAAAGATGTCCAGAACTGAGCTAAACGTTGTATGTCTCCAACTCCTAGAAATAACTTCATGCCACATCTCCCTTACTTCCATCTAGAAAGGATCACATAATTCCTAACAAAGTTTTGACACAGATTCCCAATTCTGGCATTCAGAATATATAGCACGTTGCTGTAAGCAAGCACATTCTCATTCAAAGTTGCAAGTTACTATTTAGGTACAAGTTTGTATAGGTATTTCAAAGATGCCCAGAACTGAGCTAAACTTGGTATGTGTCCAACTCCTAGAAATACGTTCATGCCCCAACACCCTTACTTCCAGCTAGTAAGGATCACATAATTCCTAACAAACTTTTGACACAGATTCCCAATTCGGGCATTCACAACATATAGCACGTTGCTGTAAGCAAGCACATTCTCATTCAAAGTTGCAAGTTACTATGCAGCAACAAGTTTGTATAGGTATTTCAAAGATGCCCAGAACTGAGCTAAACTTGGTATGTGTCCAACTCCTCGAAATACCTTCATGCCCCAACTCCCTTACTTCCAACTAGTAAGGATCACATAATTCCTAACAAAGTTTTGACACAGATTCCCAATTCGGGCATTCAGAACATATAGCACGTTGCTGTAAGCAAGCACATTCTCATTCAAAGTTGCAAGTTACTATGTAGGAACAAGTTTGTATAGGTATTTCAAAGATGCCCAGAGCTGAGCTAAACTTGGTATGTGTCCAACTCCTAGAAATAACTTCATGCCCCAACTCCCTTACTTCCAGCTAGTAAGGATCACATAATTCCTAACAAAGTTTTGACACAGATTCCCAACTCGGGCATTAAGAACATATAGCACGTTGCTGTAAGCAAGCACATTCTCATTCAAAGTTGCAAGTTACTATGTAGGAACAAGTTTGTATAGGTATTTCAAAGATGCCCAGAACTGAGCTAAACTTGCTATGTGTCCAACTCCTAGAAATACCTTCATGCCCCAACTCCCTTACTTCCAGCTAGTAATGTTCACATAATTCCTAACAAAGTTTTGACACAGATTCCCAATTCGGGCATTCAGAACATATAGCACGTTGCTGTAAGCAAGCACATTCTCATTCAAAGTTGCAAGTTACTATGCAGGAACTAGTTTGTATAGGTATTTCAAAGATGCCCAGAACTGAGCTAAACTTGGTATGTGTCCAACTCCTAGAAATAACATCATGCCCCATCTCCCTTACTTCCAGCTAGTAAGGATCACATAATTCCTAACAAAGTTTTGACACAGATTCCCTATTCGGGCATTCAGAACATATAGCACGTTGCTGTAAGCAAGCACATTCTCATTTAAAGTTGCAAGTTACTATGTAGGAACAAGTTTGTATAGGTATTTCAAAGATGCCCAGAACTGTGCTTAAATTGGTATGTGTCCAACTCCTAGAAATAACTTCATGCCCCAACTCCCTTACTTCCAGCTAGTAAGGATCACATAATTCCTAACAAATTTTGACACAGATTCCCAATTCGGGCATTCAGAACATATAGCACGTTGCTCTAAGCAAGCACATTCTCATTCAAAGTTGCAAGTTACTATGTAGGAACAAGTTTGTATAGGTATTTCAAAGATGCCCAGAACTGAGCTAAACTTGGTATGTATCCAACTCCTAGAAATAACTTCATGCCCCATCTCCCTTACTTCCAGCTAGTAAGGATCACATAATTCCTAACAAAGTTTTGACACAGATTCCCAATTCGGGCATTCAGAACATATAGCACGTTGCTGTAAGCAAGCACATTCTCATTCAAAGATGCAAGTTACTATGTAGGAACAAGTTTGTATAGGTATTTCAAAGATGCCCAGAACTGAGCTAAACTTTGTATGTGTCCAACTCCTAGAAATAACATCATGCCCCATCTCCCTTACTTCCATCTAGTAAGGATCACATAATTCCTAACAAAGTTTTGACACAGATTCCCAATTCGGGCATTCAGAACATATAGCACGTTGTTGTAAGCAAGCACATTCTCATTCAAAGTTGCAAGTTACTATATAGGAACAAGTTTGTATAGGTATTTCAAAGATGCCCAGAACTGAGCTAAACTTGGTATGTCTCCAACTCCTAGAAATAACTTCATGCCCCATCTCCCTTACTTCCAGCTAGTAAGGATCACATAATTTCTAACAAAGATTTGACACAGAAACACAATTCGGGCATTCACATCATATAGCACGTTGCTGTAAGCAAGCACATTCTCATTCAAATATGCAAGTTACTATGTAGGAACAAGTTTGTATAGGTATTTCAAAGATGCCCAGAACTGAGCTAAACGTTGTATGTCTCCAACTCCTAGAAATAACTTCATGCCACATCACCCTTACTTCCATCTAGAAAGGATCACATAATTCCTAACAAACTTTGACACAGATTCCCAATTCGGGCATTCAGAATATATAGCACGTTGCTGTAAGCAAGCACATTCTCATTCAAAGTTGCAAGTTACTATTTAGGAACAAGTTTGTATAGGTATTTCAAAGATGCCCAGAACTGAGCTAAACTTGGTATGTGTCCAACTCCTAGAAATACCTTCATGCCCCAACTCCCTTACTTCCAGCTAGTAAGGATCACATAATTACTAACAAAGTTTTGACACAGATTCCCAATTCGGGCATTCAGAACATATAGCATGTTGCTGTAAGCAAGCACATTCTCATTCAAAGTTGCAAGTTACTATGTAGGAACAATTTTGTATAGGTATTTCAAAGATGCCCAGAACTGAGCTAAACTTGGTATGTGTCCAACTCCTAGAAATAACTTCATGCCCCAACTCCCTTACTTCCAGCTAGTAAGGATCACATAATTCCTAACAAAGTTTTGACACAGATTCCCAATTCGGGCATTCAGAACATATAGCACGTTGCTGTAAGCAAGCACATTCTCATTCAAAGTTGCAAGTTACTATGTAGGAACAAGTTTGTATAGGTATTTCAAAGATGCCCAGAACTGAGCTAAACTTGGTATGTGTCCAACTCCTAGAAATACCTTCATGCCCCAACTCACTTACTTCCAGCTAGTAAGGATCACATAATTCCTAACAAACTTTTGACACAGATTCCCAATTCGGGCATTCAGAACATATAGCACGTTGCTGTAAGCAAGCACATTCTCATTCAAAGTTGCAAGTTACTATGTTGGAACAAGTTTGTATAGGTATTTCAAAGATGCCCAGAACTGAGCTAAAGGTTGTATGTCTCCAACTCCTAGAAATAACTTCATGCCCCATCTCCCTTACTTCCAGCTAGTAAGGATCACATAATTCCTAACAAAGTTTTGACACAGATTCCCAATTAGGGCATTCAGAACATATAGCACGTTGCTGTAAGCAAGCACATTCTCATTCAAAGATGCAAGTTACTATGTAGGAACAAGTTTGTATAGGTATTTCAAAGATGCCCAGAACTGAGCTAAACTTGGTATGTGTCCAACTCCTAGAAATAACTTCATGCGCCATCTCCCTTACTTCCATCTAGTAAGGATCACATAATTCCTAACAAAGTTTTGACACAGATTCCCAATTCGGGCATTCAGAACATATAGCACGTTGCTGTAAGCAAGCACATTCTCATTCAAAGTTGCAAGTTACTATGTAGGAACAAGTTTGTATAGGTATTTCAAAGATGCCCAGAACTGAGCTAAACGATGTATGTCTCCAACTCCTAGAAATAACTTCATGCCCCATCTCCCTTACTTCCAGCTAGTAAGGATCACATAATTTCTAACAAAGTTTTGACACAGATTCCCAATTCGGGCATTCACAACATATAGCACGTTGCTGTAAGCAAGCACATTCTCATTCAAAGATGCAAGTTACTATGTAGGAACAAGTTTGTATAGGTATTTCAAAGATGTCCAGAACTGAGCTAAACGTTGTATGTCTCCAACTCCTAGAAATAACTTCATGCCACATCTCCCTTACTTCCATCTAGAAAGGATCACATAATTCCTAACAAAGTTTTGACACAGATTCCCAATTCTGGCATTCAGAATATATAGCACGTTGCTGTAAGCAAGCACATTCTCATTCAAAGTTGCAAGTTACTATTTAGGAACAAGTTTGTATAGGTATTTCAAAGATGCCCAGAACTGAGCTAAACTTGGTATGTGTCCAACTCCTAGAAATACGTTCATGCCCCAACACCCTTACTTCCAGCTAGTAAGGATCACATAATTCCTAACAAAGTTTTGACACAGATTCCCAATTCGGGCATTCACAACATATAGCACGTTGCTGTAAGCAAGCACATTCTCATTCAAAGTTGCAAGTTACTATGCAGCAACAAGTTTGTATAGGTATTTCAAAGATGCCCAGAACTGAGCTAAACTTGGTATGTGTCCAACTCCTCGAAATACCTTCATGCCCCAACTCCCTTACTTCCAACTAGTAAGGATCACATAATTCCTAACAAAGTTTTGACACAGATTCCCAATTCGGGCATTCAGAACATATAGCACGTTGCTGTAAGCAAGCACATTCTCATTCAAAGTTGCAAGTTACTATGTAGGAACAAGTTTGTATAGGTATTTCAAAGATGCCCAGAGCTGAGCTAAACTTGGTATGTGTCCAACTCCTAGAAATAACTTCATGCCCCAACTCCCTTACTTCCAGCTAGTAAGGATCACATAATTCCTAACAAAGTTTTGACACAGATTCCCAACTCGGGCATTAAGAACATATAGCACGTTGCTGTAAGCAAGCACATTCTCATTCAAAGTTGCAAGTTACTATGTAGGAACAAGTTTGTATAGGTATTTCAAAGATGCCCAGAACTGAGCTAAATTTGCTATGTGTCCAACTCCTAGAAATACCTTCATGCCCCAACTCCCTTACTTCCAGCTAGTAAGGTTCACATAATTCCTAACAAAGTTTTGACACAGATTCCCAATTCGGGCATTCAGAACATATAGCACGTTGCTGTAAGCAAGCACATTCTCATTCAAAGTTGCAAGTTACTATGCAGGAACTAGTTTGTATAGGTATTTCAAAGATGCCCAGAACTGAGCTAAACTTGGTATGTGTCCAACTCCTAGAAATAACATCATGCCCCATCTCTCTTACTTCCAGCTAGTAAGGATCACATAATTCCTAACAAAGTTTTGACACAGATTCCCTATTCGGGCATTCAGAACATATAGCACGTTGCTGTAAGCAAGCACATTCTCATTTAAAGTTGCAAGTTACTATGTAGGAACAAGTTTGTATAGGTATTTCAAAGATGCCCAGAACTGTGCTTAAATTGGTATGTGTCCAACTCCTAGAAATAACTTCATGCCCCAACTCCCTTACTTCCAGCTAGTAAGGATCACATAATTCCTAACAAATTTTGACACAGATTCCCAATTCGGGCATTCAGAACATATAGCACGTTGCTCTAAGCAAGCACATTCTCATTCAAAGTTGCAAGTTACTATGTAGGAACAAGTTTGTATAGGTATTTCAAAGATGCCCAGAACTGAGCTAAACTTGGTATGTATCCAACTCCTAGAAATAACTTCATGCCCCATCTCCCTTACTTCCAGCTAGTAAGGATCACATAATTCCTAACAAAGTTTTGACACAGATTCCCAATTCGGGCATTCAGAACATATAGCACGTTGCTGTAAGCAAGCACATTCTCATTCAAAGATGCAAGTTACTATGTAGGAACAAGTTTGTATAGGTATTTCAAAGATGCCCAGAACTGAGCTAAACTTTGTATGTGTCGAACTCCTAGAAATAACTTCATGCCCCATCTCCCTTACTTCCATCTAGTAAGGATCACATAATTCCTAACAAAGTTTTGACACAGATTCCCAATTCGGGCATTCAGAACATATAGCACGTTGCTGTAAGCAAGCACATTCTCATTCAAAGTTGCAAGTTACTATATAGGAACAAGTTTGTATAGGTATTTCAAAGATGCCCAGAACTGAGCTAAACTTGGTATGTCTCCAACTCCTAGAAATAACTTCATGCCCCATCTCCCTTACTTCCAGCTAGTAAGGATCACATAATTTCTAACAAAGATTTGACACAGAAACACAATTCGGGCATTCACATCATATAGCACGTTGCTGTAAGCAAGCACATTCTCATTCAAATATGCAAGTTACTATGTAGGAACAAGTTTGTATAGGTATTTCAAAGATGCCCAGAACTGAGCTAAACGTTGTATGTCTCCAACTCCTAGAAATAACTTCATGCCACATCACCCTTACTTCCATCTAGAAAGGCTCACATAATTCCTAACAAACTTTGACACAGATTCCCAATTCGGGCATTCAGAATATATAGCACGTTGCTGTAAGCAAGCACATTCTCATTCAAAGTTGCAAGTTACTATTTAGGAACAAGTTTGTATAGGTATTTCAAAGATGCCCAGAACTGAGCTAAACTTGGTATGTGTCCAACTCCTAGAAATACCTTCATGCCCCAACTCCCTTACTTCCAGCTAGTAAGGATCACATAATTACTAACAAAGTTTTGACACAGATTCCCAATTCGGGCATTCAGAACATATAGCACGTTGCTGTAAGCAAGCACATTGTCGTTCAAAGTTGCAAGTTACTATGTAGGAACAAGTTTGTATAGGTATTTCAAAGATGCCCAGAACTGAGCTAAACTTGGTATGTGTCCAACTCCTAGAAATAACTTCATGCCCCAACTCCCTTACTTCCAGCTAGTAAGGATCACATGATTCCTAACAAAGTTTTGACACAGATTCCCAATTCGGGCATTCAGAACATATAGCACGTTGCTGTAAGCAAGCACATTCTCATTCAAAGTTGCAAGTTACTATATAGGAACAAGTTTGTATAGGTATTTCAAAGATGCCCAGAACTGAGCTAAACTTGGTATGTCTCCAACTCCTAGAAATAACTTCATGCCCCATCTCCCTTACTTCCAGCTAGTAAGGATCACATAATTTCTAACAAAGTTTTGACACAGAAACCCAATTCGGGCATTCACAACATATAGCACGTTGCTGTAAGCAAGCACATTCTCATTCATATATGCAAGTTACTATGTAGGAACAAGTTTGTATAGGTATTTCAAAGATGCCCAGAACTGAGCTAAACGTTGTATGTCTCCAACTCCTAGAAATAACTTCATGCCACATCACCCTTACTTCCATCTAGAAAGGATCACATAATTCCTAACAAAGTTTTGACACAGAGTCCCAATTCGGGCATTCAGAACATATAGCACGTTGCTGTAAGCAAGCACATTGTCGTTCAAAGTTGCAAGTTACTATGTAGGAACAAGTTTGTATAGGTATTTCAAAGATGCCCAGAACTGAGCTAAACTTGGTATGTGTCCAACTCCTAGAAATAACTTCATGCCCCAACTCCCTTACTTCCAGCTTGTAAGGATCACATAATTCCTAACAAAGTTTTGACACAGATTCCCAATTCGGGCATTCAGAACATATAGCACGTTGCTGTAAGCAAGCACATTCTCATTCAAAGTTGCAAGTTACTATGTAGGAACAAGTTTGTATAGGTATTTCAAAGATGCCCAGAACTGAGCTAAACTTGGTATGTGTCCAACTCCTAGAAATAACTTCATGCCCCATCTCCCTTACATCCAGCTAGTAAGGATCACATAATTCCTAACAAAGTTTTGACACAGATTCCCAATTCGGGCATTCAGAACATATAGCACGTTGCTGTCAGCAAGCACATTCTCATTCAAAGTTGCAAGATACTATGTAGGAACAAGTTTGTATAGGTATTTCAAAGATGCCCAGAACTGTGCAAAAATTTGTATGTGTCCAACTCCTAGAAATACCTTCAAGCCCCAACTCCCTTACATCCAGCTAGTAAGGATCACATAATTCCTAACAAATTTTGACACAGATTCCCAATTCGGGCATTCAGAACATATAGCACGTTGCTCTAAGCAAGCACATTCTCATTCAAATTTGCAAGTTAATATGTAGGAACAAGTTTGTATAGGTATTTCAAAGATGCCCAGAACTGAGCTAAACTTGGTATGTGTCCAACTCCTAGAAATAACTTCATGCCCCAACTCCCTTACTTCCAGTTAGTAAGGATCACATGATTCCTAACAAAGTTTTGACACAGATTCCCAATTCGGGCATTCAGAACATATAGCACGTTGCTGTAAGCAAGCACATTCTCATTCAAAGTTGCAAGTTACTATATAGGAACAAGTTTGTATAGGTATTTCAAAGATGCCCAGAACTGAGCTAATCTTGGTATGTCTCCAACTCCTAGAAATAACTTCATGCCCCATCTCCCTTACTTCCAGCTAGTAAGGATCACATAATTTCTAACAAAGTTTTGACACAGAAACCCAAATCGGGCATTCACAACATATAGCACGTTGCTGTAAGCAAGCACATTCTCATTCAAATATGCAAGTTACTATGTAGGAAGAAGTTTGTATAGGTATTTCAAAGATGCCCAGAACTGAGCTAAACGTTGTATGTCTCCAACTCCTAGAAATAACTTCATGCCACATCACCCTTACTTCCATCTAGAAAGGATCACATAATTCCTAACAAAGTTTTGACACAGATTTCCAATTCGGGCATTCAGAATATATAGCACGTTGCTGTAAGCAAGCACATTCTCATTCAAAGTTGCAAGTTACTATTTAGGAACAAGTTTGTATAGGTATTTCAAAGATGCCCAGAACTGAGCTAAACTTGGTATGTGTCCAACTCCAAGAAATACCTTCATGCCCCAACTCCCTTACTTCCAGCTAGTAAGGATCACATAATTCCTAACAAAGTTTTGACACAGATTCCCAATTCGGGCATTCAGAACATATAGCACGTTGCTGTAAGCAAGCACATTGTCGTTCAAAGTTGCAAGTTACTATGTAGGAACAAGTTTGTATAGGTATTTCAAAGATGCCCAGAACTGAGCTAAACTTCGTATGTGTCCAACTCCTAGAAATAACTTCATGCCCCAACTCCCTTACTTCCAGCTTGTAAGGATCACATGATTCCTAACAAAGTATTGACACAGATTCCCAATTCGGGCATTCAGAACATATAGCACGTTGCTGTAAGCAAGCACATTCTCATTCAATGTTGCAAGTTACTATGTAGGAACAAGTTTGTATAGGTATTTCAAAGATTCCCAGAACTGAGCTAAACTTGGTATGTGTCCAACTCCTAGAAATACCTTCATGCCCCAACTCCCTTACTTCCAGCTAGTAAGGTTCACATAATTCCTAACAAAGTTTTGACACAGATTCCCAATTCGGGCATTCAGAACATATAGCACGTTGCTGTAAGCAAGCACATTCTCATTCAAAGTTGCAAGTTACTATGTAGGAACAAGTTTGTATAGGTATTTCAAAGATGCCCAGAACTGAGCTAAACTTGGTATGTGTCCAATTCCTAGAAATAACTTCATGCCCCAACTCCCTTACTTCCAGCTTGTAAGGATCACATAATTCCTAACAAAGTTTTGAAACAGATTCCCTATTCGGGCATTCAGAACATATAGCACGTTGCTGTAAGCAAGCACATTCTCATTCAAAGTTGCAAGTTACTATGTAGGAACAAGTTTGTATAGGTATTTCAAAGATGCCCAGAACTGAGCTAAACTTGGTATGTGTCCAACTCCTAGAAATAACTTCATGCCCCATCTCCCTTACATCCAGCTAGTAAGGATCACATAATTCCTAACAAAGTTTTGACACAGATTCCCAATTCGGGCATTCAAAACATATAGCACGTTGCTGTCAGCAAGCACATTCTCATTCAAAGTTGCAAGTTACTATGTAGGAACAAGTTTGTATAGGTATTTCAAAGATGCCCAGAACTGTGCAAAAATTGGTATGTGTCCAACTCCTAGAAATACCTTCATGCCCCAACTCCCTTACTTCTAGCTATTAATGTTCACATAATTCCTAACAAAGTTTTGACACAGATTCCCAATTCGGGCATTCAGAACATATAGCACGTTGCTGCAAGCAAGCACATTCTCATTCAAAGTTGCAAGTTACTATGTAGGAACAAGTTTGTATAGGTATTTCAAAGATGCCCAGAACTGAGATAAACTTGGAATGTGTCCAACTCCTAGATATAACTTCATGCCCCATCTCCCTTACTTCCAGCTAGTAAGGATCACATATTTCCTAACAAAGTATTGACACAGATTCCGCATTCTGGCATTCAGAACATATAGCACGTTGCTGTAAGCAAGCACATTCTCATTCAAAGTTGCAAGTTACTATGTAGGAGCAAGTTTGTATAGGTATTTCAAAGATGCCCAGAACTGAGCTAAACTTGGTATGTGTCCAACTCCTAGAAATAACTTCATGTCCCATCTCCCTTACTTCCAGCTAGTAAGGATCACATAATTCCTAACAAAGTTTTGACACAGATTCCCTATTCGGGCATTCAGAACATATAGCACGTTGCTGTAAGCAAGCACATTCTCATTCAAAGTTGCAAGTTACTATGTAGGAACAAGTTTGTATAGGTATTTCAAAGATGCCCAGAACTGTGCTAAAATTGGTATGTGTCAAACTCCTAGAAATACCTTCATGCCCCAACTCCCTTACTTCCAGCTAGTAAGGATCACATAATTCCTAACAAATTTTGACACAGATTCCCAATTCGGACATTCAGAACATATAGCACGTTGTTCTAAGCAAGCACATTCTCATTCAAAGTTGCAAGTTACTATGTCGGAACAAGTTTGTATAGGTATTTCAATGATGCCCACAACTGAGCTAAATTTGGTATGTGTCCAACTCCTTGAAATAACTTCATGCCCCATCTCCCTTACTTTCAGCTAGTAAGGATCACATAATTCCTAACAAAGTTTTGACACAGATTCCCAATTCGGGCATTCAGAACATATAGCACGTTGCTGTAAGCAAGCACATTCTCATTCAAAGATGCAAGTTGCTATGTAGGAACAAGTTAGTATAGGTATTTCAAAGATGCCCAGAAGTGAGCTAAACTTGGTATGACTCCAACTCCTAAAAATAACTTCATGCCCCATCTCCCTTACTTCCAGCTAGTAAGGATCACATAATTCCTAACAAAGTTTTGACACAGATTCCCAATTCGGGCATTCAGAACATATAGCACGTTGCTGTAAGCAAGCACATTCTCATTTAAGTTGCAAGTTACTATGTAGGAACAAGTTTGTATAGGTATTTCAACGATGCCCAGAACTGAGCTAAACTTGGTATGAGTCCAACTCCTAGATATAACTTCATGCCCCATCTCCCTTACTTCCAGCTAGTAAGGATCACATAATTCCTAACAAAGTTTTGACACAGATTCCCAATTCGGGCATTCAGAACCTATAGCACGTTGCTGTAAGCAAGCACATTCTCATTCAAAGATGCAGGTTACTATGTAGGAACAAGTTTGTATAGGTATTTCAAAGATGCCCAGAACTGAGCTAAACTTGGTATGTGTCCAACTCCTAGAAATACCTTCATGCCCCAACTCCCTTACTTCCAGCTAGTAAGGATCACATAATTCCTAGCAAATTTAGACACAGATTCCCAATTCGGGCATTCACAACATATAGCACGTTGCTGTAAGCAAGCACATTCTCATTCAAAGTTGCAAGTTACTATGTAGGAACAAGTTTGTATAGGTATTTCAAAGATGCCCAGAACTGAGCTATACGTTGTATGTCTCCAACTCCTAGAAATATCTTCATGCCCCATCTCCCTTACTTCCATCTAGTAAGGATCACATAATTCCTAACAAAATTTTGACACAGATTCCCAATTCGGGCATTCAGAAAATATAGCACGTTGCTGTAAGCAAGCACATTCTCATTCAAAGTTGCAAGTTACTATGTAGGAACAAGATTGTATAGTTATTTCAAAGATGCCCAGAACTGAGCTAAACTTGGTATGTGTCCAACTCCTAGAAATACCTTCATGCCCCAACTCCCTTACTTCCAGCTAGTAAGGATCACATAATTCCTAACAAAGTTTTGACACAGATTCCCAATTCGGGCATTCAGAACATATAGCACGTTGCTGTAAGCAAGCACATTCTCATTCAAAGTTGCAAGTTACTATGTAGGAACAAGTTTGAATAGAACTTTCAAAGATGCCCAGAACTGAGCTAAACTTGGTATGTGTCCAACTCCTAGAAATAACTTCATGCCCCATCTCCCTTACTTCCATCTTGTAAGGATCACATAATTCCTAACAAAGTTTTGACACAGATTCCCAATTCGGGCATTCAGAACATATAGCACGTTGCTGTAAGCAAGCATATTCTCATTCAAAGTTGCAAGTTACTATGTAGGAACAAGTTTGTATAGGTATTTCAAAGATGCCCAGAACTGAGCTAAACTTGGTATGTGTCCAACTCCTAGAAATAACTTCATGCCCCAACTCCCTTACTTCCAGTTAGTAAGGATCACATGATTCCTAACAAAGTTTTGACACAGATTCCCAATTCGGGCATTCAGAACATATAGCACGTTGCTGTAAGCAAGCACATTCTCATTCAAAGTTGCAAGTTACTATATAGGAACAAGTTTGTATAGGTATTTCAAAGATGCCCAGAACTGAGCTAATCTTGGTATGTCTCCAACTCCTAGAAATAACTTCATGCCCCATCTCCCTTACTTCCAGCTAGTAAGGATCACATAATTTCTAACAAAGTTTTGACACAGAAACCCAATTCGGGCATTCACAACATATAGCACGTTGTTGTAAGCAAGCACATTCTCATTCAAATATGCAAGTTACTATGTAGGAACAAGTTTGTATAGGTATTTCAAAGATGCCCAGAACTGAGCTAAACGTTGTATGTCTCCAACTCCTAGAAATAACTTCATGCCACATCACCCTTACTTCCATCTAGAAAGGATCACATAATTCCTAACAAACTTTGACACAGATTCCCAATTCGGGCATTCAGAATATATAGCACGTTGCTGTAAGCAAGCACATTCTCATTCAAAGTTGCAAGTTACTATTTAGGAACAAGTTTGTATAGGTATTTCAAAGATGCCCAGAACTGAGCTAAACTTGGTATGTGTCCAACTCCTAGAAATACCTTCATGCCCCAACTCCCTTACTTCCAGCTAGTAAGGATCACATAATTACTAACAAAGTTTTGACACAGATTCCCAATTCGGGCATTCAGAACATATAGCATGTTGCTGTAAGCAAGCACATTCTCATTCAAAGTTGCAAGTTACTATGTAGGAACAATTTTGTATAGGTATTTCAAAGATGCCCAGAACTGAGCTAAACTTGGTATGTGTCCAACTCCTAGAAATAACTTCATGCCCCAACTCCCTTACTTCCAGCTAGTAAGGATCACATAATTCCTAACAAAGTTTTGACACAGATTCCCAATTCGGGCATTCAGAACATATAGCACGTTGCTGTAAGCAAGCACATTCTCATTCAAAGTTGCAAGTTACTATGTAGGAACAAGTTTGTATAGGTATTTCAAAGATGCCCAGAACTGAGCTAAACTTGGTATGTGTCCAACTCCTAGAAATACCTTCATGCCCCAACTCACTTACTTCCAGCTAGTAAGGATCACATAATTCCTAACAAAATTTTGACACAGATTCCCAATTCGGGCATTCAGAACATATAGCACGTTGCTGTAAGCAAGCACATTCTCATTCAAAGTTGCAAGTTACTATGTTGGAACAAGTTTGTATAGGTATTTCAAAGATGCCCAGAACTGAGCTAAAGGTTGTATGTCTCCAACTCCTAGAAATAACTTCATGCCCCATCTCCCTTACTTCCAGCTAGTAAGGATCACATAATTCCTAACAAAGTTTTGACACAGATTCCCAATTAGGGCATTCAGAACATATAGCACGTTGCTGTAAGCAAGCACATTCTCATTCAAAGATGCAAGTTACTATGTAGGAACAAGTTTGTATAGGTATTTCAAAGATGCCCAGAACTGAGCTAAACTTGGTATGTGTCCAACTCCTAGAAATAACTTCATGCGCCATCTCCCTTACTTCCATCTAGTAAGGATCACATAATTCCTAACAAAGTTTTGACACAGATTCCCAATTCGGGCATTCAGAACATATAGCACGTTGCTGTAAGCAAGCACATTCTCATTCAAAGTTGCAAGTTACTATGTAGGAACAAGTTTGTATAGGTATTTCAAAGATGCCCAGAACTGAGCTAAACGATGTATGTCTCCAACTCCTAGAAATAACTTCATGCCCCATCTCCCTTACTTCCAGCTAGTAAGGATCACATAATTTCTAACAAAGTTTTGACACAGATTCCCAATTCGGGCATTCACAACATATAGCACGTTGCTGTAAGCAAGCACATTCTCATTCAAAGATGCAAGTTACTATGTAGGAACAAGTTTGTATAGGTATTTCAAAGATGTCCAGAACTGAGCTAAACGTTGTATGTCTCCAACTCCTAGAAATAACTTCATGCCACATCTCCCTTACTTCCATCTAGAAAGGATCACATAATTCCTAACAAAGTTTTGACACAGATTCCCAATTCTGGCATTCAGAATATATAGCACGTTGCTGTAAGCAAGCACATTCTCATTCAAAGTTGCAAGTTACTATTTAGGAACAAGTTTGTATAGGTATTTCAAAGATGCCCAGAACTGAGCTAAACTTGGTATGTGTCCAACTCCTAGAAATACGTTCATGCCCCAACACCCTTACTTCCAGCTAGTAAGGATCACATAATTCCTAACAAAGTTTTGACACAGATTCCCAATTCGGGCATTCACAACATATAGCACGTTGCTGTAAGCAAGCACATTCTCATTCAAAGTTGCAAGTTACTATGCAGCAACAAGTTTGTATAGGTATTTCAAAGATGCCCAGAACTGAGCTAAACTTGGTATGTGTCCAACTCCTCGAAATACCTTCATGCCCCAACTCCCTTACTTCCAACTAGTAAGGATCACATAATTCCTAACAAAGTTTTGACACAGATTCCCAATTCGGGCATTCAGAACATATAGCACGTTGCTGTAAGCAAGCACATTCTCATTCAAAGTTGCAAGTTACTATGTAGGAACAAGTTTGTATAGGTATTTCAAAGATGCCCAGAGCTGAGCTAAACTTGGTATGTGTCCAACTCCTAGAAATAACTTCATGCCCCAACTCCCTTACTTCCAGCTAGTAAGGATCACATAATTCCTAACAAAGTTTTGACACAGATTCCCAACTCGGGCATTAAGAACATATAGCACGTTGCTGTAAGCAAGCACATTCTCATTCAAAGTTGCAAGTTACTATGTAGGAACAAGTTTGTATAGGTATTTCAAAGATGCCCAGAACTGAGCTAAATTTGCTATGTGTCCAACTCCTAGAAATACCTTCATGCCCCAACTCCCTTACTTCCAGCTAGTAAGGTTCACATAATTCCTAACAAAGTTTTGACACAGATTCCCAATTCGGGCATTCAGAACATATAGCACGTTGCTGTAAGCAAGCACATTCTCATTCAAAGTTGCAAGTTACTATGCAGGAACTAGTTTGTATAGGTATTTCAAAGATGCCCAGAACTGAGCTAAACTTGGTATGTGTCCAACTCCTAGAAATAACATCATGCCCCATCTCTCTTACTTCCAGCTAGTAAGGATCACATAATTCCTAACAAAGTTTTGACACAGATTCCCTATTCGGGCATTCAGAACATATAGCACGTTGCTGTAAGCAAGCACATTCTCATTTAAAGTTGCAAGTTACTATGTAGGAACAAGTTTGTATAGGTATTTCAAAGATGCCCAGAACTGTGCTTAAATTGGTATGTGTCCAACTCCTAGAAATAACTTCATGCCCCAACTCCCTTACTTCCAGCTAGTAAGGATCACATAATTCCTAACAAATTTTGACACAGATTCCCAATTCGGGCATTCAGAACATATAGCACGTTGCTCTAAGCAAGCACATTCTCATTCAAAGTTGCAAGTTACTATGTAGGAACAAGTTTGTATAGGTATTTCAAAGATGCCCAGAACTGAGCTAAACTTGGTATGTATCCAACTCCTAGAAATAACTTCATGCCCCATCTCCCTTACTTCCAGCTAGTAAGGATCACATAATTCCTAACAAAGTTTTGACACAGATTCCCAATTCGGGCATTCAGAACATATAGCACGTTGCTGTAAGCAAGCACATTCTCATTCAAAGATGCAAGTTACTATGTAGGAACAAGTTTGTATAGGTATTTCAAAGATGCCCAGAACTGAGCTAAACTTTGTATGTGTCGAACTCCTAGAAATAACTTCATGCCCCATCTCCCTTACTTCCATCTAGTAAGGATCACATAATTCCTAACAAAGTTTTGACACAGATTCCCAATTCGGGCATTCAGAACATATAGCACGTTGCTGTAAGCAAGCACATTCTCATTCAAAGTTGCAAGTTACTATATAGGAACAAGTTTGTATAGGTATTTCAAAGATGCCCAGAACTGAGCTAAACTTGGTATGTCTCCAACTCCTAGAAATAACTTCATGCCCCATCTCCCTTACTTCCAGCTAGTAAGGATCACATAATTTCTAACAAAGATTTGACACAGAAACACAATTCGGGCATTCACATCATATAGCACGTTGCTGTAAGCAAGCACATTCTCATTCAAATATGCAAGTTACTATGTAGGAACAAGTTTGTATAGGTATTTCAAAGATGCCCAGAACTGAGCTAAACGTTGTATGTCTCCAACTCCTAGAAATAACTTCATGCCACATCACCCTTACTTCCATCTAGAAAGGCTCACATAATTCCTAACAAACTTTGACACAGATTCCCAATTCGGGCATTCAGAATATATAGCACGTTGCTGTAAGCAAGCACATTCTCATTCAAAGTTGCAAGTTACTATTTAGGAACAAGTTTGTATAGGTATTTCAAAGATGCCCAGAACTGAGCTAAACTTGGTATGTGTCCAACTCCTAGAAATACCTTCATGCCCCAACTCCCTTACTTCCAGCTAGTAAGGATCACATAATTACTAACAAAGTTTTGACACAGATTCCCAATTCGGGCATTCAGAACATATAGCACGTTGCTGTAAGCAAGCACATTGTCGTTCAAAGTTGCAAGTTACTATGTAGGAACAAGTTTGTATAGGTATTTCAAAGATGCCCAGGACTGAGCTAAACTTGGTATGTGTCCAACTCCTAGAAATAACTTCATGCCCCAACTCCCTTACTTCCAGCTAGTAAGGATCACATGATTCCTAACAAAGTTTTGACACAGATTCCCAATTCGGGCATTCAGAACATATAGCACGTTGCTGTAAGCAAGCACATTCTCATTCAAAGTTGCAAGTTACTATATAGGAACAAGTTTGTATAGGTATTTCAAAGATGCCCAGAACTGAGCTAAACTTGGTATGTCTCCAACTCCTAGAAATAACTTCATGCCCCATCTCCCTTACTTCCAGCTAGTAAGGATCACATAATTTCTAACAAAGTTTTGACACAGAAACCCAATTCGGGCATTCACAACATATAGCACGTTGCTGTAAGCAAGCACATTCTCATTCATATATGCAAGTTACTATGTAGGAACAAGTTTGTATAGGTATTTCAAAGATGCCCAGAACTGAGCTAAACGTTGTATGTCTCCAACTCCTAGAAATAACTTCATGCCACATCACCCTTACTTCCATCTAGAAAGGATCACATAATTCCTAACAAAGTTTTGACACAGAGTCCCAATTCGGGCATTCAGAACATATAGCACGTTGCTGTAAGCAAGCACATTGTCGTTCAAAGTTGCAAGTTACTATGTAGGAACAAGTTTGTATAGGTATTTCAAAGATGCCCAGAACTGAGCTAAACTTGGTATGTGTCCAACTCCTAGAAATAACTTCATGCCCCAACTCCCTTACTTCCAGCTTGTAAGGATCACATAATTCCTAACAAAGTTTTGACACAGATTCCCAATTCGGGCATTCAGAACATATAGCACGTTGCTGTAAGCAAGCACATTCTCATTCAAAGTTGCAAGTTACTATGTAGGAACAAGTTTGTATAGGTATTTCAAAGATGCCCAGAACTGAGCTAAACTTGGTATGTGTCCAACTCCTAGAAATAACTTCATGCCCCATCTCCCTTACATCCAGCTAGTAAGGATCACATAATTCCTAACAAAGTTTTGACACAGATTCCCAATTCGGGCATTCAGAACATATAGCACGTTGCTGTCAGCAAGCACATTCTCATTCAAAGTTGCAAGATACTATGTAGGAACAAGTTTGTATAGGTATTTCAAAGATGCCCAGAACTGTGCAAAAATTTGTATGTGTCCAACTCCTAGAAATACCTTCAAGCCCCAACTCCCTTACATCCAGCTAGTAAGGATCACATAATTCCTAACAAATTTTGACACAGATTCCCAATTCGGGCATTCAGAACATATAGCACGTTGCTCTAAGCAAGCACATTCTCATTCAAATTTGCAAGTTAATATGTAGGAACAAGTTTGTATAGGTATTTCAAAGATGCCCAGAACTGAGCTAAACTTGGTATGTGTCCAACTCCTAGAAATAACTTCATGCCCCAACTCCCTTACTTCCAGTTAGTAAGGATCACATGATTCCTAACAAAGTTTTGACACAGATTCCCAATTCGGGCATTCAGAACATATAGCACGTTGCTGTAAGCAAGCACATTCTCATTCAAAGTTGCAAGTTACTATATAGGAACAAGTTTGTATAGGTATTTCAAAGATGCCCAGAACTGAGCTAATCTTGGTATGTCTCCAACTCCTAGAAATAACTTCATGCCCCATCTCCCTTACTTCCAGCTAGTAAGGATCACATAATTTCTAACAAAGTTTTGACACAGAAACCCAAATCGGGCATTCACAACATATAGCACGTTGCTGTAAGCAAGCACATTCTCATTCAAATATGCAAGTTACTATGTAGGAAGAAGTTTGTATAGGTATTTCAAAGATGCCCAGAACTGAGCTAAACGTTGTATGTCTCCAACTCCTAGAAATAACTTCATGCCACATCACCCTTACTTCCATCTAGAAAGGATCACATAATTCCTAACAAAGTTTTGACACAGATTTCCAATTCGGGCATTCAGAATATATAGCACGTTGCTGTAAGCAAGCACATTCTCATTCAAAGTTGCAAGTTACTATTTAGGAACAAGTTTGTATAGGTATTTCAAAGATGCCCAGAACTGAGCTAAACTTGGTATGTGTCCAACTCCAAGAAATACCTTCATGCCCCAACTCCCTTACTTCCAGCTAGTAAGGATCACATAATTCCTAACAAAGTTTTGACACAGATTCCCAATTCGGGCATTCAGAACATATAGCACGTTGCTGTAAGCAAGCACATTGTCGTTCAAAGTTGCAAGTTACTATGTAGGAACAAGTTTGTATAGGTATTTCAAAGATGCCCAGAACTGAGCTAAACTTCGTATGTGTCCAACTCCTAGAAATAACTTCATGCCCCAACTCCCTTACTTCCAGCTTGTAAGGATCACATGATTCCTAACAAAGTATTGACACAGATTCCCAATTCGGGCATTCAGAACATATAGCACGTTGCTGTAAGCAAGCACATTCTCATTCAATGTTGCAAGTTACTATGTAGGAACAAGTTTGTATAGGTATTTCAAAGATTCCCAGAACTGAGCTAAACTTGGTATGTGTCCATCTCCTAGAAATACCTTCATGCCCCAACTCCCTTACTTCCAGCTAGTAAGGTTCACATAATTCCTAACAAAGTTTTGACACAGATTCCCAATTCGGGCATTCAGAACATATAGCACGTTGCTGTAAGCAAGCACATTCTCATTCAAAGTTGCAAGTTACTATGTAGGAACAAGTTTGTATAGGTATTTCAAAGATGCCCAGAACTGAGCTAAACTTGGTATGTGTCCAATTCCTAGAAATAACTTCATGCCCCAACTCCCTTACTTCCAGCTTGTAAGGATCACATAATTCCTAACAAAGTTTTGAAACAGATTCCCTATTCGGGCATTCAGAACATATAGCACGTTGCTGTAAGCAAGCACATTCTCATTCAAAGTTGCAAGTTACTATGTAGGAACAAGTTTGTATAGGTATTTCAAAGATGCCCAGAACTGAGCTAAACTTGGTATGTGTCCAACTCCTAGAAATAACTTCATGCCCCATCTCCCTTACATCCAGCTAGTAAGGATCACATAATTCCTAACAAAGTTTTGACACAGATTCCCAATTCGGGCATTCAAAACATATAGCACGTTGCTGTCAGCAAGCACATTCTCATTCAAAGTTGCAAGTTACTATGTAGGAACAAGTTTGTATAGGTATTTCAAAGATGCCCAGAACTGTGCAAAAATTGGTATGTGTCCAACTCCTAGAAATACCTTCATGCCCCAACTCCCTTACTTCTAGCTATTAATGTTCACATAATTCCTAACAAAGTTTTGACACAGATTCCCAATTCGGGCATTCAGAACATATAGCACGTTGCTGCAAGCAAGCACATTCTCATTCAAAGTTGCAAGTTACTATGTAGGAACAAGTTTGTATAGGTATTTCAAAGATGCCCAGAACTGAGATAAACTTGGAATGTGTCCAACTCCTAGATATAACTTCATGCCCCATCTCCCTTACTTCCAGCTAGTAAGGATCACATATTTCCTAACAAAGTTTTGACACAGATTCCGCATTCTGGCATTCAGAACATATAGCACGTTGCTGTAAGCAAGCACATTCTCATTCAAAGTTGCAAGTTACTATGTAGGAGCAAGTTTGTATAGGTATTTCAAAGATGCCCAGAACTGAGCTAAACTTGGTATGTGTCCAACTCCTAGAAATAACTTCATGTCCCATCTCCCTTACTTCCAGCTAGTAAGGATCACATAATTCCTAACAAAGTTTTGACACAGATTCCCTATTCGGGCATTCAGAACATATAGCACGTTGCTGTAAGCAAGCACATTCTCATTCAAAGTTGCAAGTTACTATGTAGGAACAAGTTTGTATAGGTATTTCAAAGATGCCCAGAACTGTGCTAAAATTGGTATGTGTCAAACTCCTAGAAATACCTTCATGCCCCAACTCCCTTACTTCCAGCTAGTAAGGATCACATAATTCCTAACAAATTTTGACACAGATTCCCAATTCGGACATTCAGAACATATAGCACGTTGTTCTAAGCAAGCACATTCTCATTCAAAGTTGCAAGTTACTATGTCGGAACAAGTTTGTATAGGTATTTCAATGATGCCCACAACTGAGCTAAATTTGGTATGTGTCCAACTCCTTGAAATAACTTCATGCCCCATCTCCCTTACTTTCAGCTAGTAAGGATCACATAATTCCTAACAAAGTTTTGACACAGATTCCCAATTCGGGCATTCAGAACATATAGCACGTTGCTGTAAGCAAGCACATTCTCATTCAAAGATGCAAGTTGCTATGTAGGAACAAGTTAGTATAGGTATTTCAAAGATGCCCAGAAGTGAGCTAAACTTGGTATGACTCCAACTCCTAAAAATAACTTCATGCCCCATCTCCCTTACTTCCAGCTAGTAAGGATCACATAATTCCTAACAAAGTTTTGACACAGATTCCCAATTCGGGCATTCAGAACATATAGCACGTTGCTGTAAGCAAGCACATTCTCATTTAAGTTGCAAGTTACTATGTAGGAACAAGTTTGTATAGGTATTTCAACGATGCCCAGAACTGAGCTAAACTTGGTATGAGTCCAACTCCTAGATATAACTTCATGCCCCATCTCCCTTACTTCCAGCTAGTAAGGATCACATAATTCCTAACAAAGTTTTGACACAGATTCCCAATTCGGGCATTCAGAACCTATAGCACGTTGCTGTAAGCAAGCACATTCTCATTCAAAGATGCAGGTTACTATGTAGGAACAAGTTTGTATAGGTATTTCAAAGATGCCCAGAACTGAGCTAAACTTGGTATGTGTCCAACTCCTAGAAATACCTTCATGCCCCAACTCCCTTACTTCCAGCTAGTAAGGATCACATAATTCCTAGCAAATTTAGACACAGATTCCCAATTCGGGCATTCACAACATATAGCACGTTGCTGTAAGCAAGCACATTCTCATTCAAAGTTGCAAGTTACTATGTAGGAACAAGTTTGTATAGGTATTTCAAAGATGCCCAGAACTGAGCTATACGTTGTATGTCTCCAACTCCTAGAAATATCTTCATGCCCCATCTCCCTTACTTCCATCTAGTAAGGATCACATAATTCCTAACAAAGTTTTGACACAGATTCCCAATTCGGGCATTCAGAAAATATAGCACGTTGCTGTAAGCAAGCACATTCTCATTCAAAGTTGCAAGTTACTATGTAGGAACAAGATTGTATAGTTATTTCAAAGATGCCCAGAACTGAGCTAAACTTGGTATGTGTCCAACTCCTAGAAATACCTTCATGCCCCAACTCCCTTACTTCCAGCTAGTAAGGATCACATAATTCCTAACAAAGTTTTGACACAGATTCCCAATTCGGGCATTCAGAACATATAGCACGTTGCTGTAAGCAAGCACATTCTCATTCAAAGTTGCAAGTTACTATGTAGGAACAAGTTTGAATAGAACTTTCAAAGATGCCCAGAACTGAGCTAAACTTGGTATGTGTCCAACTCCTAGAAATAACTTCATGCCCCATCTCCCTTACTTCCATCTTGTAAGGATCACATAATTCCTAACAAAGTTTTGACACAGATTCCCAATTCGGGCATTCAGAACATATAGCACGTTGCTGTAAGCAAGCATATTCTCATTCAAAGTTGCAAGTTACTATGTAGGAACAAGTTTGTATAGGTATTTCAAAGATGCCCAGAACTGAGCTAAACTTGGTATGTGTCCAACTCCTAGAAATAACTTCATGCCCCAACTCCCTTACTTCCAGTTAGTAAGGATCACATGATTCCTAACAAAGTTTTGACACAGATTCCCAATTCGGGCATTCAGAACATATAGCACGTTGCTGTAAGCAAGCACATTCTCATTCAAAGTTGCAAGTTACTATATAGGAACAAGTTTGTATAGGTATTTCAAAGATGCCCAGAACTGAGCTAATCTTGGTATGTCTCCAACTCCTAGAAATAACTTCATGCCCCATCTCCCTTACTTCCAGCTAGTAAGGATCACATAATTTCTAACAAAGTTTTGACACAGAAACCCAATTCGGGCATTCACAACATATAGCACGTTGTTGTAAGCAAGCACATTCTCATTCAAATATGCAAGTTACTATGTAGGAAGAAGTTTGTATAGGTATTTCAAAGATGCCCAGAACTGAGCTAAACGTTGTATGTCTCCAACTCCTAGAAATAACTTCATGCCACATCACCCTTACTTCCATCTAGAAAGGATCACATAATTCCTAACAAAGTTTTGACACAGATTCCCAATTCGGGCATTCAGAACATATAGCACGTTGCTGTAAGCAAGCACATTCTCATTCAAAGTTGCAAGTTACTATGTAGGAACAAGTTTGTATAGGTATTTCAAAGATGCCCAGAACTGAGCTAAACTTGGTATGTGTCCAATTCCTAGAAATAACTTCATGCCCCAACTCCCTTACTTCCAGCTTGTAAGGATCACATAATTCCTAACAAAGTTTTGAAACAGATTCCCTATTCGGGCATTCAGAACATATAGCACGTTGCTGTAAGCAAGCACATTCTCATTCAAAGTTGCAAGTTACTATGTAGGAACAAGTTTGTATAGGTATTTCAAAGATGCCCAGAACTGAGCTAAACTTGGTATGTGTCCAACTCCTAGAAATAACTTCATGCCCCATCTCCCTTACATCCAGCTAGTAAGGATCACATAATTCCTAACAAAGTTTTGACACAGATTCCCAATTCGGGCATTCAGAACATATAGCACGTTGCTGTCAGCAAGCACATTCTCATTCAAAGTTGCAAGTTACTATGTAGGAACAAGTTTGTATAGGTATTTCAAAGATGCCCAGAACTGTGCAAAAATTGGTATGTGTCCAACTCCTAGAAATACCTTCATGCCCCAACTCCCTTACTTCTAGCTATTAATGTTCACATAATTCCTAACAAAGTTTTGACACAGATTCCCAATTCGGGCATTCAGAACATATAGCACGTTGCTGCAAGCAAGCACATTCTCATTCAAAGTTGCAAGTTACTATGTAGGAACAAGTTTGTATAGGTATTTCAAAGATGCCCAGAACTGAGATAAACTTGGAATGTGTCCAACTCCTAGATATAACTTCATGCCCCATCTCCCTTACTTCCAGCTAGTAAGGATCACATATTTCCTAACAAAGTTTTGACACAGATTCCGCATTCTGGCATTCAGAACATATAGCACGTTGCTGTAAGCAAGCACATTCTCATTCAAAGTTGCAAGTTACTATGTAGGAGCAAGTTTGTATAGGTATTTCAAAGATGCCCAGAACTGAGCTAAACTTGGTATGTGTCCAACTCCTAGAAATAACTTCATGTCCCATCTCCCTTACTTCCAGCTAGTAAGGATCACATAATTCCTAACAAAGTTTTGACACAGATTCCCTATTCGGGCATTCAGAACATATAGCACGTTGCTGTAAGCAAGCACATTCTCATTCAAAGTTGCAAGTTACTATGTAGGAACAAGTTTGTATAGGTATTTCAAAGATGCCCAGAACTGTGCTAAAATTGGTATGTGTCAAACTCCTAGAAATACCTTCATGCCCCAACTCCCTTACTTCCAGCTAGTAAGGATCACATAATTCCTAACAAATTTTGACACAGATTCCCAATTCGGACATTCAGAACATATAGCACGTTGTTCTAAGCAAGCACATTCTCATTCAAAGTTGCAAGTTACTATGTCGGAACAAGTTTGTATAGGTATTTCAATGATGCCCACAACTGAGCTAAATTTGGTATGTGTCCAACTCCTTGAAATAACTTCATGCCCCATCTCCCTTACTTTCAGCTAGTAAGGATCACATAATTCCTAACAAAGTTTTGACACAGATTCCCAATTCGGGCATTCAGAACATATAGCACGTTGCTGTAAGCAAGCACATTCTCATTCAAAGATGCAAGTTGCTATGTAGGAACAAGTTAGTATAGGTATTTCAAAGATGCCCAGAAGTGAGCTAAACTTGGTATGACTCCAACTCCTAAAAATAACTTCATGCCCCATCTCCCTTACTTCCAGCTAGTAAGGATCACATAATTCCTAACAAAGTTTTGACACAGATTCCCAATTCGGGCATTCAGAACATATAGCACGTTGCTGTAAGCAAGCACATTCTCATTTAAGTTGCAAGTTACTATGTAGGAACAAGTTTGTATAGGTATTTCAACGATGCCCAGAACTGAGCTAAACTTGGTATGAGTCCAACTCCTAGATATAACTTCATGCCCCATCTCCCTTACTTCCAGCTAGTAAGGATCACATAATTCCTAACAAAGTTTTGACACAGATTCCCAATTCGGGCATTCAGAACCTATAGCACGTTGCTGTAAGCAAGCACATTCTCATTCAAAGATGCAGGTTACTATGTAGGAACAAGTTTGTATAGGTATTTCAAAGATGCCCAGAACTGAGCTAAACTTGGTATGTGTCCAACTCCTAGAAATACCTTCATGCCCCAACTCCCTTACTTCCAGCTAGTAAGGATCACATAATTCCTAGCAAATTTAGACACAGATTCCCAATTCGGGCATTCACAACATATAGCACGTTGCTGTAAGCAAGCACATTCTCATTCAAAGTTGCAAGTTACTATGTAGGAACAAGTTTGTATAGGTATTTCAAAGATGCCCAGAACTGAGCTATACGTTGTATGTCTCCAACTCCTAGAAATATCTTCATGCCCCATCTCCCTTACTTCCATCTAGTAAGGATCACATAATTCCTAACAAAGTTTTGACACAGATTCCCAATTCGGGCATTCAGAAAATATAGCACGTTGCTGTAAGCAAGCACATTCTCATTCAAAGTTGCAAGTTACTATGTAGGAACAAGATTGTATAGTTATTTCAAAGATGCCCAGAACTGAGCTAAACTTGGTATGTGTCCAACTCCTAGAAATACCTTCATGCCCCAACTCCCTTACTTCCAGCTAGTAAGGATCACATAATTCCTAACAAAGTTTTGACACAGATTCCCAATTCGGGCATTCAGAACATATAGCACGTTGCTGTAAGCAAGCACATTCTCATTCAAAGTTGCAAGTTACTATGTAGGAACAAGTTTGAATAGAACTTTCAAAGATGCCCAGAACTGAGCTAAACTTGGTATGTGTCCAACTCCTAGAAATAACTTCATGCCCCATCTCCCTTACTTCCATCTTGTAAGGATCACATAATTCCTAACAAAGTTTTGACACAGATTCCCAATTCGGGCATTCAGAACATATAGCACGTTGCTGTAAGCAAGCATATTCTCATTCAAAGTTGCAAGTTACTATGTAGGAACAAGTTTGTATAGGTATTTCAAAGATGCCCAGAACTGAGCTAAACTTGGTATGTGTCCAACTCCTAGAAATAACTTCATGCCCCAACTCCCTTACTTCCAGTTAGTAAGGATCACATGATTCCTAACAAAGTTTTGACACAGATTCCCAATTCGGGCATTCAGAACATATAGCACGTTGCTGTAAGCAAGCACATTCTCATTCAAAGTTGCAAGTTACTATATAGGAACAAGTTTGTATAGGTATTTCAAAGATGCCCAGAACTGAGCTAATCTTGGTATGTCTCCAACTCCTAGAAATAACTTCATGCCCCATCTCCCTTACTTCCAGCTAGTAAGGATCACATAATTTCTAACAAAGTTTTGACACAGAAACCCAATTCGGGCATTCACAACATATAGCACGTTGTTGTAAGCAAGCACATTCTCATTCAAATATGCAAGTTACTATGTAGGAAGAAGTTTGTATAGGTATTTCAAAGATGCCCAGAACTGAGCTAAACGTTGTATGTCTCCAACTCCTAGAAATAACTTCATGCCACATCACCCTTACTTCCATCTAGAAAGGATCACATAATTCCTAACAAAGTTTTGACACAGATTCCCAATTCGGGCATTCAGAACATATAGCACGTTGCTGTAAGCAAGCACATTCTCATTCAAAGTTGCAAGTTACTATGTAGGAACAAGTTTGTATAGGTATTTCAAAGATGCCCAGAACTGAGCTAAACTTGGTATGTGTCCAACTCCTAGAAATAACTTCATGCCCCATCTCCCTTACATCCAGCTAGTAAGGATCACATAATTCCTAACAAAGTTTTGACACAGATTCCCAATTCGGGCATTCAGAACATATAGCACGTTGCTGTCAGCAAGCACATTCTCATTCAAAGTTGCAAGTTACTATGTAGGAACAAGTTTGTATAGGTATTTCAAAGATGCCCAGAACTGTGCAAAAATTTGTATGTGTCCAACTCCTAGAAATACCTTCAAGCCCCAACTCCCTTACATCCAGCTAGTAAGGATCACATAATTCCTAACAAATTTTGACACAGATTCCCAATTCGGGCATTCAGAACATATAGCACGTTGCTCTAAGCAAGCACATTCTCATTCAAATTTGCAAGTTAATATGTAGGAACAAGTTTGTATAGGTATTTCAAAGATGCCCAGAACTGAGCTAAACTTGGTATGTGTCCAACTCCTAGAAATAACTTCATGCCCCAACTCCCTTACTTCCAGTTAGTAAGGATCACATGATTCCTAACAAAGTTTTGACACAGATTCCCAATTCGGGCATTCAGAACATATAGCACGTTGCTGTAAGCAAGCACATTCTCATTCAAAGTTGCAAGTTACTATATAGGAACAAGTTTGTATAGGTATTTCAAAGATGCCCAGAACTGAACTAATCTTGGTATGTCTCCAACTCCTAGAAATAACTTCATGCCCCATCTCCCTTACTTCCAGCTAGTAAGGATCACATAATTTCTAACAAAGTTTTGACACAGAAACCCAATTCGGGCATTCACAACATATAGCACGTTGCTGTAAGCAAGCACATTCTCATTCAAATATGCAAGTTACTATGTAGGAAGAAGTTTGTATAGGTATTTCAAAGATGCCCAGAACTGAGCTAAACGTTGTATGTCTCCAACTCCTAGAAATAACTTCATGCCACATCACCCTTACTTCCATCTAGAAAGGATCACATAATTCCTAACAAAGTTTTGACACAGATTTCCAATTCGGGCATTCAGAATATATAGCACGTTGCTGTAAGCAAGCACATTCTCATTCAAAGTTGCAAGTTACTATTTAGGAACAAGTTTGTATAGGTATTTCAAAGATGCCCAGAACTGAGCTAAACTTGGTATGTGTCCAACTCCTAGAAATACCTTCATGCCCCAACTCCCTTACTTCCAGCTAGTAAGGATCACATAATTCCTAACAAAGTTTTGACACAGATTCCGCATTCTGGCATTCAGAACATATAGCACGTTGCTGTAAGCAAGCACATTCTCATTCAAAGTTGCAAGTTACTATGTAGGAGCAAGTTTGTATAGGTATTTCAAAGATGCCCAGAACTGAGCTAAACTTGGTATGTGTCCAACTCCTAGAAATAACTTCATGTCCCATCTCCCTTACTTCCAGCTAGTAAGGATCACATAATTCCTAACAAAGTTTTGACACAGATTCCCTATTCGGGCATTCAGAACATATAGCACGTTGCTGTAAGCAAGCACATTCTCATTCAAAGTTGCAAGTTACTATGTAGGAACAAGTTTGTATAGGTATTTCAAAGATGCCCAGAACTGTGCTAAAATTGGTATGTGTCAAACTCCTAGAAATACCTTCATGCCCCAACTCCCTTACTTCCAGCTAGTAAGGATCACATAATTCCTAACAAATTTTGACACAGATTCCCAATTCGGACATTCAGAACATATAGCACGTTGTTCTAAGCAAGCACATTCTCATTCAAAGTTGCAAGTTACTATGTCGGAACAAGTTTGTATAGGTATTTCAATGATGCCCACAACTGAGCTAAATTTGGTATGTGTCCAACTCCTTGAAATAACTTCATGCCCCATCTCCCTTACTTCCAGCTAGTAAGGATCACATAATTCCTAACAAAGTTTTGACACAGATTCCCAATTCGGGCATTCAGAACATATAGCACGTTGCTGTAAGCAAGCACATTCTCATTCAAAGATGCAAGTTGCTATGTAGGAACAAGTTAGTATAGGTATTTCAAAGATGCCCAGAAGTGAGCTAAACTTGGTATGACTCCAACTCCTAAAAATAACTTCATGCCCCATCTCCCTTACTTCCAGCTAGTAAGGATCACATAATTCCTAACAAAGTTTTGACACAGATTCCCAATTCGGGCATTCAGAACATATAGCACGTTGCTGTAAGCAAGCACATTCTCATTTAAGTTGCAAGTTACTATGAAGGAACAAGTTTGTATAGGTATTTCAACGATGCCCAGAACTGAGCTAAACTTGGTATGAGTCCAACTCCTAGATATAACTTCATGCCCCATCTCCCTTACTTCCAGCTAGTAAGGATCACATAATTCCTAACAAAGTTTTGACACAGATTCCCAATTGGGGCATTCAGAACCTATAGCACGTTGCTGTAAGCAAGCACATTCTCATTCAAAGATGCAGGTTACTATGTAGGAACAAGTTTGTATAGGTATTTCAAAGATGCCCAGAACTGAGCTAAACTTGGTATGTGTCCAACTCCTAGAAATACCTTCATGCCCCAACTCCCTTACTTCCAGCTAGTAAGGATCACATAATTCCTAGCAAATTTAGACACAGATTCCCAATTCGGGCATTCACAACATATAGCACGTTGCTGTAAGCAAGCACATTCTCATTCAAAGTTGCAAGTTACTATGTAGGAACAAGTTTGTATAGGTATTTCAAAGATGCCCAGAACTGAGCTATACGTTGTATGTCTCCAACTCCTAGAAATATCTTCATGCCCCATCTCCCTTACTTCCATCTAGTAAGGATCACATAATTCCTAACAAAGTTTTGACACAGATTCCCAATTCGGGCATTCAGAACATATAGCACGTTGCTGTAAGCAAGCACATTCTCATTCAAAGTTGCAAGTTACTATGTAGGAACAAGATTGTATAGTTATTTCAAAGATGCCCAGAACTGAGCTAAACTTGGTATGTGTCCAACTCCTAGAAATACCTTCATGCCCCAACTCCCTTACTTCCAGCTAGTAAGGATCACATAATTCCTAACAAAGTTTTGACACAGATTCCCAATTCGGGCATTCAGAACATATAGCACGTTGCTGTAAGCAAGCACATTCTCATTCAAAGTTGCAAGTTACTATGTAGGAACAAGTTTGAATAGAACTTTCAAAGATGCCCAGAACTGAGCTAAACTTGGTATGTGTCCAACTCCTAGAAATAACTTCATGCCCCATCTCCCTTACTTCCATCTTGTAAGGATCACATAATTCCTAACAAAGTTTTGACACAGATTCCCAATTCGGGCATTCAGAACATATAGCACGTTGCTGTAAGCAAGCATATTCTCATTCAAAGTTGCAAGTTACTATGTAGGAACAAGTTTGTATAGGTATTTCAAAGATGCCCAGAACTGAGCTAAACTTGGTATGTGTCCAACTCCTAGAAATAACTTCATGCCCCATCTCCCTTACTTCCAGCTAGTAAGGATCACATAATTCCTAACAAAGTTTTGACAGAGATTCCCAATTCGGGAATTCACAACAGATAGCACGTTGCTGTAAGCAAGCACATTCTCATTCAAAGTTGCAAGTTACTATGTATGAACAAGTTTGTATAGGCATTTCAAAGATGCCCAGAACTGAGCTAAACTTGGTATGTGTCCACCTCCTAGAAATACCTTCATGCCCCAACTCCCTTAATTCCAGCTAGTAAGGATCACATAATTCCTAACAAAGTTTTGACACAGATTCCCAATTCGGGCATTCAGAACATATAGCACGTTGCTGTAAGCAAGCACATTCTCATTCAAAGTTGCAAGTTACTATGTAGGAACAAGTTTGAATAGAACTTTCAAAGATGCCCAGAACTGAGCTAAACTTGGTATGTGTCCAACTCCTAGAAATAACTTCATGCCCCATCTCCCTTACTTCCATCTAGTAAGGATCACATAATTCCTAACAAAGTTTTGACACAGATTCCCAATTCGGGCATTCAGAACATATAGCACGTTGCTGTAAGCAAGCACATTCTCATTCAAAGTTGCAAGTTACTATGTAGGAAGAAGTTTGTATAGGTATTTCAAAGATGCCCAGAACTGTGCTAAACTTGGTATGTGTCCAACTCCTAAAAATACCTTCATGCCCCATCTCCCTTACTTCCAGATAGTAAGGATCACATAATTCCTAACACAGTTTTGACACAGATTCCCAATTCGCGCATTCAGAACATATAGCACGTTGCTGTAAGCAAGCACATTCTCATTCAAAGTTGCAAGTTACTATGTAGGAACAAGTTTGTATAGGTATTTCAAAGATGCCCAGAACTGAGCTTAACGATGTATGTCTCCAACTCCTGTAAATAACCTCATGCCCCATCTCCCTTACTTCCAGCTAGTAAGGATGACATAATTCCTAACAAAGTTTTGACACAGATTCCCAATTCGGGCATTCAGAACATATAGCACGTTGCTGTAAGGAAGCACATTCTCATTCAAAATTGCAAGTTACTATGTAGGAACAAGTTTGTATAGGTATTTCAAAGATGCCCAGAACTGAGCTTAACGATGTATGTCTCCAACTCCTGTAAATAACCTCATGTCCCATCTCCCTTACTTCCAGCTAGTAAGGATGACATAATTCCTAACAAAGTTTTGACACAGATTCCCAATTCGGGCATTCAGAACATATAGCACGTTGCTGTAAGCAAGCACATTCTCATTCAAAGTTGCAAGTTACTATGTAGGAACAAGTTTGTATAGGTATTTCAAAGATGCCCAGAACTGAGCTAAACTTGGTATGTGTCCAACTCCTAGAAATAACTTCATGCCCCATCTCCCTTACTTCCAGCTAGTAAGGATCACATAATTCCTAACAAAGTTTTGACACAGATTCCCTATTCGGGTATTCAGAACATATAGCACGTTGCTGGAAGCAAGCACATTCTCATTCAAAGTTGCAAGTTACTATGTAGGAACTAGTTTGTATAGGTATTTTAAAGATGCCCAGAACTGTGCTAAACTTGGTATGTGTCAACTCCTAGAAATACCTTCATGCCCCAACTCCCTTTCTTCCAGCCAGTAAGGATCACATAATTCCTAACAAAGTTTGACCTTGATTCCCAATTCGGGCATTCAGAACATATAGCACGTTGCTGTAAGCAAGCACATTCTCATTCAAAGTTGCAAGTTACTATGTAGGAACAAGTTTGTATAGGTATTTCAAAGATGCCCAGAACTGAGCTAAACTTGGTATGTGTCCAACACCTTGAAATAACTTCATGCCCCATCTCCCTTACTTCCAGCTAGTAAGGATCACATAATTCCTAACAAAGATTTGACACAGATTCCCAATTGGGGCATTCAGAACATGTGGCACGTTGCTGTAAGCAAGCACATTCTCATTCAAGGATGCAAGTTACTATGTAGGAACAAATTTGTATAGGTATTTCAAAGATGCCCAGAACTGAGCTAAACTTGGTAAGTCTCCCACTCCTAGAAATAACTTCATGCCCCATCTCCCTTACTTCCAGCTAGTAAGGATCACATAATTCCTAACAAAGTTTTGACACAGATTTCCAATTCGGGCATTCAGAACATATAGCACGTTGCTGTAAGCAAGCACATTCTCATTCAAAGTTGCAAGTTACTATGTAGGAACAGGTTTGTATAGGTATTTCAAAGATGCCCAGAACTGAGCTAAACTTGTTATGTGTCCAATTCCTAGAAATAATTTCATGCCCCATCTCCCTTACTTCCAGCTAGTAAGGATCACATAATTCCTAACAAAGTTTTGACACAGATTCCCAATTCGGGCATTCAGAACATATAGCACGTTGCTGCAAGCAAGCACATTCTCATTCAAAGTTGCAAGTTACTATGTAGGAACAAGTTTGTATAGGTATTTCAAAGATGCCCAGAACTGAGCTAAACTTGTTATGTGTCCTACCTCTAGAAATTACTTCACGCCCCAACTCTTTTACTTCCATCTAGTAAGGATCACATAATTCCTATCAAAGTTTTGACACAGATTCCCAATTCGGGCATTGAGAACATATAGCACGTTGCTGTAAACAAGCACCTTCTCATTCCAAGTAGAAAGTTACTATGTAGGAACAAGTTTGTATAGGTATTTCAAAGATGCCCAGAATTGAGCAAAACGTTTTATGTCTCCAACTCCTAGAATTAACTTCATGCCCCATCTCCCTTACTTCCAGATAGTAAGGATAACATAATTCCTAAAAAGTTTTGACACCGATTCCCAATTCGGGCATTCAGAACATATAGCACGTTGCTGTAAGCAAGCACATTCTCATTCAAAGTTGCAAGTTACTATGTAGGAACAAGTTTGTATAGGTATTTCAAAGATGCCCAGAACTGAGCTAAACTTGGTATGTCTCCAACTCCTAGAAGTAACTTCTTGCCCCATCTCCCTTACTTCCAGCTAGTAAGGATCACATAATTCCTAACAAAGTTTTGACACAGATTCCCAATTCGGGCATTCAGAACATATAGCACGTTGCTGCAAGCAAGCACATTCTCATTCAAAGTTGCAAGTTACTATGTAGGAACAAGTTTGTATAGGTATTTCAAAGATGCCCAGAACTGAGCTAAACTTGGTATGTGTCCAACTCCTAGAAATACCTTCATGCCCCATCTCCCTTACTTCCAGCTAGTAAGGATCACATAATTCCTAACAAAGTTTTGACACAGATTCCCTATTCGGGCATTCAGAACATATAGCACGTTGCTGTAAGCAAGCACATTCTCATTCATAGTTGCAAGTTACTATGTAGGAACAAGTTTGTATAGGTATTTCAAAGATGCCCAGAACTGTGCTAAACTTGGTATATGTCCAACTCCTAGAAATACCTTCATGCCCCATCTCCCTTACTTCCAGCTTGTAAGGATCACATAATTCCTAACAAAGTTTGACACAGATTCCCAATTCGGGCATTCAGAACATATAGCACGTTGCTGTAAGCAAGCACATTCTCATTCAAAGTTGCAAGTTACTATGTAGGAACAAGTTTGTATAGGTATTTCAAAGATGCCCAGAACTGAGCTAAACTTGGTATGTGTCCAACTCCTAGCAATAACTTCATGCCCCATCTCTCTTACTTCCAGCTAGTAAGGATCACATAATTCCTAACAAAGTTTTGACACAGATTCCCAATTCGGGCATGCAGAACATATAGCACGTTGCTGTAAGCAAGCACATTCTCATTCAAAGATGCAAGTTACTATGTAGGAACAAGTTTGTATAGGTATTTCAAAGATGCCCAGAACTGAGCTAAACTTGGTATGTCTCCAACTCCTAGAAATAACTTCATGCACCATCTCCCTTACTTCCAGCTAGTATGGATCACATAATTCCTAACAAAGTTTTGACACAGATTCCCAATTGGGGCATTCAGAACATATAGCACGTTGCTGCAAGCAGGCACATTCTCATTCAAAGTTGCAAGTTACTATGTAGGAACAAGTTTGTATAGGTATTTCAAAGATGCCCAGAACTGAGCTAAACTTCGTATGTCTTCAACTCCTAGAAATAACTTCATGCCCCATCTCCCTTACTTCCAGCTAGTAAGGATCACATAATTCCTAACAAAGTTTTGACACAGATTCCCAATTCGGGCATTCAGAACATATAGCACGTTGCTGTAAGCAAGCACATTCTCATTCATAGTTGCAAGTTACTATGTAGGAACAAGTTTGTATAGGTATTTCAAAGATGCCCAGAACTGAGCTAAAGTTGGTATGTGTCCCACTCCTAGAAATAACTTCATGCCCCAGCTCCCTTACTTCCAGCTAGTAAGGATCACATAATTCCTAACAAAGATTTGACACAGATTCCCTATTTGAGTATTCAGAACATGTGGCACGTTGCTGTAAGCAAGCACATTCTCATTCAAAGTTGCAAGTTACTATGTAGGAACAAGTTTGTATAGGTATTTCAAAGATGCCCAGAACTGTGCTAAACTTGGTATGTGTCCAACTCCTAGAAATACCTTCATGCCCCAACTCCCTTACTTCCAGCTAGTAAGGATCACATAATTCCTAACAAAGTTTGACACAGATTCCCAATTCGGGCATTCAGAACATATAGCACGTTGCTGTAAACAAGCACCTTCTCATTCCAAGTAGCAAGTTACTATGTAGGAACAAGTTTTTATAGGTATTTCAAAGATGCCCAGAAGTGAGCAAAATGTTTTATGTCTCCAACTCCTAGAAATAACTTCATGCCCCATCTCCCTTACTTCCAGCTAGTAAGGATAACATAATTCCTAAAAAGTATTGACACAGATTCCCAATTCGGGCATTCAAAACATATAGCACGTTGCTGTAAGCAAGCACATTCTCATTCAAAGTTGCAAGTTACTATGTAGGAACAAGTTTGTATAGGTATTTCAAAGATGCCCAGAACTGAGCTAAACTTGGTATGTGTCCAACTCCTAGAAATAACTTCATGCCCCATCTCCCTTACTTCCAGCTAGTAAGGATCACATAATTCCTAACAAAGTTTTGACACAGATTCCCTATTCGGGCATTCAGAACATATAGCACGTTGCTGTAAGCAAGCACATTCTCATTCAAAGTTGCAAGTTACTATGTAGGAACAAGTTTGTATAGGTATTTCAAAGATGCCCAGAACTGAGCTAAACTTGGTATGTGTCCAACTCCAAGAAATACCTTCATGCCCCAACTCCCTTACTTCCAGCTAGTAAGGATCACATAATTCCTAACAAAGTTTGACACAGATTCCCAATTCGGGCATTCAGAACATATAGCACGTTGCTGTAAGCAAGCACGTTCTCATTCAAAGTTGCAAGTTACTATGTAGGAACAAGTTTGTATAGGTATTTCAAAGATGCCCAGAACTGAGCTAAACTTGGTATGTGTCCAACTCCTAGCAATAACTTCATACCCCATCTCCCTTACTTCCAGCTAGTAAGGATCACAAATTTCCTAACAAAGTTTTGACACAGAATCCCCAAATCGGGCATTCAGAACATATAGCACGTTGCTGTAAGAAGCACATTCTCATTCAAAGATGAAAGTTACTATGTAGGAACAAGTTTGTATAGGAATTTCAAAGATGCCCAGAACTGAGCTAAACGTTGTATGTCTCCAACTCCTAGAAATAACTTCATGCCCCATCTCCCTTACTTCCAGCTAGTAAGGATCACATAATTCCTAACAAAGTTTTGACACAGATTCCCTATTCGGGCATTCAGAACATATAGCACGTTGCTGTAAGCAAGCACATTCTCATTCAAAGTTGCAAGTTACTATGTAGGAACAAGTTTGTATAGGTATTTCAAAGATGCCCAGAACTGAGCTAAAATTGGTATGTGTCCAACTCCTAGAAATAACTTCATGCCCCATCTCCCTTACATCCAGCTAGTAAGGATCACATAATTCCTAACAAAATTTTGACACAGATTCCCAATTCGGGCATTCAGAACATATAGCACGTTGCTGTCAGCAAGCACATTCTCATTCAAAGTTGCAAGTTACTATGTAGGAACAAGTTTGTATAGGTATTTCAAAGATGCCCAGAACTGTGCAAAAATTGGTATGTGTCCAACTCCTAGAAATACCTTCATGCCCCAACTCCCTTACTTCTAGCTATTAATGTTCACATAATTCCTAACAAAGTTTTGACACAGATTCCCAATTCGGGCATTCAGAACATATAGCACGTTGCTGCAAGCAAGCACATTCTCATTCAAAGTTGCAAGTTACTATGTAGGAACAAGTTTGTATAGGTATTTCAAAGATGCCCAGAACTGAGATAAACTTGGAATGTGTCCAACTCCTAGATATAACTTCATGCCCCATCTCCCTTACTTCCAGCTAGTAAGGATCACATATTTCCTAACAAAGTTTTGACACAGATTCCGCATTCTGGCATTCAGAACATATAGCACGTTGCTGTAAGCAAGCACATTCTCATTCAAAGTTGCAAGTTACTATGTAGGAGCAAGTTTGTATAGGTATTTCAAAGATGCCCAGAACTGAGCTAAACTTGGTATGTGTCCAACTCCTAGAAATAACTTCATGTCCCATCTCCCTTACTTCCAGCTAGTAAGGATCACATAATTCCTAACAAAGTTTTGACACAGATTCCCTATTCGGGCATTCAGAACATATAGCACGTTGCTGTAAGCAAGCACATTCTCATTCAAAGTTGCAAGTTACTATGTAGGAACAAGTTTGTATAGGTATTTCAAAGATGCCCAGAACTGTGCTAAAATTGGTATGTGTCAAACTCCTAGAAATACCTTCATGCCCCAACTCCCTTACTTCCAGCTAGTAAGGATCACATAATTCCTAACAAATTTTGACACAGATTCCCAATTCGGACATTCAGAACATATAGCACGTTGTTCTAAGCAAGCACATTCTCATTCAAAGTTGCAAGTTACTATGTCGGAACAAGTTTGTATAGGTATTTCAATGATGCCCACAACTGAGCTAAATTTGGTATGTGTCCAACTCCTTGAAATAACTTCATGCCCCATCTCCCTTACTTCCAGCTAGTAAGGATCACATAATTCCTAACAAAGTTTTGACACAGATTCCCAATTCGGGCATTCAGAACATATAGCACGTTGCTGTAAGCAAGCACATTCTCATTTAAGTTGCAAGTTACTATGAAGGAACAAGTTTGTATAGGTATTTCAACGATGCCCAGAACTGAGCTAAACTTGGTATGAGTCCAACTCCTAGATATAACTTCATGCCCCATCTCCCTTACTTCCAGCTAGTAAGGATCACATAATTCCTAACAAAGTTTTGACACAGATTCCCAATTGGGGCATTCAGAACCTATAGCACGTTGCTGTAAGCAAGCACATTCTCATTCAAAGATGCAGGTTACTATGTAGGAACAAGTTTGTATAGGTATTTCAAAGATGCCCAGAACTGAGCTAAACTTGGTATGTGTCCAACTCCTAGAAATACCTTCATGCCCCAACTCCCTTACTTCCAGCTAGTAAGGATCACATAATTCCTAGCAAATTTAGACACAGATTCCCAATTCGGGCATTCACAACATATAGCACGTTGCTGTAAGCAAGCACATTCTCATTCAAAGTTGCAAGTTACTATGTAGGAACAAGTTTGTATAGGTATTTCAAAGATGCCCAGAACTGAGCTATACGTTGTATGTCTCCAACTCCTAGAAATATCTTCATGCCCCATCTCCCTTACTTCCATCTAGTAAGGATCACATAATTCCTAACAAAGTTTTGACACAGATTCCCAATTCGGGCATTCAGAACATATAGCACGTTGCTGTAAGCAAGCACATTCTCATTCAAAGTTGCAAGTTACTATGTAGGAACAAGATTGTATAGTTATTTCAAAGATGCCCAGAACTGAGCTAAACTTGGTATGTGTCCAACTCCTAGAAATACCTTCATGCCCCAACTCCCTTACTTCCAGCTAGTAAGGATCACATAATTCCTAACAAAGTTTTGACACAGATTCCCAATTCGGGCATTCAGAACATATAGCACGTTGCTGTAAGCAAGCACATTCTCATTCAAAGTTGCAAGTTACTATGTAGGAACAAGTTTGAATAGAACTTTCAAAGATGCCCAGAACTGAGCTAAACTTGGTATGTGTCCAACTCCTAGAAATAACTTCATGCCCCATCTCCCTTACTTCCATCTTGTAAGGATCACATAATTCCTAACAAAGTTTTGACACCGATTCCCAATTCGGGCATTCAGAACATATAGCACGTTGCTGTAAGCAAGCACATTCTCATTCAAAGTTGCAAGTTACTATGTAGGAACAAGTTTGTATAGGTATTTCAAAGATGCCCAGAACTGAGCTAAACTTGGTATGTCTCCAACTCCTAGAAGTAACTTCTTGCCCCATCTCCCTTACTTCCAGCTAGTAAGGATCACATAATTCCTAACAAAGTTTTGACACAGATTCCCAATTCGGGCATTCAGAACATATAGCACGTTGCTGCAAGCAAGCACATTCTCATTCAAAGTTGCAAGTTACTATGTAGGAACAAGTTTGTATAGGTATTTCAAAGATGCCCAGAACTGAGCTAAACTTGGTATGTGTCCAACTCCTAGAAATACCTTCATGCCCCATCTCCCTTACTTCCAGCTAGTAAGGATCACATAATTCCTAACAAAGTTTTGACACAGATTCCCTATTCGGGCATTCAGAACATATAGCACGTTGCTGTAAGCAAGCACATTCTCATTCATAGTTGCAAGTTACTATGTAGGAACAAGTTTGTATAGGTATTTCAAAGATGCCCAGAACTGTGCTAAACTTGGTATATGTCCAACTCCTAGAAATACCTTCATGCCCCATATCCCTTACTTCCAGCTTGTAAGGATCACATAATTCCTAACAAAGTTTGACACAGATTCCCAATTCGGGCATTCAGAACATATAGCACGTTGCTGTAAGCAAGCACATTCTCATTCAAAGTTGCAAGTTACTATGTAGGAACAAGTTTGTATAGGTATTTCAAAGATGCCCAGAACTGAGCTAAACTTGGTATGTGTCCAACTCCTAGCAATAACTTCATGCCCCATCTCTCTTACTTCCAGCTAGTAAGGATCACATAATTCCTAACAAAGTTTTGACACAGATTCCCAATTCGGGCATGCAGAACATATAGCACGTTGCTGTAAGCAAGCACATTCTCATTCAAAGATGCAAGTTACTATGTAGGAACAAGTTTGTATAGGTATTTCAAAGATGCCCAGAACTGAGCTAAACTTGGTATGTCTCCAACTCCTAGAAATAACTTCATGCACCATCTCCCTTACTTCCAGCTAGTATGGATCACATAATTCCTAACAAAGTTTTGACACAGATTCCCAATTGGGGCATTCAGAACATATAGCACGTTGCTGCAAGCAGGCACATTCTCATTCAAAGTTGCAAGTTACTATGTAGGAACAAGTTTGTATAGGTATTTCAAAGATGCCCAGAACTGAGCTAAACTTCGTATGTCTTCAACTCCTAGAAATAACTTCATGCCCCATCTCCCTTACTTCCAGCTAGTAAGGATCACATAATTCCTAACAAAGTTTTGACACAGATTCCCAATTCGGGCATTCAGAACATATAGCACGTTGCTGTAAGCAAGCACATTCTCATTCATAGTTGCAAGTTACTATGTAGGAACAAGTTTGTATAGGTATTTCAAAGATGCCCAGAACTGAGCTAAAGTTGGTATGTGTCCCACTCCTAGAAATAACTTCATGCCCCAGCTCCCTTACTTCCAGCTAGTAAGGATCACATAATTCCTAACAAAGATTTGACACAGATTCCCTATTTGAGTATTCAGAACATGTGGCACGTTGCTGTAAGCAAGCACATTCTCATTCAAAGTTGCAAGTTACTATGTAGGAACAAGTTTGTATAGGTATTTCAAAGATGCCCAGAACTGTGCTAAACTTGGTATGTGTCCAACTCCTAGAAATACCTTCATGCCCCAACTCCCTTACTTCCAGCTAGTAAGGATCACATAATTCCTAACAAAGTTTGACACAGATTCCCAATTCGGGCATTCAGAACATATAGCACGTTGCTGTAAACAAGCACCTTCTCATTCCAAGTAGCAAGTTACTATGTAGGAACAAGTTTTTATAGGTATTTCAAAGATGCCCAGAAGTGAGCAAAATGTTTTATGTCTCCAACTCCTAGAAATAACTTCATGCCCCATCTCCCTTACTTCCAGCTAGTAAGGATAACATAATTCCTAAAAAGTATTGACACAGATTCCCAATTCGGGCATTCAAAACATATAGCACGTTGCTGTAAGCAAGCACATTCTCATTCAAAGTTGCAAGTTACTATGTAGGAACAAGTTTGTATAGGTATTTCAAAGATGCCCAGAACTGAGCTAAACTTGGTATGTGTCCAACTCCTAGAAATAACTTCATGCCCCATCTCCCTTACTTCCAGCTAGTAAGGATCACATAATTCCTAACAAAGTTTTGACACAGATTCCCTATTCGGGCATTCAGAACATATAGCACGTTGCTGTAAGCAAGCACATTCTCATTCAAAGTTGCAAGTTACTATGTAGGAACAAGTTTGTATAGGTATTTCAAAGATGCCCAGAACTGAGCTAAACTTGGTATGTGTCCAACTCCAAGAAATACCTTCATGCCCCAACTCCCTTACTTCCAGCTAGTAAGGATCACATAATTCCTAACAAAGTTTGACACAGATTCCCAATTCGGGCATTCAGAACATATAGCACGTTGCTGTAAGCAAGCACGTTCTCATTCAAAGTTGCAAGTTACTATGTAGGAACAAGTTTGTATAGGTATTTCAAAGATGCCCAGAACTGAGCTAAACTTGGTATGTGTCCAACTCCTAGCAATAACTTCATACCCCATCTCCCTTACTTCCAGCTAGTAAGGATCACAAATTTCCTAACAAAGTTTTGACACAGAATCCCCAAATCGGGCATTCAGAACATATAGCACGTTGCTGTAAGAAGCACATTCTCATTCAAAGATGAAAGTTACTATGTAGGAACAAGTTTGTATAGGAATTTCAAAGATGCCCAGAACTGAGCTAAACGTTGTATGTCTCCAACTCCTAGAAATAACTTCATGCCCCATCTCCCTTACTTCCAGCTAGTAAGGATCACATAATTCCTAACAAAGTTTTGACACAGATTCCCTATTCGGGCATTCAGAACATATAGCACGTTGCTGTAAGCAAGCACATTCTCATTCAAAGTTGCAAGTTACTATGTAGGAACAAGTTTGTATAGGTATTTCAAAGATGCCCAGAACTGAGCTAAAATTGGTATGTGTCCAACTCCTAGAAATAACTTCATGCCCCATCTCCCTTACATCCAGCTAGTAAGGATCACATAATTCCTAACAAAGTTTTGACACAGATTCCCAATTCGGGCATTCAGAACATATAGCACGTTGCTGTCAGCAAGCACATTCTCATTCAAAGTTGCAAGTTACTATGTAGGAACAAGTTTGTATAGGTATTTCAAAGATGCCCAGAACTGTGCAAAAATTGGTATGTGTCCAACTCCTAGAAATACCTTCATGCCCCAACTCCCTTACTTCTAGCTATTAATGTTCACATAATTCCTAACAAAGTTTTGACACAGATTCCCAATTCGGGCATTCAGAACATATAGCACGTTGCTGCAAGCAAGCACATTCTCATTCAAAGTTGCAAGTTACTATGTAGGAACAAGTTTGTATAGGTATTTCAAAGATGCCCAGAACTGAGATAAACTTGGAATGTGTCCAACTCCTAGATATAACTTCATGCCCCATCTCCCTTACTTCCAGCTAGTAAGGATCACATATTTCCTAACAAAGTTTTGACACAGATTCCGCATTCTGGCATTCAGAACATATAGCACGTTGCTGTAAGCAAGCACATTCTCATTCAAAGTTGCAAGTTACTATGTAGGAGCAAGTTTGTATAGGTATTTCAAAGATGCCCAGAACTGAGCTAAACTTGGTATGTGTCCAACTCCTAGAAATAACTTCATGTCCCATCTCCCTTACTTCCAGCTAGTAAGGATCACATAATTCCTAACAAAGTTTTGACACAGATTCCCTATTCGGGCATTCAGAACATATAGCACGTTGCTGTAAGCAAGCACATTCTCATTCAAAGTTGCAAGTTACTATGTAGGAACAAGTTTGTATAGGTATTTCAAAGATGCCCAGAACTGTGCTAAAATTGGTATGTGTCAAACTCCTAGAAATACCTTCATGCCCCAACTCCCTTACTTCCAGCTAGTAAGGATCACATAATTCCTAACAAATTTTGACACAGATTCCCAATTCGGACATTCAGAACATATAGCACGTTGTTCTAAGCAAGCACATTCTCATTCAAAGTTGCAAGTTACTATGTCGGAACAAGTTTGTATAGGTATTTCAATGATGCCCACAACTGAGCTAAATTTGGTATGTGTCCAACTCCTTGAAATAACTTCATGCCCCATCTCCCTTACTTCCAGCTAGTAAGGATCACATAATTCCTAACAAAGTTTTGACACAGATTCCCAATTCGGGCATTCAGAACATATAGCACGTTGCTGTAAGCAAGCACATTCTCATTCAAAGATGCAAGTTGCTATGTAGGAACAAGTTAGTATAGGTATTTCAAAGATGCCCAGAAGTGAGCTAAACTTGGTATGACTCCAACTCCTAAAAATAACTTCATGCCCCATCTCCCTTACTTCCAGCTAGTAAGGATCACATAATTCCTAACAAAGTTTTGACACAGATTCCCAATTCGGGCATTCAGAACATATAGCACGTTGCTGTAAGCAAGCACATTCTCATTTAAGTTGCAAGTTACTATGAAGGAACAAGTTTGTATAGGTATTTCAACGATGCCCAGAACTGAGCTAAACTTGGTATGAGTCCAACTCCTAGATATAACTTCATGCCCCATCTCCCTTACTTCCAGCTAGTAAGGATCACATAATTCCTAACAAAGTTTTGACACAGATTCCCAATTGGGGCATTCAGAACCTATAGCACGTTGCTGTAAGCAAGCACATTCTCATTCAAAGATGCAGGTTACTATGTAGGAACAAGTTTGTATAGGTATTTCAAAGATGCCCAGAACTGAGCTAAACTTGGTATGTGTCCAACTCCTAGAAATACCTTCATGCCCCAACTCCCTTACTTCCAGCTAGTAAGGATCACATAATTCCTAGCAAATTTAGACACAGATTCCCAATTCGGGCATTCACAACATATAGCACGTTGCTGTAAGCAAGCACATTCTCATTCAAAGTTGCAAGTTACTATGTAGGAACAAGTTTGTATAGGTATTTCAAAGATGCCCAGAACTGAGCTATACGTTGTATGTCTCCAACTCCTAGAAATATCTTCATGCCCCATCTCCCTTACTTCCATCTAGTAAGGATCACATAATTCCTAACAAAGTTTTGACACAGATTCCCAATTCGGGCATTCAGAACATATAGCACGTTGCTGTAAGCAAGCACATTCTCATTCAAAGTTGCAAGTTACTATGTAGGAACAAGATTGTATAGTTATTTCAAAGATGCCCAGAACTGAGCTAAACTTGGTATGTGTCCAACTCCTAGAAATACCTTCATGCCCCAACTCCCTTACTTCCAGCTAGTAAGGATCACATAATTCCTAACAAAGTTTTGACACAGATTCCCAATTGGGGCATTCAGAACATATAGCACGTTGCTGCAAGCAGGCACATTCTCATTCAAAGTTGCAAGTTACTATGTAGGAACAAGTTTGTATAGGTATTTCAAAGATGCCCAGAACTGAGCTAAACTTCGTATGTCTTCAACTCCTAGAAATAACTTCATGCCCCATCTCCCTTACTTCCAGCTAGTAAGGATCACATAATTCCTAACAAAGTTTTGACACAGATTCCCAATTCGGGCATTCAGAACATATAGCACGTTGCTGTAAGCAAGCACATTCTCATTCATAGTTGCAAGTTACTATGTAGGAACAAGTTTGTATAGGTATTTCAAAGATGCCCAGAACTGAGCTAAAGTTGGTATGTGTCCCACTCCTAGAAATAACTTCATGCCCCAGCTCCCTTACTTCCAGCTAGTAAGGATCACATAATTCCTAACAAAGATTTGACACAGATTCCCTATTTGAGTATTCAGAACATGTGGCACGTTGCTGTAAGCAAGCACATTCTCATTCAAAGTTGCAAGTTACTATGTAGGAACAAGTTTGTATAGGTATTTCAAAGATGCCCAGAACTGTGCTAAACTTGGTATGTGTCCAACTCCTAGAAATACCTTCATGCCCCAACTCCCTTACTTCCAGCTAGTAAGGATCACATAATTCCTAACAAAGTTTGACACAGATTCCCAATTCGGGCATTCAGAACATATAGCACGTTGCTGTAAACAAGCACCTTCTCATTCCAAGTAGCAAGTTACTATGTAGGAACAAGTTTTTATAGGTATTTCAAAGATGCCCAGAAGTGAGCAAAATGTTTTATGTCTCCAACTCCTAGAAATAACTTCATGCCCCATCTCCCTTACTTCCAGCTAGTAAGGATAACATAATTCCTAAAAAGTATTGACACAGATTCCCAATTCGGGCATTCAAAACATATAGCACGTTGCTGTAAGCAAGCACATTCTCATTCAAATTTGCAAGTTACTATGTAGGAACAAGTTTGTATAGGTATTTCAAAGATGCCCAGAACTGAGCTAAACTTGGTATGTGTCCAACTCCTAGAAATAACTTCATGCCCCATCTCCCTTACTTCCAGCTAGTAAGGATCACATAATTCCTAACAAAGTTTTGACACAGATTCCCTATTCGGGCATTCAGAACATATAGCACGTTGCTGTAAGCAAGCACATTCTCATTCAAAGTTGCAAGTTACTATGTAGGAACAAGTTTGTATAGGTATTTCAAAGATGCCCAGAACTGAGCTAAACTTGGTATGTGTCCAACTCCAAGAAATACCTTCATGCCCCAACTCCCTTACTTCCAGCTAGTAAGGATCACATAATTCCTAACAAAGTTTGACACAGATTCCCAATTCGGGCATTCAGAACATATAGCACGTTGCTGTAAGCAAGCACGTTCTCATTCAAAGTTGCAAGTTACTATGTAGGAACAAGTTTGTATAGGTATTTCAAAGATGCCCAGAACTGAGCTAAACTTGGTATGTGTCCAACTCCTAGCAATAACTTCATACCCCATCTCCCTTACTTCCAGCTAGTAAGGATCACAAATTTCCTAACAAAGTTTTGACACAGAATCCCCAAATCGGGCATTCAGAACATATAGCACGTTGCTGTAAGAAGCACATTCTCATTCAAAGATGAAAGTTACTATGTAGGAACAAGTTTGTATAGGAATTTCAAAGATGCCCAGAACTGAGCTAAACGTTGTATGTCTCCAACTCCTAGAAATAACTTCATGCCCCATCTCCCTTACTTCCAGCTAGTAAGGATCACATAATTCCTAACAAAGTTTTGACACAGATTCCCTATTCGGGCATTCAGAACATATAGCACGTTGCTGTAAGCAAGCACATTCTCATTCAAAGTTGCAAGTTACTATGTAGGAACAAGTTTGTATAGGTATTTCAAAGATGCCCAGAACTGAGCTAAAATTGGTATGTGTCCAACTCCTAGAAATAACTTCATGCCCCATCTCCCTTACATCCAGCTAGTAAGGATCACATAATTCCTAACAAAGTTTTGACACAGATTCCCAATTCGGGCATTCAGAACATATAGCACGTTGCTGTCAGCAAGCACATTCTCATTCAAAGTTGCAAGTTACTATGTAGGAACAAGTTTGTATAGGTATTTCAAAGATGCCCAGAACTGTGCAAAAATTGGTATGTGTCCAACTCCTAGAAATACCTTCATGCCCCAACTCCCTTACTTCTAGCTATTAATGTTCACATAATTCCTAACAAAGTTTTGACACAGATTCCCAATTCGGGCATTCAGAACATATAGCACGTTGCTGCAAGCAAGCACATTCTCATTCAAAGTTGCAAGTTACTATGTAGGAACAAGTTTGTATAGGTATTTCAAAGATGCCCAGAACTGAGATAAACTTGGAATGTGTCCAACTCCTAGATATAACTTCATGCCCCATCTCCCTTACTTCCAGCTAGTAAGGATCACATATTTCCTAACAAAGTTTTGACACAGATTCCGCATTCTGGCATTCAGAACATATAGCACGTTGCTGTAAGCAAGCACATTCTCATTCAAAGTTGCAAGTTACTATGTAGGAGCAAGTTTGTATAGGTATTTCAAAGATGCCCAGAACTGAGCTAAACTTGGTATGTGTCCAACTCCTAGAAATAACTTCATGTCCCATCTCCCTTACTTCCAGCTAGTAAGGATCACATAATTCCTAACAAAGTTTTGACACAGATTCCCTATTCGGGCATTCAGAACATATAGCACGTTGCTGTAAGCAAGCACATTCTCATTCAAAGTTGCAAGTTACTATGTAGGAACAAGTTTGTATAGGTATTTCAAAGATGCCCAGAACTGTGCTAAAATTGGTATGTGTCAAACTCCTAGAAATACCTTCATGCCCCAACTCCCTTACTTCCAGCTAGTAAGGATCACATAATTCCTAACAAATTTTGACACAGATTCCCAATTCGGACATTCAGAACATATAGCACGTTGTTCTAAGCAAGCACATTCTCATTCAAAGTTGCAAGTTACTATGTCGGAACAAGTTTGTATAGGTATTTCAATGATGCCCACAACTGAGCTAAATTTGGTATGTGTCCAACTCCTTGAAATAACTTCATGCCCCATCTCCCTTACTTCCAGCTAGTAAGGATCACATAATTCCTAACAAAGTTTTGACACAGATTCCCAATTCGGGCATTCAGAACATATAGCACGTTGCTGTAAGCAAGCACATTCTCATTCAAAGATGCAAGTTGCTATGTAGGAACAAGTTAGTATAGGTATTTCAAAGATGCCCAGAAGTGAGCTAAACTTGGTATGACTCCAACTCCTAAAAATAACTTCATGCCCCATCTCCCTTACTTCCAGCTAGTAAGGATCACATAATTCCTAACAAAGTTTTGACACAGATTCCCAATTCGGGCATTCAGAACATATAGCACGTTGCTGTAAGCAAGCACATTCTCATTTAAGTTGCAAGTTACTATGAAGGAACAAGTTTGTATAGGTATTTCAACGATGCCCAGAACTGAGCTAAACTTGGTATGAGTCCAACTCCTAGATATAACTTCATGCCCCATCTCCCTTACTTCCAGCTAGTAAGGATCACATAATTCCTAACAAAGTTTTGACACAGATTCCCAATTGGGGCATTCAGAACCTATAGCACGTTGCTGTAAGCAAGCACATTCTCATTCAAAGATGCAGGTTACTATGTAGGAACAAGTTTGTATAGGTATTTCAAAGATGCCCAGAACTGAGCTAAACTTGGTATGTGTCCAACTCCTAGAAATACCTTCATGCCCCAACTCCCTTACTTCCAGCTAGTAAGGATCACATAATTCCTAGCAAATTTAGACACAGATTCCCAATTCGGGCATTCACAACATATAGCACGTTGCTGTAAGCAAGCACATTCTCATTCAAAGTTGCAAGTTACTATGTAGGAACAAGTTTGTATAGGTATTTCAAAGATGCCCAGAACTGAGCTATACGTTGTATGTCTCCAACTCCTAGAAATATCTTCATGCCCCATCTCCCTTACTTCCATCTAGTAAGGATCACATAATTCCTAACAAAGTTTTGACACAGATTCCCAATTCGGGCATTCAGAACATATAGCACGTTGCTGTAAGCAAGCACATTCTCATTCAAAGTTGCAAGTTACTATGTAGGAACAAGATTGTATAGTTATTTCAAAGATGCCCAGAACTGAGCTAAACTTGGTATGTGTCCAACTCCTAGAAATACCTTCATGCCCCAACTCCCTTACTTCCAGCTAGTAAGGATCACATAATTCCTAACAAAGTTTTGACACAGATTCCCAATTCGGGCATTCAGAACATATAGCACGTTGCTGTAAGCAAGCACATTCTCATTCAAAGTTGCAAGTTACTATGTAGGAACAAGTTTGAATAGAACTTTCAAAGATGCCCAGAACTGAGCTAAACTTGGTATGTGTCCAACTCCTAGAAATAACTTCATGCCCCATCTCCCTTACTTCCATCTTGTAAGGATCACATAATTCCTAACAAAGTTTTGACACAGATTCCCAATTCGGGCATTCAGAACATATAGCACGTTGCTGTAAGCAAGCATATTCTCATTCAAAGTTGCAAGTTACTATGTAGGAACAAGTTTGTATAGGTATTTCAAAGATGCCCAGAACTGAGCTAAACTTGGTATGTGTCCAACTCCTAGAAATAACTTCATGCCCCATCTCCCTTACTTCCAGCTAGTAAGGATCACATAATTCCTAACAAAGTTTTGACAGAGATTCCCAATTCGGGAATTCACAACAGATAGCACGTTGCTGTAAGCAAGCACATTCTCATTCAAAGTTGCAAGTTACTATGTATGAACAAGTTTGTATAGGCATTTCAAAGATGCCCAGAACTGAGCTAAACTTGGTATGTGTCCACCTCCTAGAAATACCTTCATGCCCCAACTCCCTTACTTCCAGCTAGTAAGGATCACATAATTCCTAACAAAGTTTTGACACAGATTCCCAATTCGGGCATTCAGAACATATAGCACGTTGCTGTAAGCAAGCACATTCTCATTCAAAGTTGCAAGTTACTATGTAGGAACAAGTTTGTATAGGTATTTCAAAGATGCCCAGAACTGAGCTTAACGATGTATGTCTCCAACTCCTGTAAATAACCTCATGCCCCATCTCCCTTACTTCCAGCTAGTAAGGATGACATAATTCCTAACAAAGTTTTGACACAGATTCCCAATTCGGGCATTCAGAACATATAGCACGTTGCTGTAAGGAAGCACATTCTCATTCAAAATTGCAAGTTACTATGTAGGAACAAGTTTGTATAGGTATTTCAAAGATGCCCAGAACTGAGCTTAACGATGTATGTCTCCAACTCCTGTAAATAACCTCATGTCCCATCTCCCTTACTTCCAGCTAGTAAGGATGACATAATTCCTAACAAAGTTTTGACACAGATTCCCAATTCGGGCATTCAGAACATATAGCACGTTGCTGTAAGCAAGCACATTCTCATTCAAAGTTGCAAGTTACTATGTAGGAACAAGTTTGTATAGGTATTTCAAAGATGCCCAGAACTGAGCTAAACTTGGTATGTGTCCAACTCCTAGAAATAACTTCATGCCCCATCTCCCTTACTTCCAGCTTGTAAGGATCACATAATTCCTAACAAAGTTTTGACACAGATTCCCTATTCGGGTATTCAGAACATATAGCACGTTGCTGGAAGCAAGCACATTCTCATTCAAAGTTGCAAGTTACTATGTAGGAACTAGTTTGTATAGGTATTTTAAAGATGCCCAGAACTGTGCTAAACTTGGTATGTGTCAACTCCTAGAAATACCTTCATGCCCCAACTCCCTTTCTTCCAGCCAGTAAGGATCACATAATTCCTAACAAAGTTTGACCTTGATTCCCAATTCGGGCATTCAGAACATATAGCACGTTGCTGTAAGCAAGCACATTCTCATTCAAAGTTGCAAGTTACTATGTAGGAACAAGTTTGTATAGGTATTTCAAAGATGCCCAGAACTGAGCTAAACTTGGTATGTGTCCAACACCTTGAAATAACTTCATGCCCCATCTCCCTTACTTCCAGCTAGTAAGGATCACATAATTCCTAACAAAGATTTGACACAGATTCCCAATTGGGGCATTCAGAACATGTGGCACGTTGCTGTAAGCAAGCACATTCTCATTCAAGGATGCAAGTTACTATGTAGGAACAAATTTGTATAGGTATTTCAAAGATGCCCAGAACTGAGCTAAACTTGGTAAGTCTCCCACTCCTAGAAATAACTTCATGCCCCATCTCCCTTACTTCCAGCTAGTAAGGATCACATAATTCCTAACAAAGTTTTGACACAGATTTCCAATTCGGGCATTCAGAACATATAGCACGTTGCTGTAAGCAAGCACATTCTCATTCAAAGTTGCAAGTTACTATGTAGGAACAGGTTTGTATAGGTATTTCAAAGATGCCCAGAACTGAGCTAAACTTGTTATGTGTCCAATTCCTAGAAATAATTTCATGCCCCATCTCCCTTACTTCCAGCTAGTAAGGATCACATAATTCCTAACAAAGTTTTGACACAGATTCCCAATTCGGGCATTCAGAACATATAGCACGTTGCTGCAAGCAAGCACATTCTCATTCAAAGTTGCAAGTTACTATGTAGGAACAAGTTTGTATAGGTATTTCAAAGATGCCCAGAACTGAGCTAAACTTGTTATGTGTCCTACCTCTAGAAATTACTTCACGCCCCAACTCTTTTACTTCCATCTAGTAAGGATCACATAATTCCTATCAAAGTTTTGACACAGATTCCCAATTCGGGCATTGAGAACATATAGCACGTTGCTGTAAACAAGCACCTTCTCATTCCAAGTAGAAAGTTACTATGTAGGAACAAGTTTGTATAGGTATTTCAAAGATGCCCAGAAGTGAGCAAAACGTTTTATGTCTCCAACTCCTAGAATTAACTTCATGCCCCATCTCCCTTACTTCCAGATAGTAAGGATAACATAATTCCTAAAAAGTTTTGACACCGATTCCCAATTCGGGCATTCAGAACATATAGCACGTTGCTGTAAGCAAGCACATTCTCATTCAAAGTTGCAAGTTACTATGTAGGAACAAGTTTGTATAGGTATTTCAAAGATGCCCAGAACTGAGCTAAACTTGGTATGTCTCCAACTCCTAGAAGTAACTTCTTGCCCCATCTCCCTTACTTCCAGCTAGTAAGGATCACATAATTCCTAACAAAGTTTTGACACAGATTCCCAATTCGGGCATTCAGAACATATAGCACGTTGCTGCAAGCAAGCACATTCTCATTCAAAGTTGCAAGTTACTATGTAGGAACAAGTTTGTATAGGTATTTCAAAGATGCCCAGAACTGAGCTAAACTTGGTATGTGTCCAACTCCTAGAAATACCTTCATGCCCCATCTCCCTTACTTCCAGCTAGTAAGGATCACATAATTCCTAACAAAGTTTTGACACAGATTCCCTATTCGGGCATTCAGAACATATAGCACGTTGCTGTAAGCAAGCACATTCTCATTCATAGTTGCAAGTTACTATGTAGGAACAAGTTTGTATAGGTATTTCAAAGATGCCCAGAACTGTGCTAAACTTGGTATATGTCCAACTCCTAGAAATACCTTCATGCCCCATCTCCCTTACTTCCAGCTTGTAAGGATCACATAATTCCTAACAAAGTTTGACACAGATTCCCAATTCGGGCATTCAGAACATATAGCACGTTGCTGTAAGCAAGCACATTCTCATTCAAAGTTGCAAGTTACTATGTAGGAACAAGTTTGTATAGGTATTTCAAAGATGCCCAGAACTGAGCTAAACTTGGTATGTGTCCAACTCCTAGCAATAACTTCATGCCCCATCTCTCTTACTTCCAGCTAGTAAGGATCACATAATTCCTAACAAAGTTTTGACACAGATTCCCAATTCGGGCATGCAGAACATATAGCACGTTGCTGTAAGCAAGCACATTCTCATTCAAAGATGCAAGTTACTATGTAGGAACAAGTTTGTATAGGTATTTCAAAGATGCCCAGAACTGAGCTAAACTTGGTATGTCTCCAACTCCTAGAAATAACTTCATGCACCATCTCCCTTACTTCCAGCTAGTATGGATCACATAATTCCTAACAAAGTTTTGACACAGATTCCCAATTGGGGCATTCAGAACATATAGCACGTTGCTGCAAGCAGGCACATTCTCATTCAAAGTTGCAAGTTACTATGTAGGAACAAGTTTGTATAGGTATTTCAAAGATGCCCAGAACTGAGCTAAACTTCGTATGTCTTCAACTCCTAGAAATAACTTCATGCCCCATCTCCCTTACTTCCAGCTAGTAAGGATCACATAATTCCTAACAAAGTTTTGACACAGATTCCCAATTCGGGCATTCAGAACATATAGCACGTTGCTGTAAGCAAGCACATTCTCATTCATAGTTGCAAGTTACTATGTAGGAACAAGTTTGTATAGGTATTTCAAAGATGCCCAGAACTGAGCTAAAGTTGGTATGTGTCCCACTCCTAGAAATAACTTCATGCCCCAGCTCCCTTACTTCCAGCTAGTAAGGATCACATAATTCCTAACAAAGATTTGACACAGATTCCCTATTTGAGTATTCAGAACATGTGGCACGTTGCTGTAAGCAAGCACATTCTCATTCAAAGTTGCAAGTTACTATGTAGGAACAAGTTTGTATAGGTATTTCAAAGATGCCCAGAACTGTGCTAAACTTGGTATGTGTCCAACTCCTAGAAATACCTTCATGCCCCAACTCCCTTACTTCCAGCTAGTAAGGATCACATAATTCCTAACAAAGTTTGACACAGATTCCCAATTCGGGCATTCAGAACATATAGCACGTTGCTGTAAACAAGCACCTTCTCATTCCAAGTAGCAAGTTACTATGTAGGAACAAGTTTTTATAGGTATTTCAAAGATGCCCAGAAGTGAGCAAAATGTTTTATGTCTCCAACTCCTAGAAATAACTTCATGCCCCATCTCCCTTACTTCCAGCTAGTAAGGATAACATAATTCCTAAAAAGTATTGACACAGATTCCCAATTCGGGCATTCAAAACATATAGCACGTTGCTGTAAGCAAGCACATTCTCATTCAAAGTTGCAAGTTACTATGTAGGAACAAGTTTGTATAGGTATTTCAAAGATGCCCAGAACTGAGCTAAACTTGGTATGTGTCCAACTCCTAGAAATAACTTCATGCCCCATCTCCCTTACTTCCAGCTAGTAAGGATCACATAATTCCTAACAAAGTTTTGACACAGATTCCCTATTCGGGCATTCAGAACATATAGCACGTTGCTGTAAGCAAGCACATTCTCATTCAAAGTTGCAAGTTACTATGTAGGAACAAGTTTGTATAGGTATTTCAAAGATGCCCAGAACTGAGCTAAACTTGGTATGTGTCCAACTCCAAGAAATACCTTCATGCCCCAACTCCCTTACTTCCAGCTAGTAAGGATCACATAATTCCTAACAAAGTTTGACACAGATTCCCAATTCGGGCATTCAGAACATATAGCACGTTGCTGTAAGCAAGCACGTTCTCATTCAAAGTTGCAAGTTACTATGTAGGAACAAGTTTGTATAGGTATTTCAAAGATGCCCAGAACTGAGCTAAACTTGGTATGTGTCCAACTCCTAGCAATAACTTCATACCCCATCTCCCTTACTTCCAGCTAGTAAGGATCACAAATTTCCTAACAAAGTTTTGACACAGAATCCCCAAATCGGGCATTCAGAACATATAGCACGTTGCTGTAAGAAGCACATTCTCATTCAAAGATGAAAGTTACTATGTAGGAACAAGTTTGTATAGGAATTTCAAAGATGCCCAGAACTGAGCTAAACGTTGTATGTCTCCAACTCCTAGAAATAACTTCATGCCCCATCTCCCTTACTTCCAGCTAGTAAGGATCACATAATTCCTAACAAAGTTTTGACACAGATTCCCTATTCGGGCATTCAGAACATATAGCACGTTGCTGTAAGCAAGCACATTCTCATTCAAAGTTGCAAGTTACTATGTAGGAACAAGTTTGTATAGGTATTTCAAAGATGCCCAGAACTGAGCTAAACGTTGTATGTCTCCAACTCCTAGAAATAACTTCATGCCCCATCTCCCTTACTTCCAGCTAGTAAGGATCACATAATTCCTAACAAAGTTTTGACACAGATTCCCAATTCGGGCATTCAGAACATATAGCACGTTGCTGTAAGCAAGCACATTCTCATTCAAAGTTGCAAGTTACTATGTAGGAACAAGTTTGTATAGGTATTTCAAAGATGCCCAGAACTGTGCTAAACTTGGTATGTGTCCAACTCCTAGAAATACCTTCATGCCCCAACTCCCTTACTTCCAGCTAGTAAGGATCACATAATTCCTAACAAATTTTGACACAGATTCCCAATTCGGGCATTCAAAACATATAGCACGTTGCTGTAAGCAAGCACATTCTCATTCAAAGTTGCAAGTTAATGTGTAGGAACAAGTTTGTATAGGTATTTCAAAGATGTCCAGAACTGAGCTACACTTGGTATGTGTCCAACTCCTAGGAAGAACTTCATGCCCCATCTTCCTTACTTCCAGCTAGTAAGGATCACATAATTCCTAACAAAGATTTGACACAGATTCCCAATTCGGGCATTCAGAACATAGAGCACGTTGCTGTAAGCAAGCACATTCTCATTCAAAGATGCAAGTTACTATGTAGGAACAAGTTTGAATAGGTATTTCAAAGATGCCCAGAACTGAGCTAAACTTGGTATGTCTCCAACTCCTAGAAATAACTTCATGCCCCATCTCCCTTACTAACAGCTAGTAAGGATCACATAATTCCTAACAATGTTTTGACACAGATTCCCAATTCGGGCATTCAGAACATATAGCACGTTGCTGTAAGCAAGCACATTCTCATTCAAAGTTGCAAGTTACTATGTAGGAACAAGTTTGTATAGGTATTTCAAAGATGCCCAGAACTGAGCTAAACGTTGTATGTCTCCAACTCCTGGAAATAACTTCATGCCCCATCTCCCTTACTTCCATCTAGTAAGGATCACATAATTCCTAACAAAGTTTTGACACAGATTCCCAATTCGGGCATTCAGAACATATAGCACGTTGCTGTAAGCAAGCACATTCTCATTAAAAGTTGCAAGTTACTATGTAGGAACAAGTTTGTATAGGTATTTCAAAGATGCCCAGAACTGAGCTAAAGTGGGTATGTCTCCAACTCCTAGAAATAACTTCATGCCCCATCTCCCTTACTTCCAGCTAGTAAGGATCACATAATTCCTAACAAAGTTTTGACACAGATTCCCAATTCGGGCATTCAGAACATATAGCACGTTGCTGTAAGCAAGCACATTCTCATTCAAAGATGCAAGTTACTATGTAGGAACAAGTTTGTATAGGTATTTCAAAGATGCCCAGAACTGAGCTAAACTTGGTATGTCTCCAACTCCTGGAAATAACTTCATGCCCCATCTCCCTTACTTCCAGCTAGTAAGGATCACATAATTCCTAACAAAGTTTTGACACAGATTCCCAATTCGGGCATTCAGAACATATAGCACGTTGCTGTGAGCAAGCACATTCTCATTCAAAGTTGCAAGTTACTATGTAGGAACAAGTTTGTATAGGTATTTCAAAGATGTCCAGAACTGAGCTAAACTTGGTATGTGTCTTACCTCTAGAAATAAATTTATGCCCCAACTCCCTTACTTCCAGCTAGTAAGGATCCCAAAAAACCTAACAAAGTTTTGACACAGATTCCCAATTCGAGCATTCAGAACATAAAGCACGTTGCTGTAAGCAAGCACATTCTCATTCAAAGTTGCAAGTTACTATGTAGGTACAAGTTTGTATAGGTATTTCAAAGATGTCCAAAACTGAGCTAAACTTGGTATGTCTCCAACTCCTAGAAATAACTTCATGCCCCATCTCCCTTACTTCCAGCTAGTAAGGATCCCATAATTTCTAACAAAATTTTGACACAGAATCCCAATTCGGGCATTCAGAACATATAGCACGTTGCTGTAAGCAAGCACATTCTCATTCAACGTTGCAAGTTACTATATAGGAACAAGTTTGTATAGGTATTTCAAAGATGCCCAGAACTGAGCTAAACTTGGTATATGTAAAACTCATAGAAATAATTTCATGCCCCATCTCCCTTACTTCCAGCTAGTAAGGATCACATAATTCCTAACAAAGTTTTGACTCAGATTCCCAATTCGGGCATTCAGATCATATAGCACGTTGCTGTAAGCAAGCACATTCTCATTCAAAGTTGCAAGTTACTATGTAGGAACAAGTTTGTATAGGTATTTCAAAGATGCCCAGAACTGTGCTAAACTTGGTATGTGTCAAATTCCTAGAAATACCTTCATGCCCCAACTCCCTTACTTCCAGCTAGTAAGGATCACATAATTCCTAACAAAGTTTTGACACAGATTCCCAATTCGGGCATTCAGAACATATAGCACGTTGCTGTAAACAAGCACATTCTCATTAAAAGTTGCAAGTTACTATGTAGGAACAAGTTTGTATAGGTATTTCAAAGATGCCCAGAACTGAGCTAAACGTTGTATGTGTCCAACCTCTAGAAATAACTTTATGCCCCATCTACCTTACTTCCAGCTAGTAAGGATCACATAATTCCTAACAAACTTTTGACACAGATTCCCAATTCGGGCATTCAGAACATATAGCACGTTGCTGTAAGCAAGCACATTCTCATTCAAAGATGCAAGTTACCATGTAGGAACAAGTTTGTATAGGTATTTCAAAAATGCCCAGAACTGAGCTATACTTGGTATGTGTCCTACCTCTAGAAATAACTTCATGCCCCAACTCCCTTACTTCCAGCTAGAAAGGATCACATAATTCCTAACAAAGTTTTGACACAGATTCCCTATTCGGGCATTCAGAACATATAGCACGTTGCTGTAAGCAAGAACATTCTCATTCAAAGTTGCAAGTTACTATGTAGGAACAAGTTTGTATAGGTATTTCAAAGATGCCCAGAACTGAGCTAAACGTTGTATGTCTCCAACTCCTAGAAATAACTTCTTGCCCCATCTCCCTTACTTCCAGCTAGTAAGGATCACATAATTCCTAACAAAGTTTTGACACAGATTCCCAATTCGGGCATTCAGAACATATAGCACGTTGCTGTAAGCAAGTACATTCTCATTCAAAGTTGCAAGTTACTATGTAGGAACAAGTTTGTATAGGTATTTCAAAGATGCCCAGAACTGTGCTAAACTTGGTATGTGTCCAACTCCTAGAAATACCTTCATGCCCCAACTCCCTTACTTCCAGCTAGTAAGGATCACATAATTCCTAACAAATTTTGACACAGATTCCCAATTCGGCATTCAAAACATATAGCACGTTGCTGTAAGCAAGCACATTCCCATTCAAAGTTGCAAGTTAATGTGTAGGAACAAGTTTGTATAGGTATTTCAAAGATGTCCAGAACTGAGCTAAACTTGGTATGTGTCCAACTCCTAGAAAGAACTTCATGCCCCATCTTCCTTACATCCAGCTAGTAAGGATCACATAATTCCTAACAAAGATTTGACACAGATTCCCAATTCGGGCATTCAGAACATAGAGCACGTTGCTGTAAGCAAGCACATTCTCATTCAAAGATGCAAGTTACTATGTAGGAACAAGTTTGAATAGGTATTTCAAAGATGCCCAGAACTGAGCTAAACTTGGTATGTCTCCAACTCCTAGAAATAACTTCATGACCCATCTCCCTTACTAACAGCTAGTAAGGATCACATAATTCCTAACAATGTTTTGACACAGATTCCCAATTCGGGCATTCAGAACATATAGCACGTTGCTGTAAGCAAGCACATTCTCATTCAAAGTTGCAAGTTACTATGTAGGAACATGTTTGTATAGGTATTTCAAAGATGCCCAGAACTGAGCTAAACTTGGTATGTCTCCAACTCCTAGAAATAACTTCATGCCCCATCTCCCTTACTTCCAGCTAGTAAGGATCACATAATTCCTAACAAAGTTTTGACACAGATTCCCAATTCGGGCATTCAGAACATATAGCACGTTGCTGTAAGCAAGCACATTCTCATTCAAAGTTGCAAGACACTATGTAGGAACAAGTTTGTATAGGTATTTCAAAGATGCCCAGAACTGAGCTAAACTTGGTATGTCTCCAAATCCTAGAAATAACTTCATGCCCCATCTCCCTTACTTCCAGCTAGTAAGGATCACATAATTTCTAACAAAGTTTTGACACAGAATCCCAATTCGGGCATTCAGAACATATAGCACGTTGCTGTAAGCAAGCACATTCTCATTCAAAGTTGCAAGTTACTATGTAGGAACAAGTTTGTATAGGTATTTCAAAGATGCCCAGAACTGAGCTAAACTTGGTATGTGTCAAACTCATAGAAATAATTTCATGCCCCATCTCCCTTTCTTCCAGCTAGTAAGGATCACATAATTCCTAACAAAGTTTTGACACAGATTCCCAATTCGGGCATTCAGAACATATAGCACGTTGCTGTAAGCAAGCACATTCTCATTAAAAGTTGCAAGTTACTATGTAGGAACAAGTTTGTATAGGTATTTCAAAGATGCCCAGAACTGTGCTAAACTTGCTATGTGTCCAATTCTAGAAATACCTTCATGCCCCAACTCCCTTACTTCCAGCTAGTAAGGATCACATAATTCCTAACAAAGTTTTGACACAGATTCCCTATTCGAGCATTCAGAACATATAGCACGTTGCTGTAAGCAAGCACATTCTCATTCAAAGTTGCAAGTTACTATGTAGGAACAAGTTTGTATAGGTATTTCAAAGATGCCCAAAACTGAGCTAAAAGTTGTATGTCTCCAACTCCTAGAAATAACTTGATGCCCCATCTCCCTTACTTCCATCTCGTAAGGATCACATAATTCCTAACAAAGTTTTGACACAGATTCCCAATTCGGGCATTCAGAACATATAGCACGTTGCTGTAAGCAAGCACATTCTCATTCAAAGTTGCAAGTTACTATGTAGGAACAAGTTTGTATAGGTATTTCAAAGATGCCCAGAACTGAGCTAAAGGTTGTATGTCTCCAACTCCTAGAAATACCTTCGTGCCCCAACTCCCTTACTTCCAGTTAGTAAGGATCACATAATTCCTAAAAAGTTTTGACACAGATTCCCAATTCGGGCATTCACAACATGTAGCACGTTGCTGTAAGCAAGCACATTCTCATTCAAAGTTGCAAGTTACTATGTAGAAACAAGTTTGTATAGGTATTTCAAAGATGCCCAGAACTGAGCTAAACGTTGTATGTCTCCAACTCCTAGAAATAACTTCATGCCCCATCTCCCTTACTTCCATCTAGTAAGGATCACATAATTCCTAACAAAGTTTTGACCCAGATTCACAATTCGGGCATTCAGAACATATAGCACGTTGCTGTAAGCAAGCACATTCTCATTCAAAGTTGCATGTTACTATGTAGGAACAAGTTTGTATAGGTATTTCAAAGATGCCCAGAACTGAGCTAAACTTGGTATGTGTCCAACTCCTAGATATAACTTCATGCCCTAACACCCTTACTTCCAGCTAGTAAGGATCACATAATTCCTAACAAAGTTTTGACACAGATTCCCAATTCGGGCATTCAGAACATATAGCACGTTGCTGTAAGCAAGCATATTCTCATTCAAAGATGCAAGTTACTATGTAAGAAAAGTTTGAATAGGACTTTCAAAGATGCTCAGAACTGAGCTAAACTTGGTATGTGTCCAACTCCTAGAAATAACTTCATGCCCCATCTCCCTTACTTCCAGCTAGTAAGGATCACATAATTCCTAACAAAGTTTTGACACAGATTCCCAATTCGGGCATTCAGAACATATAGCACGTTGCTGTAAGCAAGCACATTCTCATTCAAAGATGCAAGTTACTATGTAGGAACAAGTTTGTATAGGTATTTCAAAGATGCCCAGAACTGAGCTAAACTTGGTATGTCTCCAACTCCTAGAAATAACTTCATGCCCCATCTCCCTTACTTCCATCTAGTAAGGATCACATAATTTCTAACAAAGTTTTGACACAGATTCCCAATTCGGGCATTCAGAACATATAGCACGTTGCTGTAAGCAAGCACATTCTCATTCAAAGATGCAAGTTACTATGTAGGAACAAGTTTGTATAGGTATTTCAAAGATGCCCAGAACTGAGCTAAACTTGGTATGAGTCCAACTCCTAGATATAACTTCATGCCCCAACTCCCTTACTTCCAGCTAGTAAGGATCACATAATTCCTAACAAAGTTTTGACACAGATTCCCAATTCGGGCATTCAGAACATATAGCACGTTGCTGTAAGCAAGCACATTGTCATTCAAAGTTGCAAGTTACTATGTAGGAACTAGTTTGAATAGGACTTTCAAAGATGCTCAGAACTGAGCTAAACTTGGTATGTCTCCAACTCCTAGAAATAACTTCATGCCCCATCTCCCTTACTTCCATCTAGTAAGGATCACATAATTTCTAACAAAGTTTTGACACAGATTCCCAATTCGGGCATTCAGAACATATAGCACGTTGCTGTAAGCAAGCACATTCTCATTCAAAGATGCAAGTTACTATGTAGGAACAAGTTTGTATAGGTATTTCAAAGATGCCCAGAACTGAGCTAAACTTGGTATGTGTCAAACTCATAGAAATAATTTCATGCCCCATCTCCCTTTCTTCCAGCTAGTAAGGATCATATAATTCCTAACAAAGTTTTGACACAGATTCCCAATTCGGGCATTCAGAACATGTAGCACGTTGCTGTAAGCAAGCACATTCTCATTCAAAGTTGCAAGTTACTATGTAGGAACAAGTTTGTATAGGTATTTCAAAGATGCCCAGAACTGAGCTAAACGTTGTATGTCTCCAACTCCTAGAAATAACTTCATGCCCCATCTCCCTTACTTCCATCTAGTAAGGATCACATAATTCCTAACAAAGTTTTGACCCAGATTCACAATTCGGGCATTCAGAACATATAGCACGTTGCTGTAAGCAAGCACATTCTCATTCAAAGTTGCATGTTACTATGTAGGAACAAGTTTGTAGAGGTATTTCAAAGATGCCCAGAACTGAGCTAAACTTGGTGTGTGTCCAACTCCTAGATATAACTTCATGCCCTAACACCCTTACTTCCAGCTAGTAAGGATCACATAATTCCTAACAAAGTTTTGACACAGATTCCCAATTCGGGCATTCAGAACATATAGCACGTTGCTGTAAGCAAGCACATTCTCATTCAAAGATGCAAGTTACTATGTAAGAAAAGTTTGAATAGGACTTTCAAAGATGTTCAGAACTGAGCTAAACTTGGTATGTGTCCAACTCCTAGAAATAACTTCATGCCCCATCTCCCTTACTTCCAGCTAGTAAGGATCACATAATTCCTAACAAAGTTTTGACACAGATTCCCAATTCGGGCATTCAGAACATATAGCACGTTGCTGTAAGCAAGCACATTCTCATTCAAAGATGCAAGTTACTATGTAGGAACAAGTTTGTATAGGTATTTCAAAGATGCCCAGAACTGAGCTAAACTTGGTATGTCTCCAACTCCTAGAAATAACTTCATGCCCCATCTCCCTTACTTCCATCTAGTAAGGATCACATAATTTCTAACAAAGTTTTGACACAGATTCCCAATTCGGGCATTCAGAACATATAGCACGTTGCTGTAAGCAAGCACATTCTCATTCAAAGATGCAAGTTACTATGTAGGAACAAGTTTGTATAGGTATTTCAAAGATGCCCAGAACTGAGCTAAACTTGGTATGAGTCCAACTCCTAGATATAACTTCATGCCCCAACTCCCTTACTTCCAGCTAGTAAGGATCACATAATTCCTAACAAAGTTTTGACACAGATTCCCAATTCGGGCATTCAGAACATATAGCACGTTGCTGTAAGCAAGCACATTGTCATTCAAAGTTGCAAGTTACTATGTAGGAACTAGTTTGAATAGGACTTTCAAAGATGCTCAGAACTGACCTAAACTTGGTATGTCTCCAACTCCTAGAAATAACTTCATGCCCCATCTCCCTTACTTCCAGCTAGTAAGGATCACATAATTCCTAACAAAGTTTTGACACAGATTCCCTATTCCGGCATTCAGAACCTACAGCACGTTGCTGTAAGCAAGCATATTCTCATTCAAAGTTGCAAGTTACTATGTAGGAACAAGTTTGTATAGGTATTTGAAAGATGCCCAGAACTGAGCTAAAAGTTGTATTTCTCCAACTCCTAGAAATAACTTCATGCCCCATCTCCCTTACTTCCAGCTAGTAAGGATCACATAATTCCTAACAAAGTTTTGACACAGATTCCCAATTCGGGCATTCAGAACATATAGCACGTTGCTGTAAGCAAGCACATTCTCATTCAAGGATGCAAGTTACTATGTAGGAACAAGTTTGTATAGGTATTTCAAAGATGCCCAGAACTGAGCTAAACTTGGAATGTCTCCAACTCCTAGAAATAACTTCATGCCCCATCTCCCTTACTTCCATCTAGTAAGGATCACATAATTTCTAACAAAGATTTGACTCAGATTCCCAATTCGGACATTCAGAACATATAGCACGTTGCTGTAAGCAAGCACATTGTCATTCAAAGTTGCAAGTTACTATGTAGGAACAAGTGTGTATAGGTATTTCAAAGATGCCCAGAACTGAGCTAAACTTGGTATGTGTCCAACTCCTAGAAATAACTTTATGCCCCAACTCCCTTACTTCAAGCTAGTAAGGATCACATAATTCCTAACAAAGTTTTGACACAGATTCCCAATTCGGGCATTCAGAACATATAGCACGTTGCTGTAAGCAAGCATATTCTCATTCAAAGTTGCAAGTTACTATGTAGGAACAAGTTTGTATAGGTATTTCAAAGATGCCCAGAACTGAGCTAAACTTGGTATGTCTCCAACTCCTAGAAATATCTACATGCCCCATCTCCCTTACTTCCAGCTAGTAAGGATCACATAATTCCTAACAAAGTTTTGACACAGATTCCCAATTCGGGCATTCAGAACATATAGCACGTTGCTGTAAGCAAGCACATTCTCATTCAAAGTTGTAAGATACTATGTAGGAACAAGTTTGTATAGGTATTTCAAAGATGCCCAGAACTGAGCTAAACTTGGTATGTCTCCAAATCCTAGAAATAACTTCATGCCCCATCTCCCTTACTTCCAGCTAGTAAGGATCACATAATTTCTAACAAAGTTTTGACACAGAATCCCAATTCGGGCATTCAGAACATATAGCACGTTGCTGTAAGCAAGCACATTCTCATTCAAAGTTGCAAGTTACTATGTAGGAACAAGTTTGTATAGGTATTTCAAAGATGCCCAGAACTGAGCTAAACTTGGTATGTGTCAAACTCATAGAAATAATTTCATGCCCCATCTCCCTTACTTCCAGCTAGTAAGGATCACATAATTCCTAACAAAGTTTTGACTCAGATTCACAATTCGGGCATTCAGAACATATAGCATTTTGCTGTAAGCAAGCACATTCTCATTCAAAGTTGCAAGTTACTATGTAGGAACAAGTTTGAATAGGACTTTCAAAGATGCCCAGAACTGTGCTAAACTTGGTATGTGTCCAATTCCTAGAAATGACTTCATGCCCCAACTCCCTTACTTCCAGCTAGTAAGGATCACATAATTCCTAACAAAGTTTTGACACAGATTCCCTATTCGGGCATTCAGAACATATAGCACGTTGCTGTAAGCAAGCACATTCTCATTCAAAGTTGCAAGTTACTATGTAGGAACAAGTTTGTATAGGTATTTCAAAGATGCCCAAAACTGAGCTAAACGTTGTATGTCTCCAACTCCTAGAAACAACTTGATGCCCCATCTCCCTTACTTCCATCTCGTAAGGATCACATAATTCCTAACAAAGTTTTGACACAGATTCCCAATTCGGGCATTCAGAACATATAGCACGTTGCTGTAAGTAAGCACATTCTCATTCAAAGTTGCAAGTTACTATGTAGGAACAAGTTTGTATAGATATTTCAAAGATGCCCAGAACTGAGCTAAACGTTGTATGTCTCCAACTCCTAGAAATACCTTCATGCCCAAACTCCCTTACTTCCAGCTAGTAAGAATCACATAATTCCTAAAAAGTTTTGACACAGATTCCCAATTCGGGCATTCAGAACATATAGCACGTTGCTGTAAGCAAGCACATTCTCAATCAAAGTTGCAAGTTACTATGCAGAAACAAGTTTGTATAGGTATTTCAAAGATGCCCAGAACTGAGCTAAACTTGGTATGTGTCCAACTCCTAGATATAACTTCATGCCTCATCTCCCTTACTTCCAGCTAGTAAGGATCACATAATTCCTAACAAAGTTTTGACACAGATTCCCAATTCGGGCATTCAGAACATATAGCACGTTGCTGTAAGCAAGCACATTCTCATTCAAAGTTGCAAGTTACAATGTAGGAAAAGTTTGAATAGGACTTTCAAAGGTGCTCAGAACTGAGCTAATCTTGGTATGTCTCCAACTCCTAGAAATAACTTCTTGCCCCATCTCCCTTACTTCCAGCTAGTAAGGATCACATAATTCCTAACAAAGTTTTGACACAGATTCCCAATTCGGGCATTCAGAACATATAGCACGTTGCTGTAAGCAAGCACATTCTCATTCAAAGATGCAAGTTACTATGTAGGAACAAGTTTGTATAGGTATTTCAAAGATGCCCAGAACTGAGCTAAAAGTTGTATGTCTCCAACTCCTAGAAATAACTTCATGCCCCATCTCCCTTACTTCCATCTAGTAAGGATCACATAATTTCTAACAAAGTTTGACACAGATTCCCATTCAGGCATTCAGAACATATAGCACGTTGCTGCAAGCAAGCACATTCTCATTCAAAGTTGCAAGTTACTATGTAGGAACAAGTTTGTATAGGTATTTCAAAGATGCCCAGAACTGAGCTAAACGTTGTATGTCTCCAACTCCTAGAAATAACTTGATGCCCCATCTCCCTTACTCCATCTCGTAAGGATCACATAATTCCTAACAAAGTTTTGACACATATTCCCAATTCGGGCATTCAGAACATATAGCACGTTGCTGTAAGCAAGCACATTCTCATTCAAATTTGCAAGTTACTATGTAGGAACAAGTTTGTATAGGTATTTCAAAGATGCCCAGAACTGAGCTAAACGTTGTATGTCTCCAACTCCTAGAAATACCTTCATGCCCCAACTCCCTTACTTCCAGCTAGTAAGGATCACATAATTCCTAAAAAGTTTTGACACAGATTCCCAATTCGGGCATTCAGAACATATAGCACGTTGCTGTAAGCAAGCACATTCTCATTCAAAGATGCAAGTTACTATGTAGGAAAAGTTTGAATAGGACTTTCAAAGATGCTCAGAACTGAGCTAAACTTGGTATGTGTCCAACTCCTAGAAATAACTTCATGCCCCATCTCCCTTACTTCCAGCTAGTAAGGATCACATAATTCCTAACAAAGTTTTGACACAGATTCCCAATTCGGGCATTCAGAACATATAGCACGTTGCTGTAAGCAAGCACATTCTCATTCAAAGATGCAAGTTACTATGTAGGAACAAGTTTGTATAGGTATTTCAAAGATGCCCAGAACTGAGCTAAACTTGGTATGTCTCCAACTCCTAGAAATAACTTCATGCCCCATCTCCCTTACTTCCATCTAGTAAGGATCACATAATTTCTAACAAAGTTTTGACACAGATTCCCAATTCGGGCATTCAGAACATATAGCACGTTGCTGTAAGCAAGCACATTCTCATTCAAAGTTGCAAGTTACTATGTAGGAAAAGTTTGAATAGGACTTTCAAAGATGCTCAGAACTGAGCTAATCTTGGTATGTCTCCAACTCCTAGAAATAACTTCATGCCCCATCTCCCTTACTTCCAGCTAGTAAGGATCACATAATTCCTAACAAAGTTTTGACACAGATTCCCAATTCGGGCATTCAGAACATATAGCACGTTGCTGTAAGCAAGCACATTCTCATTCAAAGATGCAAGTTACTATGTAGGAACAAGTTTGTATAGGTATTTCAAAGATGCCCAGAACTGGGCTAAAAGTTGTATGTCTCCAACTCCTAGAAATAACTTCATGCCCCATCTCCCTTACTTCCATCTAGTAAGGATCACATAATTTCTAACAAAGTTTGACACAGATTCCCATTCAGGCATTCAGAACATATAGCGCGTTGCTGCAAGCAAGCACATTCTCATTCAAAGTTGCAAGTTACTATGTAGGAACAATTTTGTATAGGTATTTCAAAGATGCCCAGAACTGAGCTAAACGTTGTATGTCTCCAACTCCTAGAAATAACTTGATGCCCCATCTCCCTTACTTCCATCTCGTAAGGATCACATAATTCCTAACAAAGTTTTGACACAGATTCCCAATTCGGGCATTCAGAACATATAGCAAGTTGCTGTAAGCAAGCACATTCTCATTGAAAGTTGCAAGTTACTATGTAGGAACAAGTTTGTATAGGTATTTCAAAGATGCCCAGAACTGAGCTAAAAGTTGTATGTCTCCAACTCCTAGAAATACCTTCATGCCCCAACTCCCTTACTTCCAGCTAGTAAGGATCACATAATTCCTAAAAAGTTTTGACACAGATTCCCAATTCGGGCATTCACAACATGTAGTACGTTGCTGTAAGCAAGCACATTCTCATTCAAAGTTGCAAGTTACTATGTAGAAACAAGTTTGTATAGGTATTTGAAAGATGCCCAGAACTGAGCTAAACGTTGTATGTCTCCAACTCCTAGAAATACATTCATGCCCCATCTCCCTTACTTCCATCTAGTAAGGATCACATAATTCCTAACAAAGTTTTGACCCAGATTCACAATTCGGGCATTCAGAACATATAGCACGTTGCTGTAAGCAAGCACATTCTCATTCAAAGATGCAAGTTACTATGTAGGAAAAGTTTGAATAGGACTTTCAAAGATGCTCAGAACTGAGCTAAACTTGGTATGTGTCCAACTCCTAGAAATAACTTCATGCCCCATCTCCCTTACTTCCAGCTAGTAAGGATCACATAATTCCTAACAAAGTTTTGACACAGATTCCCAATTCGGGCATTCAGAACATATAGCACGTTGCTGTAAGCAAGCACATTCTCATTCAAAGATGCAAGTTACTATGTAGGAACAAGTTTGTATAGGTATTTCAAAGATGCCCAGAACTGAGCTAAAGTTGGTATGAGTCCAACTCCTAGATATAACTTCATGCCCCAACTCCCTTACTTCCAGCTAGTAAGGATCACATAATTCCTAACAAAGTTTTGACACAGATTCCCAATTCGGGCATTCAGAACATATAGCACGTTGCTGTAAGCAAGCACATTGTCATTCAAAGTTGCAAGTTACTATGTAGGAACAAGTTTGAATAGGACTTTCAAAGATGCTCAGAACTGAGCTAAACTTGGTATGTCTCCAACTACTAGAAATAACTTCATGCCCCATCTCCCTTACTTCCTGCTAGTAAGGATCACATAATTCCTAACAAATTTTTGACACAGATTCCCTATTCCGGCATTCAGAACATATAGCACGTTGCTGTAAGCAAGCACATTCTCATTCAAATTTGCAAGTTACTATGTAGGAACAAGTTTGTATAGGTATTTCGAAGATGCCCAGAACTGAGCTAAACTTGGTATGTCTCCAACTCCTAGAAATAACTTCATGCCCCATCTCCCTTACTTCCATCTAGTAAGGATCACATAATTCCTAACAAAGATTTGACTCAGATTCCCAATTCGGGCATTCAGAACATATAGCACGTTGCTGTAAGCAAGCACATTGTCATTCAAAGTTGCAAGTTACTATGTAGGAACAAGTGTGTATAGGTATTTCAAAGATGCCCAGAACTGAGCTAAACTTGGTATGTGTCCAACTCCTAGAAATACCTTCATGCCCCAACTCCCTTACTTCAAGCTAGTAAGGATCACATAATTCCTAACAAAGTTTTGACACAGATTCCCAATTCGGGCATTCAGAACATATAGCACGTTGCTGTAAGCAAGCACATTCTCATTCAAAGTTGCAAGTTACTATGTAGGAACAAGTTTGAATAAGACTTTCAAAGATGCTCACAACTGAGCTAAACTTGGTATGTCTCCAACTCCTAATAATAACTTCATGCCCCATCTCCCTTACTTCCAGCTAGTAAGGATCACATAATTCCTTACAAAGTTTTGACACAGATTCCCAATTCGGGCATTCAGAACATATAGCACGTTGCTGTAAGCAAGCACATTCTCATTCAAAGATGCAAGTTACTATGTAGGAACAAGTTTGTATAGGTATTTCAAAGATGCCCAGAACTGAGCTAAACTTGGTATGTCTCCAACTCCTAGAAATAACTTCATGCCCCATCTCCCTTACTTCCATCTAGTAAGGATCACATAATTTCTAACAAAGTTTTGACACAGATTCCCAATTCGGGCATTCAGAACATATAGCACGTTGCTGTAAGCAAGCATATTCTCATTCAAAGTTGCAAGACACTATGTAGGAACAAGTTTGTATAGGTATTTCAAAGATGCCCAGAACTGAGCTAAACTTGGTATGTCTCCAACTCCTAGAAATAACTACATGCCCCATCTCCCTTACTTCCAGCTAGTAAGGATCACATAATTCCTAACAAAGTTTTGACACAGATTCCCAATTCGGGCATTCAGAACATATAGCACGTTGCTGCAAGCAAGCACATTCTCATTCAATGTTGCAAGTTACTATGTAGGAACAAGTTTGTATAGGTATTTCAAACATGCCCAGAACTGAGCTAAACTTGGTATGTCTCCAACTGCTAGAAATAACTTCATGCCCCATCTCCCTTACTTCCAGCTAGTAAGGATCACATAATTCCTAACAAAGTTTTGACACAGATTCCCAATTCGGGCATTCAGAACATATAGCACGTTGCTGTAAGCAAGCACATTCTCATTCAAAGATGCAAGTTACTATGTAGGAACAAGTTTGTATAGGTATTTCAAAGATGCCCAGAACTGAGCTAAACTTGGTATGTTTCCAACTCCTAGAAATATCTTCATGCCCCATCTCTCTTACTTCCATCTAGTAAGGATCACATAATTTCTAACAAAGTTTTGACACAGATTCCCAATTCGGGCATTCAGAACATATAGCACGTTGCTTTAAGCAAGCACATTCTCATTCAAAGATGCAAGTTACTATGAAGGAACAAGTTTGTATAGGTATTTCAAAGATGCCCAGAACTGAGCTAAAGTTGGTATGAGTCCAACTCCTAGATATAACTTCATGCCCCAACTCCCTTACTTCCAGCTACTAAGGATCACATAATTCCTAACAAAGTTTTGACACAGATTCCCAATTCGGGCATTCAGAACATATAGCACGTTGCTGTAAGCAAGCACATTGTCATTCAAAGTTGCAAGTTACTATGTAGGAACAAGTTTGAATAGGACTTTCAAAGATGCTCAGAACTGAGCTAAACTTGGTATGTCTCCAACTACTAGAAATAACTTCATGCCCCATCTCCCTTACTTCCAGCTAGTAAGGATCACACAATTCCTAACAAAGTTTTGACACAGATTCCCTATTCCGGCATTCAGAACCTATAGCACGTTGCTGTAAGCAAGCACATTCTCATTCAATGTTGCAAGTTACTATGTAGGAACAAGTTTGTATAGGTATTTCAAAGATGCCCAGAACTGAGCTAAACGTTGTATTTCTCCAACTCCTAGAAATAACTTCATGCCCCATCTCCCTTACTTCCAGCTAGTAAGGATCACATAATTCCTAACAAAGTTTTGACACAGATTCCCAATTCGGGCATTCAGAACATATAGCACGTTGCTGTAAGCAAGCACATTCTCATTCAAATTTGCAAGTTACTATGTAGGAACAAGTTTGTATAGGTATTTCGAAGAGGCCCAGAACTGAGCTAAACGTTGTATGTCTGCAACTCCTAGAAATAACTTCATGCCCCATCTCCCTTACTTCCATCTAGTAAGGATCACATAATTCCTAACAAAGATTTGACTCAGATTCCCAATTCGGGCATTCAGAACATATAGCACGTTGCTGTAAGCAAGCACATTGTCATTCAAAGTTGCAAGTTACTATGTAGGAACAAGTGTGTATAGGTATTTCAAAGATGCCCAGAACTGAGCTAAACTTGGTATGTGTCCAACTCCTAGAAATACCTTCATGCCCCAACTCCCTTACTTCAAGCTAGTAAGGATCACATAATTCCTAACAAAGTTTTGACACAGATTCCCAATTCGGGCATTCAGAACATATAGCACGTTGCTGTAAGCAAGCACATTCTCATTCAAAGTTGCAAGTTACTATGTAGGAACAAGTTTGAATAAGACTTTCAAAGATGCTCACAACTGAGCTAAACTTGGTATGTCTCCAACTCCTAATAATAACTTCATGCCCCATCTCCCTTACTTCCAGCTAGTAAGGATCACATAATTTCTAACAAAGTTTTGACACAGATTCCCAATTCGGGCATTCAGAACATATAGCACGTTGCTGTAAGCAAGCATATTCTCATTCAAAGTTGCAAGTTACTATGTAGGAACAAGTTTGTATAGGTATTTCAAAGATGCCCAGAACTGAGCTAAACTTGGTATGTCTCCAACTCCTAGAAATAACTACATGCCCCATCTCCCTTACTTCCAGCTAGTAAGGATCACATAATTCCTAACAAAGTTTTGACACAGATTCCCAGTTCGGGCATTCAGAACATATAGCACGTTGCTGCAAGCAAGCACATTCTCATTCAATGTTGCAAGTTACTATGTAGGAACAAGTTTGTATAGGTATTTCAAAGATGCCCAGAACGGAGCTAAACTTGGTATGTGTCCAACTCCTAGAAATAACTTCATGCCCCAACTCCCTTACTTCCAGCTAGTAAGAATCACATAATTCCTAACAAAGTTTTGACACAGATTCCCAATTCGGGCATTCAGAACATATAGCACGTTGCTGTAAGCAAGCACATTCTCATTCAAATTTGCAAGTTACTATGTAGGAACAAGTTTGTATAGGTATTTCAAACATGCCCAGAACTGAGCTAAACTTAGTATGTCTCCAACTGCTAGAAATAACTTCATGCCCCATCTCCCTTACTTCCAGCTAGTAAGGATCACATAATTCCTAACAAAGTTTTGACACAGATTCCCAATTCGGGCATTCAGAACATATAGCACGTTGCTGTAAGCAAGCACATTCTCATTCAAAGTTGCAAGTTACTATGTAGGAACAAGTTTGACTAGGACTTTCAAAGATGCTCACAACTGAGCTAAACTTGGTATGTCTCCAACTCCTAGAAATAACTTCATGCCCCATCTCACTTACTTCCAGCTAGTAAGGATCACATAATTCCTAACAAAGTTTTGACACAGATTCCCAATTCGGGCATTCAGAACATGTAGCACGTTGCTGTAAGCAAGCACATTCTGATTCAAAGATGCAAGTTACTATGTAGGAACAAGTTTGTATAGGTATTTCAAAGATGCCCAGAACTGAGCTAAACTTGGTATGTCTCCAACTCCTAGAAATAACTTCATGCCCCATCTCCCTTACTTCCAGCTAGTAAGTATCACATAATTCCTAACAAAGTTTTGACACAGATTCCCAATTCTGGCTTCCAGAACATATAGCACGTTGCTGTAAGCAAGCACATTCTCATTCAAAGATGCAAGTTACTATGTAGGAACAAGTTTGTATAAGTATTTCAAAGATGCCCAGAAGTGAGGTAAACTTGGTATGTGTCCAACTCCTAGAAATAACTTCATGCCCCATCTCCCTTACTTCCAGCTAGTAAGGATCACATAATTCCTAACAAAGTTTTTGACACAGATTCCCAATTCGGGCATTCAGAACATATAGCACGTTGCTGTAAGCAAGCACATTCTCATTCAAAGTTGCAAGATACTATGTAGGAACAAGTTTGCATAGGTATTTCAAAGATGCCCAGAACTGAGCTAAACGATGTATGTCTCCAACTCCTAGAAATACTTCATGCAGCATCTCCCTTACTTCCATCTAGTAAGGATCACATAATTCCTAACAAAGTTTTGACACAGATTCCCAATTCGGGCATTCAGAACATATAGCACGTTGCTGCAAGCAAGCACATTCTCATTCAAAGTTGCAAGTTACTATGTAGGAACAAGTTTGTATAGGTATTTCAAAGATGCCCAGAACTGAGCTAAACTTGGTATGTGTCCAACTCCTAGAAATAACTTCATGCCCCATCTCCCTTACTTCCAGCTAGTAAGGATCACATAATTCCTAACAAAGTTTTGAGACAGATTCCCTATTCGGGCATTCAGAACATATAGCACGTTGCTGTAAGCAAGCACATTCTCATTCAAAGTTGCGAGTTACTATGTAGGAACAAGTTTGTATAGGTATTTCAAAGATGCCCAGAACTGTGCTAAACTTGGTATGTGTCCAACTCCTAGAAATACCTTCATGCCCCAACTCCCTTACTTCCAGCTAGTAAGGATCACATAATTCCTAACAAAGTTTGACACAGATTCCCAATTCGGGCATTCAGAACATATAGCACGTTGCTGTAAGCAAGCACATTCTCATTCAAAGTTGTAAGTTACTATGTAGGAACAAGTTTGTATAGGTATTTCAAAGATGCCCAGAACTGAGCTAAACTTGGTATGTGTCCAACTCCTAGCAATAACTTCATGCCCCATTTCCCTTACCTCCAGCTAGTAAGGATCACATAATTCCTAACAAAGTTTTGACACAGATTACCAATTCGGGCATTCAGAACATATAGCACGTTGCTGTAAGCAATCACATTCTCATTCAAAGATGCAAGTTACTATGTAGGAACAAGTTTGTATAGGTATTCCAAAGATGCCCAGAACTGAGCTAAACTAGGTATGTCTCCAACTCCTAGAAATAACTTCATGCCCCATCTCCCTTACTTCCAGCTAGTAAGGATCACATAATTCCTAACAAAGTTTTGACACAGATTCCCAATTCGGGCATTCAGAACATATAGCACATTGCTGCAAGCAAGCACATTCTGATTCAAAGTTGCAAGTTACTATGTAGGAACAAGTTTGTATAGGTATTTCAAAGATGCCCAGAACTGAGCTAAACGTTGTATGTCTCCAACTCCTAGAAATAACTTCATGCCACATCTCCCTTACTTCCAGCTAGTAAGGATCACATAATTCCTAACAAAGTTTTGACACAGATTCCCAATTCTGGCATTCAGAACATATAGCACGTTGCTGTAAGCAAGCACATTCTCATTCAAAGTTGCAAGTTACTATGTAGGAACAAGTTTGTATAGGTTTTTCAAAGATGCCCAGAACTGAGCTAAACGTTGTATGTCTCCAACTCCTGGAAATAACTTCATGCCCCATCTCCCTTACTTCCATCTAGTAAGGATCACATAATTCCTAACAAAGTTTTGACACAGATTCACAATTCGGGCATTCAGAACATATAGCACGTTGCTGTAAACAAGCACCTTCTCTTTCCAAGTAGCAAGTTACTATGTAGGAACAAGTTTGTATAGGTATTTCAAAGATGCCCAGAACTGAGCTAAACGTTTTATGTCTCCAACTGCAAGAAATAACTTCATGCCCCATCTCCCTTACTTCCAGCTAGTAAGGATCACATAATTCCTAAAAAGTTTTGACACAGATTCCCAATTCGGGCATTCAGAACATATACCACGTTGCTGTAAGCAAGCACATTCTCATTCAAAGTTGCAAGTTACTATGTAGGAACAAGTTTGTACAGGTATTTCAAAGATGCCCAGAACTGAGCTAAACTTGGTATGTCTCCAACTCCTAGAAGTAACTTCATGCCCCATCTCCCTTACTTCCAGCTAGTAAGGATCACATAATTCCGAACAAAGTTTTGACACAGATTCCCAATTCGGGCATTCAGAACATATTGCACGTTGCTGCAAGCAAGCACATTCTGATTCAAAGTTGCAAGTTACTATGTAGGAGCAAGTTTGTATAGGTATTTCAAAGATGCCCAGAACTGAGCTAAACTTGGTATGTCTCCAACTCCTAGAAATAACTTCATGCCCCATCTCCCTTACTTCCAGCTAGTAAGGATCACATAATTCCTAACAAAGTTTTGACACAGATTCCCAATTCGGGCATTCAGAACATATAGCACGTTGCTGTAAGCAATCACATTCTCATTCAAAGATGCAAGTTACTATGTAGGAACAAGTTTGTATAGGTATTCCAAAGATGCCCAGAACTGAGCTAAACTAGGTATGTCTCCAACTCCTAGAAATAACTTCATGCCCCATCTCCCTTACTTCCAGCTAGTAAGGATCACATAATTCCTAACAAAGTTTTGACACAGATTCCCAATTCGGGCATTCAGAACATATAGCACATTGCTGCAAGCAAGCACATTCTGATTCAAAGTTGCAAGTTACTATGTAGGAACAAGTTTGTATAGGTATTTCAAAGATGCCCAGAACTGAGCTAAACGTTGTATGTCTCCAACTCCTAGAAATAACTTCATGCCCCATCTCCCTTACTTCCAGCTAGTAAGGATCACATAATTCCTAACAAAGTTTTGACACAGATTCCCAATTCTGGCATTCAGAACATATAGCACGTTGCTGTAAGCAAGCACATTCTCATTCAAATTTGCAAGTTACTATGTAGGAACAAGTTTGTATAGGTTTTTCAAAGATGCCCAGAACTGAGCTAAACGTTGTATGTCTCCAACTCCTGGAAATAACTTCATGCCCCATCTCCCTTACTTCCAGCTAGTAAGGATCACATAATTCCTAACAAAGATTTGACACAGATTCACAATTCGGGCATTCAGAACATATAGCACGTTGCTGTAAACAAGCACCTTCTCATTCCAAGTAGCAAGTTACTATGTAGGAACAAGTTTGTATAGGTTTTTCAAAGATGCCCAGAACTGAGCTAAACGTTTTATGTCTCCAACTGCAAGAAATAACTTCATGCCCCATCTCCCTTACTTCCAGCTAGTAAGGATCACATAATTCCTAAAAAGTTTTGACACAGATTCCCAATTCGGGCATTCAGAACATATAGCACGTTGCTGTAAGCAAGCACATTCTCATTCAAAGTTGTAAGTTACTATGTAGGAACAAGTTTGTATAGGTATTTCAAAGATGCCCAGAACTGAGCTAAACTTGGTATGTGTCCAACTCCTAGCAATAACTTCATGCCCGATCTCCCTTACTTCCAGCTAGTAAGGATCACATAATTCCTAACAAAGTTTTGACACAGATTACCAATTCGGGCATTCAGAACATATAGCACGTTGCTGTAAGCAATCACATTCTCATTCAAAGATGCAAGTTACTATGTAGGAACAAGTTTGTATAGGTATTTCAAAGATGCCCAGAACTGAGCTAAACTTGGTATGTCTCCAACTCCTAGAAATAACTTCATGCCCCATCTCCCTTACTTCCAGCTAGTAAGGATCACATAATTCCTAACAAAGTTTTGACACAGATTCCCAATTCGGGCATTCAGAACATATAGCACGTTGCTGCAAGCAAGCACATTCTGATTCAAAGTTGCAAGTTACTATGTAGGAACAAGTTTGTATAGGTATTTCAAAGATGCCCAAAACTGAGGTAAACTTCGTATGACTCCAACTCCTAGAAATAACTTCATGCCCCATCTCCCTTACTTCCAGCTAGTAAGGATCACATAATTCCTAACAAAGTTTTAACGCAGATTCCCAATTCGGGCATTCAGAACATATAGCACGTTGCTGTAAGCAAGCACATTCTCATTCAAAGTTGCAAGTTACTATGTAGGAACAAGTTTGTATAGGTAATTCAAAGATGCCCAGAACTGAGCTAAACTTTGTATGTCTCCAACTCCTGGAAATAACTTCCTGCCCCATCTCCCTTACTTCCATCTAGTAAGGATCACATAATTCCTAACAAAGGTTTGACACAGATTCACAATTCGGGCATTCAGAACATATAGCACGTTGCTGTAAGCAAGCACATTCTCATTCAAAGTTGCATGTTACTATGTAGGAACAAGTTTGTATAGGTATTTCAAAGATGCCCAGAACTGAGCTAAACTTGTTATGTGTCCTACCTCTAGAAATAATTTCATGCCCCAACTCCCTTACTTCCAGCTAGTAAGGATCACATAATTCCTAACAAAGTTTTGACACAGATTCCCAATTCGGGCATTCAGAACAAATAGCACGTTGCTGCAAGCAAGCACATTCTCATTCAAACTTGCAAGTTACTATGTAGGAACAAGTTTGTATAGGTATTTCTAAGATGCCCAGAACTGAGCTAAACTTGGTATGTGTCCTACCTCTAGAAATAACTTCACGCCCCAACTCTTTTACTTCCATCTAGTAAGAATCACATAATTCCTAACAAAGTTTTGACACAGATTCCCAATTCGGGCATTCAGAACATATAGCACGTTGCTGTAAACAAGCACCTTCTCATTCCAAGTAGCAAGTTACTATGTAGGAACTAGTTTTTATAGGTATTTCAAATATGCCCAGAACTGAGCTAAACGTTTTATGTCTCCAACTCCTAGAAATAACTTCATGCCCCATCTCTCTTACTTCCAGCTAGTAAGGATCACATAATTCCTAACAAAGTTTTGACACAGATTCCCAATTCGGGCATTCAGAACATATAGCACGTTGCTGTAAGCAAGCACATTCTCATTCAAAGTTGCAAGTTACTATGTAGGAACAAGTTTGTACAGGTATTTCAAAGATGCCCAGAACTGAGCTAAACTTGGTATGTCTCCAACTCCTAGAAGTAACTTCATGCCCCATCTCCCTTACTTCCAGCTAGTAAGGATCACATAATTCCGAACAAAGTTTTGACACAGATTCCCAATTCGGGCATTCAGAACATATAGCACGTTGCTGCAAGCAAGCACATTCTCATTCAAAGTTGCAAGTTACTATGTAGGAACAAGTTTGTATAGGTATTTCAAAGATGCCCAGAACTGAGCTAAACTTGGTATGTCTCCAACTCCTAGAAATAACTTCATGCCCCATCTCCCTTACTTCCAGCTAGTAAGGATCACATAATTCCTAACAAAGTTTTGACACAGATTCCCAATTCGGGCATTCAGAACATATAGCACGTTGCTGAAAGCAATCACATTCTCATTCAAAGATGCAAGTTACTATGTAGGAACAAGTTTGTATAGGTATTCCAAAGATGCCCAGAACTGAGCTAAACTTGGTATGTCTCCAACTCCTAGAAATAACTTTATGCCCCATCTCCCTTACTTCCAGCTAGTAAGGATCACATAATTCCTAACAAAGTTTTGACACAGATTCCCAATTCGGGCATTCAGAACATATAGCACATTGCTGCAAGCAAGCACATTCTGATTCAAAGTTGCAAGTTACTATGTAGGAACAAGTTTGTATAGGTATTTCAAAGATGCCCAGAACTGAGCTAAACGTTGTATGTCTCCAACTCCTAGAAATAACTTCATGCCACATCTCCCTTACTTCCAGCTAGTAAGGATCACATAATTCCTAACAAAGTTTTGACACAGATTCCCAATTCTGGCATTCAGAACATATAGCACGTTGCTGTAAGCAAGCACATTCTCATTCAAAGTTGCAAGTTACTATGTAGGAACAAGTTTGTATAGGTTTTTCAAAGATGCCCAGAACTGAGCTAAACGTTGTATGTCTCCAACTCCTGGAAATAACTTCATGCCCCATCTCCCTTACTTCCATCTAGTAAGGATCACATAATTCCTAACAAAGTTTTGACACAGATTCACAATTCGGGCATTCAGAACATATAGCACGTTGCTGTAAGCAAGCACATTCTCATTCAAAGTTGCAAGTTACTATGTAGGAACAAGTTTGTATAGGTATTTCAAAGATGCCCAGAACTGAGCTAAACTAGGTATGTCTCCAACTCCTAGAAATAACTTCATGCCCCAACTCCCTTACTTCCAGCTAGTAAGGATCACATATTTCCTAACAAAGTTTTGACACAGATTCCCTATTCGGGCATTCAGAACATATAGCACCTTGCTGTAAGCAAGCACATTCTCATTCAAAGTTGCAAGTTACTATGTAGGAACAAGTTTGTATAGGTATTTCAAAGATGCCCAGAACTGAGCTAAACTTGGTATGTGTCCAACTCCTAGAAATACCTTCATGCCCCAACTCCCTTTCTTCCAGCTAGTAAGGATCACATAATTCCTAACAAAATTTGACACAGATTCCCAATTCGGGCATTCAGAAAATATAGCACGTTGCTGTAAGCAAGCACATTCTCATTCAAAGTTGCAAGTTACTATGTAGGAACAAGTTTGTATAGGTATTTCAAAGATGCCCAGAACTGAGCTAAACTTTGTATGTGTCCAACTCCTAGAAATACATTCATGCCCCAACTCCCTTTCTTCCAGCTAGTAAGGATCACATAATTCCTAACAAAGTTTTGACACAGATTCCCTATTCGGGCATTCAGAACATATAGCACGTTGCTGTAAGCAAGCACAATCTCATTCAAATTTGCAAGTTACTATGTAGGAACAAGTTTGAATAGGTATTTCAAAGATGCCCAGAACTGAGCTAAACGTTGTATGTCTTCAACTCCTAGAAATAACTTCATGCCCCATCTCCCTTACTTCCAGCTAGTAAGGATCTCGTAATCCCTAACAAAGTTTTGACACAGATTCCCAATTCGTGCATTCAGAACCTATAGCACGTTGCTGTAAGCAAGCACATTCTCATTCAAAGTTGTAGGTTACTAATTAGGAACAAGTTTTTATAGGTATTTCAAAGATGCCCAGAACTGAGCTAAACTTGGTATGTGTCCAACTCCTAGAAATAACTTCATGCCCCATCTCCCTAACTTCCAGCTAGTAAGTATCACATAATTCCTAACAAAGTGTTGACACAGATTCTCAATTCGGGCATTCAGAACATATAGCACGTTGCTGTAAGCAAGCACATTCTCATTCAAAGTTGCAAGTTACTATGTAGGAACAAGTTTGTATAGGTATTTCAAAGATGCCCAGAACTGTGCTAAACTTGGTATGTGTCCAACTCTTAGAAATACCTTCATGCCCCAACTCCCTTACTTCCAGCTAGTAAGGATCACATAATTCCTAACAAAGTTTTGACACAGATTCCCAATTCGGGCATTCAGAACATATAGCACGTTGCTGCAAGCAAGCACATTCTCATTCAAAGTTGCAAGTTACTATGTAGGAACAAGTTTGTATAGGTATTTCAAAGATGCCCAGAACTGAGCTAAACGTTGTATGTCTCCAACTCCTAGAAATAACTTCATGCCCCATCTCCCTTACTTCCATCCAGTAAGGATCACATAATTCCTAACAAAGTTTTGACACAGATTCCCAATTCGGGCATTCAGAACATATAGCACGTTGCTGTAAGCAAGCACATTCTCATTCAAAGTTGCAAGTTAATATGTAGGAACATGTTTGTATAGGTATTCCAAAGATGCCCAGAACTGAGCTAAACTAGGTATGTCTCCAACTCCTAGAAATAACTTCATGCCCCATCTCCCTTACTTCCAGCTAGTAAGGATCACATAATTCCTAACAAAGTTTTGACACAGATTCCCAATTCGGGCATTCAGAACATATAGCACATTGCTGCAAGCAAGCACATTCTGATTCAAAGTTGCAAGTTACTATGTAGGAACAAGTTTGTATAGGTATTTCAAAGATGCCCAGAACTGAGCTAAACGTTGTATGTCTCCAACTCCTAGAAATAACTTCATGCCACATCTCCCTTACTTCCAGCTAGTAAGGATCACATAATTCCTAACAAAGTTTTGACACAGATTCCCAATTCTGGCATTCAGAACATATAGCACGTTGCTGTAAGCAAGCACATTCTCATTCAAAGTTGCAAGTTACTATGTAGGAACAAGTTTGTATAGGTTTTTCAAAGATGCCCAGAACTGAGCTAAACGTTGTATGTCTCCAACTCCTGGAAATAACTTCATGCCCCATCTCCCTTACTTCCATCTAGTAAGGATCACATAATTCCTAACAAAGTTTTGACACAGATTCACAATTCGGGCATTCAGAACATATAGCACGTTGCTGTAAACAAGCACCTTCTCATTCCAAGTAGCAAGTTACTATGTAGGAACAAGTTTGTATAGGTATTTCAAAGATGCCCAGAACTGAGCTAAACGTTTTATGTCTCCAACTGCAAGAAATAACTTCATGCCCCATCTCCCTTACTTCCAGCTAGTAAGGATCACATAATTCCTAAAAAGTTTTGACACAGATTCCCAATTCGGGCATTCAGAACATATACCACGTTGCTGTAAGCAAGCACATTCTCATTCAAAGTTGCAAGTTACTATGTAGGAACAAGTTTGTATAGGTATTTCAAAGATGCCCAGAACTGAGCTAAACTAGGTATGTCTCCAACTCCTAGAAATAACTTCATGCCCCAACTCCCTTACTTCCAGCTAGTAAGGATCACATATTTCCTAACAAAGTTTTGACACAGATTCCCTATTCGGGCATTCAGAACATATAGCACGTTGCTGTAAGCAAGCACATTCTCATTCAAAGTTGCAAGTTACTATGTAGGAACAAGTTTGTATAGGTATTTCAAAGATGCCCAGAACTGAGCTAAACTTGGTATGTGTCCAAGTCCTAGAAATACCTTCATGCCCCAACTCCCTTTCTTCCAGCTAGTAAGGATCACATAATTCCTAACAAAGTTTGACACAGATTCCCAATTCGGGCATTCAGAAAATATAGCACGTTGCTGTAAGCAAGCACATTCTCATTCAAAGTTGCAAGTTACTATGTAGGAACAAGTTTGTATAGGTATTTCAAAGATGCCCAGAACTGAGCTAAACGTTGTATGTGTCCAACTCCTAGAAATACCTTCATGCCCCAACTCCCTTACTTCCAGCTAGTAAGGATCACATAATTCCTAACAAAGTTATGACACAGATTCCCTATTCGGGCATTCAGAACATATAGCACGTTGCTGTAAGCAAGCACAATCTCATTCAAATTTGCAAGTTACTATGTAGGAACAAGTTTGTATAGGTATTTCAAAGATGCCCAGAACTGAGCTAAACGTTGTATGTCTTCAACTCCTAGAAATAACTTCATGCCCCATCTCCCTTACTTCCAGCTAGTAAGGATCACATAATCCCTAACAAAGTTTTGATACAGATTCCCAATTCGTGCATTCAGAACCTATAGCACGTTGCTGTAAGCAAGCACATTCTCATTCAAAGTTGCAAGTTACTAATTACGAACAAGTTTTTATAGGTATTTCAAAGATGCCCAGAACTGAGCTAAACTTGGTATGTGTCCAACTCCTAGAAATAACTTCATGCCCCATCTCCCTAACTTCCAGCTAGTAAGTATCACATAATTCCTAACAAAGTGTTGACACAGATTCTCAATTCGGGCATTCAGAACATATAGCACGTTGCTGTAAGCAAGCACATTCTCATTCAAAGTTGCAAGTTACTATGTAGGAACAAGTTTGTATAGGTATTTCAAAGATGCCCAGAACTGTGCTAAACTTGGTATGTGTCCAACTCTTAGAAATACCTTCATGCCCCAACTCCCTTACTTCCAGCTAGTAAGGATCACATAATTCCTAACAAAGTTTTGACACAGATTCCCAATCGGGCATTCAGAACATATAGCACGTTGCTGCAAGCAAGCACATTCTCATTCAAAGTTGCAAGTTACTATGTAGGAACAAGTTTGTATAGGTATTTCAAAGATGCCCAGAACTGAGCTAAACGTTGTATGTCTCCAACTCCTAGAAATAACTTCATGCCCCATCTCCCTTACTTCCATCCAGTAAGGATCACATAATTCCTAACAAAGTTTTGACACAGATTCCCAATTCGGGCATTCAGAACATATAGCACGTTGCTGTAAGCAAGCACAGTCTCATTCAAATTTGCAAGTTAATATGTAGGAACAAGTTTGTATAGGTATTTCATTGACGCCCAGAACCGAGCTAAACTTGGTATGTGTCCTACCTCTAGAAATAACTTCATGCTCCAACTCCCTTACTTCCAGCTAGTAAGGATCACATAATTCCTAACAAAGTTTGACACAGATTCCCAATTCGGGCATTAAGAACATATAGCACATTGCTGTAAGCAAGCACATTCTCATTCAAAGTTGCAAGTTACTATGTAGGAACAAGTTTGTATAGGTATTTCAAAGATGCCCAGAACTGTGCTAAACTTGGTAGGTGTCCAAGTCCTAGAAATACCTTCATGCCCCATCTCCCTTACTTCCAGCTAGTAAGGATCACATAATTCCTAACAAATTTTGACACATATTCCCAATTCGGGCATTCAGAACATATAGCACGTTGCTGTAAGCAAGCACATTTTCATTCAAAGTTGCCAATTAATATGTAGGAACAAGTTTGTATAGGTATTTCAAAGATGCCCAGAACTGAGCTAAACTTGGTATGTGTCCAACTCCTAGAAATAACTTCATGTCCCATCTCCCTTTCTTCCAGCTAGTAAGGATCACATAATTCCTAACAAAGTTTGACACAGATTCCCAATTCGGGCATTCAGAACATATAGCACGTTGCTGTAAGCAAGCACATTATCATTCAAAGTTGCAAGTTACTATGTAGGAACAAGTTTGTATAGGTATTTCAAAGATTCCCAGAACTGAGCTAAAGTGGGTATGTCTCCAACTCCTAGAAATAACTTCATGCCCCATTTCCCTTACTTCCAGCTAGTAAGGATCACATAATTCCTAACAAAGTTTTGACACATATTCCCAATTCGGGCATTCAGAACATATAGCACGTTGCTGTAAGCAAGCACATTCTCATTCAAAGATGCAAGTTACTATGTAGGAACAAGTTTGTATAGGTATTTCAAAGATGCCCAGAACTGAGCTAAACTTGGTATGTCTCCAACTCCTAGAAATAACTTCATGCCCCATCTCCCTTACTTCCAGCTAGTAAGGATCACATAATTCCTAACAAAGATTTGACACAGATTCCCAATTCGGGCATTCAGAATATATAGCACGTTGCTGCAAGCAAGCACATTCTCATTCAAAGTTGCAAGTTACTATGTAGGAACAAGTTTGTATAGGTATTTCAAAGATGCCCACAACTGAGCTAAACTTGGTATGTGTCCTATCTCTAGAAATAACTTCACGCCCCAACTCTTTTACTTACATCTAGTAAGGATTACATAATTCCTAACAAAATTTTGACACAGATTCCCAATTCGGGCATTCAGAACATATAGCACGTTGCTGTAAACAAGCACATTCTCATTCCAAGTAGCAAGTTACTATGTAGGAACAAGTTTTTATAGGTATTTCAAAGATGCCCAGAACTGAGGTAAACGTTTTATGTCTCCAACTCCTAGAAATACCTTCATGCCTCAACTCCCTTACTTCCAGCTAGTAAGGATCACATAATTCCTAACAAAGTTTGACACAGATTCCTAATTCGGGCATTCAGAACATATAGCACATTGCTGTAAGCAAGCACATTCTCATTCAAAGTTGCAAGTTACTATGTAGGAACAAGTTTGAATAGGACTTTCAAAAATGCCCAGAACTGAGCTAAACCTTGTATGTCTCCAACTCCTAGAAATAACTTCATGCCCCATCTCCCTTACTTCCAGCTAGTAAGGATGACATAATTCCTAATAAAGTTTTGACACAGATTCCCAATTCGGGCATTCAGAACATATAGCACGTTGCTGTAAGGAAGCACATTCTCATTCAAAGTTGCAAGTTACTATGTAGGAACAAGTTTGTATAGGTATTTCAAAGATGCCCAGAACTGAGCTAAACTTTGTATGTCTCCAACTCCTATAAATAATTTCATGCCCCATCTCCCTTACTTCCATCTAGTAAGGATCACATAATTCCTAACAAAGTTTTGACACAGATTCCCAATTCGGGCATTCAGAACATATAGCACGTTGCTGCAAGCAAGCACATTCTCATTCAAATTTGCAAGTTACTATGTAGGAACAAGTTTGTATACGTATTTCAAAGATGCCCAGAACTGAGCTAAACTTGGTATGTCTCCAACTCCTAGAAATAACTTCATGCCACATCTCCCTTACTTCCAGCTAGTAAGGATCACATAATTCCTAACAAAGTTTTGACACAGATTCCCAATTCGGGCATTCAGAACATATAGCACGTTGCTGCAAGCAAGCACATTCTCATTCAAAGTTGCAAGTTACTATGTAGGAACAAGTTTGTATAGGTATTTCAAAGATGCCCAGAACTGAGCTAAACTTGGTATGTGTCCTACCTCTAGAAATAACTTCATGCCCCAACTCCCTTACTTCCAGCTAGAAAGGATCACATAATTCCTAACAAAGTTTAACACAGATTCCCAATTCGGGCATTCAGAACATATAGCACGTTGCTGAAAGCAAGCACATTCTCATTCAAAGTTGCAAGTTACTATGTAGGAACAAGTTTGTATAGGTATTTCAAAGATGCCCAGAACTGAGCTAAACGTTGTATGTCTCCAACTCCTAGAAATACCTTCATGCCCCAACTCCCTTACTTCCAGCTAGTAAGGATCACATAATTCCTAAAAAGTTTTGACACAGATTCCCTATTCGGGCATTCAGAACATATAGCACGTTGCTGTAAGCAAGCACATTCTCATTCAAAGTTGCAAGTTACTATGTAGGAACAAGTTTGTATAGGTATTTCAAAGATGCCCAGAACTGAGCTAAACGTTGTATGTCTCCAACTCCTAGAAATAACTTCATGCCACATCTCCCTTACTTCCAGCTAGTAAGGATCACATAATTCCTAACAAAGTTTTGACAGAGATTCCAAATTCGGGCATTCAGAACATATAGCACGTTGGTGTAAGCAAGCACATTCTCATTCCAAGTTGCATGTTACTATTTAGGAACAAGTTTGTATAGGTATTTCAAAGATGCCCAGAACTGAGCTAAACTTGTAATGTGTCCAACTCCTAGAAATAACTTCATGCCCCAACTCCCTTACTTCCAGCTAGTAAGGATCACATAATTCCTAACAAAGTTTTGACACAGATTCCCTATTCGGGCATTCAGAACATATAGCACGTTGCTGTAAGCAAGCACATTCTCATTCAAAGTTGCAAGTTACTATGTAGGAACAAGTTTGTATAGGTATTTCAAAGATGCCCAGAACTGAGCTAAACTTGTAATGTGTCCAACTCCTAGAAATAACTTCATGCCCCAACTCCCTTACTTCCAGCTAGTAAGGATCACATAATTCCTAACAAAGTTTTGACACAGATTCCCTATTCGGGCATTCAGAACATATAGCACGTTGCTGTAAGCAAGCACATTCTCATTCAAAGTTGCAAGTTACTATGTAGGAACAAGTTTGTATAGGTATTTCAAAGATGCCCCGAACTGTGCTAAACTAGGTATGTGTCCAACTCCTAGAAATAACTTCATGCCCCAACTCCCTTACTTCCAGCTAGTAAGGATCACATATTTCCTAACAAAGTTTTGACACAGATTCCCTATTCGGGCATTCAGAACATATAGCACGTTGCTGTAAGCAAGCACATTCTCATTCCAAGTAGCAAGTTACTATGTAGGAACAAGTTTGTATAGGTATTTTAAAGATGCCCAGAACTGTGCTAAACTTGGTATGTGTCCAACTCCTAGAAATACCTTCATGCCCCAACTCCCTTACTTCCAGCTAGTAAGGATCACATAATTCCTAACAAAGTTTGACACAGATTCCCAATTCGGGCATTCAGAAAATATAGCACGTTGCTGTAAGCAAGCACATTCTCATTCAAAGTTGCAAGTTACTATGTAGGAACAAGTTTGTATAGGTATTTCAAAGATGCCCAGAACTGAGCTAAACGTTGTATGTCTCCAATTCCTAGAAATACCTTCATGCCCCAACTCCCTTACTTCCAGCTAGTAAGGATCACATAATTCCTAACAAAGTTTTGACACAGATTCCCTATTCGGGCATTCAGAACATATAGCACGTTGCTGTAAGCAAGCACAATCTCATTCAAATTTGCAAGTTACTATGTAGGAACAAGTTTGTATAGGTATTTCAAAGATGCCCAGAACTGAGCTAAACGTTGTATGTCTTCAACTCCTAGAAATAACTTCATGCCCCATCTCCCTTACTTCCAGCTAGTAAGGATCACATAATCCCTAACAAAGTTTTGACACAGATTCCCAATTCGTGCATTCAGAACCTATAGCACGTTGCTGTAAGCAAGCACATTCTCATTCAAAGTTGCAAGTTACTAATTAGGAACAAGTTTTTATAGGTATTTCAAAGATGCCCAGAACTGAGCTAAACTTGGTATGTGTCCAACTCCTAGAAATAACTTCATGCCCCATCTCCCTAACTTCCAGATAGTAAGTATCACATAATTCCTAACAAAGTGTTGACACAGATTCTCAATTCGGGCATTCAGAACATATAGCACGTTGCTGTAAGCAAGCACATTCTCATTCAAAGTTGCAAGTTACTATGTAGGAACAAGTTTGTATAGGTATTTCAAAGATGCCCAGAACTGTGCTAAACTTGGTATGTGTCCAACTCTTAGAAATACCTTCATGCCCCAACTCCCTTACTTCCAGCTAGTAAGGATCACATAATTCCTAACAAAGTTTTGACACAGATTCCCAATTCGGGCATTCAGAACATATAGCACGTTGCTGCAAGCAAGCACATTCTCATTCAAAGTTGCAAGTTACTATGTAGGAACAAGTTTGTATAGGTATTTCAAAGATGCCCAGAACTGAGCTAAACGTTGTATGTCTCCAACTCCTAGAAATAACTTCATGCCCCATCTCCCTTACTTCCATCCAGTAAGGATCACATAATTCCTAACAAAGTTTTGACACAGATTCCCAATTCGGGCATTCAGAACATATAGCACGTTGCTGTAAGCAAGCACATTCTCATTCAAAGTTGCAAGTTAATATGTAGGAACAAGTTTGTATAGGTATTTCATTGACGCCCAGAACCGAGCTAAACTTGGTATGTGTCCTACCTCTAGAAATAACTTCATGCTCCAACTCCCTTACTTCCAGCTAGTAAGGATCACATAATTCCTAACAAAGTTTGACACAGATTCCCAATTCGGGCATTCAGAACATATAGCACGTTGCTGTAAGCAAGCACATTCTCATTCAAAGTTGCAAGTTACTATGTAGGAACAAGTTTGTATAGGTATTTCAAAGATGCCCAGAACTGAGCTAAAAGTTGTATGTCTCCAACTCCTAGAAATACCTTCATGCCCCAACTCCCTTACTTCCAGCTAGTAAGGATCACATAATTCCTAACAAAGTTTTGACACAGATTCCCTATTCGGGCATTCAGAACATATAGCACGTTGCTGTAAGCAAGCACATTCTCATTCAAAGTTGCAAGTTACTATGTAGGAACAAGTTTGTATAGGTATTTCAAAGATGCCCAGAACTGAGCTAAACGTTGTATGTTTCCAACTCCTAGAAATAACTTCATGACCCATCTCCCTTACTTCCAGCTAGTAAGGATCACATAATTCCTAACAAAGTTTTGACAGAGATTCCAAATTCGGGCATTCAGAACATATAGCACGTTGCTGTAAGCAAGCACATTCTCATTCCAAGTTGCATGTTACTATGTAGGAACAAGTTTGTATAGGTATTTCAAAGATGCCCAGAACTGTGCTAAACTTGGTATGTGTCCAACTCCTGGAAATACCTTCATGCCCCAACTCCCTTACTTCCAGCTAGTAAGGATCACATAATTCCTAACAAAGTTTGACACAGATTCCCAATTCGGGCATTCAGAACATATAGCACGTTGCTGTAAGCAAGCACATCCTCATTCAAAGTTGCAAGTTACTATGTAGGAACAAGTTTGTATAGGTATTTCAAAGATGCCCAGAACTGAGCTAAACTTGGAATGTGTCCAACTCCTAGAAATAACTTCTTGCCCCAACTCCCTTACTTCCAGCTAGTAAGGATCACAAAATTCCTAGCAAAGTTTTGACACAGATTCCCTATTCGGGCATTCAGAACATATAGCACGTTGCTGTAAGCAAGCACATTCTCATTCAAAGTTGCAAGTTACTATGTAGGAACAAGTTTGTATAGGTATTTCAAAGATGCCCCGAACTGTGCTAAACTTGGTATGTGTCCAACTCCTAGAAATACCTTCATGCCCCAACTCCCTTACTTCCATCTAGTAAGGATCACATAATTCCTAACAAAGTTTTGACACAGATTCCCTATTCGGGCATTCAGAACATATAGCACGTTGCTGTAAGCAAGCACATTCTCATTCAAAGTTGCAAGTTACTATGTAGGAACAAGTTTGTATAGGTATTTCAAAGATGCCCAGAACTGAGCTAAACGTTGTATGTCTCCAACTCCTGGAAATAACTTCATGCCCCATCTCCCTTACTTCCATCTTGTAAGGATCACATAATTCCTAACAAAGTTTTGACACAGATTCCCAATTCGGGCATTCAGAACATATAGCACGTTGCTGTAAGCAAGCACATTCTCATTCAAAGTTGCAAGTTACTATGTAGGAACAAGTTTGTATAGGTATTTCAAAGATGCCCAGAACTGAGCTAAACGTTGTATGTCTCCAACTCCTAGAAATAACTTCATGCCCCATCTCCCTTACTTCCAGCTAGTAAGGATCACATAATTCCTAACAAAGTTTTGACACAGATTCCCAATTCGGGCATTCAGAACATATAGCACGTTGCTGTAAGCAAGCACATTCTCATTCAAAGTTGCAAGTTACTATGTAGGAACAAGTTTGTATAGGTATTTCAAAGATGTCCAGAACTGAGCTAAACTTGGTATGTGTCCAACTCCTAGAAATACCTTTATGCCCCAACTCCCTTACTTCCAGCTAGTAAGGATCACATAATTCCTAACAAAGTTTTGACACAGATTCCCAAATCAGGCATTCAGAACATATAGCACGTTGCTGTAAGCAAGCACATTCTCATTCAAAGATGCAAGTTACTATGTAGGAACAAGTTTGTATAGGTATTTCAAAGATGCCAAGAACTGAGCTAAACTTGGTATGTGTCCAACTCTTAGAACTACCTTCATGCCCCAAATCCCTTAATCCAGCTAGTAAGGATCACATAATTCCTAACAAAGTTTGACACAGATTCCCAATTCGGGCATTCAGAACATATAGCACGTTGCTGTAAGCAAGCACATTCTCATTCAAAGATGCAAGTTACTATGTAGGAACAAGTTTGTATAGGTATTTCAAAGATGCCCAGAACTGAGCTAAACTTGGTATGTCTCCAACTCCTAGAAATAACTTCATGCCCCATCTCCCTTACTTCCAGCTAGTAAGGATCAATAATTCCTAACAAAGATTTGACACAGATTCCCAATTCGGGCATTCAGAATATATAGCACGTTGCTGCAAGCAAGCACATTCTCTTTCAAAGTTGCAAGTTACTATGTAGGAACAAGTTTGTATAGGTATTTCAAAGATGCCCACAACTGAGCTAAACATGGTATGTGTCCTATCTCTAGAAATAACTTCACGCCCCAACTCTTTTACTTACATCTAGTAAGGATTACATAATTCCTAACAAAATTTTGACACAGATTCCCAATTCGGGCATTCAGAACATATAGCACGTTGCTGTAAACAAGCACATTCTCATTCCAAGTAGCAAGTTACTATGTAGGAACAAGTTTTTATAGGTATTTCAAAGATGCCCAGAACTGTGCTAAACTTGGTATGTGTCCAACTCTTAGAAATACCTTCATGCCCCAACTCCCTTACTTCCAGCTAGTAAGGATCACATAATTCCTAACAAAGTTTTGACACAGATTCCCAATTCGGGCATTCAGAACATATAGCACGTTGCTGCAAGCAAGCACATTCTCATTCAAAGTTGCAAGTTACTATGTAGGAACAAGTTTGTATAGGTATTTCAAAGATGCCCAGAACTGAGCTAAACGTTGTATGTCTCCAACTCCTAGAAATAACTTCATGCCCCATCTCCCTTACTTCCATCCAGTAAGGATCACATAATTCCTAACAAAGTTTTGACACAGATTCCCAATTCGGGCATTCAGAACATATAGCACGTTGCTGTAAGCAAGCACATTCTCATTCAAAGTTGCAAGTTAATATGTAGGAACAAGTTTGTATAGGTATTCCAAAGATGCCCAGAACTGAGCTAAACTAGGTATGTCTCCAACTCCTAGAAATAACTTCATGCCCCATCTCCCTTACTTCCAGCTAGTAAGGATCACATAATTCCTAACAAAGTTTTGACACAGATTCCCAATTCGGGCATTCAGAACATATAGCACATTGCTGCAAGCAAGCACATTCTGATTCAAAGTTGCAAGTTACTATGTAGGAACAAGTTTGTATAGGTATTTCAAAGATGCCCAGAACTGAGCTAAACGTTGTATGTCTCCAACTCCTAGAAATAACTTCATGCCACATCTCCCTTACTTCCAGCTAGTAAGGATCACATAATTCCTAACAAAGTTTTGACACAGATTCCCAATTCTGGCATTCAGAACATATAGCACGTTGCTGTAAGCAAGCACATTCTCATTCAAAGTTGCAAGTTACTATGTAGGAACAAGTTTGTATAGGTTTTTCAAAGATGCCCAGAACTGAGCTAAACGTTGTATGTCTCCAACTCCTGGAAATAACTTCATGCCCCATCTCCCTTACTTCCATCTAGTAAGGATCACATAATTCCTAACAAAGTTTTGACACAGATTCACAATTCGGGCATTCAGAACATATAGCACGTTGCTGTAAACAAGCACCTTCTCATTCCAAGTAGCAAGTTACTATGTAGGAACAAGTTTGTATAGGTATTTCAAAGATGCCCAGAACTGAGCTAAACGTTTTATGTCTCCAACTGCAAGAAATAACTTCATGCCCCATCTCCCTTACTTCCAGCTAGTAAGGATCACATAATTCCTAAAAAGTTTTGACACAGATTCCCAATTCGGGCATTCAGAACATATACCACGTTGCTGTAAGCAAGCACATTCTCATTCAAAGTTGCAAGTTACTATGTAGGAACAAGTTTGTATAGGTATTTCAAAGATGCCCAGAACTGAGCTAAACTAGGTATGTCTCCAACTCCTAGAAATAACTTCATGCCCCAACTCCCTTACTTCCAGCTAGTAAGGATCACATATTTCCTAACAAAGTTTTGACACAGATTCCCTATTCGGGCATTCAGAACATATAGCACGTTGCTGTAAGCAAGCACATTCTCATTCAAAGTTGCAAGTTACTATGTAGGAACAAGTTTGTATAGGTATTTCAAAGATGCCCAGAACTGAGCTAAACTTGGTATGTGTCCAAGTCCTAGAAATACCTTCATGCCCCAACTCCCTTTCTTCCAGCTAGTAAGGATCACATAATTCCTAACAAAGTTTGACACAGATTCCCAATTCGGGCATTCAGAAAATATAGCACGTTGCTGTAAGCAAGCACATTCTCATTCAAAGTTGCAAGTTACTATGTAGGAACAAGTTTGTATAGGTATTTCAAAGATGCCCAGAACTGAGCTAAACGTTGTATGTGTCCAACTCCTAGAAATACCTTCATGCCCCAACTCCCTTACTTCCAGCTAGTAAGGATCACATAATTCCTAACAAAGTTATGACACAGATTCCCTATTCGGGCATTCAGAACATATAGCACGTTGCTGTAAGCAAGCACAATCTCATTCAAATTTGCAAGTTACTATGTAGGAACAAGTTTGTATAGGTATTTCAAAGATGCCCAGAACTGAGCTAAACGTTGTATGTCTTCAACTCCTAGAAATAACTTCATGCCCCATCTCCCTTACTTCCAGCTAGTAAGGATCACATAATCCCTAACAAAGTTTTGATACAGATTCCCAATTCGTGCATTCAGAACCTATAGCACGTTGCTGTAAGCAAGCACATTCTCATTCAAAGTTGCAAGTTACTAATTACGAACAAGTTTTTATAGGTATTTCAAAGATGCCCAGAACTGAGCTAAACTTGGTATGTGTCCAACTCCTAGAAATAACTTCATGCCCCATCTCCCTAACTTCCAGCTAGTAAGTATCACATAATTCCTAACAAAGTGTTGACACAGATTCTCAATTCGGGCATTCAGAACATATAGCACGTTGCTGTAAGCAAGCACATTCTCATTCAAAGTTGCAAGTTACTATGTAGGAACAAGTTTGTATAGGTATTTCAAAGATGCCCAGAACTGTGCTAAACTTGGTATGTGTCCAACTCTTAGAAATACCTTCATGCCCCAACTCCCTTACTTCCAGCTAGTAAGGATCACATAATTCCTAACAAAGTTTTGACACAGATTCCCAATCGGGCATTCAGAACATATAGCACGTTGCTGCAAGCAAGCACATTCTCATTCAAAGTTGCAAGTTACTATGTAGGAACAAGTTTGTATAGGTATTTCAAAGATGCCCAGAACTGAGCTAAACGTTGTATGTCTCCAACTCCTAGAAATAACTTCATGCCCCATCTCCCTTACTTCCATCCAGTAAGGATCACATAATTCCTAACAAAGTTTTGACACAGATTCCCAATTCGGGCATTCAGAACATATAGCACGTTGCTGTAAGCAAGCACATTCTCATTCAAATTTGCAAGTTAATATGTAGGAACAAGTTTGTATAGGTATTTCATTGACGCCCAGAACCGAGCTAAACTTGGTATGTGTCCTACCTCTAGAAATAACTTCATGCTCCAACTCCCTTTCTTCCAGCTAGTAAGGATCACATAATTCCTAACAAAGTTTGACACAGATTCCCAATTCGGGCATTAAGAACATATAGCACATTGCTGTAAGCAAGCACATTCTCATTCAAAGTTGCAAGTTACTATGTAGGAACAAGTTTGTATAGGTATTTCAAAGATGCCCAGAACTGTGCTAAACTTGGTAGGTGTCCAAGTCCTAGAAATACCTTCATGCCCCATCTCCCTTACTTCCAGCTAGTAAGGATCACATAATTCCTAACAAATTTTGACACATATTCCCAATTCGGGCATTCAGAACATATAGCACGTTGCTGTAAGCAAGCACATTTTCATTCAAAGTTGCCAATTAATATGTAGGAACAAGTTTGTATAGGTATTTCAAAGATGCCCAGAACTGAGCTAAACTTGGTATGTGTCCAACTCCTAGAAATAACTTCATGTCCCATCTCCCTTTCTTCCAGCTAGTAAGGATCACATAATTCCTAACAAAGTTTGACACAGATTCCCAATTCGGGCATTCAGAACATATAGCACGTTGCTGTAAGCAAGCACATTATCATTCAAAGTTGCAAGTTACTATGTAGGAACAAGTTTGTATAGGTATTTCAAAGATTCCCAGAACTGAGCTAAAGTGGGTATGTCTCCAACTCCTAGAAATAACTTCATGCCCCATTTCCCTTACTTCCAGCTAGTAAGGATCACATAATTCCTAACAAAGTTTTGACACATATTCCCAATTCGGGCATTCAGAACATATAGCACGTTGCTGTAAGCAAGCACATTCTCATTCAAAGATGCAAGTTACTATGTAGGAACAAGTTTGTATAGGTATTTCAAAGATGCCCAGAACTGAGCTAAACTTGGTATGTCTCCAACTCCTAGAAATAACTTCATGCCCCATCTCCCTTACTTCCAGCTAGTAAGGATCACATAATTCCTAACAAAGATTTGACACAGATTCCCAATTCGGGCATTCAGAATATATAGCACGTTGCTGCAAGCAAGCACATTCTCATTCAAAGTTGCAAGTTACTATGTAGGAACAAGTTTGTATAGGTATTTCAAAGATGCCCACAACTGAGCTAAACTTGGTATGTGTCCTATCTCTAGAAATAACTTCACGCCCCAACTCTTTTACTTACATCTAGTAAGGATTACATAATTCCTAACAAAATTTTGACACAGATTCCCAATTCGGGCATTCAGAACATATAGCACGTTGCTGTAAACAAGCACATTCTCATTCCAAGTAGCAAGTTACTATGTAGGAACAAGTTTTTATAGGTATTTCAAAGATGCCCAGAACTGAGGTAAACGTTTTATGTCTCCAACTCCTAGAAATACCTTCATGCCTCAACTCCCTTACTTCCAGCTAGTAAGGATCACATAATTCCTAACAAAGTTTGACACAGATTCCTAATTCGGGCATTCAGAACATATAGCACATTGCTGTAAGCAAGCACATTCTCATTCAAAGTTGCAAGTTACTATGTAGGAACAAGTTTGAATAGGACTTTCAAAAATGCCCAGAACTGAGCTAAACCTTGTATGTCTCCAACTCCTAGAAATAACTTCATGCCCCATCTCCCTTACTTCCAGCTAGTAAGGATGACATAATTCCTAATAAAGTTTTGACACAGATTCCCAATTCGGGCATTCAGAACATATAGCACGTTGCTGTAAGGAAGCACATTCTCATTCAAAGTTGCAAGTTACTATGTAGGAACAAGTTTGTATAGGTATTTCAAAGATGCCCAGAACTGAGCTAAACTTTGTATGTCTCCAACTCCTATAAATAATTTCATGCCCCATCTCCCTTACTTCCATCTAGTAAGGATCACATAATTCCTAACAAAGTTTTGACACAGATTCCCAATTCGGGCATTCAGAACATATAGCACGTTGCTGCAAGCAAGCACATTCTCATTCAAATTTGCAAGTTACTATGTAGGAACAAGTTTGTATACGTATTTCAAAGATGCCCAGAACTGAGCTAAACTTGGTATGTCTCCAACTCCTAGAAATAACTTCATGCCACATCTCCCTTACTTCCAGCTAGTAAGGATCACATAATTCCTAACAAAGTTTTGACACAGATTCCCAATTCGGGCATTCAGAACATATAGCACGTTGCTGCAAGCAAGCACATTCTCATTCAAAGTTGCAAGTTACTATGTAGGAACAAGTTTGTATAGGTATTTCAAAGATGCCCAGAACTGAGCTAAACTTGGTATGTGTCCTACCTCTAGAAATAACTTCATGCCCCAACTCCCTTACTTCCAGCTAGAAAGGATCACATAATTCCTAACAAAGTTTAACACAGATTCCCAATTCGGGCATTCAGAACATATAGCACGTTGCTGAAAGCAAGCACATTCTCATTCAAAGTTGCAAGTTACTATGTAGGAACAAGTTTGTATAGGTATTTCAAAGATGCCCAGAACTGAGCTAAACGTTGTATGTCTCCAACTCCTAGAAATACCTTCATGCCCCAACTCCCTTACTTCCAGCTAGTAAGGATCACATAATTCCTAAAAAGTTTTGACACAGATTCCCTATTCGGGCATTCAGAACATATAGCACGTTGCTGTAAGCAAGCACATTCTCATTCAAAGTTGCAAGTTACTATGTAGGAACAAGTTTGTATAGGTATTTCAAAGATGCCCAGAACTGAGCTAAACGTTGTATGTCTCCAACTCCTAGAAATAACTTCATGCCACATCTCCCTTACTTCCAGCTAGTAAGGATCACATAATTCCTAACAAAGTTTTGACAGAGATTCCAAATTCGGGCATTCAGAACATATAGCACGTTGGTGTAAGCAAGCACATTCTCATTCCAAGTTGCATGTTACTATTTAGGAACAAGTTTGTATAGGTATTTCAAAGATGCCCAGAACTGTGCTAAACTTGGTATGTGTCCAACTCCTAGAAATACCTTCATGCCCCAACTCCCTTACTTCCAGCTAGTAAGGATCACATAATTCCTAACAAAGTTTGACACAGATTCCCAATTCGGGCATTCAGAACATATAGCACGTTGCTGTAAGCAAGCACATCCTCATTCAAAGTTGCAAGTTACTATGTAGGAACAAGTTTGTATAGGTATTTCAAAGATGCCCAGAACTGAGCTAAACTTGTAATGTGTCCAACTCCTAGAAATAACTTCATGCCCCAACTCCCTTACTTTCAGCTAGTAAGGATCACATAATTCCTAACAAAGTTTTGACACAGATTCCCTATTCGGGCATTCAGAACATATAGCACGTTGCTGTAAGCAAGCACATTCTCATTCAAAGTTGCAAGTTACTATGTAGGAACAAGTTTGTATAGGTATTTCAAAGATGCCCAGAACTGAGCTAAACGTTGTATGTCTCCAATTCCTAGAAATACCTTCATGCCCCAACTCCCTTACTTCCAGCTAGTAAGGATCACATAATTCCTAACAAAGTTTTGACACAGATTCCCTATTCGGGCATTCAGAACATATAGCACGTTGCTGTAAGCAAGCACAATCTCATTCAAATTTGCAAGTTACTATGTAGGAACAAGTTTGTATAGGTATTTCAAAGATGCCCAGAACTGAGCTAAACGTTGTATGTCTTCAACTCCTAGAAATAACTTCATGCCCCATCTCCCTTACTTCCAGCTAGTAAGGATCACATAATCCCTAACAAAGTTTTGACACAGATTCCCAATTCGTGCATTCAGAACCTATAGCACGTTGCTGTAAGCAAGCACATTCTCATTCAAAGTTGCAAGTTACTAATTAGGAACAAGTTTTTATAGGTATTTCAAAGATGCCCAGAACTGAGCTAAACTTGGTATGTGTCCAACTCCTAGAAATAACTTCATGCCCCATCTCCCTAACTTCCAGATAGTAAGTATCACATAATTCCTAACAAAGTGTTGACACAGATTCTCAATTCGGGCATTCAGAACATATAGCACGTTGCTGTAAGCAAGCACATTCTCATTCAAAGTTGCAAGTTACTATGTAGGAACAAGTTTGTATAGGTATTTCAAAGATGCCCAGAACTGTGCTAAACTTGGTATGTGTCCAACTCTTAGAAATACCTTCATGCCCCAACTCCCTTACTTCCAGCTAGTAAGGATCACATAATTCCTAACAAAGTTTTGACACAGATTCCCAATTCGGGCATTCAGAACATATAGCACGTTGCTGCAAGCAAGCACATTCTCATTCAAAGTTGCAAGTTACTATGTAGGAACAAGTTTGTATAGGTATTTCAAAGATGCCCAGAACTGAGCTAAACGTTGTATGTCTCCAACTCCTAGAAATAACTTCATGCCCCATCTCCCTTACTTCCATCCAGTAAGGATCACATAATTCCTAACAAAGTTTTGACACAGATTCCCAATTCGGGCATTCAGAACATATAGCACGTTGCTGTAAGCAAGCACATTCTCATTCAAAGTTGCAAGTTAATATGTAGGAACAAGTTTGTATAGGTATTTCATTGACGCCCAGAACCGAGCTAAACTTGGTATGTGTCCTACCTCTAGAAATAACTTCATGCTCCAACTCCCTTACTTCCAGCTAGTAAGGATCACATAATTCCTAACAAAGTTTGACACAGATTCCCAATTCGGGCATTCAGAACATATAGCACGTTGCTGTAAGCAAGCACATTCTCATTCAAAGTTGCAAGTTACTATGTAGGAACAAGTTTGTATAGGTATTTCAAAGATGCCCAGAACTGAGCTAAAAGTTATATGTCTCCAACTCCTAGAAATACCTTCATGCCCCAACTCCCTTACTTCCAGCTAGTAAGGATCACATAATTCCTAACAAAGTTTTGACACAGATTCCCTATTCGGGCATTCAGAACATATAGCACGTTGCTGTAAGCAAGCACATTCTCATTCCAAGTTGCATGTTACTATGTAGGAACAAGTTTGTATAGGTATTTCAAAGATGCCCAGAACTGTGCTAAACTTGGTATGTGTCCAACTCCTGGAAATACCTTCATGCCCCAACTCCCTTACTTCCAGCTAGTAAGGATCACATAATTCCTAACAAAGTTTGACACAGATTCCCAATTCGGGCATTCAGAACATATAGCACGTTGCTGTAAGCAAGCACATCCTCATTCAAAGTTGCAAGTTACTATGTAGGAACAAGTTTGTATAGGTATTTCAAAGATGCCCAGAACTGAGCTAAACTTGGAATGTGTCCAACTCCTAGAAATAACTTCTTGCCCCAACTCCCTTACTTCCAGCTAGTAAGGATCACAAAATTCCTAGCAAAGTTTTGACACAGATTCCCTATTCGGGCATTCAGAACATATAGCACGTTGCTGTAAGCAAGCACATTCTCATTCAAAGTTGCAAGTTACTATGTAGGAACAAGTTTGTATAGGTATTTCAAAGATGCCCCGAACTGTGCTAAACTTGGTATGTGTCCAACTCCTAGAAATACCTTCATGCCCCAACTCCCTTACTTCCATCTAGTAAGGATCACATAATTCCTAACAAAGTTTTGACACAGATTCCCTATTCGGGCATTCAGAACATATAGCACGTTGCTGTAAGCAAGCACATTCTCATTCAAAGTTGCAAGTTACTATGTAGGAACAAGTTTGTATAGGTATTTCAAAGATGCCCAGAACTGAGCTAAACGTTGTATGTCTCCAACTCCTGGAAATAACTTCATGCCCCATCTCCCTTACTTCCATCTTGTAAGGATCACATAATTCCTAACAAAGTTTTGACACAGATTCCCAATTCGGGCATTCAGAACATATAGCACGTTGCTGTAAGCAAGCACATTCTCATTCAAAGTTGCAAGTTACTATGTAGGAACAAGTTTGTATAGGTATTTCAAAGATGCCCAGAACTGAGCTAAACGTTGTATGTCTCCAACTCCTAGAAATAACTTCATGCCCCATCTCCCTTACTTCCAGCTAGTAAGGATCACATAATTCCTAACAAAGTTTTGACACAGATTCCCAATTCGGGCATTCAGAACATATAGCACGTTGCTGTAAGCAAGCACATTCTCATTCAAAGTTGCAAGTTACTATGTAGGAACAAGTTTGTATAGGTATTTCAAAGATGTCCAGAACTGAGCTAAACTTGGTATGTGTCCAACTCCTAGAAATACCTTTATGCCCCAACTCCCTTACTTCCAGCTAGTAAGGATCACATAATTCCTAACAAAGTTTTGACACAGATTCCCAAATCAGGCATTCAGAACATATAGCACGTTGCTGTAAGCAAGCACATTCTCATTCAAAGATGCAAGTTACTATGTAGGAACAAGTTTGTATAGGTATTTCAAAGATGCCAAGAACTGAGCTAAACTTGGTATGTGTCCAACTCTTAGAACTACCTTCATGCCCCAAATCCCTTAATCCAGCTAGTAAGGATCACATAATTCCTAACAAAGTTTGACACAGATTCCCAATTCGGGCATTCAGAACATATAGCACGTTGCTGTAAGCAAGCACATTCTCATTCAAAGATGCAAGTTACTATGTAGGAACAAGTTTGTATAGGTATTTCAAAGATGCCCAGAACTGAGCTAAACTTGGTATGTCTCCAACTCCTAGAAATAACTTCATGCCCCATCTCCCTTACTTCCAGCTAGTAAGGATCAATAATTCCTAACAAAGATTTGACACAGATTCCCAATTCGGGCATTCAGAATATATAGCACGTTGCTGCAAGCAAGCACATTCTCATTCAAAGTTGCAAGTTACTATGTAGGAACAAGTTTGTATAGGTATTTCAAAGATGCCCACAACTGAGCTAAACATGGTATGTGTCCTATCTCTAGAAATAACTTCACGCCCCAACTCTTTTACTTACATCTAGTAAGGATTACATAATTCCTAACAAAATTTTGACACAGATTCCCAATTCGGGCATTCAGAACATATAGCACGTTGCTGTAAACAAGCACATTCTCATTCCAAGTAGCAAGTTACTATGTAGGAACAAGTTTTTATAGGTATTTCAAAGATGCCCAGAACTGAGGTAAACGTTTTATGTCTCCAACTCCTAGAAATACCTTCATGCCTCAACTCCCTTACTTCCAGCTAGTAAGGATCACATAATTCCTAACAAAGTTTGACACAGATTCCTAATTCGGGCATTCAGAACATATAGCACATTGCTGTAAGCAAGCACATTCTCATTCAAAGTTGCAAGTTACTATGTAGGAACAAGTTTGAATAGGACTTTCAAAAATGCCCAGAACTGAGCTAAACCTTGTATGTCTCCAACTCCTAGAAATAACTTCATGCCCCATCTCCCTTACTTCCAGCTAGTAAGGATCACATAATTCCTAATAAAGTTTTGACACAGATTCCCAATTCCGGCATTCAGAACATATAGCACGTTGCTGTAAGCAAGCACATTCTCATTCAAAGATGCAAGTTACTATGTAGGAACAAGTTTGAATAGGTATTTCAAAGATGCCCAGAACTGAGCTAAACTTGGTATGTCTCCAACTCCTAGAAATAACTTCATGCCCCATCTCCCTTACTTCCAGCTAGTAAGGATCACATAATTCCTAACAAAGTTTTGACACAGATTCCCAATTCGGGCATTCAGAACATATAGCACGTTGCTGCAAGCAAGCACATTCTCATTCAAAGTTGCAAGTTACTATGTAGGAACAAGTTTGTATAGGTATTTCAAACATGCCCAGAACTGAGCTAAACTTAGTATGTCTCCAACTGCTAGAAATAACTTCATGCCCCAACTCCCTTACTTCCAGCTAGTAAGGATGACATAATTCCTAACAAAGTTTTGACACAGATTCCCTATTCGGGCATTCAGAACATATAGCACGTTGCTGTAAGGAAGCACATTCTCATTCAAAGTTGCAAGTTACTATGTAGGAACAAGTTTGTATAGGTATTTCAAAGATGCCCAGAACTGAGCTAAACGTTGTATGTCTCCAACTCCTATAAATAATTTCATGCCCCATCTCCCTTACTTCCATCTAGTAAGGATCACATAATTCCTAACAAAGTTTTGACACAGATTCCCAATTCGGGCATTCAGAACATATAGCACGTTGCCGCAAGCAAGCACATTCTCATTCAAATTTGCAAGTTACTATGTAGGAACAAGTTTGTATAGGTATTTCAAAGATGCCCAGAACTGAGCTAAACTTGGTATGTCTCCAACTCCTAGAAATAACTTCATGCCACATCTCCCTTACTTCCAGCTAGTAAGGATCACATAATTCCTAACAAAGTTTTGACACAGATTCCCAATTCGGGCATTCAGAACATATAGCACGTTGCTGCAAGCAAGCACATTCTCATTCAAAGTTGCAAGTTACTATGTAGGAACAAGTTTGTATAGGTATTTCAAAGATGCCCAGAACTGAGCTAAACTTGGTATGTGTCCTACCTCTAGAAATAACTTCATGCCCCAACTCCCTTACTTCCAGCTAGAAAGGATCACATAATTCCTAACAAAGTTTAACACAGATTCCCAATTCGGGCATTCAGAACATATAGCACGTTGCTGAAAGCAAGCACATTCTCATTCAAAGTTGCAATTTACTATGTAGGAACAAGTTTGTATAGGTATTTCAAAGATGCCCAGAACTGAGCTAAACGTTGTATGTCTCCAACTCCTAGAAATACCTTCATGCCCCAACTCCCTTACTTCCAGTTAGTAAGGATCACATAATTCCAAAAAGTTTTGACACAGATTCCCTATTCGGGCATTCAGAACATATAGCATATTGCTGTAAGCAAGCACATTCTCATTCAAAGTTGCAAGTTACTATGTAGGAACAAGTTTGTATAGGTATTTCAAAGATGCCCAGAACTGAGCTAAACGTTGTATGTCTCCAACTCCTAGAAATAACTTCATGCCACATCTCCCTTACTTCCAGCTAGTAAGGATCACATAATTCCTAACAAAGTTTTGACACAGATTCCAAATTCGGGCATTCAGAACATATAGCACGTTGGTGTAAGCAAGCACATTCTCATTCCAAGTTGCATGTTACTATTTAGGAACAAGTTTGTATAGGTATTTCAAAGATGCCCAGAACTGAGCTAAACTTGTAATGTGTCCAACTCCTAGAAATAACTTCATGCCCCAACTCCCTTACTTCCAGCTAGTAAGGATCACATAATTCCTAACAAAGTTTTGACACAGATTCCCTATTCGGGCATTCAGAACATATAGCACGTTGCTGTAAGCAAGCACATTCTCATTCAAAGTTGCAAGTTACTATGTAGGAACAAGTTTGTATAGGTATTTCAAAGATGCCCCGAACTGTGCTAAACTAGGTATGTGTCCAACTCCTAGAAATAACTTCATGCCCCAACTCCCTTACTTCCAGCTAGTAAGGATCACATATTTCCTAACAAAGTTTTGACACAGATTCCCTATTCGGGCATTCAGAACATATAGCACGTTGCTGTAAGCAAGCACATTCTCATTCCAAGTAGCAAGTTACTATGTAGGAACAAGTTTGTATAGGTATTTTAAAGATGCCCAGAACTGTGCTAAACTTGGTATGTGTCTAACTCCTAGAAATACCTTCATGCCCCAACTCCCTTACTTCCAGCTAGTAAGGATCACATAATTCCTAACAAAGTTTGACACAGATGCCCAATTCGGGCATTCAGAAAATATAGCACGTTGCTGTAAGCAAGCACATTCTCATTCAAAGTTGCAAGTTACTATGTAGGAACAAGTTTGTATAGGTATTTCAAAGATGCCCAGAACTGAGCTAAACGTTGTATGTCTCCAACTCCTAGAAATACCTTCATGCCCCAACTCCCTTACTTCCTGCTAGTAAGGATCACATAATTCCTAACAAAGTTTTGACACAGATTCCCTATTCGGGCATTCAGAACATATAGCACGTTGCTGTAAGCAAGCACAATCTCATTCAAATTTGCAAGTTACTATGTAGGAACAAGTTTGTATAGGTATTTCAAAGATGCCCAGAACTGAGCTAAACGTTGTATGTCTTCAACTCCTAGAAATAACTTCATGCCCCATCTCCCTTACTTCCAGCTAGTAAGGATCACATAATCCCTAACAAAGTTTTGACACAGATTCCCAATTCGTGCATTCAGAACCTATAGCACGTTGCTGTAAGCAAGCACATTCTCATTCAAAGTTGCAAGTTACTATGTAGGAACAAGTTTGTATAGGTATTTCAAAGATGCCCAGAACTGTGCTAAACTTGGTATGTGTCCAACTCTTAGAAATACCTTCATGCCCCAACTCCCTTACTTCCAGCTAGTAAGGATCACATAATTCCTAACAAAGTTTTGACACAGATTCCCAATTCGGGCATTCAGAACATATAGCACGTTGCTGCAAGCAAGCACATTCTCATTCAAAGTTGCAAGTTACTATGTAGGAACAAGTTTGTATAGGTATTTCAAAGATGCCCAGAACTGAGCTAAACGTTGTATGTCTCCAACTCCTAGAAATAACTTCATGCCCCATCTCCCTTACTTCCATCCAGTAAGGATCACATAATTCCTAACAAAGTTTTGACAGAGATTCCCAATTCGGGCATTCAGAACATATAGCACGTTGCTGTAAGCAAGCACATTCTCATTCAAAGTTGCAAGTTACTATGTAGGAACAAGTTTGTATAGGTATTTCAAAGATGTCCAGAACTGAGCTAAACTTGGTATGTGTCCAACTCCTAGAAATACCTTCATGCCCCAACTCCCTTACGTCCAGCTAGTAAGGATCACATAATTCCTAACAAAGTTTTGACACAGATTCCCAAATCAGGCATTCAGAACATATAGCACGTTGCTGTAAGCAAGCACATTCTCATTCAAAGATGCAAGTTACTATGTAGGAACAAGTTTGTATAGGTATTTCAAAGATGCCAAGAACTGAGCTAAACTTGGTATGTGTCCAACTCTTAGAACTACCTTCATGCCCCAAATCCCTTAATCCAGCTAGTAAGGATCACATAATTCCTAACAAAGTTTGACACAGATTCCCAATTAGGGCATTCAGAACATATAGCACGTTGCTGTAAGCAAGCACATTCTCATTCAAAGATGCAAGTTACTATGTAGGAACAAGTTTGTATAGGTATTTCAAAGATGCCCAGAACTGAGCTAAACTTGGTATGTCTCCAACTCCTAGAAATAACTTCATGCCCCATCTCCCTTACTTCCAGCTAGTAAGGATCACATAATTCCTAACAAAGATTTGACACACATTCCCAATTCGGGCATTCAGAATATATAGCACGTTGCTGCAAGCAAGCACATTCTCATTCAAAGTTGCAAGTTACTATGTAGGAACAAGTTTGTATAGGTATTTCAAAGATGCCCCGAACTGTGCTAAACTAGGTATGTGTCCAACTCCTAGAAATAACTTCATGCACCAACTCCCTTACTTCCAGCTAGTAAGGATCACATATTTCCTAACAAAGTTTTGACACAGATTCCCTATTCGGGCATTCAGAACATATAGCACGTTGCTGTAAGCAAGCACATTCTCATTCAAATTTGCAAGTTACTATGTAGGAACAAGTTTGTATAGGTATTTCAAAGATGCCCAGAACTGAGCTAAACGTTGTATGTCTTCAACTCCTAGAAATAACTTCATGCCCCATCTCCCTTACTTCCAGCTAGTAAGGATCACATAATCCCTAACAAAGTTTTGACACAGATTCCCAATTCGTGCATTCAGAACCTATAGCATGTTGCTGTAAGCAAGCACAATCTCATTCAAATTTGCAAGTTACTATGTAGGAACAAGTTTGTATAGGTATTTCAAAGATGCCCAGAACTGAGCTAAACGTTGTATGTCTTCAACTCCTAGAAATAACTTCATGCCCCATCTCCCTTACTTCCAGCTAGTAAGGATCACATAATCCCTAACAAAGTTTTGACACAGATTCCCAATTCGTGCATTCAGAACCTATAGCACGTTGCTGTAAGCAAGCACATTCTCATTCAAAGTTGCAAGTTACTAATTAGGAACAAGTTTTTATAGGTATTTCAAAGATGCCCAGAACTGAGCTAAACTTGGTATGTGTCCAACTCCTAGAAATAACTTCATGCCCCATCTCCCTAACTTCCAGCTAGTAAGTATCACATAATTCCTAACAAAGTGTTGACACAGATTCCAAATTCGGGCATTCAGAACATATAGCACGTTGCTGTAAGCAAGCACATTCTCATTCAAAGTTGCAAGTTACTATGTAGGAACAAGATTGTATAGGTACTTCAAAGATGCCCAGAACTGAGCTAAACTTGGTATGTGTCCAACTCCTAGAAATAACTTCATGCCCTAACTCCCTTACTTCCAGCCCGTAAGGATCACATAATTCCTAACAAAGTTTTGACACAGATTCCCTATTCGGGCATTCAGAACATATAGCACGTTGCTGTAAGCAAGCACATTCTCATTCAAAGTTGCAAGTTACTATGTAGGAACAAGTTTGTATAGGTATTTCAAAGATGCCCCGAACTGTGCTAAACTTGGTATGTGTCCAACTCCTAGAAATACCTTCATGCCCCAACTCCCTTACTTCCAGCTACTAAGGATCACATATTTCCTAACAAAGTTTTGACACAGCTTCCCTATTCGGGCATTCAGAACATATAGCACGTTGCTGTAAGCAAGCACATTCTCATTCCAAGTAGCAAGTTACTATGTAGGAACAAGTTTGTATAGGTATTTTAAAGATGCCCAGAACTATGCTAAACTTGGTATGTGTCCAACTCCTAGAAATACCTTCATGCCCCAACTCCCTTACTTCCAGCTAGTAAGGATCACATAATTCCTAACAAAGTTTGACACAGATTCCCAATTCGGGCATTCAGAACATATAGCACGTTGCTGTAAGCAAGCACATTATCATTCAAAGTTGCAAGTTACTATGTAGGAACAAGTTTGTATAGGTATTTCAAAGATGCCCAGAACTGAGCTAAACGTTGTATGTCTCCAACTCCTAGAAATAACTTCATGCCCCAACTCCCTTACTTCCAGCTAGTAAGGATCACATAATTCCTAACAAAGTTTTCACACAGATTCCCAATTCGGACATTCAGAACATATAGCACGTTGCTGTAAGCAAGCACATTCTCATTCAAAGATGCAAGTTACTATGTAGGAACAAGTTTGTATAGGTATTTCAAAGATGCCCAGAACTGAGCTAAACGTTGTATGTCTCCAACTCCTAGAAATACCTTCATGCCCCAACTCCCTTACTTCCAGCTAGTAAGGATCACATAATTCCTAACAAAGTTTTGACACAGATTCCCTATTCGGGCATTCAGAACATATAGCACGTTGCTGTAAGCAAGCACATTCTCATTCAAAGTTGCAAGTTACTATGTAGGAACAAGTTTGTATAGGTATTTGAAAGATGCCCAGAACTGAGCTAAACGTTGTATGTCTCCAACTCCTAGAAATAACTTCATGCCCCATCTCCCTTACTTCCATCTAGTAAGGATCACATAATTCCTAACAAAGTTTTGACACAGATTCCCAATTCGGGCATTCAGAACATATAGCACGTTGCTGTAAGCAAGCACATTCTCATTCAAAGTTGCAAGTTACTATGTAGGAACAAGTTTGTATAGGTATTTCAAAGATGCCCAGAACTGTGCTAAACGTTGTATGTCTCCAACTCCTAGAAATAACTTCATGCCCCATCTCCCTTACTTCCAGCTAGTAAGGATCACATAATTTCTAACAATGTTTTGACACAGATTTCCAATTCGGGCATTCAGAACATATAGCACGTTGCTGTAAGCAAGCACATTCTCATTCAAAGTTGCAAGTTACTATGTAGGAACAAGTTTGTATAGGTATTTCAAAGATGCCCAGAACTGAGCTAACCTTGGTATGTCTCCAACTCCTTAAAATAACTTCATGCCCCATCTCCCTTACTTCCAGCTAGTAAGGATCACATAATTCCTAACAAAGTTTTGACACAGATTCCCAATTCGGGCATTCAGAACATATAGCACGTTGTTGCAAGCAAGCACATTCTCATTCAATGATGCAAGTTACTATGTAGGAACAAGTTTGTATAGGTATATCAAAGATGCCCAGAACTGAGCTAAACTTGGTATGTCTCCAACTCCTAGAAATAACTTCATGCCCCATCTCCCTTACTTCCAGCTAGTAAGGATCACATAATTCCTAACAAAGTTTTGACACAGATTCCCAATTCGGGCATTCAGAACATATAGCACTCTGCTGCAAGCAAGCACATTCTCATTCAAAGTTGCAAGTTACTATGTAGGAACAAGTTTGTATAGGTATTTCAAAGATGCCCAGAACTGAGCTAAACTTGGTATGTGTCCTACCTCTAGAAATAACTTCATGCCCCAACTCTTTTACTTCCATCTAGTAAGGATCACATAATTCCTAACAAAGTTTAGACACAGATTCCCAATTCGGGCATTCAGAACATATAGCACGTTGCTGTAAACAAGCACCTTCTCATTCCAAGAAGCAAGTTACTATGTAGGAACAAGTTTATATAGGTATTTCAAAGATGCCCAGAACTGAGCTAAACTTGGTATGTCTCCAACTCCTAGAAATAACTTCATGCCCCATCTCCCTTACTTCCAGCTAGTAAGGATCACATAATTCCTAACAAAGTTTTGACACAGATTCCCAATTCGGGCATTCAGAACATATAGCACGTTGCTGCAAGCAAGCACATTCTCATTCAAAGTTGCAAGTTACTATGTAGGAACAAGTTTGTATAGGTATTTCAAAGATGCCCAGAACTGAGCTAAACTTGGTATGTCTCCAACTCCTAGAAATAACTTCATGCCCCATCTCGCTTACTTCCAGCTAGTAAAGATCACATAATTCCTAACAAAGTTTTGACACAGATTCCCAATTCGGGCATTCAGAACATATAGCACGTTGCTGTAAGCAAGCACATTCTCATTCAAAGTTGCAAGTTACTATGTAGGAACAAGTTTGTATAGGTATTTCAAAGATGCCCAGAACTGAGCTAAACGTTGTATGTCTCCAACTCCTAGAAATAACTTCATGCCCCATCTCCCTTACTTCCATCTAGTAAGGATCACATAATTCCTAACAAAGTTTTGACACAGATTCCCAATTCGGGCATTCAGAACATATAGCACGTTGCTGTAAGCAAGCACATTCTCATTCAAAGTTGCAAGTTACTATGTAGGAACAAGTTTGTATAGGTATTTCAAAGATGCCCAGAAATGAGTTAAACTTGGTATGTGTCAAACTCCTAGAAATAACTTCATGCCCCATCTCCCTTACTTCCAGCTAGTAAGGATCACATAATTCCTAACAAAGTTTTGACACAGATTCCCAATTCGGGCATTCAGAACATATAGCACGTTGTTGCAAGCAAGCACATTCTCATTCAAAGATGCAAGTTACTATGTAGGAACAAGTTTGTATAGGTATATCAAAGATGCCCAGAACTGAGCTAAACTTGGTATGTCTCCAACTCCTAGAAATAACTTCATGCCCCATCTCCCTTACTTCCAGCTAGTAAGGATCACATAATTCCTAACAAAGTTTTGACACAGATTCCCAATTCGGGCATTCAGAACATATAGCACTCTGCTGCAAGCAAGCACATACTCATTCAAAGTTGCAAGTTACTATGTAGGAACAAGTTTGTATAGGTATTTCAAAGATGCCCAGAACTGAGCTAATCTTGGTATGTGTCCTACCTCTAGAAATAACTTCATGCCCCAACTCTTTTACTTCCTTCTAGTAAGGATCACATAATTCCTAACAAAGTTTAGACACAGATTCCCAATTCGGGCATTCAGAACATATAGCACGTTGCTGTAAACAAGCACCTTCTCATTCCAAGTAGCAAGTTACTATGTAGGAACAAGTATATATAGGTATTTCAAAGATGCCCAGAACTGAGCTAAACGTTGTATGTCTCCAACTCCTAGAAATAACTTCATGCCCCATCTCCCTTACTTCCAGCTAGTAAGGATCACATAATTCCTAACAAAGTTTTGACACAGATTCCCAATTCGGGCATTCAGAACATATAGCACGTTGTTGCAAGCAAGCACATTCTCATTCAAAGATGCAAGTTACTATGTAGGAACAAGTTTGTATAGGTATATCAAAGATGCCCAGAACTGAGCTAAACTTGGTATGTCTCCAACTCCTAGAAATAACTACATGCCCCATCTCCCTTACTTCCAGCTAGTAAGGAGCACATAATTCCTAACAAAGTTTTGACACAGATTCCCAATTCGGGCATTCAGAACATATAGCACGTTGCTGCAAGCAAGCACATTCTCATTCAAAGTTGCAAGTTACTATGTAGGAACAAGTTTGTATAGGTATTTCAAAGATGCCCAGAACTGAGCTAAACTTGGTATGTTTCCAACTCCTAGAAATAACTTCATGCCCCATCTCCCTGACTTCCAGCTAGTAAGGATCACATAATTCCTAACACAGTTTTGACACAGATTCCCAATTCGGGCATTCAGAACATATAGCACGTTGCTGTAAGCAAGCACATTCTCATTCAAAGATGCAAGTTATTATGTAGGAACAAGTTTGTATAGGTATTTCAAAGATGCCCAAAACTGAGCTAAACTTGGTATGTCTACAACTCCTAGAAATAACTTCATGCCCCATCTCCCTTACTTCGAGCTAGTAAGAATCACATAATTCCTAACAAAGTTTTGACACAGATTCCCAATTCGGGCATTCAGAACATATAGCACGTTGCTGCAAGCAAGCACATTCTCATTCAAAGATGCAAGTTACTATGTAGGAACAAGTTTGTATAGGTATATCAAAGATGCCCAGAACTGAGCTAAACTTGGTATGTCTCCAACTCCTAGAAATAACTTCATGCCCCATCTCCCTTACTTCCAGCTAGTAAGGATCACATAATTCCTAAGAAAGTTTTGACACAGATTCCCAATTCGGGCATTCAGAACATATAGCACGTTGCTGTAAGCAAGCACATTCTCATTCAAAGTTGCAAGTTACTATGTAGGAACAAGTTTGTATAGGTATTTCAAAGATGCCCAGAACTGAGCTAAACTTGGTATGTGTCCTACCTCTAGAAATAACTTCATGCCCCAACTCTTTTACTTCCATCTAGTAAGGATCACATAATTCCTAACAAAGTTTTGACACAGATTCCCAATTCGGGCATTCAGAACATATAGCACGTTGCTGTAAACAAGCACCTTCTCATTCCAAGTAGCAAGTTACTATGTAGGAACAAGTTTATATAGGTATTTCAAAGATGCCCAGAACTGAGCTAAACGTTGAATGTCTCCAACTCCTAGAAATAACTTCATGCCCCATCTCCCTTACTTCCAGCTAGTAAGGATCACATAATTCCTAACAAAGTTTTGACACAGATTCCCAATTCGGGCATTCAGAACATATAGCACGTTGCTGTAAGCAAGCACATTCTCATTCAAAGTTGCAAGTTACTATGTAGGAACAAGTTTGTATAGGTATTTCAAAGATGCCCAGAACTGAGCTAAACTTGGTATGTCTCCAACTCCTGGAAAAAACTTCATGCCCCATCTCCCTTACTTCGAGCTAGTAAGGATCACATAATTCCTAACAAAGTTTTGACACAGATTCCCAATTCGGGCATTCAGAACATATAGCACGTTGCTGCAAGCAAGCACATTCTCATTCAAAGTTGCAAGTTACTATGTAGGAACAAGTTTGTATAGGTATTTCAATGATGCCCAGAACTGAGCTAAACTTGGTATGTCTCGAACTCCTAGAAATAACTTCATACCCCATCTCCCTGACTTCCAGCTAGTAAGGATCACATAATTCCTAACACAGTTTTGACACAGATTCCCAATTCGGGCATTCAGAACATATAGCACGTTGCTGTAAGCAATCACATTCTCATTCAAAGATGCAAGTTATTATGTAGGAACAAGTTTGTATAGGTATTTCAAAGATGCCCAAAACTGAGCTAAACTTGGTATGTCTCCAACTCCTAGAAATAACTTCATGCCCCATCTCCCTTACTTCCAGCTCGTAAGGATCACATAATTCCTAACAAAGTTTTGACACAGATTCCCAAATCGGGCTTTCAGATCATATAGCACGTTGCTGCAAGCAAGCACATTCTCATTCAAAGTTGCAAGTTACTATGTAGGAACAAGTTTGTATAGGTATTTCAAAGATGCCCAGAACTGAGCTAAACTTGGTATGTCTCCAACTCCTAGAAATAACATCATGCCCCATCTCCCTTACTTCCAGATAGTAAGGATCACATAATTCCTAACAAAATTTTGACACAGATTCCCAATTCGGGCATTCAGAACATATAGCACGTTGCTGTAAGCAAGCACATTCTCATTCAAAGTTGCAAGTTACTATGTAGGAACAAGTTTGTATAGGTATTTCAAAGATGCCCAGAACTGAGCTAAACGTTGTATGTCTCCAACCCCTAGAAATAACTTCATGCCCCATCTCCCTTACTTCCATCTAGTAAGGATCACATAATTCCTAACAAAGTTTTGACACAGATTCCCAATTCGGGCATTCAGAACATATAGCACGTTGCTGTAAGCAAGCACATTCTCATTCAAAGTTGCAAGTTACTATGTAGGAACAAGTTTGTATAGGTATTTCAAAGATGCCCAGAACTGAGCTAAACTTGGTATGTGTCCAACTCCTAGAATTAACTTCATGCCCCAACTCCGTTACTTCCAGCTAGTAAGGATCACATAATTCCTAACAAAGTTTTGACTCAGATTCCCAATCGGGCATTCAGAACATATAGCAAGTTGCTGTAAGCAAGCACATTCTCATTCCAAGTTGCATGTTACTATGTAGGAACAAGTTTGTATAGGTATTTCAAAGATGCCCAGAACTGTGCTAAGCTTGGTATGTGTCCAACTCTTAGAAATACCTTCATGCCCCAACTCCCTTACTTCCAGCTAGTAAGGATCACATAATTCCTAACAAAGTTTGACACAGATTCCCAATTCGGGCATTCAGAACATATAGCACGTTGCTGTAAGCAAGCACATTCTCATTCAAAGTTGCAAGTTACTATGTAGGAACAAGTTTGTATAGGTATTTCAAAGATGCCCAGAACTGAGTTAAAATTGGTATGTGTCCAACTCCTAGAAATAACTTCATGCCCCATCTCCCTTACTTCCAGCTAGTAAGGATCTCATAATTCCTAACAAATTTTTGACACAGATTCCCAATTCGGGCATTCAGAACATATAGCACGTTGTTGCAAGCAAGCACATTCTCATTCAAAGATGCAAGTTACTATGTAGGAACATGTTTGTATAGGTATATCAAAGATGCCCAGAACTGAGCTAAACTTGGTATGTCTCCAACTCCTAGAAATAACTTCATGCCCCATCTCCCTTACTTCCAGCTAGTAAGGATCACATAATTCCTAACAAAGTTTTGACACAGATTCCCAATTCGGGCATTCAGAACATATAGCACTCTGCTGCAAGCAAGCACATTCTCATTCAAAGTTGCAAGTTACTATGTAGGAACAAGTTTGTATAGGTATTTCAAAGATGCCCAGAACTGAGCTAAACTTGGTATGTGTCCTACCTCTAGAAATAACTTCATGCCCCAACTCTTTTACTTCCATCTAGTAAGGATCACATAATTCCTAACAAAGTTTTGACACAGATTCCCAATTCGGGCATTCAGAACATATAGCACGTTGCTGTAAACAAGCACCTTCTCATTCCAAGTAGCAAGTTACTATGTAGGTACAAGTTTATATAGGTATTTCAAAGATGCCCAGAACTGAGCTAAACGTTGTATGTCTCCAACTCCTAGAAATAACTTCATGCCCCATCTCCCTTACTTCCAGCTAGTAAGGATCACATAATTCCTAACAAAGTTTGACACAGATTCCCAATTCGGGCATTCAGAACAGATAGCACGTTGCTGTAAGCAAGCACATTCTCATTCAAAGTTGCAAGTTACTATGTAGGAACAAGTTTGTATAGGTATTTCAAAGATGCCCAGAAATGAGTTAAACTTGGTATGTGTCCAACTCCTAGAAATAACTTCATGCCCCATCTCCCTTACTTCCAGCTAGTAAGGATCACATAATTCCTAACAAAGTTTTGACACAGAATCCCAATTCGGGCATTCAGAACATATAGCACGTTGTTGCAAGCAAGCACATTCTCATTCAAAGATGCAAGTTACTATGGAGGAACAAGTTTGTATAGGTATATCAAAGATGCCCAGAACTGAGCTAAACTTGGTATGTCTCTAACTCCTAGAAATAACTTCATGCCCCATCTCCCTTACTTCCAGCTAGTAAGGGTCACATAATTCCTAACAAAGTTTTGACACAGATTCCCAATTCGGGCATTCAGAACATATAGCACTCTGCTGCAAGCAAGCACATTCTCATTCAAAGTTGCAAGTTACTATGTAGGAACAAGTTTGTATAGGTATTTCAAAGATGCCCAGAACTGAGCTAAACTTGGTATGTGTCCTACCTCTAGAAATAACTTCATGCCCCAACTCTTTTACTTCCATCTAGTAAGGATAACATAATTCCTAACAAAGTTTTGACACAGATTCCCAATTCGGGCATTCAGAACATATAGCACGTTGCTGTAAGCAAGCACATTCTCATTCAAAGTTGCAAGTTACTATGTAGGAACAAGTTTGTATAGGTATTTCAAAGATGCCCAGAACTGAGCTAAACTTGGTATGTCTCCAACTCCTGGAAAAAACTTCATGCCCCATCTCCCTTACTTCCAGCTAGTAAGGATCACATAATTCCTAACAAAGTTTTGACACAGATTCCCAATTCGGGCATTCAGAACATATAGCACGTTGCTGTAAGCAAGCACATTCTCATTCAATGATGCAAGTTATTATGTAGGAACAAGTTTGTATAGGTATTTCAAAGATGCCCAAAACTGAGCTAAACTTGGTATGTCTCCAACTCCTAGAAATAACTTCATGCCCCATCTCCCTTACTTCCAGCTAGTAAGGATCACATAATTCCTAACAAAGTTTTGACACAGATTCCCAAATCGGGCTTTCAGAACATATAGCACGTTGCTGCAAGCAAGCACATTCTCATTCAATGTTGCAAGTTACTATGTAGGAACAAGTTTGTATAGGTATTTCAAAGATGCCCAGAACTGAGCTAAACTTGGTATGTCTCCAACTCCTAGAAATAACTTCATGCCCCATCTCCCTTACTTCCAGCTAGTAAGGATCACATAATTCCTAACAAAGTTTTGACACAGATTCCCAATTCGGGCATTCAGAACATATAGCACGTTGCTGTAAGCAAGCACATTCTCATTCAAAGTTGCAAGTTACTATGTAGGAACAAGTTTGTATAGGTATTTCAAAGATGCCCAGAACTGAGCTAAACGTTGTATGTCTCCAACTCCTAGAATTAACTTCATGCCCCAACTCCGTTACTTCCAGCTAGTAAGGATCACATAATTCCTAACAAAGTTTTGACTCAGATTCCCAATCGGGCATTCAGAACATATAGCACGTTGCTGTAAGCAAGCACATTCTCATTCCAAGTTGCATGTTACTATGTAGGAACAAGTTTGTATAGGTATTTCAAAGATGCCCAGAACTGTGCTAAGCTTGGTATGTGTCCAACTCTTGGAAAGACCTTCATGCCCCAACTCCCTTAGTTCCAGCTAGTAAGGTTCACATAATTCCTAACAAAGTTTGACACAGATTCCCAATTCGGGCATTCAGAACATATAGCACGTTGCTGTAAACAAGCACCTTCTCATTCCAAGTAGCAAGTTACTATGTAGGTACAAGTTTATATAGGTATTTCAAAGATGCCCAGAACTGAGCTAAACGTTGTATGTCTCCAACTCCTAGAAATAACTTCATGCCCCATCTGCCTTACTTCCAGCTAGTAAGGATCACATAATTCCTAACAAAGTTTGACACAGATTCCCAATTCGGGCATTCAGAACATATAGCACGTTGCTGTAAGCAAGCACATTCTCATTCAAAGTTGCAAGTTACTATGTAGGAACAAGTTTGTATAGGTATTTCAATGATGCCCAGAACTGAGCTAAACTTGGTATGTGTCCTACCTCTAGAAATAACTTCATGCCCCAACTCTTTTACTTCCATCTAATAAGGATCACATAATTCCTAACAAAGTTTTGACACAGATTCCCAATTCGGGCATTCAGAACATATAGCACGTTGCTGTAAACAAGCACCTTCTCATTCCAAGTAGCAAGTTACTATGTAGGAACAAGTTTATATAGGTATTTCAAAGATGCCCAGAACTGAGCTAAACGTTGTATGTCTCCAACTCCTAGAAATAACTTCATGCCCCATCTCCCTTACTTCCAGCTAGAAAGGATCACATAATTCCTAAAAAAGTTTTGACACAGATTCCCAATTCGGGAATTCAGAACATATAGCACGTTGCTGTAAGCAAGCACATTCTCATTCAAAGTTGCAAGTTACTATGTAGGAACAAGTTTGTATAGGTATTTCAAAGATGCCCAGAACTGAGCTAAACTTGGTATGTCTCCAACTCCTGGAAAAAACTTCATGCCCCATCTCCCTTACTTCCAGCTAGTAAGGATCACATAATTCCTAACAAAGTTTTGACACAGATTCCCAATTCGGGCATTCAGAACATATAGCACGTTGCTGCAAGCAAGCACATTCTCATTTAAAGTTGCAAGTTACTATGTAGGAACAAGTTTGTATAGGTATTTCAAAGATGCCCAGAACTGAGCTAAACTTGGTATGTCTCCAACTCCTAGAAATAACTTCATGCCCCATCTCCCTTACTTCCAGATAGTAAGGATCACATAATTCCTAACAACGTTTTGACACATATTCCCAATTCGGGCATTCAGAACATATAGCACGTTGCTGTAAGCAAGCACATTCTCATTCAAAGTTGCAAGTTACTATGTAGGAACAAGTTTGTATAGGTATTTCAAAGATGCCCAGAACTGAGCTAAACGTTGTATGTCTCCAACTCCTAGAAATAACTTCATGCCCCATCTCCCTTACTTCCAGCTAGTAAGGATCACATAATTCCTAACAAAGTTTTGACACAGATTCCCAATTCGGGCATTCAGAACATATAGCACGTTGCTGCAAGCAAGCACATTCTCATTCAAAGTTGCAAGTTACTATGTAGGAACAAGTTTGTATAGGTATTTCAAAGATGCCCAGAACTGAGCTAAACTTGGTATGTGTCCTACCTCTAGAAATAACTTCATGCCCCAACTCTTTTACTTCCAGCTAGTAAGGATCACATAATTCCTAACAAAGTTTTGACACAGATTCCCAATTCGGGCATTCAGAACATATAGCACGTTGCTGTAAACAAGCACCTTCTCATTCCAAGTAGCAAGTTACTATGTAGGAACAAGTTTATATAGGTATTTCAAAGATGCCCAGAACTGAGCTAAACGTTGTATGTCTCCAACTCCTAGAAATAACTTCATGCCCCATCTCCCTTACTTCCAGCTAGTAAGGATCACATAATTCCTAACAAAGTTTTGACACAGATTCCCAATTCGGGCATTCAGAACATATAGCACGTTGCTGTAAGCAAGCACATTCTCATTCAAAGTTGCAAGTTACTATGTAGGAACAAGTTTGTATAGGTATTTCAAAGATGCCCAGAACTGAGCTAAACTTGGTATGTCTCCAACTCCTGGAAAAAACTTCATGCCCCATTTCCCTTACTTCCAGCTAGTAAGGATCACATAATTCCTAACAAAGTTTTGACACAGATTCCCAATTCGGGCATTCACAACATATAGCACGTTGCTGCAGGCAAGCACATTCTCATTCAAGTTGCAAGTTACTATGTAGGAACAAGTTTGTATAGGTATTTCAAAGATGCCCAGAACTGAGCTAAACTTGGTATGTGTCCAACTCCTAGAAATAACTTCATGCCCCAACTCCCTTTCTTCCAGCTAGTAAGGATCACATAATTCCTAACAAAGTTTTGACACAGATTCCCAATTCGGGCATTCAGAATATATAGCACGTTGCTGTAAGCAAGCACATTCTCATTCAAAGTTGCAAGTTACTATGTAGGATCAAGTTTGTATAGGTATTTCAAAGATGCCCAGAACTGAGCTAAACTTGGTATGTCTCCAACTCCTAGAAATAACTTCATGCCCCATCTCCCTTACTTCCAGCTAGTAAGGATCACATAATTCCTAACAAAGTTTTGACACAGATTCCCAATTCGGGCATTCAGAACATATAGCACGTTGCTGTAAGGAAGCACATTCTCATTCAAAGTTGCAAGTTACTATGTAGGAACAAGTTTGTATAGGTATTTCAAAGATGCCCAGAACTGAGCTAAACTTGGTATGTGTCCAACTCCTAGAAATAACTTCATGCCCCATCTCCCTTACTTCCAGCTAGTAAGGATCACATAATTCCTAACAAAGTTTTGACACAGATTCCCTATTCCGGTATTCAGAACATATAGCACGTTGCTGTAAGCAAGCACATTCTCATTCAAAGTTGCAAGTTACTATGTAGGAACAAGTTTGTATAGGTATTTCAAAGATGCCCAGAACTGAGCTAAACTTGGTATGTGTCCAACTCCTAGAAATACCTTCATGCCCCAACTCCCTTACTTCCAGCTAGTAAGGATCACATAATACCTAACAAAGTTTTACACAGATTCCTAATTCGGGCATTCAGAACATAAAGCACGTTGCTGTAAGCAAGCACATTCTCATTCAAAGTTGCAAGTTACTATGTAGGAACAAGTTTGTATAGGTATTTCAAAGATGCCCAGAACTGAGCTAAACTTGGTATGTGTCCTACCTCTAGAAATAACTTCATGCCCCAACTCCCTTACTCCCAGCTAGTAAGGATCACATAATTCCAAACAAATTTTGACACAGATTCCCAATTCGGGCATTCAGAACATATAGCACGTTGCTGTAAGCAAGCACATTCTCATTCAAAGTTGCAAGTTACTATGTAGGAACAAGTTTGTATAGGTATTTCAAAGATGCCCAGAACTGAGCTAAACGTTGTATGTCTCCAACTCCTAGAAATATCTTCATGCCCCATCTCCCTTAATTCCAGCTAGTAAGGATCACATAATTCCTAACAATGTTTTGACAGAGATTCCAAATTCGGGCATTCAGAACATATAGCACGTTGCTGTAAGCAAGCACATTCTCATTCAAAGTTGCAAGTTACTATGGAGGAAAAAGTTTGTATAGGTATTTCAAAGATGCCCAGAACTGAGCTAAACTTGGTATGTGTCCAACTCCTAGAAATAACTTCATGCCCCAACTCCCTTACTTCCAGCCCGTAAGGATCACATAATTCCTAACAAAGTTTTGACTCAGATTCCCAATTGGGGCATTCAGAACATATAGCACGTTGCTGTAAGCAAGCACATTCTCATTCCAAGTTGCATGCTACTATGTAGGAACAAGTTTGTATAGGTATTTTAAAGATGCCCAGAACTGTGCTAAACTTGGTATGTGTCCAACTCCTAGAAATACCTTCATGCCCCAACTCCCTTACTTCCAGCTAGTAAGGATCACATAATTCCTAACAAAGTTTGACACAGATTCCCAATTGGGGCATTCAGAACATATATCACGTTGCTGTAAGCAAGCACATCCGCATTCAAAGTTGCAAGTTACTATGTAGGAACAAGTTTGTATAGGTATTTCAAAGATGCCCAGAACTGAGCTAAACTTGGAATGTGTCCAACTCCTAGAAATAACTTCATGCCCCAACTCCCTTACTTCCAGCTAGTAAGGATCACATAATTCCTAACAAAGTTTTGACACAGATTCCCTATTCGGGCATTCAGAACATATAGCACGTTGCTGTAAGCAAGCACATCCTCATTCAAAGTTGCAAGTTACTATGTAGGAACAAGTTTGTATAGGTATTTCAAAGATGACCAGAACTGTGCTAAACTTGGTATGTGTCCAACTCCTAGAAATACCTTCATGCCCCAACTCCCTTACTTCCAGCTAGTAAGGATCACATAATTCCTAACAAAGTTTTGACACAGATTCCCAATTCGGGCATTCAGAACATATAGCACGTTGCTGTAAGCAAGCACATTCTCATTCAAACTTGCAAGTTACTATGTAGGAACAAGTTTGTATAGGTATTTCAAAGATGCCCAGAACTGAGCTAAACGTTGTATGTCTCCAACTCCTAGAAATAACTTCATGCCCCATCTGCCTTACTTCCAGCTAGTTAGGATCACATAATTCCTAACAAAATTTTGACACAGATTCCTAATTCGGGCATTCAGAACATATAGTACGTTGCTGTAAGCAAGCACATTCTCATTCAAAGTTGCAAGTTACTATGTAGGAACAAGTTTTTATAGGTATTTCAAAGATGCCCAGAACTGAGCTAAACTTGGTATGTGTCCAACTCCTAGAAATAACTTCATGCCCCAACTCCCTTACTTCCAGCTAGTAAGGATCACATAATTCCTAACAAAGTTTTGACACAGATTCCCAATTCGGGCATTCAGAACATATAGCACGTTGCTGTAAGCAAGCACATTCTCATTCAAAGATGCAAGTTACTATGTAGGAACAAGTTTGTATAGGTATTTCAAAGATGCCCAGAACTGAGCTAAACTTGGTATGTGTCCAACTCCTAGAAATACCTTCATGCCCCAACTCCCTTACTTCCATCTAGTAAGGATCACATAATTCCTAACAAAGTTTTGACACAGATTCCCAATTCGGGCATTCAGAACATATAGCACGTTGCTGTAAGCAAGCACATTCTCATTCCAAGTAGCAAGTTACTATGTAGGAACAAGTTTATATAGGTATTTCAAAGATGCCCAGAACTGAGCTAAACGTTGTATGTCTCCAACTCCTGGAAATAACTTCATGCCCCATCTCCCTTACTTCCATCTAGTAAGGATCACATAATTCCTAACAAAGTTTTGACACAGATTCCCAATTCGGGCATTCAGAACATATAGCACGTTGCTGTAAGCAAGCACATTCTCATTCAAAGTTGCAAGTTACTATGTAGGAACAAGTATGTATAGGTATTTCAAATATGCCCAGAACTGAGCTAAACTTGGTATGTCTCCAACTCCTGGAAAAAACTTCATGGCCCATCTCCCTTACTTCCAGCTAGTAAGGATCACATAATTCCTAACAAAGTTTTGACACAGATTCCCAATTCGGGCATTCAGAACATATAGCACGTTGCTGCAAGCAAGCACATTCTCATTCAAGTTGCAAGTTACTATGTAGGAACAAGTTTGTATAGGTATTTCAAAGATGCCCAGAACTGAGCTAAACTTGGTATGTGTCCAACTCCTAGAAATAACTTCATGCCCCAACTCCCTTACTTCCAGCTAGTAAGGATCACATAATTCCTAAAAGTTTTGACACAGATTCCCAATTCGGGCATTCAGAACATATAGCACGTTGCTGCAAGCAAGCACATTCTCATTCAAAGTTGCAAGTTACTATGTAGGAACAAGTTTGTATAGGTATTTCAAAGATGCCCAGAACTGAGCTAAACTTGGTATGTGTCCAACTCCTAGAAATAACTTCATGCCCCATCTCCCTTGCTTCCAGCTAGTAAGGATCACATAATTCCTAACAAAGTTTTGACACAGATTCCCATTTCGGGCATTCAGAACATATAGCACGTTGTTGCAAGCAAGCACATTCTCATTCAAAGATGCAAGTTACTATGTAGGAACAAGTTTGTATAGGTATATCAAAGATGCCCAGAACTGAGCTAAACTTGGTATGTCTCCAACTCCTAGAAATAACTTCATGCCCCATCTCCCTTGCTTCCAGCTAGTAAGGATCACATAATTCCTAACAAAGTTTTGACACAGATTCCCAATTCGGGCATTCAGAACATATAGCACTCTGCTGCAAGCAAGCACATTCTCATTCAAAGTTGCAAGTTACTATGTAGGAACAAGTTTGTATAGGTATTTCAAAGATGCCCAGAACTGAGCTAAACTTGGTATGTGTCCTACCTGTAGAAATAACTTCATGCCCCAACTCTTTTACTTCCATCTAATAAGGATCACATAATTCCTAACAAAGTTTTGACACAGATTCCCAATTCGGGCATTCAGAACATATAGCACGTTGCTGTAAGCAAGCACATTCTCATTCCAAGTAGCAAGTTACTATGTAGGAACAAGTTTATATAGGTATTTCAAAGGTGCCCAGAACTGAGCTAAACGTTGTATGTCTCCAACTCCTGGAAATAACTTCATGCCCCATCTCCCTTACTTCCATCTAGTAAGGATCACATAATTCCTAACAAAGTTTTGACACAGATTCCCAATTCGGGCATTCAGAACATATAGCACGTTGCTGTAAGCAAGCACATTCTCATTCAAAGTTGCAAGTTACTATGTAGGAACAAGTTTGTATAGGTATTTCAAATATGCCCAGAACTGAGCTAAACTTGGTATGTCTCCAACTCCTGGAAAAAACTTCATGGCCCATCTCCCTTACTTCCAGCTAGTAAGGATCACATAATTCCTAACAAAGTTTTGACACAGATTCCCAATTCGGGCATTCAGAACATATAGCACGTTGCTGCAAGCAAGCACATTCTCATTCAAGTTGCAAGTTACTATGTAGGAACAAGTTTGTATAGGTATTTCAAAGATGCCCAGAACTGAGCTAAACTTGGTATGTGTCCAACTCCTAGAAATAACTTCATGCCCCAACTCCCTTACTTCCAGCTAGTAAGGATCACATAATTCCTAAAAGTTTTGACACAGATTCCCAATTCGGGCATTCAGAACATATAGCACGTTGCTGCAAGCAAGCACATTCTCATTCAAAGTTGCAAGTTACTATGTAGGAACAAGTTTGTATAGGTATTTCAAAGATGCCCAGAACTGAGCTAAACTTGGTATGTGTCCTACCTGTAGAAATAACTTCATGCCCCAACTCTTTTACTTCCATCTAATAAGGATCACATAATTCCTAACAAAGTTTTGACACAGATTCCCAATTCGGGCATTCAGAACATATAGCACGTTGCTGTAAGCAAGCACATTCTCATTCCAAGTAGCAAGTTACTATGTAGGAACAAGTTTATATAGGTATTTCAAAGATGCCCAGAACTGAGCTAAACGTTGTATGTCTCCAACTCCTGGAAATAACTTCATGCCCCATCTCCCTTACTTCCATCTAGTAAGGATCACATAATTCCTAACAAAGTTTTGACCCAGATTCCCAATTCGGGCATTCAGAACATATAGCACGTTGCTGTAAGCAAGCACATTCTCATTCAAAGTTGCAAGTTACTATGTAGGAACAAGTTTGTATAGGTATTTCAAATATGCCCAGAACTGAGCTAAACTTGGTATGTCTCCAACTCCTGGAAAAAACTTCATGGCCCATCTCCCTTACTTCCAGCTAGTAAGGATCACATAATTCCTAACAAAGTTTTGACACAGATTCCCAATTCGGGCATTCAGAACATATAGCACGTTGCTGCAAGCAAGCACATTCTCATTCAAGTTGCAAGTTACTATGTAGGAACAAGTTTGTATAGGTATTTCAAAGATGCCCAGAACTGAGCTAAACTTGGTATGTGTCCAACTCCTAGAAATAACTTCATGCCCCAACTCCCTTACTTCCAGCTAGTAAGGATCACATAATTCCTAAAAGTTTTGACACAGATTCCCAATTCGGGCATTCAGAACATATAGCACGTTGCTGCAAGCAAGCACATTCTCATTCAAAGTTGCAAGTTACTATGTAGGAACAAGTTTGTATAGGTATTTCAAAGATGCCCAGAACTGAGCTAAACTTGGTATGTGTCCAACTCCTAGAAATAACTTCATGCCCCATCTCCCTTGCTTCCAGCTAGTAAGGATCACATAATTCCTAACAAAGTTTTGACACAGATTCCCATTTCGGGCATTCAGAACATATAGCACGTTGTTGCAATCAAGCACATTCTCATTCAAAGATGCAAGTTACTATGTAGGAACAAGTTTGTATAGGTATATCAAAGATGCCCAGAACTGAGCTAAACTTGGTATGTCTCCAACTCCTAGAAATAACTTCATGCCCCATCTCCCTTGCTTCCAGCTAGTAAGGATCACATAATTCCTAACAAAGTTTTGACACAGATTCCCAATTCGGGCATTCAGAACATATAGCACTCTGCTGCAAGCAAGCACATTCTCATTCAAAGTTGCAAGTTACTATGTAGGAACAAGTTTGTATAGGTATTTCAAAGATGCCCAGAACTGAGCTAAACTTGGTATGTGTCCTACCTGTAGAAATAACTTCATGCCCCAACTCTTTTACTTCCATCTAATAAGGATCACATAATTCCTAACAAAGTTTTGACACAGATTCCCAATTCGGGCATTCAGAACATATAGCACGTTGCTGTAAACAAGCACCTTCTCATTCCAAGTAGCAAGTTACTATGTAGGAACAAGTTTATATAGGTATTTCAAAGATGCCCAGAACTGAGCTAAACGTTGTATGTCTCCAACTCCTAGAAATAACTTCATGCCCCATCTCCCTTACTTCCAGCTAGTAAGGATCACATAATTCCTAAAAAAGTTTTGACACAGATTCCCAATTCGGGCATTCAGAACATATAGCACGTTGCTGTAAGCAAGCACATTCTCATTCAAAGTTGCAAGTTACTATGTAGGAACAAGTTTGTATAGGTATTTCAAAGATGCCCAGAACTGAGCTAAACTTGGTATGTCTCCAACTCCTGGAAAAAACTTCATGCCCCATCTCCCTTACTTCCAGCTAGTAAGGATCACATAATTCCTAACAAAGTTTTGACACAGATTCCCAATTCGGGCATTCAGAACATATAGCACGTTGCTGCAAGCAAGCACATTCTCATTCAAAGTTGCAAGTTACTATGTAGGAACAAGTTTGTATAGGTATTTCAAAGATGCCCAGAACTGAGCTAAACTTGGTATGTCTCCAACTCCTAGAAATAACTTCATGCCCCATCTCCCTTACTTCCAGCTAGTAAGGATCACATAATTCCTAACAAAGTTTTGACACAGATTCCCAATTCGGGCATTCAGAACATATAGCACGTTGCTGTAAGCAATCACATTCTCATTCAAAGTTGCAAGTTACTATGTAGGAACAAGTTTGTATAGGTATTTCAAAGATGCCCAGAACTGAGCTAAACTTGGTTTGTGTCCTACCTCTAGAAATAACTTCATGCCCCAACTCTTTTACTTCCAGCTAGTAAGGATCACACAATTCCTAACAAAGTTTTGACACAGATTCCCAATTCGGGCATTCAGAACATATAGCACGTTGCTGTAAACAAGCACCTTCTCATTCCAAGTAGCAAGTTACTATGTAGGAACAAGTTTATATAGGTATTTCAAAGATGCCCAGAACTGAGCTAAACGTTGTATGTCTCCAACTCCTAGAAATATCTTCATGCCCCATCTCCCTTACTTCCAGATGGTAAGGATCACATAATTCCTAACAAAGTTTTGACACAGATTCCCAATTCGGGCATTCAGAACATATAGCACGTTGCTGTAAGCAAGCACATTCTCATTCAAAGTTGCAAGTTACTATGTAGGAACAAGTTTGTATAGGTATTTCAAAGATGCCCAGAACTGAGCTAAACTTGGTATGTCTCCAACTCCTGGAAAAAACTTCATGCCCCATCTCCCTTACTTCCAGCTAGTAAGGATCACATAATTCCTAACAAAGTTTTGACACAGATTCCCAATTCGGGCATTCACAACATATAGCACGTTGCTGCAGGCAAGCACATTCTCATTCAAGTTGCAAGTTACTATGTAGGAACAAGTTTGTATAGGTATTTCAAAGATGCCCAGAACTGAGCTAAACTTGGTATGTGTCCAACTCCTAGAAATTACTTCATGCCCCAACTCCCTTTCTTATAGCTAGTAAGGATCACATAATTCCTAACAAAGTTTTGACACAGATTCCCAATTCGGGCATTCAGAATATATAGCACGTTGCTGTAAGCAAGCACATTCTCATTCAAAGTTGCAAGTTACTATGTAGGAACAAGTTTGTATAGGTATTTCAAAGATGCCCAGAACTGAGCTAAACTTGGTATGTCTCCAACTCCTAGAAATAACTTCATGCCCCATCTCCCTTACTTCCAGCTAGTAAGGATCACATAATTCCTAACAAAGTTTTGACACAGATTCCCAATTCGGGCATTCAGAACATATAGCACGTTGCTGTAAGCAAGCACATTCTCATTCAAAGTTGCAAGTTACTATGTAGGAACAAGTTTGTATAGGTATTTCAAAGATGCCCAGAACTGAGCTAAACTTGGTATGTGTCCAACTCCTAGAAATAACTTCATGCCCCATCTCCCTTACTTCCAGCTAGTAAGGATCACATAATTCCTAACAAAGTTTTGACACAGATTCCCTATTCCGGTATTCAGAACATATAGCACGTTGCTGTAAGCAAGCACATTCTCATTCAAAGTTGCAAGTTACTATGTAGGAACAAGTTTGTATAGGTATTTCAAAGATGCCCAGAACTGAGCTAAACTTGGTATGTGTCCAACTCCTAGAAATAACTTCATGCCCCAACTCCCTTACTTCCAGCTAGTAAGGATCACATAATTCCTAACAATGTTTTGACAGAGATTCCAAATTCGGGCATTCAGAACATATAGCACGTTGCTGTAAGCAAGCACATTCTCATTCAAAGTTGCAAGTTACTATGTAGGAACAAGTTTGTATAGGTATTTCAAAGATGCCCAGAACTGAGCTAAACTTGGTATGTGTCCAACTCCTAGAAATAACTTCATGCCCCAACTCCCTTACTTCCAGCCCGTAAGGATCACATAATTCCTAACAAAGTTTTGACTCAGATTCCCAATTGGGGCATTCAGAACATATAGCACGTTGCTGTAAGCAAGCACATTCTCATTCCAAGTTGCATGCTACTATGTAGGAACAAGTTTGTATAGGTATTTCAAAGATGCCCAGAACTGTGCTAAACTTGGTATGTGTCCAACTCCTAGAAATACCTTCATGCCCCAACTCCCTTACTTCCAGCTAGTAAGGATCACATAATTCCTAACAAAGTTTGACACAGATTCCCAATTCGGGCATTCAGAACATATAGCACGTTGCTGTAAGCAAGCACATCCTCATTCAATGTTGCAAGTTACTACGTAGGAACAAGTTTGTATAGGTATTTCAAAGATGCCCAGAACTGAGCTAAACTTGGAATGTGTCCAACTCCAAGAAATAACTTCATGCCCCAACTCCCTTACTTCCAGCTAGTAAGGATCACATAATTCCTAACAAAGTTTTGACACAGATTCCCTATTCGGGCATTCAGAACATATAGCACGTTGCTGTAAGCAAGCACATTCTCATTCAAAGTTGCAAGTTACTATGTAGGAACAAGTTTGTATAGGTATTTCAAAGATGCCCAGAACTGTGCTAAACTTGGTATGTGTCCAACTCCTAGAAATACCTTCATGCCCCAACTCCCTTACTTCCAGCTAGTAAGGATCACATAATTCCTAACAAAGTTTTGACACAGATTCCCAATTCGGGCATTCAGAACATATAGCACGTTGCAGTAAGCAAGCACATTCTCATTCAAAATTGCCAATTAATATGTAGGAACAAGTTTGTATAGGTATTTCAAAGATGCCCAGAACTGAGCTAAACGTTGTATGTCTCCAACTCCTAGAAATAACTTCATGCCCCAACTCCCTTACTTCCCGCTAGTAAGGATCACATAATTCCTAACAAATTTTTGACACAGATTCCCTATTCGGGCATTCAGAACATATAGCACGTTGCTGTAAGCAAGCACATTCTCATTCAAAGTTGCAAGTTACTATGTAGGAACAAGTTTGTATAGGTATTTCAAAGATGCCCAGAACTGAGCTAAACTTGGTATGTCTCCAACTCCTAGAAATAACTTCATGCCCCATCTCCCTTACTTCCAGCTAGTAAGGATCACATAATTCCTAACAAAGTTTTGACACAGATTCCCAATTGGGGCATTCAGAACATATAGCACGTTGCTGTAAGCAAGCACATTCTCATTCAAAGTTGCAAGTTACTATGTAGGAACAAGTTTGTATAGGTATTTCAAAGATGCCCAGAACTGAGCTAAACTTGGTATGTGTCCTACCTCTAGAAATAACTTCATGCCCCAACTCTTTTACTTCCAGCTAGTAAGGATCACATAATTCCTAACAAAGTTTTGACACAGATTCCCTATTCGGGCATTCAGAACATATAGCACGTTGCTGCAAGCAAGCACATTCTCATTCAAAGTTGCAAGTTACTATGTAGGAACAAGTTTGTATAGGTATTTCAAAGATGCCCAGAACTGAGCTAAACTTGGTATGTCTCCAACTCCTAGAAATAACTTCATGCCCCATCTCCCTTACTTCCAGCTAGTAAGGATCACATAATTCCTAACAAAGTTTTGACATAGATTCCCAATTCGGGCATTCAGAACATATAGCACGTTGCTGCAAGCAAGCACATTCTCATTCAAAGTTGCAAGTTACTATGTAGGAACAGGTTTGTATAGGTATTTCAAAGATGCCCAGTACTGAGCTAAACTTGGTATGTCTCCAACTCCTAGAAATAACTTCATGCCCCATCTCCCTTACTTCCAGCTAGTAAGGATCACATAATTCTTAACAAAGTTTTGACTCAGATTCCCAATTCGGGCATTCAGAACATATAGCACGTTGCTGTAAGCAAGCACATTCTCATTCAAAGTTGCAAGTTACTATGTAGGAACAAATTTGTATAGGTATTTCAAAGATGCCCAGAACTGAGCTAAACGTTGTATGTCTTCAACTCCTAGAAATACCTTCATGCCCCATCTCCCTTACTTCCATCAAGTAAGGATCACATAATTCCTAACAAAATTTTGACACAGATTCCCAATTCGGGCATTCAGAACATATAGCACGTTGCTGTAAGCAAGCACATTCTTATTCAAAGTTGCAAGTTACTATGTAGGAACAAGTTTGTATAGGTATTTCAAAGATGCCCCGAACTGTGCTAAACTTAGTATGTGTCCAACTCCTAGAAATACCTTCATGCCCCAACTCCCTTACTTCCAGCTAGTAAGGATCACATATTTCCTAACAAAGTTTTGACACAGATTCCCTATTCGGCCATTCAGAACATATAGCACGTTGCTGTAAACAAGCACATTCTCATTCCAAGTAGCAAGTTACTATGTAGGAACAAGTTTGTATAGGTATTTCAAAGATGCCCAGAACTGTGCTAAACTTGGTATATCTCCAACTCCTAGAAATACCTCCATGCCCCAACTCCCTTACTTCCAGCTAGCAAGGATCACATAATTCCTAACAAACTTTTGACACAGATTCCCTATTCGGGCATTCAGAACATATAGCAAGTTGCTGTAAGCAAGCACATTCTCATTCAAAGTTGCAAGTTACTATGTAGGAACAAGTTTGTATAGGTATTTCAAAGATGCCCAGAACTGAGCTAAACGTTGTATGTCTCCAACTCCTAGAAATAACTTCATGCCCCATCTCCCTTACTTCCATCTAGTAAGGATCACATAATTCCTAACAAAGTTTTGACACAGATTCCCAATTCGGGCATTCAGAACATATAGCACGTTGCTGTAAGCAAGCACATTCTCATTCAAACTTGCAAGTTACTATGTAGGAACAAGTTTGTATAGGTATTTCAAAGATGCCCAGAACAGAGCTAAACGTTGTATGTCTCCAACTCCTAGAAATAACTTCATGCCCCATCTGCCTTACTTCCTGCTAGTTAGGATCACATAATTCCTAACAAAGTTTTGACACAGATTCCCAATTCGGGCATTCAGAACATATAGTACGTTGCTGTAAGCAAGCACATTCTCATTCAAAGTTGCAAGTTACTATGTAGGAACAAGTTTTTATAGGTATTTCAAAGATGCCCAGAACTGAGCTAAACTTGGTATGTGTCCAACTCCTAGAAATAACTTCATGCCCCAACTCCCTTACTTCCAGCTAGTAAGGATCACATAATTCCTAACAAAGTTTTGACACAGATTCCCAATTCGGGCATTCAGAACATATAGCACGTTGCTGTAAGCAAGCACATTCTCATTCAAAGATGCAAGTTACTATGTAGGAACAAGTTTGTATAGGTATTTCAAAGATGCCCAGAACTGAGCTAAACTTGGTATGTGTCCAACTCCTAGAAATACCTTCATGCCCCAAGTCCCTTACTTCCATCTAGTAAGGATCACATAATTCCTAACAAAGTTTTGACACAGATTCCCAATTCGGGCATTCAGAACATATAGCACGTTGCTGTAAACAAGCACCTTCTCATTCCAAGTAGCAAGTTACTATGTAGGAACAAGTTTATATAGGTATTTCAAAGATGCCCAGAACTGAGCTAAACGTTGTATGTCTCCAACTCCTAGAAATAACTTCATGCCCCATCTCCCTTACTTCCATCTAGTAAGGATCACATAATTCCTAACAAAGTTTTGAAACAGATTCCCAATTCGGGCATTCAGAACATATAGCACGTTGCTGTAAGCAAGCACATTCTCATTCAAAGTTGCAAGTTACTATGTAGGAACAAGTTTGTATAGGTATTTCAAAGATGCCCAGAACTGAGCTAAACTTGGTATGTCTCCAACTCCTGGAAAAAACTTCATGGCCCATCTCCCTTACTTCCAGCTAGTAAGGATCACATAATTCCTAACAAAGTTTTGACACAGATTCCCAATTCGGGCATTCAGAACATATAGCACGTTGCTGCAAGCAAGCACATTCTCATTCAAGTTGCAAGTTACTATGTAGGAACAAGTTTGTATAGGTATTTCAAAGATGCCCAGAACTGAGCTAAACTTGGTATGTGTCCAACTCCTAGAAATAACTTCATGCCCCATCTCCCTTACTTCCAGCTAGTAAGGATCACATAATTCCTAACAAAGTTTTGACACAGATTCCCAATTCGGGCATTCAGAACATATAGCACGTTCCTGTAAGCAAGCACATTCTCATTCAAAGATGCAAGTTATTATGTAGGAACAAGTTTGTATAGGTATTTCAAAGATGCCCAAAACTGAGCTAAACTTGGTATGTGTCCAACTCCTAGAAATAACTTCATGCCCCAACTCCCTTACTTCCAGCTAGTAAGGATCACATAATTCCTAAAAGTTTTGACACAGATTCCCAATTCGGGCATTCAGAACATATAGCACGTTGCTGCAAGCAAGCACATTCTCATTCAATGTTGCAAGTTACTATGTAGGAACAAGTTTGTATAGGTATTTCAAAGATGCCCAGAACTGAGCTAATCTTGGTATGTCTCCAACTCCTAGAAATAACTTCATGCCCCATCTCCCTTACTTCCATCCAGTAAGGATCACATAATTCCTAACAAAGTTTTGACACAGATTCCCAATTCGGGCATTCAGAACATATAGCACGTTGCTGTAAGCAAGCACATTCTCATTCAAAGTTGCAAGTTACTATGTAGGAACAAGTTTGTATAGGTATTTCAAAGATGCCCAGAACTGAGTTAAACTTGGTATGTGTCCAACTCCTAGAAATAACTTCATGCCCCATCTCCCTTACTTCCAGCTAGTAAGAATCACATAATTCTTAACAAAGTTTTGACTCAGATTCCCAATTCGGGCATTCAGATAATATAGCACGTTGCTGTAAGCAAGCACATTCTCATTCAAAGTTGCAAGTTACTATGTAGGAACAAGTTTGTATAGGTATTTCAAAGATGCCCAGAACTGAGCTAAACTTGGTATGTCTCCAACTCCTAGAAATAACTTCATGCCCCATCTCCCTTACTTCCAGCTAGTAAGGATCACATAATTCCTAACAAAGTTTTGACACAGATTCCCAATTCGGGCTTTCAGAACATATAGCACGTTGCTGCAAGCAAGCACATTCTCATTCAAAGTTGCAAGTTACTATGTAGGAACAGGTTTGTATAGGTATTTCAAAGATGCCCAGAACTGAGCTAAACTTGGTATTTCTCCAACTACTAGAAATAACTTCATGCCCCATCTCCCTTACTTCCAGCTAGTAAGGATCACATTATTCTTAACAAAGTTTTGACTCAGATTCCCAATTCGGGCATTCAGAACATATAGCACGTTGCTGTAAGCAAGCACATTCTCATTCAAAGTTGCAAGTTACTATGTAGGAACAAATTTGTATAGGTATTTCAAAGATGCCCAGAACTGAGCTAAACGTTGTATGTCTTCAACTCCTAGAAATAACTTCATGACCCATCTCCCTTACTTCCATCAAGTAAGGATCACATAATTCCTAACAAAGTTTTGACACAGATTCCCAATTCGGTCATTCAGAACATATAGCACGTTGCTGTAAGCAAGCACATTCTCATTCAAAGTTGCAAGTTAGTATGTAGGAACAAGTTTGTATATGTATTTCAAAGATGCCCAGAACTGAGCTAAACGTTGTATATCTCCAACTCCTAGAAATACCTTCATGCCCCAACTCCCTTACTTCCAGCTAGTAAGGAACACATAATTCCTAATAAAGTTTTCACACAGATTCCCTATTCGGGCATTCAGAACATATAGCACTTTGCTGTAAGCAAGCACATTCTCATTCAAAGTTGCAAGTTACTATGTAGGAACAAGTTTGTATAGGTATTTCAAAGATGCCCAGAACTGAGTTAAACGTTGTATGTCTCCAACTCCTAGAAATAACTTCATGCCCCATCTCCCTTACTTCCATCTAGTAAGGATCACATAATTCCTAACAAAGTTTTGACACAGATTCCCAATTCTGGCATTCAGAACATATAGCACGTTGCTGTAAGCAAGCACATTCTCATTCAAAGTTGCAAGTTACTATGTAGGAACAAGTTTGTATAGGTATTTCAAAGATGCCCAGAAGTGAGCTAAACTTGGTATGTGTCCTACCTCTAGAAATAACTTCATGCCCCAACTCCCTTACTTCCAGCTAGTAAGGATCACATAATTCCTAACAAAGTTTTGACACAGATTCCCAATTCGGGCATTCAGAACATATAGCACGTTGTTGCAAGCAAGCACATTCTCATTCAAAGATGCAAGTTACTATGTAGGAACAAGTTTGTATAGGTATATCAAAGATGCCCAGAACTGAGCTAAACTTGGTATGTCTCCAACTCCTAGAAATAACTTCATGCCCCATCTCCCTTACTTCCAGCTAGTAAGGATCACATAATTCCTAACAAAGTTTTGACACAGATTCCCAATTCGGGCATTCAGAACATATAGCACTCTGCTGCAAGCAAGCACATTCTCATTCAAAGTTGCAAGTTACTATGTAGGAACAAGTTTGTATAGGTATTTCAAAGATGCCCAGAACTGAGCTAAACTTGGTATGTCTCCAACTCCTAGAAATAACTTCATGCCCCATCTCCCTTACTTCCAGATAGTAAGGATCACATAATTCCTAACAAAGTTTTGACACAGATTCCCAATTCGGGCATTCAGAACATATAGCACGTTGCTGTAAGCAAGCACATTCTCATTCAAAGTTGCAAGTTACTATGTAGGAACAAGTTTGTATAGGTATTTCAAAGATGCCCAGAACTGAGCTAAACGTTGTATGTCTCCAACTCCTAGAAATAACTTCATGCCCCATCTCCCTTACTTCCAGCTAGTAAGGATCACATAATTCCTAACAAAGTTTTGACACAGATTTCCAATTCGGGCATTCAGAACATATAGCACGTTGCTGTAAGCAAGCACATTCTCATTCAAAGTTGCAAGTTACTATGTAGGAACAAGTTTGTATAGGTATTTCAAAGATGCCCAGAACTGAGCTAAAGTTGGTATGTGTCCTACCTCTAGAAATAACTTCATGCCCCAACTCTTTTACTTCCAGCTAGTAAGGATCACATAATTCCTAACAAAGTTTTGACACAGATTCCCAATTCGGGCATTTAGAACATATAGCACGTTGCTGTAAACAAGCACCTTCTCATTCCAAGTAGCAAGTTACTATGTAGGAACAAGTTTATATAGGTATTTCAAAGATGCCCAGAACTGAGCTAAACGTTGTATGTCTCCAACTCCTAGAAATAACTTCATGCCCCATCTCCCTTACTTCCAGCTAGTAAGGATCACATAATTCCTAACAAAGTTTTGACACAGATTCCCATTCGGGCATTCAGAACATATAGCACGTTGCTGTAAGCAAGCACATTCTCATTCAAAGTTGCAAGTTACTACGTAGGAACAAGTTTGTATAGGTATTTCAAAGATGCCCAGAACTGAGCTAAACTTGGTATGTCTCCAACTCCTGGAAAAAACTTCATGCCCCATCTCCCTTACTTCCAGCTAGTAAGGATCACATAATTCCTAACAAAGTTTTGACACAGATTCCCAATTCGGGCATTCACAACATATAGCACGTTGCTGCAGGCAAGCACATTCTCATTCAAGTTGCAAGTTACTATGTAGGAACAAGTTTGTATAGGTATTTCAAAGATGCCCAGAACTGAGCTAAACTTGGTATGTGTCCAACTCCTAGAAATAACTTCATGCCCCAACTCCCTTTCTTCCAGCTAGTAAGGATCACATAATTCCTAACAAAGTTTTGACACAGATTCCCAATTCGGGCATTCAGAACATATAGCACGTTGCTGTAAGCAAGCACATTCTCATTCAAAGTTGCAAGTTACTATGTAGGAACAAGTTTGTATAGGTATTTCAAAGATGCCCAGAACTGAGCTAAACTTGGTATGTGTCCAACTCCTAGAAATAACTTCATGCCCCATCTCCCTTACTTCCAGCTAGTAAGGATCACATAATTCCTAACAAAGTTTTGACACAGATTCCCTACTCCGGTATTCAGAACATATAGCACGTTGCTGTAAGCAAGCACATTCTCATTCAAAGTTGCAAGTTACTATGTAGGAACAAGTTTGTATAGGTATTTCAAAGATGCCCAGAACTGAGCTAAACTTGGTATGTGTCCAACTCCTAGAAATACCTTCATGCCCCAACTCCCTTACTTCCAGCTAGTAAGGATCACATAATTCCTAACAAAGTTTTACACAGATTCCTAATTCGGGCATTCAGAACATATAGCACGTTGCTGTAAGCAAGCACATTCTCATTCAAAGTTGCAAGTTACTATGTAGGAACAAGTTTGTATAGGTATTTCAAAGATGCCCAGAACTGAGCTAAACTTGGTATGTGTCCTACCTCTAGAAATAACTTCATGCCCCAACTCCCTTACTTCCAGCTAGTAAGGATCACATAATTCCAAACAAATTTTGACACAGATTCCCAATTCGGGCATTCAGAACATATAGCACGTTGCTGTAAGCAAGCACATTCTCATTCAAAGTTGCAAGTTACTATGTAGGAACAAGTTTGTATAGGTATTTCAAAGATGCCCAGAACTGAGCTAAACTTGGTATGTGTCCAACTCCTAGAAATAACTTCATGCCCCATCTCCCTTACTTCCAGCTAGTAAGGATCACATAATTCCTAACAAAGTTTTGACACAGATTCCCAATTCGGGCATTCAGAACATATAGCACGTTGCTGTAAGCAAGCACATTCTCATTCAAAGTTGCAAGTTACTATGTAGGAACAAGTTTGTATAGGTATTTCAAAGATGCCCAGAACTGAGCTAAACTTGGTATGTCTCCAACTCCTAGAAATAACTTCATGCCCCATCTCACTTACTTCCAGCTAGTAAGGATCACATAATTCCTAACAAAGTTTTGACACAGATTCCCAATTCGGGCTTTCAGAACATATAGCACGTTGCTGCAAGCAAGCACATTCTCATTCAAAGTTGCAAGTTACTATGTAGGAACAGGTTTGTATAGGTATTTCAAAGATGCCCAGAACTGAGCTAAACTTGGTATTTCTCCAACTACTAGAAATAACTTCATGCCCCATCTCCCTTACTTCCAGCTAATAAGGATCACATTATTCTTAACAAAGTTTTGACTCAGATTCCCAATTCGGGCATTCAGAACATATAGCACGTTGCTGTAAGCAAGCACATTCTCATTCAAAGTTGCAAGTTACTATGTAGGAACAAATTTGTATAGGTCTTTCAAAGATGCCCAGAACTGAGCTAAACGTTGTATGTCTTCAACTCCTAGAAATAACTTCATGACCCATCTCCCTTACTTCCATCAAGTAAGGATCACATAATTCCTAACAAAGTTTTGACACAGATTCCCAATTCGGTCATTCAGAACATATAGCACGTTGCTGTAAGCAAGCACATTCTCATTCAAAGTTGCAAGTTACTATGTAGGAACAAGTTTGTATATGTATTTCAAAGATGCCCAGAACTGAGCTAAACGTTGTATATCTCCAACTCCTAGAAATACCTTCATGCCCCAACTCCCTTACTTCCAGCTAGTAAGGAACACATAATTCCTAATAAAGTTTTCACACAGATTCCCTATTCGGGCATTCAGAACATATAGCACTTTCCTGTAAGCAAGCACATTCTCATTCAAAGTTGCAAGTTACTATGTAGGAACAAGTTTGTATAGGTATTTCAAAGATGCCCAGAACTGAGTTAAACGTTGTATGTCTCCAACTCCTAGAAATAACTTCATGCCCCATCTCCCTTACTTCCATCTAGTAAGGATCACATAATTCCTAACAAAGTTTTGACACAGATTCCCAATTCGGGCATTCAGAACATATAGCACGTTGCTGTAAGCAAGCACATTCTCATTCAAAGTTGCAAGTTACTATGTAGGAACAAGTTTGTATAGGTATTTCAAAGATGCCCAGAAGTGAGCTAAACTTGGTATGTGTCCTACCTCTAGAAATAACTTCATGCCCCAACTCCCTTACTTCCAGCTAGTAAGGATCACATAATTCCTAACAAAGTTTTGACACAGATTCCCAATTCGGGTATTCAGAACATATAGCACGTTGTTGCAAGCAAGCACATTCTCATTCAAAGATGCAAGTTACTATGTAGGAACAAGTTTGTATAGGTATATCAAAGATGCCCAGAACTGAGCTAAACTTGGTATGTCTCCAACTCCTAGAAATAACTTCATGCCCCATCTCCCTTACTTTCAGCTAGTAAGGATCACATAATTCCTAACAAAGTTTTGACACAGATTCCCAATTCGGGCATTCAGAACATATAGCACTCTGCTGCAAGCAAGCACATTCTCATTCAAAGTTGCAAGTTACTATGTAGGAACAAGTTTGTATAGGTATTTCAAAGATGCCCAGAACTGAGCTAAACTTGGTATGTCTCCAACTCCTAGAAATAACTTCATGCCCCATCTCCCTTACTTCCAGATAGTAAGGATCACATAATTCCTAACAAAGTTTTGACACAGATTCCCAATTCGGGCATTCAGAACATATAGCACGTTGCTGTAAGCAAGCACATTCTCATTCAAAGTTGCAAGTTACTATGTAGGAACAAGTTTGTATAGGTATTTCAAAGATGCCCAGAACTGAGCTAAACGTTGTATGTCTCCAACTCCTAGAAATAACTTCATGCCCCATCTCCCTTACTTCCAGCTAGTAAGGATCACATAATTCCTAACAAAGTTTTGACACAGATTCCCAATTCGGGCATTCAGAACATATAGCACGTTGCTGTAAGCAAGCACATTCTCATTCAAAGTTGCAAGTTACTATGTAGGAACAAGTTTGTATAGGTATTTCAAAGATGCCCAGAACTGAGCTAAACTTGGTATGTGTCCTACCTCTAGAAATAACTTCATGCCCCAACTCTTTTACTTCCAGCTAGTAAGGATCACATAATTCCTAACAAAGTTTTGACCCAGATTCCCAATTCGGGCATTTAGAACATATAGCACGTTGCTGTAAACAAGCACCTTCTCATTCCAAGTAGCAAGTTACTATGTAGGAACAAGTTTATATAGGTATTTCAAAGATGCCCAGAACTGAACTAAACGTTGTATGTCTCCAACTCCTAGAAATAACTTCATGCCCCATCTCCCTTACTTCCAGCTAGTAAGGATCACATAATTCCTAACAAAGTTTTGACACAGATTCCCATTCGGGCATTCAGAACATATAGCACGTTGCTGTAAGCAAGCACATTCTCATTCAAAGTTGCAAGTTACTACGTAGGAACAAGTTTGTATAGGTATTTCAAAGATGCCCAGAACTGAGCTAAACTTGGTATGTCTCCAACTCCTGGAAAAAACTTCATGCCCCATCTCCCTTACTTCCAGCTAGTAAGGATCACATAATTCCTAACAAAGTTTTGACACAGATTCCCAATTCGGGCATTCACAACATATAGCACGTTGCTGCAGGCAAGCACATTCTCATTCAAGTTGCAAGTTACTATGTAGGAACAAGTTTGTATAGGTATTTCAAAGATGCCCAGAACTGAGCTAAACTTGGTATGTGTCCAACTCCTAGAAATAACTTCATGCCCCAACTCCCTTTCTTCCAGCTAGTAAGGATCACATAATTCCTAACAAAGTTTTGACACAGATTCCCAATTCGGGCATTCAGAACATATAGCACGTTGCTGTAAGCAAGCACATTCTCATTCAAAGTTGCAAGTTACTATGTAGGAACAAGTTTGTATAGGTATTTCAAAGATGCCCAGAACTGAGCTAAACTTGGTATGTGTCCAACTCCTAGAAATAACTTCATGCCCCATCTCCCTTACTTCCAGCTAGTAAGGATCACATAATTCCTAACAAAGTTTTGACACAGATTCCCTACTCCGGTATTCAGAACATATAGCACGTTGCTGTAAGCAAGCACATTCTCATTCAAAGTTGCAAGTTACTATGTAGGAACAAGTTTGTATAGGTATTTCAAAGATGCCCAGAACTGAGATAACTTGGTATGTGTCCAACTCCTAGAAATACCTTCATGCCCCAACTCCCTTACTTCCAGCTAGTAAGGATCACATAATTCCTAACAAAGTTTTACACAGATTCCTAATTCGGGCATTCAGAACATATAGCACGTTGCTGTAAGCAAGCACATTCTCATTCAAAGTTGCAAGTTACTATGTAGGAACAAGTTTGTATAGGTATTTCAAAGATGCCCAGAACTGAGCTAAACTTGGTATGTGTCCTACCTCTAGAAATAACTTCATGCCCCAACTCCCTTACTTCCAGCTAGTAAGGATCACATAATTCCAAACAAATTTTGACACAGATTCCCAATTCGGGCATTCAGAACATATAGCACGTTGCTGTAAGCAAGCACATTCTCATTCAAAGTTGCAAGTTACTATGTAGGAACAAGTTTGTATAGGTATTTCAAAGATGCCCAGAACTGAGCTAAACGTTGTATGTCTCCAACTCCTAGAAATAACTTCATGCCCCATCTCCCTTAATTCCAGCTAGTAAGGATCACATAATTCCTAACAATGTTTTGACAGAGATTCCAAATTCGGGCATTCAGAACATATAGCACGTTGCTGTAAGCAAGCACATTCTCATTCAAAGTTGCAAGTTACTATGTAGGAACAAGTTTGTATAGGTATTTCAAAGAGGCCCAGAACTGAGCTAAACTTGGTATGTGTCCAACTCCTAGAAATAACTTCATGCCCCAAATCCCTTACTTCCAGCCCGTAAGGATCACATAATTCCTAACAAAGTTTTGACTCAGATTCCCAATTGGGGCATTCAGAACATATAGCACGTTGCTGTAAGCAAGCACATTCTCATTCCAAGTTGCATGCTACTATGTAGGAACAAGTTTGTATAGGTATTTCAAAGATGCCCAGAACTGTGCTAAACTTGGTATGTGTCCAACTCCTAGAAATACCTTCATGCCCCAACTCCCTTACTTCCAGCTAGTAAGGATCACATAATTCCTAACAAAGTTTTGACACAGATTCCCAATTCGGGCATTCAGAACATATAGCACTCTGCTGCAAGCAAGCACATTCTCATTCAAAGTTGCAAGTTACTATGTAGGAACAAGTTTGTATAGGTATTTCAAAGATGCCCAGAACTGAGCTAAACTTGGTATGTCTCCAACTCCTAGAAATAACTTCATGCCCCATCTCCCTTACTTCCAGATAGTAAGGATCACATAATTCCTAACAAAGTTTTGACACAGATTCCCAATTCGGGCATTCAGAACATATAGCACGTTGCTGTAAGCAAGCACATTCTCATTCAAAGTTGCAAGTTACTATGTAGGAACAAGTTTGTATAGGTATTTCAAAGATGCCCAGAACTGAGCTAAACGTTGTATGTCTCCAACTCCTAGAAATAACTTCATGCCCCATCTCCCTTACTTCCAGCTAGTAAGGATCACATAATTCCTAACAAAGTTTTGACACAGATTCCCAATTCGGGCATTCAGAACATATAGCACGTTGCTGTAAGCAAGCACATTCTCATTCAAAGTTGCAAGTTACTATGTAGGAACAAGTTTGTATAGGTATTTCAAAGATGCCCAGAACTGAGCTAAACTTGGTATGTGTCCTACCTCTAGAAATAACTTCATGCCCCAACTCTTTTACTTCCAGCTAGTAAGGATCACATAATTCCTAACAAAGTTTTGACACAGATTCCCAATTCGGGCGTTTAGAACATATAGCACGTTGCTGTAAACAAGCACCTTCTCATTCCAAGTAGCAAGTTACTATGTAGGAACAAGTTTATATAGGTATTTCAAAGATGCCCAGAACTGAGCTAAACGTTGTATGTCTCCAACTCCTAGAAATAACTTCATGCCCCATCTCCCTTACTTCCAGCTAGTAAGGATCACATAATTCCTAACAAAGTTTTGACACAGATTCCCATTCGGGCATTCAGAACATATAGCACGTTGCTGTAAGCAAGCACATTCTCATTCAAAGTTGCAAGTTACTACGTAGGAACAAGTTTGTATAGGTATTTCAAAGATGCCCAGAACTGAGCTAAACTTGGTATGTCTCCAACTCCTGGAAAAAACTTCATGCCCCATCTCCCTTACTTCCAGCTAGTAAGGATCACATAATTCCTAACAAAGTTTTGACACAGATTCCCAATTCGGGCATTCACAACATATAGCACGTTGCTGCAGGCAAGCACATTCTCATTCAAGTTGCAAGGTACTATGTAGGAACAAGTTTGTATAGGTATTTCAAAGATGCCCAGAACTGAGCTAAACTTGGTATGTGTCCAACTCCTAGAAATAACTTCATGCCCCAACTCCCTTTCTTCCAGCTAGTAAGGATCACATAATTCCTAACAAAGTTTTGACACAGATTCCCAATTCGGGCATTCAGAACATATAGCACGTTGCTGTAAGCAAGCACATTCTCATTCAAAGTTGCAAGTTACTATGTAGGAACAAGTTTGTATAGGTATTTCAAAGATGCCCAGAACTGAGCTAAACTTGGTATGTGTCCAACTCCTAGAAATAACTTCATGCCCCATCTCCCTTACTTCCAGCTAGTAAGGATCACATAATTCCTAACAAAGTTTTGACACAGATTCCCTACTCCGGTATTCAGAACATATAGCACGTTGCTGTAAGCAAGCACATTCTCATTCAAAGTTGCAAGTTACTATGTAGGAACAAGTTTGTATAGGTATTTCAAAGATGCCCAGAACTGAGCTAAACTTGGTATGTGTCCAACTCCTAGAAATACCTTCATGCCCCAACTCCCTTACTTCCAGCTAGTAAGGATCACATAATTCCTAACAAAGTTTTACACAAATTCCTAATTCGGGCATTCAGAACATATAGCACGTTGCTGTAAGCAAGCACATTCTCATTCAAAGTTGCAAGTTACTATGTAGGAACAAGTTTGTATAGGTATTTCAAAGATGCCCAGAACTGAGCTAAACTTGGTATGTGTCCTACCTCTAGAAATAACTTCATGCCCCAACTCCCTTACTTCCAGCTAGTAAGGATCACATAATTCCAAACAAATTTTGACACAGATTCCCAATTCGGGCATTCAGAACATATAGCACGTTGCTGTAAGCAAGCACATTCTCATTCAAAGTTGCAAGTTACTATGTAGGAACAAGTTTGTATAGGTATTTCAAAGATGCCCAGAACTGAGCTAAACGTTGTATGTCTCCAACTCCTAGAAATAACTTCATGCCCCATCTCCCTTAATTCCAGCTAGTAAGGATCACATAATTCCTAACAATGTTTTGACAGAGACTCCAAATTCGGGCATTCAGAACATATAGCACGTTGCTGTAAGCAAGCACATTCTCATTCAAAGTTGCAAGTTACTATGTAGGAACAAGTTTGTATAGGTATTTCAAAGATGCCCAGAACTGAGCTAAACTTGGTACGTGTCCAACTCCTAGAAATAACTTCATGCCCCAACTCCCTTACTTCCAGCCCGTAAGGATCACATAATTCCTAACAAAGTTTTGACTCAGATTCCCAATTGGGGCATTCAGAACATATAGCACGTTGCTGTAAGCAAGCACATTCTCATTCCAAGTTGCATGCTACTATGTAGGAACAAGTTTGTATAGGTATTTCAAAGATGCCCAGAACTGTGCTAAACTTGGTATGTGTCCAACTCCTAGAAATACCTTCATGCCCCAACTCCCTTACTTCCAGCTAGTAAGGATCACATAATTCCTAACAAAGTTTGACACAGATTCCCAATTCGGGCATTCAGAACATATAGCACGTTGCTGTAAGCAAGCACATCCTCATTCAAAGTTGCAAGTTACTATGTAGGAACAAGTTTGTATAGGTATTTCAAAGATGCCCAGAACTGAGCTAAACTTGGAATGTGTCCAACTCCTAGAAATAACTTCATGCCCCAACTCCCTTACTTCCAGCTAGTAAGGATCACATAATTCCTAACAAAGTTTTGACACAGATTCCCTATTCGGGCATTCAGAACATATAGCACGTTGCTGTAAGCAAGCACATTCTCATTCAAAGTTGCAAGTTACTATGTAGGAACAAGTTTGTATAGGTATTTCAAAGATGCCCAGAACTGTGCTAAACTTGGTATGTGTCCAACTCCTAGAAATACCTTCATGTCCCAACTCCCTTACTTCCACCTAGTAAGGATCACATAATTCCTAACAAAGTTTTGACACAGATTCCCAATTCGGGCATTCAGAACATATAGCACGTTGCAGTAAGCAAGCACATTCTCATTCAAAATTGCCAATTAATATGTAGAAACAAGTTTGTATAGGTATTTCAAAGATACCCAGAACTGAGCTAAACGTTGTATGTCTCCAACTCCTAGAAATAACTTCATGCCCCAACTCCCTTACTTCCAGCTAGTAAGGATCACATAATTTCTAACAAAGTTTTGACACAGATTCCCAATTCGGGCATTCAGAACATATAGCACGTTGCTGTAAGCAAGCACATTCTCATTCAAAGTTGCAAGTTACTATGTAGGAACAAGTTTGTATAGGTATTTCAAAGATGCCCAGAACTGAGCTAAACTTGGTATGTCTCCAACTCCTAGAAATAACTTCATGCCCCATCTCCCTTACTTCCAGCTAGTAAGGATCACATAATTCCTAACAAAGTTTTGACACAGATTCCCAATTGGGGCATTCAGAACATATAGCACGTTGCTGTAAGCAAGCACATTCTCATTCAAAGTTGCAAGTTACTATGTAGGAACAAGTTTGTATAGGTATTTCAAAGATGCCCAGACTGAGCTAAACTTGGTATGTGTCCTACCTCTAGAAATAACTTCATGCCCCAACTCTTTTACTTCCAGCTAGTAAGGATCACATAATTCCTAACAAAGTTTTGACACAGATTCCCTATTCGGGCATTCAGAACATATAGCACGTTGCTGTAAGCAAGCACATTCTCATTCAAAGTTGCAAGTTACTATGTAGGAACAAGTTTGTATAGGTATTTCAAAGATGCCCAGAACTGAGCTAAACTTGGTATGTCTCCAACTCCTAGAATTAACTTCATGCCACATCTCCCTTACTTCCAGCTAGTAAGGATCACATAATTCCTAACAAAGTTTTGACATAGATTCCCAATTCGGGCATTCAGAACATATAGCACGTTGCTGCAAGCAAGCACATTCTCATTCAAAGTTGCAAGTTACTATGTAGGAACAGGTTTGTATAGGTATTTCAAAGATGCCCAGTACTGAGCTAAACTTGGTATGTCTCCAACTCCTAGAAATAACTTCATGCCCCATCTCCCTTACTTCCAGCTAGTATGGATCACATAATTCTTAACAAAGTTTTGACTCAGATTCCCAATTCGGGCATTCAGAACATATAGCACGTTGCTGTAAGCAAGCACATTCTCATTCAAAGTTGCAAGTTACTATGTAGGAACAAATTTGTATAGGTATTTCAAAGATGCCCAGAACTGAGCTAAACGTTGTATGTCTTCAACTCCTAGAAATACCTTCATGCCCCATCTCCCTTACTTCCATCAAGTAAGGATCACATAATTCCTAACAAAATTTTGACACAGATTCCCAATTCGGGCATTCAGAACATATAGCACGTTGCTGTAAGCAAGCACATTCTTATTCAAAGTTGCAAGTTACTATGTAGGAACAAGTTTGTATAGGTATTTCAAAGATGCCCCGAACTGTGCTAAACTTAATATGTGTCCAACTCCTAGAAATACCTTCATGCCCCAACTCCCTTACTTCCAGCTAGTAAGGATCACATATTTCCTAACAAAGTTTTGACACAGATTCCCTATTCGGCCATTCAGAACATATAGCACGTTGCTGTAAACAAGCACATTCTCATTCCAAGTAGCAAGTTACTATGTAGGAACAAGTTTGTATAGGTATTTCAAAGATGCCCAGAACTGTGCTAAACTTGGTATATCTCCAACTCCTAGAAATACCTCCATGCCCCAACTCCCTTACTTCCAGCTAGTAAGGATCACATAATTCCTAACAAACTTTTGACACAGATTCCCTATTCGGGCATTCAGAACATATAGCAAGTTGCTGTAAGCAAGCACATTCTCATTCAAAGTTGCAAGTTACTATGTAGGAACAAGTTTGTATAGGTATTTCAAAGATGCCCAGAACTGAGCTAAACGTTGTATGTCTCCAACTCCTAGAAATAACTTCATGCCCCATCTCCCTTACTTCCATCTAGTAAGGATCACATAATTCCTAACAAAGTTTTGACACAGATTCCCAATTCGGGCATTCAGAACCTATAGCACGTTGCTGTAAGAAAGCACATTCTCATTCAAACTTGCAAGTTACTATGTAGGAACAAGTTTGTATAGGTATTTGAAAGATGCCCAGAACTGAGCTAAACGTTGTATGTCTCCAACTCCTAGAAATAACTTCATGCCCCATCTGCCTTACTTCCAGCTAGTTAGGATCACATAATTCCTAACAAAGTTTTGACACAGATTCCCAATTCGGGCATTCACAACATATAGTACGTTGCTGTAAGCAAGCACATTCTCATTCAAAGTTGCAAGTTACTATGTAGGAACAAGGTTTTATAGGTATTTCAAAGATGCCCAGAACTGAGCTAAACTTGGTATGTGTCCAACTCCTAGAAATAACTTCATGCCCCAACTCCCTTCCTTCCAGCTAGTAAGGATCACATAATTCCTAACAAAGTTTTGACACAGATTCCCAATTCGGGCATTCAGAACATATAGCACGTTGCTGTAAGCAAGCACATTCTCATTCAAAGATGCAAGTTACTATGTAGGAACAAGTTTGTATAGGTATTTCAAAGATGCCCAGAACTGAGCTAAACTTGGTATGTGTCCAACTCCTAGAAATACCTTCATGCCCCAACTCCCTTACTTCCATCTAGTAAGGATCACATAATTCCTAACAAAGTTTTGACACAGATTCCCAATTCGGGCATTCAGAACATATAGCACGTTGCTGTAAACAAGCACCTTCTCATTCCAAGCAGCAAGTTACTATGTAGGAACAAGTTTATATAGGTATTTCAAAGATGCCCAGAACTGAGCTAAACGTTGTATGTCTCCAACTCCTAGAAATAACTTCATGCCCCATCTCCCTTACTTCCATCTAGTAAGGATCACATAATTCCTAACAAAGTTTTGACACAGATTCCCAATTCGGGCATTCAGAACATATAGCACGTTGCTGTAAGCAAGCACATTCTCATTCAAAGTTGCAAGTTACTATGTAGGAACAAGTTTGTATAGGTATTTCAAAGATGCCCAGAACTGAGTTAAAGTGGGTATGTCTCCAACTCCTGGAAAAAACTTCATGGCCCATCTCCCTTACTTCCAGCTAGTAAGGATCACATAATTCCTAACAAAGTTTTGACACAGATTCCCAATTCGGGCATTCAGAACATATAGCACGTTGCTGCAAGCAAGCACATTCTCATTCAAGTTGCAAGTTACTATGTAGGAACAAGTTTGTATAGGTATTTCAAAGATGCCCAGAACTGAGCTAAACTTGGTATGTGTCCAACTCCTAGAAATAACTTCATGCCCCATCTCCCTTACTTCCAGCTAGTAAGGATCACATAATTCCTAACAAAGTTTTGACACAGGTTCCCAATTCGAGCATTCAGAACATATAGCACGTTCCTGTAAGCAAGCACATTCTCATTCAAAGATGCAAGTTATTATGTAGGAACAAGTTTGTATAGGTATTTCAAAGATGCCCAAAACTGAGCTAAACTTGGTATGTGTCCAACTCCTAGAAATAACTTCATGCCCCAACTCCCTTACTTCCAGCTAGTAAGGATCACATAATTCCTAAAAGTTTTGACACAGATTCCCAATTCGGGCATTCAGAACATATAGCACGTTGCTGCAAGCAAGCACATTCTCATTCAAAGTTGCAAGTTACTATGTAGGAACAAGTTTGTATAGGTATTTCAAAGATGCCCAGAACTGAGCTAACCTTGGTATGTCTCCAACTCCTAGAAATAACTTCATGCCCCATCTCCCTTACTTCCAGCTAGTAAGGATCACATAATTCCTAACAAAGTTTTGACACAGATTCCAAATTCAGGCTTTCAGAACATATAGCACGTTGCTGCAAGCAAGCACATTCTCATTCAAAGTTGCAAGTTACTATGTAGGAACAGGTTTGTATAGGTATTTCAAAGATGCCCAGAACTGAGCTAAACTTGGTATGTCTCCAACTACTAGAAATAACTTCATGCCCCATCTCCCTTACTTCCAGCTAGTAAGGATCACATAATTCTTAACAAAGTTTTGACTCAGATTCCCAATTCGGGCATTCAGAACATATAGCACGTTGCTGTAAGCAAGCACATTCTCATTCAAAGTTGCAAGTTACTATGTAGGAACAAATTTGTATAGGTATTTCAAAGATGCCCAGAACTGAGCTAAACTTGGTATGTGTCCAACTCCTAGAAATACCTTCATGCCCCAACTCCCTTACTTCCAGCTAGTAAGGATCACATAATTCCTAACAAAGTTTGACACAGATTCCTAATTCGGGCATTCAGAACATATAGTACGTTGCTGTAAGCAAGCACATTCTCATTCAAAGTTGCAAGTTACTATGTAGGAACAAGTTTGTATAGGTATTTCAAAGATGCCCAGAACTGAGCTAAACTTGGTATGTGTCCTACCTCTAGAAATAACTTCATGCCCCAACTCCCTTACTTCCAGCTAGTAAGGATCACATATTTCCTAACAAATTTTGACACAGATTCCCAATTCGGGCATTCAGAACATTTAGCACGTTGCTGTAAGGAAGCACATTCTCATTCAAAGTTGCAAGTTACTATGTAGGAACAAGTTTGTATAGGTATTTCAAAGATGCCCAGAACTGAGCTAAACGTTGTATGTCTCCAACTCCTAGAAATAACTTCATGCCCCATCTCCCTTACTTCCAGCTAGTAAGGATCACATAATTCCTAACAAAGTTTTGACACAGATTCCCAATTCGGGCATTCAGAACATATAGCACGTTGCTGTAAGCAAGCACATTCTCATTCAAAGTTGCAAGTTACTATGTAGGAACAAGTTTGTATAGGTATTTCAAAGATGCCAAGAACTGAGCTAAACTTGGTATGTGTCCAACTCCTAGAAATAACTTCATGCCCCAACTCCCTTACTTCCAGCTAGTAAGGATCACATAATTCCTAACAAAGTTTTGACACAAATTCCCAATTCGGGCATTCAGAACATATAGCACGTTGCTGTAAGCAAGCACATTCTCATTCAAAGATGCAAATTACTATGTAGGAACAAGTTTGTATAGATATTTCAAAGATGCCCAGAACTGAGCTAAACTTGGTATGTGTCCAACTCCTAGAAATACCTTCATGCCCCAACTCCCTTACTTCCAGCTAGTAAGGATCACATAATTCCTAACAAAGTTTTGACACAGATTCCCAATTCGGGCATTCAGAACATATAGCACGTTGCTGTAAGCAAGCACATTCTCATTCAAAGTTGCAAGTTACTATGTAGGAACAAGTTTGTATAGGTATTTCAAAGATGCCCAGAACTGAGCTAAACGTTGTATGTGTCCAACTCCTAGAAATACCTTCATGCCCCAACTCCCTTACTTCCAGCTAGTAAGGATCACATAATTCCTAACAAAGTTTTGACACAGATTCCCTATTCGGGCATTCAGAACATATAGCACGTTGCTGTAAGCAAGCACATTCTCATTCAAAGTTGCAAGTTACAATATAGGAACAAGTTTGTATAGGTATTTCAAAGATGCCCAGAACTGAGCTAAACGTTGTATGTCTCCAACTCCTAGAAATAACTTCATGCCCCATCTCCCTTACTTCCATCTAGTAAGGATCACATAATTCCTAACAAAGTTTTGACACAGATTCCCAATTCGGGCCATCAGAACATATAGCACGTTGCTGTAAGCAAGCACATTCTCATTCAAAGTTGCAAGTTACTATGTAGGAACAAGTTTGTATAGGTATTTCAAAGATGCCCAGAACTGAGCTAAACGTTGTATGTCTCCAACTCCTAGAAATAACTTCATGCCCCATCTCCCTTACTTCCAGCTAGTAAGGATCACATAATTCCTAACAAAGTTTTGACACAGATTC